>NC_136063.1:442920171-443520171 GCF_964261635.1 Lissotriton helveticus | reverse complement strand
ATTCCATTGTGGCCAGACCCTAGGGAAATGGAATCCCCAGGACCAAAAACGGCCCAGGGTGGGTGCCATGTGGTCCCCTTCCCCAGTTCAGTCGCGGCTGTGCCTCGGGGGCCATGTGGCCTCCCTCCCCTATTGAATAATGGACGGGCCTCGGGGGAAAGGGTCCCAAGGGCCAAAACGGGCACAGGGAGGTGGACCATACGGCTCCCCCTCTCCCATTCAATTGTGGCCGGGCACTGGGGAATGGGGTCCCCGGGGCCAAAAATAGCCCAGGGAGGAGGAGCCCAGAGAGGGGGGCCACTTGGCACTCTCCACTTCTTCCTTAGTAGTAAGCAAAGGTCTTCCTGTCTTTTCCCACGTTGATGGATAGCTGACCAAAAGGCCACCAAGTGCGTTTCCAGACAATTTTGGTGCACAGGAATACAGGGACATCTCCACCAAACAAAGAAGCACTTTGGTTGAGAGGAAGTACCCCTATTTGGTGGAGATTCACATCTTCTCTTGACCAGGATTCTCATTATTACGGATCTGAGGATGAAGATGCTTGAGGAACAATCACACTGCCGAAATTACATTCACACAAGGTCCCTGGAGACCAGTGGCATAGCTAGCGGTACTGCCTCCAAGGGTGGCCCCTAATGTAGCAGCCCGGGGGCAGGCAAGAGCTGGTGTGGCGACGGCCGACTTGTTTTTGGGGGCGGGCGACTTGTTCTCAGGGGGCCAGTAGTAGCCAACAAACACGACTCCCTGCCCACCAGCTATGGTACTGCTGCAAACATTACCTTGTGGTTGTTTACCCAGCTGTAGCGTAGAATATGCACAATGCATTTACCCAGCAAGGTAGCACTTACTAGTTAACCAGATAAAAGTACTCCAGTTGGGTAGATGCTTTAGGCAAGACTGGGGACTCTTCTGGGAAAAAATGAGGTTCCAGTCTGGCCCTGGTGCGCATTTAACAGAAATTAAACTGCTGCACACTGCCAAAGGCAAAGTGTACAGGGACGGTATAGTTAGGTTGAAGTTTTACCCGCACAAAACCATTGAAATTTAGTAGTTATATATATATTTTTTTTTTTTTTAACGTTTTTATTGTTTGCAAGAAGTGACAAAATTCATAGCAGATCAATTCCATAATTAACATACAGTTATATATTCATAGCATTAAGGAATAAAAACATTGTACAGTATTTCGTAAATCAAACTTCACATTGTTTCTACAGATTAAGCCTAATCACGGCTCTTGACCAACAAAAAAATTCTTCCAAATCTTTTCTTTTTTCAATAGGGCTTTAGGGCCTCTAAGCTTAGCTAGAGAAAACTCCATAGTTCTAATTTCGTATACAAGAGTTAGCCAATCTGCTACCCTGGGGGGTTCTTTAGAGATCCAGACCCTAGCTATAATTAATCTAGCACATGCTAGCAAAATTGTTAAAAGATCTTTATTGGGACAGTTCCTATCTTGAATATCTAACAAAACCCATTGTACCGTAAAATCCAAAGAGCTTATTTGAAAAAATTGAAGATAGTAAGATATACGATTCCAAAAATTAGAGAGTACGGGGCAGTAAAATAACATATGTTCAATACCAGCCGCGGCAGTATCACATTTAGCACACTTGGATTTATCGGTCAAGGAGCTACCTTGTGACCAGCTAGATATCCTTTGAGGCGTGTAATAGAGCTCCGTAACTGTCCTATATAGTTGCATTTTCAAGTTGGAAGAGTGAACTAAATCGTTTAGATGGGTTAGAGCATTACCAATGTGAGCCGAATTAATGTTTTGGTCTAATCTACGAGACCATTTAGCTGCAATTTGAGTGGTGTTTTCAGCCTTCTCCTTAATAAGCCATTGATATCCCCATTTAATCAATGATTTGGTTTTTTCTGAGTAAATACCCTCAAGAATTTCAGATTGTCCAACTTCCACTAACTTCAATTTATTACAAAAAAAATCTCTAAGTTGTCTATATTTAAAGTACATATCATCAGTGAGCCCATTCGTAATTTTTAAATTCTCAAAATCCATCAAACCATTAATACCATACATGTCTCCTAGTGTATATATACCTAGTCTCATCCACCGATTGCCCAAACCATCCGAAAAAATGCCAGGAAGGCCAGGGTTATTCCATAGTCTCAGCTTAGCGTTATAAAATGAGCATTTACTAATGTGCAGGATTTTGTTCCAAATTCTGATAGCATGTTTAGCCGTCTTAAATTTTACTCTTTTAAAGTAATTAGGGTCATGAACCCGTAATAGAAATTGGTTGGCATCTGCCCCCAGCATATATTGATGAAAAAATAAAGAAGGAGTACTCTTTAATAAGCTCCTAATACGCAGAAAAAAAGTAGCTAAAAAGTAGAGATTAAAATCCGGAAAAGTAAGTCCCCCCTTAGAAATAGGTAATGTCAAAAATTTGACCGCCCTCCGTGCCTTTTTATACCCCCAGATAAAGCTGCTACAGATACCATCCAATTTCTTAAAAAACAACTTATTTGGCAGTAGTGGTATAGCTCTACACAGATAGAGTAGCTTAGGTAAAATTTTCATTTTAATCAGATTTAACCTCCCTAGTAAACTCAGAGGTATCTTATGCCATTTTTTAAAGCTCGCAGTTGTCTCTTTGAGAAATGCCCCATAGTTTATTTCAACAATTTTCTCCACTTTAACCATAAGCTTAATACCTAGATATACAGCTTCTTTGCAGATCTTATAGTTACATGCAGCCGGGGTGTAATTAAGTATAATTTGGGTTTTGTTAACATTTAATTTATACCCAGAGATTTCCCCATACTTATGAGCTTCCTCTATAATTGCTGGCATAGCCTTACACACATCCGAAGTATATATTGCAATATCATCCGCAAAAGCTGTTAATTTAAGGGTTATGTCCCCATGTTGAGCGGGTATTATATTTGTTTGGGCATTTAAAGCATTTAAAAAAGGTTCTAAGGATAAAGCAAATAATAATGGTGAAAGGGGGCATCCCTGCCTAGTACCTCTAGAAATCTTAAAGTTGTTAGAATCTGTGCCTCCGTAGCTAATCACCGCCCGTGGTTCATCATAAATTGACATAACCCAGTCTAAGTAAGGGCCATTTATTCCCATTTTTCTTAATACTGTCCATAGATATTCCCACCCCACTCGGTCAAATGCCTTTTCCGCATCTAACATTATCATACCGAGTGGGGTGTTTGTAGTTTCTGCAACATCCAAGGCAGTTATGGAAGTATTAACATGCATCGTGGTATCTCTACCTATTACAAAGCCATGTTGTTGGGAATTAACAATATCTGGCATATGGGGCGCTAGCCGATTAGCTAGAATCTTAGCAAAAATTTTTACATCGGAATTTAGTAGAGATATGGGCCGGTACGATCCACACTCTTTTTCTGGCTTCCCCTTTTTCAAAAAAAATATAATTTTAGCGAGTTTCCAAGAAGAAGGAGCTTGTTTGGAAACAATAATAGAGTTAATAACTGTTTGTAGTAATGGAGCCAACTCCTGGTAACAGAGTTTATATACTTCTCCTGGTATGCAATCTTCCCCAACTGCCTTACCTAAGGGTATATGATCGATAGCTATTTTAATCTCCTCAATAGTAATATTTGAATTCAGATGTTGAATTGTTTCATGTTTAAGTTCTTGCGTTGAGCTTAAATGTTGATCAAGATATTTTTCAATATTTGATTTGCTCGGTAGCTCCTCTGGGGTGTATAAATGTTGGTAAAATTTAACAAATTGAGCTAAAATTTGATCTTCTTGCCCGTATAACACTAAATCTGACCCCATTATTTCTTTAATTCTAGTTTTCGCTTTCCTATCAGCGGTTTTGAAAGCTAATATTTTTCCAATGCAATCGCCGCCTTCATATTGATCTAATTTGTATTTGTGTAATCTAACCGCGTATCTTTCCCTTAACGTTTTTCTAAGTCCAGCTTGTAACCCTGCTAGTTGTGTTCTAATCAGATCAATATCATTTTTTAATTGTAATGTTGCTTCAGCCAGTTGCGATTCCAAATCTAGTAGTTTAACTGTCATATCCTTATTCTTAATGCGATTTTCTGCATTAAGCCTATATACATACTGTTGGACACAACCCCTGATGCTACACTTACAGGTATCCCATACAGTATTAATACTCGCTGTGTTAGTATTTAACATAATAAATTCCTGTATGTGATTTTTAATTAGTGTAATAAAAGCTGGATCAACCAATAAGTGTCTGGGAAAAGTAAATTTTCTTAGTTTTACATTCTGATTAACAATGTTAATTTCCATAAGAAGAGGATTATGATCTGATGTTATTTTGGGGCAGATTTCGATCGTACAATTTTCTAAAATATGTTCAGAGGCCCATATCATGTCAATCCTAGAACATGATCTATGCGGGGCAGAATAATAAGTAAAACCTGGCACTTTTGGATGTTTAGACCGCCATATGTCTCTAATATTATTTAATCTTGCTAATTCTAAAATCGCAGTTCTAACTTTGCGCATTCTCTTATAATTCATAGGCCCCGTAGAATCCCTTTTATAATCCATCACACAATTAAAGTCTCCAGCAATAATAATTTCCCCATCCCATTCTAATAGCTCTAAACTTAAATCTTCATAGATTTTAGGCTTATCAATATTTGGGCCGTATACCACACAGAATACTAATTTAACTCTAGCACCTTGAATCTGTGCGATTACCCATCTGCCTCTATTATCTGTGGCAGTCTTCATTATATCCAATTGAAGTGATCTTTGTTTTAAAATAGCAACCCCCCTTATGGTCTCATTCAATGAGGTACAGATAACCAAATCATAACCTAGTTGTGTTAGCAATTTCTTATCTTGATATTTTATATGAGTTTCTGACAACAGCACTATGTTAGGGTTATACATTTTAATCTCTTCTTTTACTAGATTTCTCTTACTTTTGTTATTTAGGCCATCTACATTCCAACATAAAATTCTTATCTTAAGCATTTATTTAATATTGATCTTACACACAATATACTCCTATACCTCCATGTTTTAACGTTCATTAGCATTACGTTCCTACTTTCCTTAAACAAAAATAAAACGTCCAAACTTGCAAACACATTTTTCCTTTTTGTCACCACCCCCCACCCCCGACTCCCGTTGCCACCGTTGCCCTTGTGGCAACCCCACCCCCTCCCTTGTAACACCCCGTTCCTAGGGGGGGAGCTCCCCTCTAGCGTTGCTGCCGCTGGAGTGGCAGCTCTGTGAAGAAGCATGCATGAGTGGTTGCTCAACCCTAAGTTGAATCAAACATATAGTACCTTTAGTATCTATATTCAACTCCCTTTATAAAATATTGTCAAATATCGCTCTACATAGAGGAGGAAAAGAAGAAAGGGAAAAAAAAAAAGGGAGGGAGAAAAAGGTAAAGGTAAAGCACTAATTTTCTTTTTCTTTTTGCTTTCTTCTTTCATTATCACATGAGAATTTTTCCAAGCATTGTTCCGCAGATAAAGGATCGGTGAAAAAGGCCACTTGTCCATCCCTAATGACTTTAAGGCGAGCAGGTTCTTGCAGATAGGCCAAGCATCCTATGTTTTTAAAGGCATCAATTAATTTCCTGAGTTCCCACCGTTTATCCATAGTTCCTTTAGTTAAATCAGACTTCACAAAGAAAGTGAAGTTATCAACCGTTACAGGGTTATTTGGTTTTGCTTTTAGTGCAACTGCTTGACGTAAAAGAAAATTGCCGAAATAAATCAAAAAAGGTCTTGGGAACTTGCTGTTAGTATTCCTTTGAACTATCGGAAGTCTGTGTACTCTTTGGAGTTGAGAGTCCCAATCCCAATCCGCAAGATCAACGAAGGCCCTCTGGAAAAGTTTGACCACAAAAGCTCTCGGGTCTGACCCCTCAATACCTTCCGGTATTCCAAATAATCTAAGATTTTGTCTTCGGGCCCTATTTTCCAACTCTTCCACTTTGGTTTCCAGAAGAGTCACCCTAGAAGTATTCTGTTTAATAGTTGAAGAGGCATGAATAACATCTTCTTCCACCTCCACTATTCGTGTTTTAATATCTTCTATTTCTTTACTTATTCCACCGAGATTTTGACAAATGTCCCTCATGGTTCCTTGTATTTTATTATTATCCTCTCTTAGTTGGAGGTATTGTTGTTGACTCTCAGCCCTCTGATCTATCAAAGTCTGCATAATTGCCTCCATTGAGATGCCTTTTGGTGGTATAAAATTGGAAGTACCGGAAGAGCATGGCGGAGAAGAGTTTCCCGCTTGTACTATAGTCCCTCCGGGTATTGTTTCTTGCAGATTTAGATACGTGCCTAATGGCACTTCAACCGGAGAATCTGATTCCACTACTTTTTCTCGACTATCTTCAGAATTATGATCAATTTGATCTAGTTGTATCTGTGTTCTCCTCAAACTGGATACTATAGTTTCTTCGGCTACATTTGTCTCCTCGCTAATTGATTTTGACAGCTCAAGATTCTGTTCCATACTTGACTTCTCAAACTCATTTGATATAGTTTTAGTTTGCAGCTTATAGGTATCTAGAGTATCAATGAAAATAGAAGAGACACCAGGAGTTTCTGAATGTGTCACAGCATTTAAGTCATTATTCTCCTCTTCAAAGACTATGGTCTTACTACTAGAAACCTCTTGACTCAAAGGTAGCACATTTACGTTCAAGTCGTTCAAGTCGATTAAGGGATCCATAAGTCTAACTACGTTTATGCTTGTATTGTTACTTAATTTATCCTCTTGAGTTTTACTCAGCTGCCCGTTGAGCTCGTCCGGGCTGGCCCCCGAGAGTCTTAAGGCCATATTCTTTACTCCGCCTTTAGCTTCCATCCATCTTCGCAAAGGGCTGTCATCCTTTAAGCGACTTCTTTTGTTTTCGACCCTTTCTTTACCTGTTGCTTTTAATAGGAGGATTTTTTGTTTTGTCTTAACCTTTCTCTTAGCTTTCTTAAGTACCAATTTCTTATTAGTTATCACTTTAAGAGTCTCATTGAGCCCCTCTTCTTCTTCCGAAATCTCCTCGTAGTCAACATTTGAGTCTTCATCCGATTTAGTTCCAGTTTCCTGACCTAAATCGCACCTACCTTCTCCCTCCTTTTCTCGTGGCTTGTGTTTATCATTCTTTACACATGTATTATTACTAGCGTTAGAAATCTCGGAGCCTCCCAATTGATCTTGTTCCAACTGTAGTGGTTTATTGACTAAATCAGACTCTTCATTGCTCCCAGTCTCGCTCATCTGGGCCAGCTTCACTCCACTAGTTCCCTTAGCTTCCTTAGTTTCCTTAGTTACAGAATTTGTAGGCCCCTTATCTATAGATACTTTATCCGATCCTTTCTTGCCTCCACGTCTCTCAGTAGTAAGCCCAATATCCTGAGTGGGTTCCTGTGTACTCTTCTCTACCTGTACGTGTACCACGCCAAGTTCTTTATTTCTCGTATACATTTCTTCATTTTTATTTTTATTTTTATCACCTTTAGCATTCTCGTTCTTCTTATCTTTACCGGCAGGGAGCATCTCTGTTAATCTAGGGTCCACACTTAACACGTCCCTAGTGTTCCCCTTTGCAGCAGCTGTGGCATCAACTATCTTCCGAGGGCACAAGTTCTTACTGACATCGCTTTCTATTTTTTTAGCTCCATTGTTAGCCCCCTGGGTGTTCGAGCCGGGGTTAGTAGACCCACTTGAAGGTGTTTTACTCGTCTCATTCTTATCCCCCAGGGTGCTTACCACCGTTACCCCTACAGCCACCGCAGTCATAGTACCTGTAGGTGTGTTTTTAGGCACCAAAGCGGTCTTCCTGGATCTGGTCTGCCGTGAGGACATCGACTCGTGCAGCGCAGCTTCTGTCAATTCCGCCGACTCTGCCGTCCCAGCCCGTCTCTGCAGTCTTTGCAGTCGTGTTGGAAAAGCACTCAGGTGTGCGCCCTGAATCAGCGCTCGGAACGCCCAGCTGATCGAGAAGGCGGAGGGCGGTGTAGTGCGAGTGAAGCTTACTGCTCGGCTCCGGGAGCGAAGCAAGCTCCTGCCGTGCTGCAGCAGCTTCCACAACATTGATCCCGCCGAGCGCCAAACACCCAACGCCAGTCACCAGCTGATCTTCCTGCTCGATACGTAAGTGCAAATTTGCCAATAAACCGGCAATCGCTAGAGAGCAAATTAAATCTTCCTCTCTTTTCCTCTCCCACTCCGTCCTCCGTTCTCCTCCGCTCTCCGTTCTCCGTTAGAATTACATTAACGAAATTCGTATCTTCGTTAGTTATCCCCAGTTAGTTACCAGGAGCAGACCACACATACAGCGTCTCCACTCGGCGGCGTTCAACCCGCCATCTTGACTCCGCCCCCAAGTTCAAAAAAAAAAATAAATAAATAAAATTTAGTAGTTATAGTTATACTTAAAGTTCACATTTTTAAAATGTTATTTAAAGCTTTTATAGGCATAACAGTAACCCAATACAGTACAAGATACTTTAGTCAGCGGCAGAGCAAGTCAACGGCGGTTTCATAGAGAACATTTGCACATGTCAAACAGAGCAGATAATAGTCACTAGAGGATAATGACAATACTAGATAAACATAATGCATATTACAGATATCTACAATTATGATGAGCTTTTGTATTCAACGCCCATATTTCTTGGGATTATCAGTACAATCACCGGAAGGCCAGCTATCTTACATTTCTTAACCTACCTAGCTACCTTCTGTCTCACCGGTTTCCTTCCCCACCAGATATTGTTGGTATAGTGCCCTGAAACTTTGGGTCTACTCTGTGGGGGAAGGAGTTCACTGTAGGTGTCCAACTGCGTATTACAATACAGCATATCTTTCTCTCACTCATCTGTAGTGGGAAACGGTCCAGAGGCCTATCCTACGCTTAGCAAGAAGTAGGCACATGTCCACCAAGCGTCTGCCCTTTTTCTCTATGTTCCTGCTACATCTCAAGAGGGCAAGTAATGGATCTGGTGCCAGCGAGAGGCCTGTTGCTTTATTTATCGTATGGAAAAATGTATCCCAAAAGGCAGCAATCCCAGCACAGAGCCAGGCCACATGCTGAAACCCTGCCTCTCCTTCCCCACATCACGGCACACAGCAGAGTCACGCAATCCATAGCGTCTCAGCCTCTCTTGAGTATAGTAAACTCTATTCAGATATTGAGATATTTGAAGTTGATTAGACAGTGTTTGCCAATAAGTGAGATATGCTTAGTCAGTTTGCAGCAGTACTCTCATCAATAATCCTTTCTTAATCACTCTGCCAATCCTGTCTGAACTTGGTCTGCATCAGTTTCCTAGCATCTTGCGTCAGGTTATAAACGACAGTAACCATCTTAGCGGGCGTAGTGGAGCACAGCATATAGGTGAGTGATGGGATCCCCATAGGTTACTGCATGTCCTCCCCCAGGAAGTCCCGCAGTGCATACCTAACTGTGGAACTGATACTTCACGAACGGGGAGGGAGCCCCACCCTCTGGTACCACATCCTCCCACCGCGTGCAACCCCACCCTAAAAAAGATCTCCCATCTGCATGATGCCTAATTGTTCCAGAGCAGAGGCCACTTCTTTTTCACGTCCTGCCATAAACCAGTGGCACCAGCCAATCGGTATCGGGGGATTACAACGGGGCACTCGCCTGTCTGTTTAACAGGTTATGCCAAGCATGGACTGTGGTGTTTATAGAGTTCAGCACACCCGACGTTCTGCTGGGCGAGCGGAACAACATCTGGGGGAGACTGAAGGGATTGGTGGCAACTTTTTCAATATGTACGTGTGGCAAGTTCTGCAGCTCATGAATCCAATAGCAAGCATGGAAGCATTGTGCTCCTCTAGTACAAATCTAAGACAGAGGCATTAAGACCACCCATCGAGTAGGGCAGAGTAAGGGTGTCCCACATAACCCTTGGTTGTTTACCTGCCCAAGCAAGTCTTATAGGTAAAGAGTGAAGGATTGCAAGTGTCTGACCTGGAAGGAGCAGCGTGACATTCTGGAGCAGAAATAAGAATCTAGGATGGACAACCATTTTCATTAGAGAGATGCACCCCACCAAGTAGAGAGGCAGGCGAATTAATCGCGCCACATCCTCCTCTAGTTTATAAATTGCCCTCCTGTAGTTCTTAGAAAATATCATGCCAGAGTCAGTGTGCACCTGTATACCCAAATACTGCATAGGGTCCATAGTCCATTTTAATGGGAAGTCAAGCTCCACCAGAGTCATAGCAGGGGTAAGAGGGAAGATCATAGACTTAGTCCAGTTGACCTTCAGGCCTGATATGTCCCTGAAGTTCATGACCTCCTTAAGCACGGGTGTAAGATTCCTCCCAGGTTCTCGGATATATGAGAGCGCATCATCCGCATAAGCGGAGATAATGAGCCGATATCCAGGAAATTGCAACCCCCTATATCCATGATATTCCCGTAAGGCGTAGGCCAGTGGCTCCGTGACAAGAGCACAAGTAGGGGTGATAGCGGGCATCCCTGTCTAGTACCCCTAGATATAGAAATGAGGGGAGAGACCTCATTTCGAATTCGAACCTTGGCTACAGGAGCATTATACAAGACTGCTACTAGGCGCAGGAAAATATCTCCCCCCCTCAAACCGTCTAAGCACAGCTTTCATAAACGCCCACTCCACAGAGTCAAACGCCTTTTCCGCGTCCAAAAACACCGCAGCGGATTTGATCTCATGGTTAATGTTCTGAATAGCTCCGCATACCATTCTGAGATTGTACGTTAAGCATCACCCAGAAACAAATTCAGCTTGCTCCGGCCAACCAGGAACGGTACCAGCGTTGCAAGGCGGTTAGCCAAAATTTTTGCAAACAATTTAGTGTCAACATTCAGAAGTGATAAGGGCCTTTAGGAGGAGCCTCCACCATCTCTTTGTAGAGGGTGACTAAATGTGGTATTAATATGTCCGTAAATGTCTCATAAAAAGCTACAGTGTGGCCATCAGAGCCCGGAGCACTACCATCTTCCATAGACTGCAGTGCACGACGAATCTCATCGGGGTCCAAAGGCGACATGAGGTGTTCTCTATGGGAATTAGTGAGCCATGGCATTTGTATATGCTTTAAGTAATCCCTCATGCTCTCCTCACTCAGAGCCAACCAAGAGCTATTCAATTCGGTATAATACCTGCTAAACCTGTCCACAATGCACGCCATCTCCTGTATCTGACAACCATCTTCCTCTAAAATCTCGACTACTGTGCTGGACTCCCTTTTTCAACACTGCATGGAGGCCAATACTGCACCAGGACGTTCTCTCTCGCCATACGATCTAGCTATGGCATATTTGCCCAAATGTTTCACTCACTGTCTGCAACTTCCTGGTATTCTTCTAGTGTAGTTTTAATATCCTCAAGTGTTTGCGGCTCTCCCCTTAGCCGATGGACATGCTCTAAAGCAGCCAGTTTATTTTCCAAGGCAGTAAGTCTGGTTCTAAGCGAGCGAAGAACCCCAGCATGCTTAGCTATGGCAAACCCTCTAATAAATGCCTTATACGTTTCCCAGACTGTTAAAAAGTTGAAGACAGAGCCTATGTTATTCTAAAAAAACTCTTTGGTTGCAGTAGCTAAGTCCGCCTTAAACACCGGGTCAAGCACAGAGTATGGAGGAAACCTCCAAGTAAAGGGTGCACTACCTTTGGGAGGAGGGTTGATATCTAAAAGTATAGGTGAGTGGTCAGACTATGTGCGGGCAAGTGGATTGCAAGCTGTAAGATTGGAGCAAAGCGATTTAGAAACAAGCCAGAGGTCTATTCTAGTATGAATATCATGTGTAGCGGAATAATGAGTGAAACCC
Source organism: Lissotriton helveticus (assembly GCF_964261635.1). NCBI lineage: Eukaryota > Metazoa > Chordata > Amphibia > Caudata > Salamandridae > Lissotriton > Lissotriton helveticus. Next base: position 443,508,356 of record NC_136063.1, on the reverse strand, counting down.
GGGGATTAGGGGAGCGCCACCGTCCCACGTCTACAAGCTCAGCTGAACTATAATGTTGCTTATTGTCCTGGCAGCAGCTGAAGGCCTACGAAGAAGGCCTCTAGAACGATCCCGGGCGGGAACACAATTAAAGTCACAGCCCCACACCACTGGGAGGTCTTGCTCTCTAAAGATAGGTGAGACCATTGTTTGATAAAAGAGTGGATCATCGTAGTTCGGGCCGTAAACATTGACTAACTTGACATTCAATCCTTCTTTATAGCATCTGGAGATGACAAATCTACAATTAGGGTCTATCTCTAGCTCTTGTAGAGCAATGCCAGACGTCGAGTTCATCCACGTAAGGACTCCCCTGGCGTGTGAGGTGAACCCTGTCTCATGGAATCTGCCCTGCAATCGTCTGTGTGTGAGCAAATTACTGTTAGGGGCTAAATGCGTTTCTTGCATTAGTGCAACGTCTACTTGGTGACATTTAAAATATGCTACCACTTTGCGTAACTTCCTGAAATCATCCAAACCCAGCACATTCCAAGTTAAAAATCTGACTTTGTTTAGCAGTTGAGGTGTTACATCATTCGAATTAGAAACTATTCATCACAATGATACATTCAGCTTCATCACTCCTTGTATTGCCAGCCAGCCCAGTGGACCCAAAACTATTCTTATTGTATCTGTACGTAAATAACAAACCACACCCCCACCCACGATATGCTTTCCCCAACCAAGCATCGTCAAAAAGTTGCCCACCCCCCAACAAAAGGGTAGATCCCAAAGCATACCCTCTCCCTCCCTTAACAGAATAATCACAGCACAGTTTGTTAATCAGACTCTATGGTTAGGCACAGTAGACCTCCTCAGCCCATCGATGCTAGGCTAATTGTGGAAAGTAAGACTACCTAAGGGTACACATAACAGTGAGCAGGGCTCAGACAGTGATAATGATTGAGAAGCGAGTTGTAATCAAACCATAACTCTTCTTTAAACCTAATATTCACATCCATAATGCACTTTCAGGTGCAATTGCTTGCACAACAAACATTCGGGTAGCAACCCCCAGAGTGAATCGTACTGTTGAGAGTTCTAGTCAATGAATGCCAATTATTAACAATCCAAGATCACTCTTCGTCTAGATCTCGTTCCTCCTCTCTCAAGGCAGCTGGTGAATCCCTGCGACGCTCTGACGCCTCTTTATAAACTGTAGCGCCTACTTCGGGTCAGAGAAAATAAACGCCTTACCATCCACCTGTATTTGCAGTTTCGCAGGATACATCATATTGTATTCTAGGTTTAGGTCACAAAGCTTGCGCTTAACTGGGAGAAACAGGCTTCTTGCCTTCTGCACCGGTTGTGTGAATCAGGGCACCAAGAAATGTCCATGCCCTCATGTCGCAGTGAAAGTAGTTCTCTGGCCTTGGGTAGAGTAGCGTCCTGATCTCTATAGTTGAGCAACTTGGCAATAATAGGCCTCAGGGGGGCTCCCGTTACTGGTCTGGGCGCAAGAGTGCGATGGGCGCATTTAATGTTGAATGCGCTCGAAAATGTTTCTCTGCCCAGAAGTGTCACCGGCAATTGTTCCACAAAGAGTTCCATGTTTGGAATGTTGGTCGATTCCGCCATGTCCACCAACCCTATGTGGCTACGTTGGGATCTCGCTTCTAAATCTTCGGCTTTGACCTGTACCACATGCAGCAGCTTATCCTTTTTGTTGTATGCCAGGCAGTTAGTGTTTAAGGTATCCTCTGTGTCCGACACTCGCTCTTCCCCCAAATCTAGCCTCTCGCTGTGCTTGTCTAAGCGTTCTGATATTCTGTCCATACGAAAAGATAGAGCGTCTATCTTACCTTCTATTTTGGTCAGACTTCGTTGCATTGCCGTTAGGAATTGTTTTAATTTCAAATGTGTTTTTATTAAGTTTAAGAGCAAAGAAGACAGGCAGTGCAATGCAATAGATATACAATAGGCATATATGGTAAGCGAGACAGACATACATGTCTTCTCTACGAATCAAAAGAAATGCAGATAAATCATGCCCATGTTGAGAAGCGTAGCCTAGAGATCGATAAAGGTGCCCTGTAAGAGCGGTGAATGAACAAAACGATACGAAAAACCCAACCCCTCCCCCAACACCCAACGCCAACCCCCTCCCCCCTCCCCGACCAGTATGCCAGTTGTCCAGATTTTCTATCATAGCATTTACAGGTTGATGTGCCTCAAGGTGTGCAGGATCGTGTTTGGTCTCGTGGGCGTTCCATAAGCCGCAGAATGTGGAGATATTTCGGACATGTGATTTCGTGAAATTCTCTGGACAGGAGTGACAGGATCGGTTGCCAGGTTGTCTGGAATGAGTCAGCAGTGTGTGTGAGTGTGGCCTGGATACGTTCCATGCCTAATGTGAACCACAGTTTGTGTAGCCAGCCAGTGTGAGTGGGTAAGGTGGGCGATCCCCATAGTGACAGGACGTGTTGTGACGCTACTTGCATGGCGATGCCCATCTGTTTGCCACGAGGTGATCTCAGGGGAAATGTGAGCGCATTGGGCAGCCCTAGGATTGTGTATGCTGGGAAGCGCGGTATTTCGGTGTCAAATGTTGAATCTATATCATCTAAGACTGCTTTCCAGTACCCCTGCAGAGCGCGGCAGTCCCACAGGAGGTGGGTCAGGGTGCCCCTTTCGCCACAGCCCCTCCAACACAGCGCGCTTCGGAGAGGATTACCCTGGTTGAGTCTTGCTGGGTTGAGATGCCAGTAGATGGCCAGTTTCACCGCCGATTCCCTGGCGTTAGCATTGCGAGTAGTGTAAGCAGCCCTGTAGTGTATGAAACCCCATTCTTTGGGCGAAAGTGTCCTTCCGAATTCCGATTCCCAGCGTTTCTGTCCCGCCGTCTTAACCGGGTCGGCCTTCGGGGATAACATTTTGTTGAGGTCCGAGATAAGGTGTTTATCCGCTTCCTTCGACACCAGCCAGCGTTCGAATGGTGTCATCTGTCGACCGACCAAGGGGGCACATTCCGGTTGCAAGAGCCAGTGGCGGATTTGGAAGTATTGGAACATGTGGGGTTTAGTCATTCCGTAGTCTCGCGCGATATCGGCGAGTGGGAGAAACCCCTCCACATCAAAGAGATGGCCGGCCGTCCCATTGTGGGAAGGCGCAAGGATCTGTGCCCGGTGGGAATGCAGGGTTGTCAAAGAGAGGGGTGAGTGGGGAGGGGAAGGTCATCAGGCCCCTTCGGACCGCTACCATGTCCCAGGTTTTCATGATGGAGCGTGTAATAGGGGAGCGGAGAGGTATCATGGTCTATGCTGGCGGGCAAGAAATGGAATCTTCCACAGGGATGTCTGAGCCATTGCCCTGTCTTGAAATAGCCATCTCTTTTCGGACTCTGGTCTGTACCATTCCACCAAATAGCGGAGTTGTGAGGCCTGAAAGTATTGCAGGAGGTTGGGAATCCCGAGGCCTCCCTCATCGACACTCCTATGCGCCACCCGTTTGTGTAGCCGTGCACGTTTCTTTTCCCAGGTGAACTGGTGGATAGCATGTTGTAGGTCTGCAAGCGCGCCCGGCGGTGGCAGTACCGGAAGAGTCTGGAAGACATACAAGATCTTAGGCAAGACGGACATTTTCACTGCCGCCACGCGGCCTAACAAGGAGAGGGGTTGTTTCGACCAACGCGTGAGATCGGCTCGGATTTGGGAGGACAATGTTTTATAGTTAAGGGTAATTGTGGAGTCCGTGGAGGAGGTAAGAGTGATCCCCAGGTACGGGAGTTGGGTGGAGGTCTGTAGATCGCAGCCAAAGTCAGGCGATGGGGCATTGGGAAGGGCATGACTGCCCAGGGGCAATATCAAGGATTTCCCCCGGTTGATTTTGAAGCCTGACACCGCTCCAAAGCTCTCCAGTTCTTCCAGGAAAGCAGGTATTGAGCTGGACGGTCGGTCTAACGCAGCGATGATGTCATCGGCATAAAGCCCCACTACGTGGGGTTCATGGCCGAAGGAGACTCCTGTGATGCGAGGGTTGTCTCGAATTTTCTGCGCCAGAGGTTCCACGTATAGGGCGAATAGAAGGGGCGAAAGAGGGCACCCTTGACGTGTGCCCCGCTGTATCTCGAATGGGTCAGATTTAAGGCCGCCTAACCTGACCCGAGCCATGGGGTGGTGGTAGCAACTCGCGATCCAGGCCTGGAATCGGTCGCCCAAATGGTATCGCTGTAAGACAGCTTGCAAGTAGGTCCAGTCGACGCGGTCGAATGCTTTCTCCGCGTCGATGGCCAGTAGTGCCGAGTCTGAGTCCTGAAAGCGAGTTTTGTCCACGAGGTGCAGTAACCGCTTAGTATTGTCGCTGCATTGGCGGTTCGGGACAAAACCCGATTGGTCTGGCTCGGGGATGCCCGGGAGGCAAGGGCCCAGACGGGCCGCAAGTATTCCCGTAAACAGTTTCAGGTCTAAGTTAAGTAAGGAGATGGGGCGAAACGCAGAGTAATGTGTCGGGGGTTTGCCCGGTTTGGGCAGCACCACTATGTCAGCCGCCAGCATGTCCGGCGGTATGGAGCTTGGGCCCTCGAAGGAGTTAAACAGCCTCGCTAGCACTGGAGCTAGTATGTGGCCGAAGGTTTTATAAAAACCAGACGAGAAGCCATCAGGGCCTGGTGATTTAAGCGGGCGAAGGCGCGCGATGGCATTAAGGACTTCGTCAGTACGAATAGGAGTGTCTAGGGCCTCTGTTTTCGCTGGGCATAGTGGCGTGATGTCGGCAGATTGCAAGTACGCGTCGATAGCCGTCGGCGACACTTTGTCCGCGCTGTACAGGGAAGCATAAAAGGAACGGAAGGCGGAAGCTACCTGCGCATCCTCGGCAATAGTGTCACCGGAGTCGTCCAGGAGCGTAGTGATTTTTGAGCATTGAACCTTGGCCTTTAAGGCGCTAGCCAGGATCCGTCCGGTGCGGTTGCCTCCCACATAGTACGTATGGCGGAGACGAAGAGCGGCAAATTCCGCTCTGTCAGTGTCGAGGCTAGCCAGTTGAGCTCTGGCAGCCTTCAGCTGGCGCCAGATTCTCGGGGCACATGTGCGGCTATGGACCCTTTCTAATTCAGCCACTTTAGTGGTGAGGTCAGCCCTCTTTTCTTTACGAACCTTGGCATCAGCGGCAGCGATGGCTATCAGTTCCCCTCTCACCACGGCTTTTAAGGCCCCCCAAAGGGACGACATCGAGACTGCAGGGGTATCGTTAGTGGCCAGGTAATCCGAAATGCATTTGTGAAGTTGTTTGACAACGGCTGGTCTCTGTAAAAGGGGTTTGTTGAGCCTCCACGAGCCTGGGGTGCGCTGTGACCTAGGCACCTTGAGTGTCAATTCCACCGCGTCATGGTCAGAGAGGGCTGCAGGGACAATAGACACTGCGGTAATGTGAGGAACAAGTTCCGAGGAGCCCAAGAAGTGATCTAGACGCGGATAAGTGTGGTGTACATGGGAATGGAATGTGTAGCGCGCTGCGTTGGGGTGTACCGTCCTCCAGAGATCCCTCTCCTGTAGCCAGGCTCTGCCCGCCTCCGAAAGCGCGCCAGTGTCACCATAGCGGTGTCCAGATCTGTCTTTATTCGTATCCATGACGAGATTGAGGTCCCCCCCGATGAGCAGTTGAGAGTGAGGTGACTGTAGTGCTTCGGAGAGTGCAGTTTTCAGGAAGGGTTCTTGACTCGTGTTGGGAGTGTAGATGGAGCCTATCGTAAGTGCGCTTGCTCCTATCAGGAAGGTGTGGGCCAAGAGGCGTCCCTTGATCTCCCCTGTCTTGGCTCCCACCCGGCCCCGGAAGCGTCGGGACACAAGAATGGCCACCCCTGCTTTCTTGGACGGGAGAGAAGAGAAGTATTGTTGGGGAAAGGCTCGGGAGCGCATACCGTGCCAGTCTTTAGCTAGGAGGTGGGTTTCTTGCAACAAGCGTATGTCAACTTCTGAATTTTCCAAGTAGGAGATGACTGCTCTCCGTTTAATCGGGTTGTTGAGGCCTTTTACATTGAGAGACAGTACTTTGAGTGTATCAGCCATCATGTGGGAGTGTGGAGGCAACCGAGCACAGCAGCATAGGACGCTGTCGCGTACGAAAGATTATAGGTAACACTTGAACCCTGTAGAAATCCCTTGGCATACTGGTTCCCACCCTCGTTCCCCGCCCCCCCCTACTCACAACACAATCCCCCCCCCCCCATCTCCCATCTCCAACCATCCCAAATGGACCACCCTAACCCCAACAGAGTGGACTTCCCCAGTTCCAACAGAGTCCCCTTCCTCCCACATGTGGAACCCCCTCCCCCTCCCAGAACAACCCCCCCAACTAGAACAATTCAAAGTCTCGGGCCTATTTGTGTAAGACACAGGTCCGTAGGAAGTCAATAGAGAGGGTACCATGGTTGCGGCCGATTCGGCGGCCCCCCGGCCTGTCACCCCAGGAAGACATAGTTTGAAAGATAGAAAACCCCCCCAGATGACATTGTCTTACAGATCAGGTGCCGTATTGTCTGCCACTCCTTGCACAGCCGCCTCACGTTCCTGAGCAACTGTCGCCGGGTCCGGTTTCGGAATGGATCTCAGGGGTCGTCTCCGACGAACTGTCTGCCAGCCGTCTCCTGTGCGTCGGGACGGGTCATCCTGTGATCTGTTTGGGGAAGCGTCTCTAGAGCTTGATCCCTCCGGCATATCAATGCCCAGCAGAGTGCAGGTGTCGCGGAGTGATCTGAGCCTTCCCATTTAAAGATCAGGCGGAACGGGTGACCCCAGGAGTAGGGTATTCCATTGTCTCTCAGGAAGTTCGTTGCGATCCGGAAGGATTTGCGTTTCTGCAGGGTGATGGTGGAAAGGTCCTGGAAAAGAGCCACAGGTTCATCCCGAAAGCTGATAGGCTGTGCCCTCCTGGCCTCCCGAAGGATGCGTTCTTTCAGAGGAAAATCTGGGAGGAAGGCCAAGATGTCTGGTGGAGGTGCTGGTGCTCGGCGCGCCATGCCAACCCTGTGAGCTCTGTCAATCCGAATCGCGAAATCTCGAGGTTCACCCAGGATGTCCCGGAACAAGTCCTGCAGGTATTCGACCAGATTGTCCTTCTCGGCTTTCAACGGGACTCCACGGACCCGTATGTTGTTCCGTCTGGAACGGTTCTCCAAGTCTTCCGAGTGCGATTGTAAGTCCACTTGCTGATCTTGAAGCCTAAGAATCTCCTGTTGCAGCCTTTCCACCTCCATGCTGCGGGACTGGTCCGCCTCTTCCAGCGAAGCCACACGTTCGCCCAGGCCATCTATGTCACGGCGCAGCTCCCGCTGTTCCCCAGCCAGCTCTTGCTTCAGGGTTTGAAAGTCCTCCCTCAGGGTATTGAAAAGGGATGCTAAGAAGGCCTTGGTAATGGGGGCGGTTTCATCTTCTTGTGCCTGGGGGCTCGCCGGGGGCTTCGGGGACGCCGTTGTCTGGGTCTTCTCCCCTTTCAGTGCAGTTTTGTGCAGGAGGTCCACGATATTCCGATTCCCTTTGCGATTGGAGTGGGCCATGGCGTCCGGGCAGAGGCTTGTGGATCCGGGTGTGGGGTGCCGCAGGGGCTCGTCAGGCGTCTTCTCAGTGGTAAGGATGTTTCTTGGATGAAAAATTGCACATATGATGATGATGGGTGGCGTGATGTAAAAGCCACCATGGCACCCAATGTACTGTATAGTGGCTGGTGGGCACCCCGGGACCGTCGCGGGGGTGGTGCTGGAGGCGAGATGTGGCGCTCGGGCGATAGGGCAGCCAGAAAATCCTAGGTGGAAGGTCGAGTGCAGATGAAATGTCCGTGGGGGGGGCCGTGCAGGGTTCCCCGGGCAAGCGTTTCCGTGATTGAGTACAGATTTTCTCAGACAGCAGGACTGGGCACATGCAGTGTGGCAAGGCGAGAAGCGGAGCGCAAAGCTGCCGGTGTTGGGGTACCTATGCCTGTCCGGGGCTAAAGGATCCCGCCAGAGGGAGCCCCTAATGTACAGCAGCAGACGTGGGTGCCAAAAATATTCAGTCCGCTTCCAATGAGCACGAACAGGTCCCAGGCCAGGGGACGATGCTGCAGGCCGGAGCCCTGCGTCGAGGTCCTGGGCGCAGGTAAGCCCTTGAGTGGTCCCAGAGGTGGTCGCGTCCGCACCGCTCACCCCGGCCGGGCAGATCTTCTTCTGGGATCATGCAGACGTGTCCCCTGTGAGTCGAGCCGTGAGGCCTCTCAGTCGGTGCGGGAGCTCTTGAAGGCCGGGCGCCGGTTGCAGGCACCCGTGGAAGCGGGACTGAGGCAGGTCGGGGGTCGCTGGCGCTGGGGGAGGCTCAAGAGGATGCCGGTGTGGGCACAGCCCGGGGCCGTCCCCCGTCTGAACCGGGAACGCCCGGGGTTCCTGGTCCGGTGCTGCTCTGTGTGGTCGCGGTCAGCCCTGCTCCGGGGGATTCAGGTGCAGCATCCCGTCGGCGGGGGAGCAGGCCGCTGTGAGTTGCGCGCTGGTCGTGGGGTAGGCGTCTCCTGCTGTGTCGCTGCCAGTGGAGAGGCCGGGGCGGGTCACGGGCTGTGGGCACCTTGTGTGTTGTGCGCAACTGCTCCGGCGGACGGGGTCCCGCCCGCCTCTCGTGTAGGCCCACACCGGGGACTAAATTAGCAGGGGACCCTCTGGTGGAGCGTGCAGCGTCCGGGGGTGCAACTGCCTGGTGTCTGCCGTCCGGTCGCCGCCGGGAGTTGGGCGCGCCTCACCTTGTCCTGTGATCCATGCTGCTAGCCTGTAGGCCGCCCCTCCGTCACGGAGTTCCAAAGGGCAGCGTTAATCCCTCGCCGCCATTACACCGCGCTCGCCGGCAGCAGGTGAAGCGGATTGCAGGCGAACGCCGCCCCGTAGGGACGCGGCTGGAAGCACTCCGTGGAGGTGATGTGCTCAGGGGGGAAATTCGAACAGGCTCAAGGGGGATAACAGCTAGTATTACCGTGCTATGGGGCACAGGGTCGGGGAGCCGCACGGAGCACGTCTTTTCAGGCCGCCATCTTGGCCACGCCCCCAGGAATTGTTTTAAATCTAGATCCTCTGGCGTCTCTCCAGTCTCAGAGCCGGATTCAGGCGCAGCTTTGTCCATGTCCTACTGCCTGGTGTTATACTTTTAGTTATAGTTAGCTTTAGGAACTATAACGTGTGCCGTTAAATAACTTTAGTCCTCGAGTTATAGTTTTTTTTACAGAAGTATAACTAAAAGTATAACTAAAACTGCAGAATTTCCATGGTTTTGTGTGGGTAAAACGTCATCCTAACTATAATGTTCCTTTAACCATTGTTCTTTTCAGTCCTCTTTTCATTCCTCTTGAAACTGCTAAATATTGCACACTCTCAGAAATGCAGTTCTCCGTGTTCGTAGAAACTCACCGCTAAGTTTATTCACAATGCGTTTCACCTCCGTGGAAGCTCGATCACGTGAATACAACAACCAGTGTCGGGAACATAAATCGGCAGTCTGTCATGAACATGAAAATGGGACTGATTGCAAAAATATGGCAGACATATTGGAAAGTAAAACAATCGGTATATTTCATGTAATAAATAATTATAGAGTAATGGCCAAAGAAGTTAAATACAATTTGATATTGCAACGTAGCATTACGTGCAAAAACCTGCCATCATGTGGTGAAGAGAGGTGGCTAAGTGTACATGTGTGTCAATGGCTATCAGTGTTCTTTTACCACGACTTGCACAGGAACAGGTTGCTGCCTTTTTCCCAACTCCACCTCTAGGATGCTCAGAGTCACTTATTCTTAAACTTGACCCTCAAGGATCCCAAAGGGGGATGAATAAAATAATAAACAAAGAAGAGACTGTTCTGGATCTGTTCTTTTCGGCTTCTTCAGGCTCATCGGTAGTTCTGACGAATCTTAGAAGTCCTAATGCATTTAATAAGAGAAAGATTAGCACCCTTCCTATTTCTCCTAATATCTAAATCTGGTTCTAACTGTTTCTTATCCAACTATCCAGATTCTAGTGCTACTCTTTGTTCTTTTATTTTCTTGTGCTTATCTACCTTCTGGCTTCTGGAATTTTATCTGCAAACATATATGATAGTTAACTCCTTGTTTATTTGTGTATTTTATTTTCTACTTATTAACCTTTCTTTTTCTACACTTACCTCCTATTGTAAGCACACTTTTCTAGTAGTGTAGTATGTTGTCTTGTAATTTATCTTTCAGCTGGTAATTGTCTCTTTTACTTCAGATTGATTATACTCTTTTTGTCTTTCAGAACATCCCTAATTTCTGTTGAATTTTACCAGAGTAAGTACTTTCTTAATCTCTAAATTCCTTCACTGCTATTTCTCTAGGATAATACAGTTGTTAAACTAATATATCTCCTCAAAATTCTCAACCACGCCATCTTATTTAATCAGGCACTGCATTAACTTATCTGTGTCTTTTTCTTCTTCTTTTTTGTACGGGCTGCGTAATACTGAACGTTTACTCGAGTCTCCAGCTATTATTGAGGACTGGAAACGGTAAGTTGGCACTCAGGATCTTTTCCTATAACTAAGATTTTTGCTGAATAAGATACGTTAGGGAAACTGGTAATGGGATGATTTCCGACCTAGGTATGGGCCAAAAATACTATAAAAAAAACGCGACGCAATGCCCATAATAATCGGAATGAGACAGAAGCGCCAAGGCTGCCAACTGTCTCCCTCAGAATACTCTGGTGAAGTGCGCACTACTATTAGCGCACTCGCTTCACCTAGCATTCCGCACCTGGCCGGGAAGGTAACTACTAAACCGCCAACTCTTCTTCTGAGTCGGCGGCCATCTTAAGAGTCCGTCGTGTACCGCTGATCTCCAGCAGCGTTTCTGAGTTACATTTTCTTTGCTTGTCCAGCGAATCCTGTTTCTTAAAGCACAAACTGAGTGGATTTGCTTGGCCTGAGTCTTGACATATCTGATTGTACCCCCAACAAAAGAGGTTCTTCCTCTCTTGGTTTTGTTGGAAACCTTTTGTGAAAAGACTTTAGTAATCGGGGAGCGTGAACATCTGAAGCAACCTCCCATGGCTGTTCCTCTGGACCATAGCCTCTCCAGTCCACCAAATAATACAGTTTCCCATTCCATCGTTTTGAGTCCAGAATCTCTTTTACTTCAAATTCTACTCCTGACTCTAACTGAATGAGTTTTGGCGGTGAGTTTTTTCGCAACTCCGGTGATGTCTTCCTTAATAAGGAGATGTGAAAAACTGGATGGATTTTCATTTTGACAGGCAATTTTAGATGATAGGTTACTGGATTTATCTGTTTCTCAATTGGGTAGGGTCCTATAAATCTAGGGAGGAATTTTTTGTTTCCTTTTAACCTCAAAGGTTTTGTACTTAACCAAACCTCGTCTCCTTCTTATAAACTGGGGCCTTCTCTCCTTCTTTTATCAGCTTGAACCTTATATTTCATTTTAACTTGTTTTAGATTCTGGGAGGCATCTTGTTGAATCTTTTTCAGATGAGCAACTAAGTCCTTAACTGCTGGAACAGAGAGTTCAGTGTTTCTTACTGTAGAATTTGGGTGTTGTCCATAGTTTAAATAAAACGGGGAATGCCCAGTTGAAACATTCCTAGCATTATTGTATACAAACTCTGCCGCCCACAAATACTCTGACCACTCTCCACCTTGCTTCAACAGAAACAATCTCAAGTACTGCTCTAGTTCTTGGTTAACCCTCTCGGTTTGCCCGTCAGTCTCTGGGTGAGAACTGGTGGAGTATCTAGCCTCTATTCCCAACCCTTTCAAAAAGGCCTTCCAGAAATGGGACAAAAACTGTGAACCCCGGTCTGAAATGATAATTTTGGGAATTCCATGAAGCTTGACTATATGTGTGCTGAAATGACTCGCTAGCTGTTTTGACGTTGGTATCTCTTTTAGGGCTAGAAAATGTGCCATTTTGGTAAAGGCATCCACTACTACCCAAATTGTATTATGACCTTGACTGGAAGGCAACTCAACAATTAAATCCATAGTGATGGTATGCCATGGACCAGGAAGGGTAGGAATGGGTTGTAACAACCCTTTCGGGGCCTGCCGTTTTGATTTTCCCTGTGCGCAGAATTCGCAAGTCTTAACATATTTTTCAACATCGGTAGTCATATTTGCCACCAATAGTGTCTTTTCACTAATTCTTTCGTTTTATCCTCTCCTTTATGACCGGCCAAAAGATTATCATGACATTCATATAGCACTTGGTTCTGTAGTTCTTTGGTTGGTATGTACAAGGCTCCCTTGTGATAAGGCAGTTGATGTTGGATTTCTCTTCCTTCTTCCTCGTTGACCCATTCTTGCATGTCTTCAGTACTCATAACCCGAACAATCTGTTCCCCAAAGGTAACAGGAGTTGTGGCACAGATTATCTTCGAGTTTGGTATGATGGTTTGACCCTGTTCTAAAGGTTTCTTATCATCAATATCAATCCTAGACAAGGCATTGGCTTTTCCATTTTGGGTCCCGGGTCTGTAAGTGATCACAAAATCATACTCAGAGAAAATACATTGACCATATAAGCTGTCTTGGTGTTAATGTCTTGCCAGATTTCAGAAATCTCAAGTTTCTATGATCAGTAAAGACTGTTACTTGATGTCTAGCTCCCATTAGATAATGGCGCCATTCCTTGAAGGCGTCCTTAATTGCCAACAATTCTTTTTCAGTAATGGTGTAGTTCTGCTCTGTCGATGTTAACTTTCTTAATCTGTAAGCTACTGGATGTAATTGGCCAGTTTCTTTGTGTCTTTGGGATAACACACCTCCAAAGGCCTGATCAGATGCATCCGTTTCCACATAGAATGGTACCGACGGATCGGCATGTAATAATACCGGGGCCGAAGTAAAGCTTTCCTTTAACATTTTAAAAGCCTTCTCCGCTTCCTCAGTCCATTCCAATTGAACACCTTTACGTAGCAACTTGGTAAGTGGCAGACTTTTCTTGGAGAATTCATCAATAAACCTCCTGTAAAAGTTTGCAAAACCAATGAAGCTCTGCACTTCTTTCACACTGGTGGGAGATTTCCAATCCACCACAGCTTGGATCTTGCGTTCATTCATAGTCATACCAGTTGGAGAAAGGACAAACCCCAAAAATTCCACTTTGGATACATTGAAGGCACATTTTTCCAACTTTACAATCAATCGGTTCTCTCTGAGCTTCTGCAAGACCCCTCTCACTTGCTCTTGGTGTTCTCGCGTGTCCTCAGAGTAAATCAGGATATCGTCAATGTAGACAATTGCACATTGATCGCAGTGGCGTAGCTAGGGGGTGCGGGGGGGGGGGGCAGTCCGCCCCAGGCGGCACCATTTTTGAGGCGGGCGCGGGCGTGGCAGCCTTTATAATTTATTTGGTCCCCAAATAAATTATTAAGGCGGCCGCGGCCGCCACGAGCCTCCAGTGCCGCGGCCGTAGTTTAAAAGTAAGTGCAAAGCCGCCAGCGCGGCAGCCTGCACTCCTTTTGACCTGCGTTGGGTAACTACTGCAGAGTGCACACAAACGCGGGACTTAGTTTTTGGCAATATAAAAAAACTAAGTCCCACGTTTGTGTGCACTCTGCAGCAGTTACCCAACGCAAGTCAAAAGGAGTGCAGGCTGCAGCACGGCTTTACTAAATCCTGCGTTTGTTCCTCTCGGTAGGGGCGGTTCCTCTATATGGGATTAAACCCCACCCACCTCTGTGACGAGATGGAGAAGGGTGGGATTAGACTCCACTACGCAAAATCCAGCAAGGTCAGGGCAAAAGGCCAATCTGTGAAGTGGGGCCTGACGACCAGATGAAGGTAGGAGAAACACAGCAATCACCTGCAATGCCGGGTAAGTGCGTGCATCTGTTTTATTTAATTAAACTTCAGAGGCTTTCTTCACCAGATATAATGCACCGGATTGCCTCTCCTCGTCATTTCATTCGTCTCTTTCACCAGGCGCTTTTTTTTTTATCCCACGGCACTGTTAAAACGTAATCCACTGAAATATCTAAATCTTAATCATGCCACCAATGATCAAATGAAGTTTCCTATTTTTATTTAAGGCAGCTAACATGTGTATTTATATGAGGATGGAAATACATTTTAGAAGGTTATCCTTTCTATGGAAACCGCAAATGTATATTTCTCTTGTACCACACTGTTTGCTACCTCTCACATTTTGTTTGCTTTTGATACTTGCACAAGTGCCACCATTGCCTACGTAACATTTGTTCTTGTGCCTCTGTGTCTAGCATATATTGCAGTATATTACCTCTAATTGTACTTTGTTTTCTCTTGTAACCTGCACACTTGTCACTCTTTCCTCCTGTAATGCACTGTTTGCTACCTCATATATTTTGTTTGCTCACAATTGTCACTTTTACCTCAGGTAACTTATCGTCTGCTTTTGTAATTTGTTCACTTGTAATTTTCTGTTCCTATTGTGAAGCGCTCTGACGCCTTCGGGTAAAGTCCGCGCTATATAAAAACGCATAAATAAATAAAAAAATAAAAAAACACTGTATGCGTATTATGGCGCACCTTACAGTTTAAGTTGGGCCTCTAGGTGGGATGAATGTGGTGGTGCCCCGATGGCTGTTATCGATTATATAGCCTGCAAAATATGTAAAGGAAAGAGGATAGACGACGTACTGCAGGAGAGTGGGTTGTGTGAATGAAGTTTAAAACACTATTACTGACATTTTAGATATGTTTACTTTAAACTTATAAGGTTGCTTTAAGTCAAGGTATAAGTTACATTAAAAAGTTGCTGCTTTGGTACTTTAGGAACATTTAACACAATGTGACCAAATAGCCCGAAATACTAAAAAGGGCCTTTCACTTGCATGTGATGAGAATAGGAGTACACATCATTTTACAATTCACAAGACAGGCCAATCTTTGTCCCCCATTGCTTGTTGAGTCCTAGGTATCTACAGGCAGGACAGCTAGGAGGGCGTGGTATCCAGTGTGCTCACCGTCCTTTTTCCGCAGCACTTCCCCGCCCCCCAAGGGGCGGCAATCTAAGGGATAGCCCCGGGCGCCACAAGCTCCAGCTACGCCCCTGATTGATCGATATATTATCTCAGGATGTCATTAATGAAGTGCTGAAAGGCTGCGGGGGCATTACACAGGCCATAAGGGCCAAGACCCCTGGTCGAGCGTCGTCCGTTCACAGGCTAGTCTATTCCCCTACTTTATTGACGGAGCTTCGATCTCGCCCCACACCCCGTTGTATACGGCTTGATCCAACAAATGTATCTGGAAATGCTACTCTCGCATGTCCTCATTGTAACAGTACGATACCTATAAACAATATCATAAGTCAATCTAAGTCACAAGCCTATTGTAAAGAAGTCAATATTCTCATGGCCCTTATCAATGCGCGATTATTGAGTAAGCACAGTCAGGAAATAGCTGACCTTATTACCGATAATAATTTGGATGTCCTCTTTATCACCGAAACGTGGATGGATGACTCGTCTGACCCCGATTTAGTAATCGCAGTACCTCATGGGTTTAAAGCTTACCGACAGGATAGGGCAGGAAAAAAGGAAGGTGGGCTGGCTATTATAGCCCGGGAGCGGTTTACCGTCAGAACATTACCCATTCCAGCTACCTCATGCGAAGCCCTGCAGTTCGGTATTAAGCTGACTGCCCTTTTTAATTTTAAGGGAGTACTCTCATACCGACCTCCAGGAACAAGGACTGGCTTTCTTGCCAACCTAAATACCATACTGGAGTCGTTGGCCACCGAAGAGTCAGTTACTGTTATGGGTGATATGAACTTTCACCTGGAACAAGATAACGATAAAGACACTTCCACCCTTATTACAGACCTGGAAACACTGGGTCTCAGACAAATGGTCACCTCTCCCACCCATCAGGCGGGACATACCTTAGACGGTATTTTTTCTAACGTCGAGGGTCTACAGATATCAAATATCTTACCCATGCCTTGGACGGACCACTATGCCATCTTCAGTAGACTGACAATTAACAAAATCTTGAGTAAAAAGGTCACTATTCCTATCCCAGGTTCCTTTAAAGTTTGGAAGAATATAAACCATACTGAACTAACAAAGTTACTGGGCAGTACATGTCCATCTCTGTCCTCCGAACCTAATATCGTAACTCGACAATTTCACGACTGGCTAGGCCATGCCACCAACCTTCTAGCGCCAATTAAAACCCAATCCAGGAATAGAACTACACCAACCGCTCCATGGTATACAGAGGAATTAAGAAGGCAAAAACAACTAAGTAGGAATAGGGAAAGGCACTGGCGTAAAACTTATGATATAGAGAGTAAGACCAAATATAAAGATTCATTGACCGTTTATAAAGCCATGATTATTGATGCAAAAAAAACCTTCTTCTCAGAACAAATTGATAAAGCCAAAAATTCCAGTAGGCAACTATACAATATCACTAAAACTCTGTCAGGTAACGTCCCAGATCTTACCCCATCTCCTTCACAACTACTTTGTGATGCACTGGCCAACTTCTTTTTCTCCACAGTAAATGATATCTATCAGGCATTTTCTTTGAACTCGACAATAGCAGATTCTTCTCACATGCCCCCGGAAGAGGTTTTGACTAGGTTCAAGGCTCTTACGACCGACCATATAAAGATCATTGTCTCTTCCATTAAAACAGGATCGGCACTAGACCCTTGTCCTTTTTCAGTCCTCCCACCGGTGATGGATACGCTCATTCCGGTCATCACCTTAGTTTGCAACTCTATCTTGGGCTCTGGGACATATCCGGATTCCTTAAAGAACACTCTGGTGAAACCCTTGTTGAAGAAACAGAATCTGGATAAGGCCGATTTAAAGAATTACAGGCCCATAGCAAGCCTTCCGTTTTTAGCTAAAGTGACCGAGAAAGCTATGAACCAACAACTATCCGAGCATGTGGAGAAACATCTTCTATAGGACGACACACAATTCGGTTTCCGAAAATATCATGGTACCGAAACCGCCTTAATTAAAGCCGCAGACGACATCAGAGCAATTCGAGACCAGGGAGGGACAGCAGTACTCGTATTGCTTGATTTATCGGCGGCTTTCGACACGGTCAACCATAAGATCTTGGTGGACCGTGTCGAAAAGATGGGCATTCATCACACAGCGAGAGATCTGCTTGCATCCTTCCTGGCCGACAGAACACAGGCTGTCGTCCTGGGACCATACCAATCTGCCAAGCTGTCTCTACCGTGTGGGGTTCCTCAAGGCTCATCCCTAAGTCCGACACTATTTAACATCTATGTGTCGGACCTTGCCAATGTCATCAAAGCATATGGGATGAGCCTAACCTCATATGCTGATGACACACAATTGGTTTTGGCCATTAAAGGCGATGGATACCAGGTGGCAGAGCGCTTTCAAAGCGGAATGATAGCGATCAGGGAGTGGATGGCGGCCAACTGCCTTAAGCTCAACTCCGGAAAGACGGAGGTGGTCATTTTTGGACCCCTTTCACCAGGCTGGTCAGCAATTTGGTGGCCTTCGGCCTTTGGAGCCCCTCCCAGCCCGGCCCCTAAGGTCAGGAACCTAGGAGTAATTTTTGATGAGGGTCTCAACTTTGTGGCACATGCGAATAGAGTAGCGGCTACAGCCCATCACAAATTAAGAATGATCAGGAAAATCATCCAGTTTTTGCCAGATGCAGCTGCTAAAACATTGGTTAGTTTGTTAGTTTTATCGTCCCTTGACTATTGTAATGCCCTATTTTTAAATGCCCAGGTTAGGGTAACCAAAAAGCTTCAGACAATACAGAATGCAGCAGCACGTCTGCTTTCTAGAACACCCAAATTCTCGGCCATATCTGACACAATTAAGAAATATCACTGACTGACGATCCGGAATCGGATCAAGTTCAAATCACTTTGCATAGTGTACAAGACACTCCATGATCAACGACCACACTACTTTAAGGACCAGCTGACATCCTATAAACCTGTTAGACAGCTTCGATCTGCCACTCTTAACCAATTAGTGGTTCCACGGTCTAAAACTGTGTCATGGGGTGACCGCCGCTTCCTAGTCGCGGCCCCTAATCTTTGGAATACTTTGCCGCAGCATATTAGGTCAAGCCCCTCACTTTTGCAGTTTCGCAAAAGATTGAAGACCTGGCTATTCAGTCAGTAATACCGACCACCAAATCATTGGAGCCTTCCGTCCTGGGAAAATTATGTGAATAATCTAGTGCCGAGACGCCTGCGGGTATTCGTTCGCGCTCAATAAATGCCAAAATAAATAAAAATAAATAAATAAGGCATAACCTGGCATTCGGATAGCCCAAACCTTGTCCTGAAGGCAGTTTTCCATTCATCGCCCTACTTCATTCTAATCAAATGATATGCCCCCCTCAGGTCTAACTTCGTGTAGATTCGTGCGCTCTTGACCTGATCCAACAGAACAGACATGAGGGGGAGCGGGTAGCGAATTTTCTTGGTTATCTTGTTTATGGCGCGATAATCTATACAGATTCTTAGAGCACCCTCTTTCTTCAGCACAAAATACAAAGGCGAAGATACCCGGGACTTGGATGGTCTGAGAAACCCGTTTGCCAAGTACTTATCCAAGTATTCCTTCAGATGCTGGTGTTCTTTCTCCGTAAGGGCGTAGACTCGACTGCAGGATAGATTTGCACCTGGTTCCAATTCTATAGTACAGTCATAGACCCGATGAGGTGGTAATTGTTCTGCCTCTTTTTTGCTGAAAACATCCTCAAAGTCTTGATATTCCTGAGGTATCTCTTGGGAATAGATAACGCATACTGATGCAGCCATCATGCACAATGAACGGCCAGGATTTTCTTCTTAGTCCATTTCTTTTCTTCCAAAACAATTTTCCTTACAGTATATCGAATTCATTACAATCGTTCTTGTACTCCAATCAATGGTGGGGTTGTGTTTGGTTAACCAAGGTAACCCTTAAATGAGCTCAAATTGGAGTGCATCAATCAGATTAAATTGAATGACTTCTTCATGCCCGTCTCTGGATACCAATTGCAAGGGCTCAGTATGACTTATAATTGGTCCTGACGAAAGGTTTGTGCCATCTACCGCCCTCACCGGTTCACTTTTGGACTTTAGTATAGCTCTTAACCGTACTCTTGCTGCAAACTTCAGATCACAAAAGTTTCCCGTGGCTCCAGAATCCACCATTACTGATACATCTGTGAGGATTTATTGTCGAAACTTGATTTCCATAGACAGAACCAAGTGAGGCAAAGTGAGGCAAAGAGGACTGTAGCGTATTCGCCAGCTGATGTTCCTTCGGAGTTAATTCTTGATTAGCATCCACCGGTCCAACTCCTTCTACAGGTGGTGCTGCAAGTTTTTTTTCCGGACAACCTCTCACAAAGTGTCCATTTGAACCACAATACATACATAAATTTCCCGCTCTTCTTTTTTCTTTCTCTTCTTTAGTCCGTGGACCACGAATAGTTCCTATTTGCATTGGTTCTGAGCTTGGTTGTCCTTCTACTGTTCGGTTATAATCTGACCGAGCTCTATCAAACCTGGGCACCGCTGGTTTAAAGTCTTTCCTCTTCTCACCCTTTCGTTCTACCTGATGAAAGTCGATCTCTAGCACCAAATCCACCAATTCTGATATTTCTGTGGGTCGCTTAGGAATATGTGCTAGCACATCCTTCAGCTCGTCTCATAGTCCACGATAAAAAAACGCAGCTCTCTTGCTCTCTGGTCAGTTTGTCTCTACTACCAGTTTATTAAATTGAGCTAGGTAAGCCACTAAATCCCGATTGCCTTGTCGTAATTCCAGTAACTCATTGTCTACAGCTTGCGATATTCTCCTGTCGAAAATTCGGAGGAATTCCTTCTTAAGCTCATCATAATTCTGTAGGATCGGGTCGTCTCTGGAGACCGGGGCATCGACCATGCAGCGGCGTCTCCACTTAAGTAAGACAGTGCGAATGCCACTCTTGACTGTGCATCTGGGAAAATAGAAGGGCGGCACATAAAGTGAAGCGAACATTGGGTGAGAAATATTTGTGCTTTCTGGGGGTCCCCACTGAATCGCTCATGAGGGGCCAGTGGAATAACCGGGGATAGGGAGTGAATTACTTGAGTGGTTAATCTGTTTGAACCCTCAGCTGACATTCCTAGATTTTCCCTTCCAGTACTAAATGGTTGCCCCATCCTTTGAGCCAGTTCAGCTGTTTCTTTTCTAGATTTCACTACTTCTTGTTTAAGGTTCTGATTCTCTTCTCTGACAGCTATTAATTCTTTTTGAATGGCCGCTAGCACCATTCCTAAGGTCTGTAGATTTATTCCCTCAGCAATCCTATTCGGGAGCAATTAAATAACGTGGGCACTTCACTCCGTCAACGGCTATGAGTGTTCTTTTACCACGACTTGCACAGGAACAGGTTACTGCCTTTTTCCCAACTCCACCTCTAGAATGCTCAGAGTCAGTTATTCTTAAACTTGACCCTCAAGGACCCCAAAGGGGGAAGGGGGAATGGATAAAATAATAAACAAAGAAGAGACTGCTCTGGATCTGTTCTTTTCGGCTTCTTCAGGCTCGTCAGTAGTTCTGACGAATCTTAGAAGTCCTAATGCATTTAAGATGAGAAAGATTAGCACCCTTCCTATTTCTCCTAAAATCTAAATCTGGTTCTAACTGTTTCTTACCCAACTATCCAGATTCTAGTGCTACTCTTCATTATTTTATTTTCTTGTGCTTATCTACCTTCTGGCTTCTGGAGTTTTATCTGTAAACATATATGATAGTTAACCCCTTGTTTATTTGTGTATTTTATTTTCTACTTATTAACCTTTCTTTTTCTACTCTTACCTCCTATTGTAAGCACTCTGTTCTAGTAGTTTAGTATGTAGTCTTGTAATTTATCTTTCAGCTGGTAATTGTCTCTTTTACTTCAGATTGATTATACTCTTTTTGTCTTTCAGAACTTCCTTCATTTCTGTGGACTTTCACCAGGGTAAGTACTTTCTTAATCTCTAAATTTCTTCACTGCTAATTCTCTAGGTTAATACAGTTGTCAAACTAATATATCTCCTCAAAATTCTCAACCACGCTCACTTATTTAATCAGGCACTGCATTCACTTATCTGTGTCTTTTTCTCCTTCTTTTTTGTAGGCGCTGCGTAATGCTGAACGTTCACTCGAGTCTCCAGCTGTTATCGAGGGCTGGAAACTTTAAGTTGGCTCTCAGGATATTTTCCTATAACTAAGATTTTCGCTGAATAAGATACGTTAGGGAAACTGGTAATGGGAGGATTTCCGACCTAGGTATGGGCCAAAAATACTAAGAAAAAACGTGACGCAATGCCCATAATAATCGAAATGAGACAGAAGCGACAAGGCTGCCAACTGTCTCCCTCAGAATACTCTGGTGAAGTGCACACTAGTATTAGCGTGCGCGCTTCACCTAGCATTCCCCACCTGGCCGGGAAGATAACCACTAGACCGCCGACTCGTCTTCTGAGTCGGCGGCCATCTTAAGATTCCGCTCGTGTACCGCTGAGCTCCAGCAGCGTTTCTGAGTTACATTTTCTTTGCTTGTCCAGTGAATTTTATTTCTTAAAGCACAAACTGAGTGGATTTGCTTGGCCTGAGTCTTGACAGATCTGACAATGTGAGATATCAGGTACGTGGCTGATGGTACGCATGCATGTTTGCTACTTGATGTTCAATAAAGTTGTCAGTGTACGTAGTAACCAAGGTGACAGAGCGCGTTGAAATGCATCATACCTAATGTATCCTGGTCCGGAGTCCTGTATAAATAAACCGCTGGCTGCTATGAAATCACATGTGCTAGTTTGTAAACTAGCGCATCGGGAGACATAAATGGTGAGTGTGTGCCTTGCGTTTGTGGCAACAAATTGTTGCACACACATGTGACCATAATGAACATTGACCAAATCATGAACATAAATAATCATTGGCAAGTGCCTAAATGAACTTTCAAGTCCAATCGCCCAAATTAATGTCAGAAAAAAGGGCAAATGGCCTAACCCCCAATCTGCATAGATGGCCCAACTGTATCCTGGGCAAGGACGATAACCTAACACAAAAGATCCCATGGCCGTACCTGTCGCCTGTAGGAACAGACTGCCATTAAACATAAAGATGTTTTGGTCAAGCAGTACTCTGTCATCTCTAGCAACATGCGGGTATGTTCTCGAAATCTAATCGTCTGGTGTTTAGGAAATACCTGCATGCCTCAAGTCCCTGTTGGTGGTCGATAATAATGTACAAGCTGTGTACATCAAGAGTGATGAGCAGTAAATCATCGTCCCAAGTGAGATCCTTGATTTAATTAAGGAAGTCCTTGGTATCCCTGATATAGCTGGGAAGGTTCATGACATAATCTCTAAGAAAATGATCGATATATTTAGAGATGTGGTCAATGTCCATTATGTCCATTTGTGTACAACATTGCTAGTATGGTGGTCTTGTTTTTGGCACTTGCCAAGTAATCGTGCTCATTAGAAGCTAGTACTTTCCACGAACTATGAGTCTTGTGTGTGATTACAACACGATACTGACAATCACGGTGATTTGGTCAATGTTCATTATGGGCACATGTGTGTGCAACAATTTTTCTTTGATGGACATACCTGTTGCCACAAACGCAAGGCACACACTCACCATTTATGTCTCCCGATGCGCTAATTTACAAACTAGCACACATGATTTCATAGCAGCGGTTTATTTATACAGGACTCCGGACCAGGATACATTAGGTATGATGCATTTCAACGCGCTCTGTCACATTTGTTAATGTCAACGCTGACATCTTTATTGAACATCAAGTAGCAAACACGCATGCGCACCATCAGCCACATACCTGATATCTCACATGCACACTTAGCCACCTCTCTCCACCACATGATGGCAGGTTTTTGCACGTAATGCTACGTTGCAATATCAAATTGTATTTTACTTCTTTGGCCATCACTCTATGATAATGTATTACATGAAATATACTGATGGTTTTACTTTCCAATATGTCTGCCATATTTTTGCACTCAATCCCACTTTCATGTTCATGACAGACTGCCGATTTATGTTCCCGACACTAGTTGATGTATTCACGTGATCAAGCCTCCATGGAGGTGAAATGCGTGTGAATACACTTAGTGGTGAGTTTCTACGAACACAGAGTCCTGCATTTCTGAGAGTGTGCGATATTTTGCAGTTTCAAGAGGAATTAATACAAGTCGGTGTGCTCCTCTGGAGTGCACACCTTCTTCTATGGGTCCGCAGTAGTTCAGAAGGAGTACTTTTGGAGTTGGATGTATATATATCTATATATCCCAACGTACCAAGTTGCCTGCAGAAGGAGGAGCCACCAAACAGGTAAGATTCTGCTCAATTATTTTTTTTCGGAAGCAACAACGAAGACGATGTTCAGCAGCAATGAACATGAAGTCCAGCCTTGACGCGTTTCATGTCAACCACTTCTTCAGAAGGCCAAGGACTTGTGAATGAAAGGCACTGCAATTTGTAAGCACTTACTTCGACAATATTTCAACCCGCCTCGGTGGGCGTCGCCCCCCTGTGGCCTTGTGGTATGTGTAGTGCTGATTCATACTCCAGTGAGTTGCGCGCCTTGGATTCACACAATGTCAAAAATTAAAACCCCAATGGGTTGTGCGGCATGAGTACACATCTATAGCTGTTGTTTTTTGCCTTCCGAAATCATCAGCACCTTGTTACCAACTGCGGCGGCGTCAATTGGCGTCTCCACTGGTGGGCTGTAAACAGCCCCGGGGCTTCTCTCCGCGGCTCAGGCTTGCCGCTACAATCCCAACGTACCAACTTGCCTGCAGAAGGAGGAGCCACCAAACAGGTAAGATTCTGATCAATTATGTCATCAGTGATGTCATTGACCATGTCATGAATGATGTAAGATGTGACATCAGCAGCAGTGCATTGCGGGCACGCGAGTTATAGTTAGCAGAACTAACTATAACGGAGGAATTGCTATGGTTTTGTACAAGTGAAATGTCCAGCTAACTATAACACCCCTGAAGCCTATGTTTTTTTCAGTGAATTTCAAAGGTTTTTTAAATGCTAATTTCTAACTATAACGTGCCTGAAACCTATGGTTTTTTCAGTGAATTCCAATGTTTTTTTAAATGCTAATTTCGAACTATAACGTCCCTGAAACCTATGTTATTTTCAGTGAATTTCAAAGGTTTTTTAATTGATAATTTCTAACTATAACCTGCCTGAAACATATGGATTTTTAAGTAAATTTCAAAGGTTTTTTAAATGCTTGTTTCTAACTATGCCTACTGAGGTAGGACATGTGAAGAAAGAAGAAAAAACGCACAGAAAGAAGCAAAAGAAATGCAAAAAGAAGCAACAGAAAGTCCACAAAGACGAAGAAAAGTGCAGGAAGAAGCAAGACATGGGCAGAAAGAACCAACAGAGGAGCAGAAAGAGGCCTTGTTGCAAAATCATCCTGTGCCCATAACTTTTTCAGACGGGTACTGGTGGTAACTGACTGTGACTAACCAGGCCTAGAGCCAGTGCTATGCTAAAAGACACTTAGAATACAGTGAAAACACCTACATACACTAGGGGACACTGTGCGTTGGGGTACTCCTGTGATTAGCATGACCTCCTCTGTAAGGCCCTAGTACATAATAGGGCAGGGGGATTAAAACTACCTCTTAAAACGCGTTGCGGGCGGGTTTGTACAGTGGTGAAGGGAGGGGGGCCTGAGGTGACATGTGTGCAAACACGCCCTGTGGCCATTTTAAATTGGGAGATTAACTCCCCTTGAATCCTAACGGTCCCTGGGGTCCGGCTAGCCAACCAGGTACCTCCAGTAAGCGCCACAGAGCTGTAATGCAGAGAGGCGTAAAAAGGGGCATGGCCTGGCCCACCTCTCTGCAAAGCATCGCTGCTTACTGGAAGCACCTGGTGGGCTAGTTGGGCCCCAGGGGCTCTCAGGAATGAAAGGTAATTAATTCCCCAACTTAAAAAGCACCACAGGGCGTGTTTGCACACGTGACCTCAGGCCCCGCCCCCTCCCTTTACCACTGTGCAAACGCGCCCCGTAGCGCATTGTAAGTTGGGGTATTAAGTCCCTTTGAATCCTGAGGTTCTCTGGGGTCCAAATAGCCCACCATGTACCTCCAGTAAGCACCACAGAGCTGCGTAACTAAATATTGTAAAAGATTGTTGCGATCTTGATTAATGTAATTGCAAAGTACACATTATCATTCAAAGAACTACAGGTCTGTCTTCACTTTTTATTCACCAGTAGTTTTCACATGATACGTTTTGAAACAGGATATTTAAAAATGGTTGAACAAGCTTTATTGATTTGTTGGTGAGCAAACCACCTGTGCAGGTGAAACGCGTCCGACAACAGCCGACATCTAAATTAAAACTTTAAATCAAAGACGTCATCGTGAGGTTGAGTGGCAATTTAATCTGGACTGGGCTTGGGGAGTCCAGTTTGATGACGCGCCCTCTGTTTTGGAGAAGTAGCAGAGCAGTCACAAGCAGCACATGGGGAGATATATATATACATATATATATCTATATATGAGAAATACATTATAACAGTCACATTGAGTAGAACATTTTAGCCCAAGTCTCTCCAAAACTGATACCTTTACTCAAATGTTGACAAATTGTTTCTAGATTAGTCCATTGAGTATGAATGAATGTGTTACCTATGTAATAAGAATGTGACCAGAAGGCAGAAGAGCACTGTACAAGATCAAAGATAATATTCAACATGCAATAGGAGGGGAAGCTAGATTGTGGACCATTACTAGATCATGATGTAGTATTCTTTAGAAAAGCTGTGACTTCAACTCTTTCTTGAATTGGAGCAGGGTTGTGGCACATCTGACTGTTATAAGGATGTTGTTTCAGATCCATAGATGATAAAGGCCCGCTGACCTGTTTAGTGTTTTTTTAACCTCATCGCTAATCTGAACATGTCCTGTCTGTCATCCTAATAGACAGAGAGGACACTCGTGAAGGCTTTGTAACCGATGCAGCTTGTATTGAAAGTGGTATAGGTTGGCAAGAGAAGCTGTCGTTTTTCAGTCGGGTGACGATGAGGTGGTCACATTTCTTCAGACATTTAATGAGGTGCGTTGCAGCATGTAGGATATCCTTAAGAAAAACCACTGTGAATGATTACAATTCCAAGGTGGCTTCCCAGATAGAGTGCACAATCATTCAGCATAGAATTTCGTTGAACCAGAAAGATATCAATGCCTAGTTCCTCGTGTATGATAATAGAAGGTGAACTTTGGTGGAGAAAGAAGTCTTGTCAAAAACGCATTCTCCAAAACTTGAAGCAAAGACACATTAACGTACCCCCACATATCACTAATGTATGCTGCAATGGAAACACACAGTAAACCTCTATCATGGCCTTGATTGACTTATGCTACGGTCTGGATGCAAATTCAAACACAGAAGCAATGCTCCTCTAGAACATGTGTCCTCTAGTAGCTGTCAGGGGAGACCAAGATAGGGAGGAGTCAAACTTCAAAAATTCCACAAATCGGTTTAAGAAAAGATCTATACCCATGGTGGTTTGCGAAATAAGGACAGCAACGTCCACATAAACTTATATGGGAATCGGGCGAGAATCAATTTAAATCCCTCGCTATTCCAATCAGCATCTCGTTCAGGCTATTGGTAATGTAAACAAAAACTGAACCAAGATACACCCTTGGCAGGCCCCCAGATTAAGTTTAAAGTGCTTGGTGTACTCTTTTCCATTGCCAAATCTGACTGAGGCCTACAGATCAAAATGAAGGCTGCACAGGAAAAAACTAACTGAGGGTCTGCCCTTAACTCTGACATGATGGCCCAAAGTTACTTACTGTTGACCCTATCAAAGGCTGTACTTAGGTCCATGAATGTAAGATATAGTGACCCTTTTTAGCAGATGTATATTTACCTATGATCAAATTCAAGTTAAGTCTTTGGTCAATGATACCTAGGCCTGTGCGGAAACCATACTGAATGTTGGATAAGACATTCTGTTTCATAGTCCAGTCCACTAGTATGTTCAATAAAATACAGCCAACAATCTTGATGGTGAAACTAATCTACAAAATAGGCCTGTAACACTTAGGATCTGAACGATCACAGAGGAAGACCAAGCATCAAGTATGGTCAATTTAACAACCGTGTTCACCTAAAGAGTTAAAACACGAGCCCAAAAGTCTATAAAAGACTTGAAGAGGTCAAGCGAAACACCGTCAAGACTGGGGGCCTTATTTGACGGTCGAGCTTGGATGGAAGGGCTTATACATGTAATCAGTCATGCCAGCAAGGGGCATAGAGTTGGGGGCATCGTAAATTAATTCAAAATGTTCAACCAAAGATGGGATGGTGGACTGTAGGGCAGATTCAACAGCTGTCCTTAAAATAGGGAGATTTACAATTTCCAGAACCTAGCCATATCTCTCAGGTGGCCGATGGCTAACATCTGTTCCCAGGCTTCCCCTCTCAATGATCACTTTTGCTTCTTTATGGTATTCTTATATGTAGCACGACATGTAGAAACCCATTTGCTGTCTCTGGGGAATGACTTAAGCGCATGTAGAAGAACTTGATGAGCCCTAGAGCAGTTGTTATCAAACCATTTATGAGTGCTAGGATTATGGGTATTCTTCTTACTCATTAACATAGTCTGGATGCTACTGCTACAAACACTGAAATGATTTGCAGCAGTAATAGCAGCGGAAGTATCATTAAGGCATGCATCGATCTCAGTAAGTCAAGTCCTAAATAGATCTCTATGGAAAGCTTCAGGTAACACTGTACAACATTTCAATCGCCGACCTTGCAAAGAAAGGTGCCCGCTAAATGTATCGGGCACTTTTGCCTAAAATCTCAGTGAAAAAAAAGCTAAAAGAGAATTATGGTCACTCAGAGCACTCCAAATAGCTTCAAGTTTAACCAAAAAGCAATTCAAAGGATAAGAAATAAAAAATAAAACTGTTGGCTCCATGGCCAGTGAAAGTATGAATATATCCTTCCTGTGAAAGAGCAAAATCGGGGGCCAGGGTAGAAACCAGGTTATACTCTGCCAGGAAGGAATTTAAATGCTCCCCCTCATGCGTCTGCAAAAAATGCAAAGAATCCATAAAAAAAAGTCACCCCCATCGTTCAATTAATTAAAACACCGATTCATTCAGGGATGTAGATTAAAATCATCAGCAAGGATAAGAAAAGTTTCTCCAAGTACAATTTGCGCAGGGAGTAAAAAAAACCTTTATGGCTACAACTTGACTAGGTATTCCTGACGAGGGGACATTGTAAAAATTAACAACTAACAGGCTAGGAGAACTAGTGGGATTTCAATAATACTGCAGCCAAAAAGGTGAACCAGCATAAATCTTAGACATTGTGCCTTTAAGCTTTATCGAAACTAAAATTAGAAGTCCACCCTTTGCCCTCCCGTGATTGGAAGGTACAGCAAGAACTGAAAAGGAAAGAAAACCATTACGGAAAAAGTCGATGGCTGTATCCCATGTCTCTTGTAAATACACAACATTTTATTGAGCTGCAAAGTCAGAAAAAGCCTTGTTGTCCTTTTTGTTAGTGTGACCAGCAACATTTCAAGTTAGAAAAGAAACAGTGCCATGGTGCACCAGGTTGTTCTTACAATCGCTCATACAAGCATCTGGAGAATATGACATGTTAGTTCGCATGCGTTTACCACGCATGCCATTACAACACAGTCGTTACAACTACCATGTTGTTACCTCGCATACCATTACAACGCAAGTCTGAACAAAGACTTGCTGTAGGGGGAGCGCTGGATTTTGGAATAGTATCATTTACTATTCCATCTCCAGTCTGTGCAACAGTAGGGAAGGTTTTTGATTTTAAATCCAACACCTTTTGCCCCATACAGCAAGTCGTTGTTCCGACTTGTGTTGTAATGGCATGCGTTGTAACAATGCTGGCGCTGTAATGGCATGCGTGGTTTTACATTCGTGGTAGTTTACCCATCTGAACTGCTGGCATCAGGATTAGGCAGTCAACCATACTGAGCCTAACGGGGCAAAACCGTTAAAGGTGGAAACATTACCCTCAGGCAGAGGTGCTAAGACGGGGACTACAGGGCCCACAGGGGTGACTACACAAACCTTAGGCCCCCTTGGGAAGAAAAGGAGGGGGCTGATAAAAGGAACCTAAAGGGAGCACGAAAATGCCCGCTGTTGACTCCTTTCTCAATGACAACTGGGATAACAAAAAGCCGGCTAATCGTGGGTTGTTAAAGTTTACTACTACGCAGTCACTGTCCAAGGAGAGCCGATCCAAGAAATTCTCCTGGACATAATAATTTCCTTGGACAGGGGTAGCCTATGGCCCAGTCAAGTACGTATAAAAATCACACTAAGCACCTTGGGTCTGAACATATGGTGTAAAAGATGAGTGAAGGAATAGAATGAAAATATGTCGACAGGTAAAGGTACCAGCCACCTCAGTTAGAGAGGAGAAGGTTCTTGTAAGTACCCATCATTCACATTCTGTGAGATTTCATCATTTGGAACTGACCTCCTCTAGCTCAGACAACCAGTCTAGTATGATTAACTGGAATGTCTTAAGCAGATCGAGGGACTAGAGGATGGCTGTTGACTCAGCAGAGTTTACCAAAAAGCCCATAGGCATACATTCATGCTATGTGAAAAGGGTCAAAAATGTGTGCAGCGCTAAATTATACGAAAAAGTGGGTTAAAAATGACTAAGGGAACTCTTTCCAAATTGTATTCTTAGAGATCACTTGTCATACTTAAAAAGCAGTCTAGTAACATTCGAAATGATCAAATGTTAAGTAATAATATAGGTCGACATGTTTCTGCCCACATAGAGATCTAAATGTATCGGGGCATTCCTCAGGACCAAAAATATGAGAAATTCTAAGTTGCTGCAAATGACACAAATAGTGAAAAAATTATATGATAAAGTGAAAATTGCCAAAAATAACAATTTTTATACTCCACCGGTAATGTCCAATCTAAGTAGTAGTAGAGGAAATTATCGGTTACCTGTGAAGACAATATTTGAATATTACAAACAGTACTAAACCACACTCATAATTACACCACACCAAAAGCCATAGGTTGGTATACGGCTGGAAACCTTAACTGGTTTCACGGTAGTCTATATATTACGTATATAGTACATGCACTTACCCATAACAATTGGGTATCACCCTCACCTCAACCTGGTAGTTACTCTGGGAAGGGGGCCCCGCTCTGCAATAAAAACAGATAGTCCATGATAAAAATAGTCATGGCATCGTTTCCTATCACAAAGTACTTGTTGATTCAAGCTAAAACAAAAATGCTACTGCGAACTCTCATATCAAACACCAAACCTTGTTTGTAACTACTGTGTATTCATACTTAAAAAGAGAATATGTGTATATCAGATTAGGCACGTTATTGACATTGCATTGCTTTAGCTGTATCTGTTGACGTCATGAGGCTAAGTACCCATTCATTTGTTTGACCAGTAGCCCGTACGGAGGACAGGGCTATATTTGAACATAACAAGACCACATTCGTCATGCATTGAATCCTAAAAAAAGCACGAAGCTGGAGACCTCAAGGGCAAGGCTCTCGCTAACTGCTCATATGTGGTTACGCTTGTTGGTAAAGTGCACGAATGGGTTCATGCAAGAGAAACCCAGGCAAGATCTCGAGTATGCCGAAAAATAGATAAAAGTTACGGGGCTCGCAATTCGAGGCTTACCTGTCCGTCGGTACCCCGGGCGGACATCGAGTAAAGACCGGAGGTACTGACGGAGGCCGCCAGTGACTCATTTATTCTCAAACGCGGGCGATCACAGTCTTAGGGCCATTAGGTGTCTAGATAGCTGCCTGTTCGTCAGTCGCGAAATAATCCTATTGCGCATGGCTGAACGGAGTAGTGTACTCTCCTTTGCACATGCGCATGTACTAGGTGGCTGCCTGTTCAGGAATCATAAGCAGTTTCAATGCGCATGGCTGATCGAAGTAATGTTCCCTCTTTAGCACATGCTCAAAGCGTGTCAAAAGTTTATGACGAAAGTCAAAGTGTGAAAAGGTCAACTTTATTGGTCAAGGCAGCGGACACTTAGCCACACGAAAAATAGAGGAATCCATGGATTCATAAGCAAAAGCCTCCAACTGGTGTTAAGTTTGGGTAAGCGCAAAATTGTCTAAACTATATTAGTTGAGAAAAACTCAAACTAGAACTGGTAAAAAGTATAAGTATAATGGTATGCACTCTTCAGGAAAATAATCATAATAGTGCATATCTAAATACAAACAATTTATAGTTTTCTTCAAAAAGGCATTATATTGAAATTGAATTGGACCTGGAGGAGAGACATTATTCTTTGAGTAATTAGAGTGTTACCCAATGTATGTCATCGTTAAGCCCAAATAAATCACTTTTCAATTTATATACCCACTTCTGTTCTTTGCGCAGGAGGAATTGTTGGATATCTGTGATATGGGAAGGAATGAATGGTTTCTCTAAGATAACCCAATGTAAATCCGTGTCGGATTGACCTGCATCTATGTAATGGGTCGTAAGTTTAGTTGCACTCCTTTTGCACCTGATAGTGCTCCTGTGTTCTGAAATCCTGACCGTGATCTTACGTGAGGTCATGCCCACGTACCTTTTGTCGCAAGGGCATGTGATCAAGTAGATGACCCGGTCAGAGTTGCAGTTGGTGTGTTTATTGAGTTCCCAAGGAATGGGTGTGCCTATATCAATCTGTGTTTGATGACTGGTCAGTGGACAAACAGAGCAATTTCCACAGGGGAAGTGTCCCTTAATGGGTGGAAAGCCCCATAAGCAAGGGTCTCTAAGATTAGATGTTTTCTCCTTGGGGCGAGTGTGCACCAACTGGTCTTTTATGTTGCTGCTACGTTTAAACGCAAACAAAGGAGGTGGTAAAAGCTGGCCATCAATTTTCAGTACTTTCCAATTCTTCAAAATACTCTTTTTCAAAGCGTTGGAATAGCTGCAAAAGGTGTTGACGCATGTGATTCTTTGTGTGGAAGAATCATCTGTGGGTGTCACCTTAGGTTCGAGTAGGGCATCACGATGGTTGTTGAGGGCCCTTTTCATCGATGTTTTTACTGTCTTTTTTGGATATTGTCTATCCAGAAGTTGAGACGACAGTAAGTTAGCATGTTCTTTATATTTTGTGACATCAGAACAGTTGCGCCGAATTCGCAGAAATTGTCCGAAGGGCAAATTCTGTCGTAGCGCTTGAGGGTGGTAACTTTGGAAGTGTAGCAATGCATTCCTTGCCATCGATTTCTTGTGGAGTTCAGTGCATAGAACTCCCTCTTGAGGATATATTTTTACATCAAGAAAAGGCAAGTTGTTTTTCGAATACTCGCAGGTAAAGTTTAGGAAAGAATTACGCTGATTGAGCCATTGGTGAAACTCTTCTATGGACGAAGATGATCCTCTCCAAATAACGAAGATATCGTCTATATACCGTTTTCAGGTCACGATGTGACTCAGATATGGATTGGCCTGTAGTAGCACTTCCGTTTGTTCAAAGTGATGAACATAAAGGTTCGCTAGTGAAGGGGCAAAAACACTGCCCATGAAGGTCCCGGACACTTGAAGGAACAAGTCTCTCTCAAATCTGAAGAAGTTCTCTTTCATGGCCAAGGTGGCACAAGCCATGATGAAGTGCAGTGGAGTCATGTCACCTAAATCTGTTTCTTTCAGCAAAGCCTCAATAACTGCCAGGGTCTCGTCTTGAGGTATGCATGTATAAAGCGACTCGACGTCGAACGAGACCAAATAGTCTTGATCTTCGTCGAATGGCATGTCTTGTAAGATCCGTAGTAGATCCTTGGTGTCTTGAATGTAGGTCGGCATAACTTTCACAAGAGGTTTGAGAAAGAAATCTACGAATGTAGAAAGAGGTTCTAATAAAAAACCAAGACCTGAGATGATAGGTCTGCCAGGTGGAGGCAAAATACCTTTATGTATCTTTGGCAGTACATAGAAATGAGGAACCACAGGGTGTGAAGTAATTTAAAAAAAGGCTTCTTGTTGAGTAATCCAATTTTCTTCAACCGCTTCTTCAACCAATCTCTTTATTGTAGAGGACAATCTTTGTGTAGGGTCCATTTTAAGACAATAGAATCTCTTGTTGTCCAACTGGCGTCTGCATTCGGTGGTATAAGCATCGGTATCTAAAATGACAGTGGCTCCGCCTTTATCGGCGGGTTTTACCGTAATTGAATCATCATTTGATAATGTAGTAAGGGCCAGTCGTTCACATTTAGAGAGGTTGTTAAATTGTTTGGTATTTGTTAGAAAAATAGATTCCGCATCTTCTAACACCGCTCTCTCAAAAGTCAAAATTTGAGGCGGCGTCAGGCTCGTAGGTGGAATAAATGTTGATTTGGAGAGCAATCCTGTATTCACATCTCGTCTCTCTTCATCTTCAGCGGACATTCTGTCTTTGAAAAAAGCGCAGAGTCTAATTTTTCTAAAGAAGCCGGCCAATTCTTGTCGAGTCTGGAAGGGATCACCTTTGTAAGTTGGTACATAACCAAGTCCCTTCTCTAGGACTGATTCTTCTACTGGAGTCAGTATTCTTTGACTGAGGTTGACGACTAGACTCGGGCATTGCTTGGACCCGATTGTACTTGGTCTTGTAGGTTGCTCCTGGTTCGTGATGATGGTGGAGGGCTCCAATGTACCGAAGTCTGTGTGGGTCGTCGTTTTCCTCTGGAACGTCTTGGGCCCTGTCCTAAAAAGGCTGTTGTGCATAGTTATCCATTGGTTGATATGGGTACATAGGACCAGGAAAGGGAGGCTGTGCAAAACCAAATGGTCCTGGTGGCCACCATTGAGGTGGAGGTGGAGTCTGAAAGTATCTCCCTCTTCTCGGACCTCGAAATCTCTGGTTGTTCCCTCTACTCTGGTTGTTAGTAGAGGAGTCAGAGTCAGTTGAATTACCATCACTGCCTGAAGTAAAGTAGTTGGATCCTAGTGCTCTACCTTGTTGGTTGTAAACAGGAGGAACATAAGAATCGCTCGTATACGGATAAACTTTTTCCATGGCAAATTTGGCTAGGTCTTTTTTAAATTTGTTAATTTTCGTTGCCAAGATGTTATCCTTAAATTCTTTGTTTGTTTTATCTGATTCTTTTGCTTGTTTATTGTAAGTCGTGGTGACCAAAACTGATTTAATTTGCACCTCTAATGTCTGAATTTCGATTAGGATGTTATCGGCTATCCTTTTGGCAGTTGTTATTATTAGAATGAGCCAATCCCTAGTGCATCGCCATGCCACTAGGGACCAATCTTTTAAAAACATCTTGTCTCCCAGGAATAACCTGGGTGCGTTGGTCACAATAAGACCAGTAGGTGCACAGTTAGCCCGAAAGTATTCAGTCATTATTGCTCCATGTACCTGGGTGCGTGAATGAGACCGTTTCAGAAGTAAGACCTTATTCCAATCATCTACATTGTTGGTTGAAGTAGGGTTGGGAAGGTTATCAATAATACTTGGTGTAGCTAGTATATCTAATGCCACTGATTCATCAAAGGCTAAACCAAGTCTATCTGCCATTGTGAGGATATCAGTTGTACACCTCACAGCAAAAAAGACCTATAAAATGTGATCTAAAACAAGGAACATGTGTGAGAGAGTCGCAGAGCAAAATGCAAAAGCGAAACAACAAGACAAACACGGTACAATAATCCAATTCAGTTCTAGGAATATATCAAAATAGACCCACAGCCGTAGCCGTTCAATCACAGAAAACTAAACATTAAGGGAGGTCTCAGGGAATAATTTAAAGACCAGCAAGGTGTATATCCCCTATCATACATATAAAAATCACACTAAGCACCTTGGGTCTGAACATATGGTGTAAAAGATGAGTGAAGGAATAGAATGAAAATATGTCGACAGGTAAAGGTACCAGCCACCTCAGTTAGAGAGGAGAAGGTTCTTGTCAGTACCCATCATTCACATTTTGTGAGATTTCATCATTTGGAACTGACCTCCTCTAGCTAAGACAACCAGTCTAGTATGATTAACTGGAATGTCTTAAGCAAGCTTCTCCTCTCTAACTGAGGTGGCTGGTACCTTTACCTGTCGACATATTTTCATTCTATTCCTTCACTCATCTTTTACACCATATGTTCAGACCCAAGGTGCTTAGTGTGATTTTTATATGTATGATAGGGGATATACACCTTGCTGGTCTTTAAATTATTCCCTGAGACCTCCCTTAATGTTTTGTTTCCAGTCAAGTACGTAGCCAACGCATCACTTTGTTTTTAAGCTGTCCACAAAACTTTGGTGGCATCAGATGTCAGTACAGGGACTTTGGCCAGTATGATGACATAAGGCATTGCAGCAGAGGGAAGCTCTAACTTGTGCAGCATAACATCAGCTGTGGTACAGCTAGCAGTTGGAAGGGGGGTTGTATTCAAATAATTTGCCACAGGAAACGGCCAATCTGCCCAAATGTGTGGATGTAAGATGTCTGCTACTGTCATTGTAGGGAGGGATGTACCCCTCTCAACATTAGGACCCTGTCTGGTGCCACAAGTAGGTTGTAAACTGTTGATGTACAGAAACGTTGTACCATCAGATGTCTAGGCTGGAAAAGGGTACCATTCCTCTCGACCAGGGCAGTTGAAGATTTGGGGACAATCTCCCTCAAAGTAGAGCTCAAAAGGGAGCTGGCAGCCTGTTTACCCCGTCCATCCAGACCCTTGTTAAGCTGCACATCAAGTTAGCCCTTTAAATTGCTAATGGCGTCTTCAATCTTGGTAAGTCTCAATTCGCAAGAGGAAAAAGTTGAAGCGACCAGGGATTCCAGCTTCGATGACAGTAAGTCACAAGTCTATCGACTAAGATATCACAAGAATCACCAGAAAGTGAGCAAGGCCACAATAAGAAGGCTGGCAAACTGTCTTGGGAAAAGGCACCTGTCCTTGTTGGATTACTTGATGTTGTGCCAAGAAGTGTCCTGGGAGCCCTGCTGCTGACCTGCGGGACTGTTGTTACTGCGGACCTTTTCATCCCCGGAACATACCGACTTCTCGTGGCCCCCGCTCCGCGGGAGCCGCTCGTGAGGGGAAAGCAGACTGTGTGACTCTGCACACTGAGGAGGAGACTGACCCCGGATCCCAGCGCGACTGCGAGGACCAGCAGGCAGTGCGGCGTTCAATCTGCCGCAGCTGGTCCTCTTCCCGACCCCATCTCCTCATACTTAATCGGGTTTGACCACGCGCACGCGGGACGCGCGCAGGTCAGAGTACGGGGCAAAGGGCGGGCCGTTTGAGGCCGTTCGAGAATGGTCGAGACCGGGACTGGGCCCATCCACCTTTTTGCTCCTTGGCAACATTTCTAAGATAGTCCTTTTTGCGTTAAATTCGCTGGATCATGGCCACCGGAGAGACAAGGTCTAAAAGCATGCTGGCAGATGGAGCTACTAAAGGTACTTTGGACAATTATTTTGTAAAATCAGGGTCTCTACTGCTTGATGAAATTTCTGTGCTTGAAAGACGCATATAGCAGGAAATAGAATGGGTAAGAAGATCTTCCATGGGTACCATTGCGCAGGCGAGGACTCCTGAGAACAGACTTGAACGTATAGATTCAGACAATGGGGGAAACGGGGTCTATGACACGCTATCCATGCCTGATTTAACAATTCCTCCCTCGGTTAACGAGACAAGGACCCCGATGGCCCCGAGGAATCAAGTCTATTAACCCTACCCCGGACACTAATACATGCCCTTCCCCCTGCCAACCATGTTACTGTTTCTAGCATTGATAGGGTTATTGACAGAGATAGTTGCGTATCAGTGGGTGACAGGGAAGGTGCCATACCCAAAAGGAAAAGAGGGCCACAAAACCCAGGGGGGCGGAAGGCAAAAGTTGCAAAACATAACCCCGTAGCGGAGCTAAAAAGTCCTGGTAAAACCAAAGAGGAAAGTACCACTCCGGATAAAATCCCGGGGACACCTACAGTGAACTTACCTGTACTGACACCAGAAGATATAAATGTTAGTCCCAGAGCAACCACAGGTGACGTTATTAACATTGCAAACATCGGTGCCCTCATGAGGTCATTACTAAGCCCTCTAGAAGCCCGCCTATTAAAAATCGAAGCCAGGCTAGCGATTATCTAAAAATCAACGGTGCAACTTGTTGATAGTTTTAAAGTAGATAATAATGCCGGAAGGGGTGGTCCCGAGCTTAAGAACAAGAAAGTAATTCCAGCTCCCCCAGTGAAGGTTGCTAGCTCAGTCCCTAATGTGTTACAAACGCACCTGCCCCCCACACATCCTGTCATCACACAACCTTCTGTTGTGACTGCATCTCCCACCCACATTGAGAACAGACTAGGAGGCACAGAGGTAGGGCATTCTGCCATCAAAAAGTCCAGAACAGTGAACTTGCCGCCCGAAGCTAGCCCATACATAGTTATTTTAGCTGGGGTACCGGAGTTAAAACCTGATTAAATAGAACACGATGCCCCTCTAATGAATAAGGTGGTGAACTGGCTTTCTACAAATAGACCACTCCCCCAAGGAATATCGAGTGAGATATTAATGGTAAGAAGAGCCCCATGGGTAGGAAATACAACTAAATCAATTAACGGAGATTGTGTCCTGATAAATTTTAGGGATCCCAGGACTGTCTCCCACATATGTGGTTGGTTGCACCCCGAACAAGGGACATCTATTCAGTCCCTACCCCTTTCCTTTTTCTATCCACCAGGGGGGGAGGTGGGGTGGAAATGTCAGAAGAGATCCTTACCGTCCAAGAGTCCAGCAGCCTGCCTATTTTCCAACATTTAATAGGTTCAGCTGCCTCGACATGGTGGATTGACACTGTTCGCCCCGGAGGGGGGAGTACCAATGTCGACTCAGGGATGCTGGGAAGGGAAAGACCATCTCCCCTTCCCAATGCTTTACCAAAACAGTCTGGACTGTCCACTGTGGGGAGTTATCTCACACAAGGGAGGCGCAATTGTCCACACCAGGGCCCTTACCTAGCAGAAGGGAAAACATAGACGAACAAGTGGTGGAGGATCTAAATGTTAGATCACTGGCTAGCCCAAACGACATGGGTACTTTTCCAACTCCCACCTTAAACCCAAGACCGCCTTTTTTAAAGATAATATCCTGGAATGTGGCAGGCCTGGGAAGTAAATTAAATTGTCAGGACTGGAGTTCATTTATTGAGTGCAAAGACATCTGCCTGTTCCAAGAAACCTGGGCGAGAGAGGAACACTCTCATCCAGGTTTTGCAGTATTCTCCATTCCTGTTAGGTGGGGGGGGTCGGGGGCGTCCCTCTGGAGGACTCGCGATCTGGGTGGCAAATCATTTGGGTTGCAAGGCCACGCCACTCCCTATAATTTCTGGGGATATTTTAGATATTCTGTTGGAGTGATCAAACTCTAGCAGACTGGCCGTTGTAAATGTCTACTCCAGACCGGTAAAAGCATCTCAAGATTCGCATACCATTGAGGAACTTTCCGTTTTTCTTAGTGACATCCCCCAGGGTATACCTTTCCTGGTGGGAGGGGACTTAAATTGTCACTTCGAGCCCCTCTCAGGTCTACTCGACGGGTCAGCCCTAGAGGAGGACGCAGTGTGGTCAGTACCCCCTACGGTGGCCCCTCCACCCAGGGCCTGGACGCCCCTTGCGGTACAGATTACTGCCTTAACCCTCAAACACGATGTGCGGGCTTGCAATGGACGTACTAAATCTGATATTCCTCCCAAATGTACTTTCAACAAAGTGGGTAGGGAGTCAAGATTGGATTATATTTTAGTCCAATTGTTATTGTTATTGTTATTTGTGATTTGTATCGCGCCTATTCACCTGCAGGTCTCTAGGCGCTCGGAAATCGATGGTAAAACAACAACTTGGTAATCACAAAAAGGCGTCCGCTATCCTATATCGCACTCATAGATCTTCTAAGCAGCAGTGTTTTTAGCACCTTTCTAAACCGTAGGAGATTCCCTTCCCTGCGCAGCGTCTCAGGTAGTGTGTTCCATAGCTGAGGAACTAGCACAGAGAAGGCTCTCCCTCCCTTGGTCACAAGTCTGTACCGAGGACATACCAGTAACTGAGAGTCTGAAGATCTAAGAGTTCTCATTGGGCTGTACACCACCAGACGATCTTTAATGTAGGCAGGTGCCAGACCATATATTGCCTTATGAGCTGTGCACAGGTTCTTAAATTCCACACGCTCTTTGATAGGGAGCCAGTGCAGGCTCTTTAACAGTGGGGATGCTTTAGATCGTCTTGGTAGCCTGAAGATGAGACGTGCAGCATCATTCATGACGACCTGTAGCCTGTTTGTTAAAGTTTTCGGCAGGCCAAGATAGAGGGCATTCCCGTAATCCAGCCTCGAGATCACCGTGGCCGCTACGATGGAGCGCATCATCGATTGGGAGAGAACGGGGGCTAGCTTCCGTAGCTGTCGAATGATGTTAGTGCAGCTTCCCACCACGGAGGAGATCTGACTAACCATAGATAGATCACACATCCAGCTTGATCCCCAGGCTCTTTACATTCAGGCTGGGTTTTGGAGCCGGACCTAACTCCGCAGGCCAATAGAGGTCACACCATGGTCCTCGTGGCCGCACATTAACGACTTCAGGGTG
Source organism: Lissotriton helveticus (assembly GCF_964261635.1). Taxonomy (NCBI): domain Eukaryota; kingdom Metazoa; phylum Chordata; class Amphibia; order Caudata; family Salamandridae; genus Lissotriton; species Lissotriton helveticus. Next base: position 443,468,691 of record NC_136063.1, on the reverse strand, counting down.
ATAGATAGGGAAGACAGTGACCATAATGCCCTTGAATTGGAATATGCCCTCCGTGGCATGGATGAATTGGGGGCTGCTGTAGAAGCGCCCGCCCCGGGGCTGGTCCTGGCGAACAATAGACGGCGAGTGAGGTGGGAAAGCTAGTTAGCGACGCAGAGAAGCTTTCCGGGCTTTATGCCCGGGTTATCCCCACACTGGAAAAGGTGAGTGTATTATTGGAGTATCCCAGGAACCAGGATATCATCACGCAACTATGGTTGGTGCATGAGGATCTTATCAAGTCCGCGGCTGAGGTCCTCTTTTCCAAAAGAGGAAAGAGAGCAGGCGGTTCTTTTAACCGCCCCACCTGGTACAATGCCGCATGCCGAAAGTCCAAATCAGATCTGTTGTCCTCCATCAAGGAGGGTAAAAACAGATCTGTGATCCAGGCCAGGAGAAGGGATTACAAGAGCCTGCTTACCCATGCCAAAATTGAGTGGGATCAAGATAAATGGGAAAACCTTACCACCTCACTAGCCGATAGGGATCCCCGCAAATTTTGGCGCATAGTCAACACGGGATCCGAGGAGTTAGCCTCGGCCATTGAACCCAACATCTCAGCCAAGTCATGGCAAGAACATTTCCAGTCCCTATATAGGGATGATGACGGGGCCTCGACCCATTCGTTTTTTACTACTAGCTTGCAGGCAGAGGGGGACCCCTTCACAGATGCTGAGGTACGGGCCGCTATTTCAGGGTTGTCATCAGGTAAAGCCCCTGGACTGGATGGCCTCCCTGGCGATTTATTCAAGCAGGAACCAGACGTATGGGCTCCCTACTTGTTAACGTTATTTAACGCTGTTATGGGGGGTATGGAGTGCCCTGTACTTGGCTGGGCGCAGAGATCGTTCCCATATTCAAGAAGGGATCACCTCTGCTTCCAGCCAACTACAGGCCCATTAGCCTCATAGACGTCCCACAAAAGTTATTTGGCAGGTTGATATTAGATCGCCTCCAAAATTGGATGGAAGAATTTTCTATTCTAAGTCCCTACCAGGCTGGATTCAGAAGGGGGGTCTCGACAATGGACCAGATTTTTCGTCTGAATCTTTTGTTTTGGAAGACCGCCGTAATCGAGGGTGGCAGCTTGTACACAGTATTTGTAGACTTGCGTGCCGCCTTCGATTTGGTGCCAAGATTCAGACTTTGGACTGTGCTGGCGGACCTGGGTATTCCTGCAGATATCCTGACCATCTTGATAAAATTACATCAGAAAAACTTCGCACGAGTTAGGTGCGGCAGGAATGGGGCACTTTCAGGTAAATTCCCAGTTGACAGGGGGGTGAGACAGGGTTGCGTGCTTGCACCGACCCTGTTCTGCCTCTTTGTCAACGGGGTAATTGCCCACTTGACCAGGATTGCTGATATAGACGCTCCAAAGCTCAACGGCAGCAGGGTGCCCGCTATAATGTTCGCGGATGACACACTGCTGCTGTCGAAGTCCCCAATGGGTATACAACGGGTCCTGGACGGGTTTTTGACTTTCTGTGTGGAGAGGGGGCTCGAAATCAGTGCCCTAAAAACAAAATACATGATTCTCAATCCCCCGCCTTCAACACGCCCTAACCCATCCATAGGCTCATCGAGATTAGAGAGGGTTTTTACATTCGAGTACTTGGGGGTAACCATCAACCAAAATATGACCTGGGACGCACATAGGACTAAGGCCAACATTAAACTGGTGCAGCTAACAGGTGGTATTTGTAGGATGTCAAATCGATCGTCCTACAAACCCCTTGGTCCAGTGCTACAAATCTACAGGATTCAGGCACGGGGTGCTGTCACATATGGGGGGAGATGTGGGGACACACATCTGCCCAAAACCTGTTGATCACTGAAAACAAATTCATCAGGCAGTTGGCAGCTCTACCTCCAGGTACCCCGCTCCTCCCGTTGAGACTAGACCTGGGTATTAGACCAATAGTAGAAGAGCTGGGACTAAAACCATTAACATTCTGGCGTCGAATCTGGAACGCTCCAGAACTTACGAGCTATAGGATTGAGCTCCAAGAGATTCTACGCCTACCTAATGTTACAAAAATCCCATGGTTAAGTTATATAAAAAGGACATGCGAGAGCCTAGGAAAGCCAGAACTGTGGCTAGATCCGGCGATCGCATGTAGTAGGCTCCCACGTAAACTCCTCTCAAAGGATTATTATGAATTAAAGTTAACCACCTCTTTAAGGAGTACACGGGAGGGGTACTTGACAAATCTATTCACCCTATTCAAAGATTCTTATAACTTGGAACATGTCCTTGATGGCATTAGTCCGGTTCTGACTAGAAAATTATTCCTGCAGTGGAGATACAATACACTCCCTCTTAGGTCTTTTACTAGCTGTTGGTCTCAGCCCCCGTCCACAGAGCAATGCCCGGCATGCTCACATTACCAGGAAAACGATTTGCACGTGATATTTTTCTGTAATGCATACCAAAGAGCTAGAAAGCTTTGGCTTGTCCCTCTTCTTAAAAATTTGGGTTGCAGGCACTACCCTCCTGCTTACAGAATATTAAAAACGGATGTATCACCCCCAATTGTGTTTGCGGTGGCAACATTTCTAACAGCGATATGGCACACTCGCACCCGTATTCTGAAGGCAGATACAGAACTGTAATATTTCAAGTCTTCTGATTCCTTTTTTAACTTAAATGTCTTGCAATACTTTTATAATGTTAACTGCAAAGTTTTTTTTAATTCTTGTTTTACTGTTCTGTACTATCAGTTAGTTTGATTTTAAACTGCTTGTATATCTTTTATGATCGAAAGATCGAAATAAAGATTGAAATGATAATGATTACTTGATGAAGTCATCCTGACTCCGCCTGAGGGGTGCACTAACTTTAACATATTAAAGATCCTCAAAATAGCCATCAGTAATAGGGGCCATGGCAAATGAAGAGGCATATAATGCACCATGATACTGGTAGCGGCTTTCGCCTGCACGCCAGATCCAAACCCGTCTCCTTGCACAACCTCAGCTACCACAGGGATTGGATTCTGCTCTGAGACTTGCGAGCCAATCCCTAACTCAACCTCTACTGCGTTTATTTTTTCCAAAATTGCCCCTACTGCAGAAGTAAGCAGCGTCATAATGTTTGCACCACTGCAAAGGCGTTTAACAGCACCTGTAACTGCAGGGAGTTTTCACACACCCATTGCCTAGGCCAAGTGAGGTAACCATATTAGGTGAAAAACACAAGATCAAGAGGTGGGTCCGAGCTAGTCTCAGCCTTGCCCAAATGGGTGCAGACGGGCCCGTTCTTGGCCCGGTCTTCGCCCAGGCGCTTGCCAGGGCAAGTGCCACAGGAAAACAGACCTCCCTTTATATTACCAGACTGGCATTGGTCAAGAGCCACTCCTTCCTCCTCTCAAGGCTTTGTGGTAATGGCAATCCAGAAAGCACGGTATGCGCAGCGGGAGAAGTGACCCCCCTTTGTAGCACCTGCCTGCGCTAGTCAAGAGCCCCTACTTCCTTCTCGCAGGGCTTTGTAGTTATGGCAGTCCAGCAAGCGCATCCCAGAGCCATGGGAGAAGAGATCTCCCTTTGTAGCGCCCGACTGGCGCTGGTCAAGAGGGGACCCAATATTGCAGTGTGGGCTGCACTGTACCTGTCTGAGCAGGACCAAGATTTCATAAAGTTGGTCCCTGAGATTAGTGAACAGTGAATAACAGCCATGGACTAGAATTCCGCCGAAGTATAGCCATTTCTCCCATCACTTTGGCTTTCTCCCGACAGCAAAAATCTCAATTTGCTTTTTGGCACAAAACTGTTATCTGTTTTATCTTCAGACATATACATTTTTAAAAACACCTGGGTGCAACGGGAGTGAGAATGCAAAGGTAAAACTGAAGATTACTTATATGCTGTAAATTACGTGTATCATATTGTATGTTCAGTATATGCTGTCAACTAGACCCCCTTCATGTGTGGTAATAGGTTCTATGTTGCACAACTTCAATCAATCGTTTCTATTAAATGCATCTGGATTGTCTTTTTAGCATAACACAAATATTTATTTTCCTATAAAACAAAGCTTATCTTTGTTGAATGGAGATGATCATGACCAATCTCAAAACTCATTGTATAGGAAACATTTTTACGAATATTGGGCACAGACAGCTTGAGATCTGGGAACACCAACACCAGATGGCATACAGTCAAGTAAAATAAAAATAAAATTGAACTCCAGAAATAAATGAGTCAAAGAAAAGGGACAAGTAAGTGTCGCCTGGTGGAAGAAAATATTTATGATTAAGCTAACAGTTGCAATTATAACCTGAATAAATCAAAGAGGAACATAGTTTAAGCATATGCTCTTTTTTAATGTTTAAATATTCAGGCATGTGCTCCTCAACATTACTAGCTAACCGAATCGACAAACAGGAGTTCACAAGAGTTATTAATAAGTGATTCCATTTAGTGTGTAGTGCCTACTTGTAGTTGCATATAAGCCTAAAGTCAGAGAAAATAGAATTGAATAATGCACCTCACACTCATGTGTTAGACTGGTAGAGTGAAAGAGTGAAATATCGGGAAATATCCTGTGTGACAAAAAATAGTGGTTTGTCATTTTTTCGGTGCAAGTGTAAGGCAGCAATTCAAGGAATTGAGCAACCAAGCACAAAATAAAACAATATTCACACGAAACAGGGAAAAAAAAGAATAATAAACTGGAGAATGAGCTTCACGTTGAGAGTTGAGGTCAGCATAATGTTATGACTTTTGTGGAGCACACCTCTCATCAAGGAGGGTATCCAGGTGCTAGATAAGGAGGTGCCTCTGACGGCCGAGCACGTGGACTAGGTAAAGAGCCATGTCTTTAGTTTCTTGTGGAACTCATGGACTCAGAAGGCGGCTCTGATGTGCAAGGGGAAGTAATTTGTCTTTCTGGTTGGTGTGTGGAAATTGATGCAGCTATGGATGTAAGAGGGACCTAGACTGTGTAGGGCTTTCCACATATGTGTGAAAAGCTTGAGGAGTGTGCATTTGTGGATGGGGAGCCAGTGCGGATCTTTGAGGTGTGAGATGATGTGTGTGAAGAGCAGTGGCGTATCGAAACTTGAGAGGACCTCCTTGCAAAGTTCACGGAGGGGACCCGCCATAACAAAGACCCAGTCAGGAGCTTTCAGATCAGGGCCCCCACTGCCCATGCACAGTGCCGGATAGGGTCCCCTGGAGTTCGGGCCCCCTGCACGGCAGGGGAAATTGTTACGCCACTGGTGCAGAGTGGGATCCTGAGTTCGAGTCTGGTTGCAGCTTTTTATATGATCTGATGTCTTTTGGTCATTTGGGCAGTGATGCCAACATAGAGTGCATTGCCCTGGTCCAATTTGCTGGTGATAAGGGCCCAAGAGATCTCAGTGATGGTTCTGTGTGTGTTGATCAGGAGTCATTTGAACATTTTTTCTTTAGGGTGTTTAGGGTGTAGATACTGGAGGAGACACCTGCATTAACTTGGCTGGTCATCTTGTGAATAAAGAGACCGTTGTGCCACAATTAGCAGTAGAGTACAGAAGTTCAGAAGTTGAAAAGAATGAGCCAGTACTGACCTCTTTAACATGAGTATAAGTAAAACAGTGTTGCAGGCGCTATGGTGAACGCTAAAATAGCACGCTTGGGGAAATTGGGGGTGGACCAGAAAGTGAATTTGGAACTCCAGGTGCCTTGTTTGAAAATGCTGTGAAAATATAAAGTAAATAATGAAAGGGTGAAAAGGAAGGAATAGTTTAGCTTACATGCCCAGAAAATAAATATGGGCTGGTTTGTGTTCAAGAATGAGAAACAAGTTGAATTATATGTGATAACAAACAAGACAGAGATTGCTTGAGTTGAGATTAGATTGTATTGAGGGTCCAGGTAGGTGCAATCTTTAAAAGGTGTATTAAGTATGGGATTGCTGATAAATATATCGAAAGATGGGGGGAAAAGAAAATGTCATGTGTTTTAGAATTGGTTATAGAAATTGCTGTGCAATAAAGTCTAGACTTGGAGTCTGCTAAAATATTGATTGAAACAAAAAGTGCTGTACTGCAGAGCTTGAGGGAGGAAGGCTTTAGTTACCATCAAAGGCAAAAAAGGCCAGGGAAAATATGATGTCTTACAATAATGTTTCATCAAATCTCTATCTGGGGATGCTCTCTAACCCCTACTTACCATTGTCAATGTCTCCTTTACTCAAGACATCTTCCTAGAAGCTCTCAATGCATGCCAGATCCTCCCACTCCTACAGAATCCAAACGTTTGGCACTGATGAATTTGCAAACTACTGGCCTATCACTCACTCACCGTTCATCTGCAAGATCATTGAAAAAGCAGCCTATGTTCAACTCCAAGATCATATCAGTACTAACTATGTCCTGCACGACTACCAGTCTGGCTTCAGATCGTGATGCAGCATATAGACCAATACCTTACACATGCCCTCTTGAAGGTGACTCCTGCCTCCTGATATTGCTGAATCTCTCAGTTACCTTCAACTCAGTTGACCATTTCACCCTCTTACGCACCCTGGAGTTTCAAATGAGATTCCACTGCAATGTTTTTCACTGGTTCTCCTTCCTTTCTAGCAGATACCAGTTTGTTCACATAGGCACCTCCAGGTAATAACAGATCCCTATTATCTGATGAACCCCCCAGTATTCCACACTGTCTCCTGTCATCCTCAACTTTTACATGGGGTCACTTAGTGCTCTTCTCACAGATAATTGCATCATGATTCACCAATGAATATGCCTATGGTACACAACTCTACAGAAAAGTTGTTTCTGCTTCAGACATCCAATGCCTAAAACATTGCTTGCACTTCATTTCCAGTGCCTAACTGAAGCTCAATCTAACCATGACCGAATTCCTGTACCTTGCCAAGAACTACAAACAAGATACAGTACAAACCTGGCTCAATGACGTGAACCTTGATAGCTTTAACTCCAACTTTGACCGAATGCCAAGTCACATCGATTCACCATGAACATCAACCATACCGTCAAGAAATACATTGCCAAAAAACACAAAGAGAGCTTGGTACCAGCTCTTTCTTCTAAGAAAGCAACTTCAGAACTGCTGTTCAAGACCTCATACTCTTGCATCTGCATAGTTTTAATGCCCTACTCCATAGCCCCCCATTCTCCACATTGGCACCCTTTAGGGGCATCCTATACACTGCAGCATGTCTCATACAACATCAGATGAACCATATCACAATACCCCCATCCTGATGGAAATCCATTGGCTCCCCTTGCTGGCCCTTAGCATTTTCAAAACAAGACGCATCATTTACAGACCCATCATGACCAGAACTCCCACTTATCTTGACGACAAGCTCACCATTTTGGTGGTTCTTGCACACGCACAGTCGGATCATCATAAGACAGTAGACCAAAAAGTGTGAAAAAGAAAAAGCGAGATAGCTTGCTGTTTCTGTCTATGCACCCAGGATCTAGAACAGCATCCATGTATCCATCAGGCTCAATGCTGCTTCAATTTAGGAAAGAGTTGAAGACTGACAGTGCTTTAACCATCCACAACCCAGAGTCCTCTTCTATAAGTAATTGTTTTTATGGTTGTATTTTACCATATACAGCGCTCCACTGCCTTTGGGCTAGGTTTGTGCTCTAGAAATAACATATATTATATATATAAATACATTTATTTATATATATATATTACCTACTGGCGGTCGCCAGTAGGTATATATAGTTAGGATTTTTTCTCTATGGGTTTTTTGAAAATTCTATGTCTAATAACTTTGGCGTTTGTGGACGGAATAGGCTGAAATTTTCAGGAAAATGGCACATTTTGTTTCTGAGCAGCCCTTGAAAATTTGGGGGGGGTTTGTCAAGGGGGGGCCGAGAAAAAAGGGGGGTCCCAAAACGTGTTTTTAACATTGAGTTTTCCATAGGGCGGTTGGCCTCACTTTTAGCCCGAACGGCTGAATGGATTTGCACGAAACTTGGCAAAATTGTAGGGACTGGTAGCCCGATGTGCCTTTTGTAGGTCTCAATATATGTGCTCCATTGGATTTTGAGAAATTAACGTTTAAAAAAAGATATATATCTGTAACAGCGGACCTGGCAGCGTCCCAGGACGCGTACTTTACGCGCAACGGAGCTTTGTGAAGCGAAGCTGATTGGTTCTCCGGCGTCTGTCAACATTCCAAAAAGTCCGTAGCGGCCGCCATCTTGTCTCTCGGTAGGATCGAGAGACAAGAGGAGGTCAAAACAAAGGGGGAAATAACTATAAGGGGGCATAGTAGATCCTCGCTGACCCCCTAGGTTTGATGTGGAGGTTTTAAAAGGGCCCCGCGGGGCAAAAAAAAAACAAAATAATAATAATCGAACGGCTGAATGGATTTGCACGAAGCTTGGCAAAATATTAGGGACTGGTAGCCCGATGTGCCTTTGCTAGGTCTCAATATATGTGCTCCAGTGGATTTTGAGAAATTAACGTTCAAAAAAAGATATATATCTGTAACAGCGCTCCGCTTCGCGTACTTTTCGCGTTACGGAGCTTTGCGAAGCTGATTGGTTCTCCGGCGTCTGTCAACATTCCAAACAGTCCGTAGCGGCCGCCATCTTGTCCCTCGGTAGGATTGAGAGACAAGAGGAGGCCAAAGCGAAGGGGGAAATGACCATAAGGGGGCATAGTAGATCCTTCCTGACCTCTTAGGTTTGATGTACCATTTTGCCAAGTTTGGTGTAATTCCGTTCAGCCATTCAGGCTGTAGACGTATGTAAATGTCCTATGGAAAATTGCATGGGGAAAACACATTTGAAAGTGTTGAAATTTAGAACCAATTAAAATGTTACTTTGGTTTTGTATTTGTGTGTGATGAAAGTTAATTGGTTATGTATATATGTCAAATGAGAGGAAACCACAGCCATTTTGTGATACTACTGTCTGAGGTACATTTGTGAGGAATTTTTGGTGGTGAATTTCTGGTGTTTGATTTACACAGTACTAACACTTCTGCTACTTTTAAAAAGGTGAGTTGTTAATTTGTAAGGGGAACTATGTTGTACACTTGAAGATAATTTGAAAAATGTTTTCTGTTATTTATTTGCAGTCCTTCTGTTATACTAAATACTTGATAAAGTTAGTTTTATATTATGTATTACTAAAAACGATAAATGAAAGTGATTATTTTTTTCTGCAATTTACAGCAAGCAATTTCAAAATAAAATGGCTCACAATGAAGAGACCGTGGCAATTTCTTTTGAATTGTCCAACACATTGATTGAAATTGAGAGCACCAATAATGAAATATTGTCACAAGGAGGACATGACTTGTATGATTCCATTAGATTGATTGAAATGGACAGCACCAAGAATGAAATATTGTCACAAGGAGATGACTTGAATGATTCCACTACATTGATTGAAATTGAGAGCACCAATAATGAAATATTGTCACAAGGAGGAGATGGCTTGTATGATTCCATTAGATTGATTGAAATGGACAGCACCAATAATGAAATATTGTCACAAGGAGGAGATGACTTGAATGATTCCACTACATTGATTGAAATTGAGAGCACCAATAATGAAATATTGTCACGAGGAGATGACTTGAATGATTCCACTACATTGATTGAAATTGACAGCACCAATAATGAAATATTGTCACAAGGAGGAGATGACTTGAATGATTTTTTTGATCAATCTCTTGATGGCGAATTTATCGAGTGTTTGGAGACCATAGAGTTACAAGAATCATCATTGGAGACTTTTAATGAGGACATTGCTGATGAGGACATGTTACTAGTTCTTTCAAATTTAGAAAATTCTGAAGAATAAATTTATATTTAGAAATCAAAAATTGTTTGAGACATTATTCATTTTTATTTTTAATTTATGAGGTTGTAGCGAAGTGATTGTAGTATAAAATGAGACTTATAGTATAGAGTGCAACATTTTTATGTTACATGGTAAGTTTACTCATATTTACTTCCCTTCTGCCACTATATTATCTCCAATGTGTATTTGACATGTCTTCTTCATCTCCGGCCTCCTTTCTCTCACTGTGTGTCTCCGATGCATCTTATCGCTGCTATTTTGTGTAATTACAGAAGAGAGTAAAATAAAATAGTTCGGAACGTGAAAAGGGGGCAAAGTAGAGTACTCCTCACCCCCTAGGCCTTTTTAGGCGGTCCCAAAAGGATCAGTTTCTGCTTTCCTGAGAGATTATGGTATGAGTTCCATATACCACAATAACTTGCATTACAACATGCAAGATATCTATCTCCTATTACCAACTTTTGGAGATATTCGCGCTAAGCGCGAATATCTCCAAAAAGTAACACCTGCCCTGAGCAGTTCTTAGCCATGTTATCCAATGGGAGGTGGATAACATGGCTAAGAGCATTAGCTCGGTAATGCATGAATATCGCTGAGTTTTTAGCGATATTCATGCATTGCGGCCGTTTATTATCGCATTTGCGATAAACCTTGATAATAGTAAGGTTTATCTTCGATAATTTCTGACGATGCTTAGTGGTAAAAAATTGGTTGGTAAGCATCGTTAGCGATAAATATCGCTTAACTTTGGTAATATGCCCCAACGTCTGTTAACGTTCGATTCGAAGGAAATGAGGAAGTGTTGAAAAACATTGTCTGCGCCATCTTGCCTTTTTTGAAATGCCACACTTTTGTCGTGCACGGCAGCCATTTTAGATGTCTTGACCAGACCCACTCTCTGCACGCTGTCGATTCGTAGCATGGCTCCTCACCCACGCAAGCATCTTCCCTAGGCACTGGTCACCACCGCTCTCTGTCTTATGCATGGGCAATAAACCTCCCCCCATCTGCGCTGCTCTTCCCTGAGAATCACACTCTGTGCCCGCCCGACACCTCCCTTTCGCCCTATTCACTACCGCACCCTCTGACACTCCTCTTTCTCTGTGTCCGATTGTCCAGGCTATCAGCTAGCCCTGCAGATGTAGTTTATGGCCCCAGCTGTAAAGAATCACCCCTCTTCAAAGGAGTTATAGTAGATCAAGGCCCACACCCGATGAGATCCGTCACACCACACGTGTTCCTACTATCTGAAAACCATCCTGTATTGTGATTGGGGAGGGGACCGAGCCTGAAGCGGAAGATTCCAGGAATGACTCTTTGTACATCAAAGTTTTTACAATTATGTGTCACATTAAAAATATATAGCACTCCAACAAAGTAGTAGGAATATAAAACTTTAATAACATATAAATATATACAACAAAACAAAAACAGTAAAAACATTTAAACAACGAAGAGACCGTGGCAATTTCTTTTTAATTATCCAATAGATTTATTGAAATTGACAGCACCAATAATGAAATATTCTTGTCAGTAGCGGTCTGTTGTGCGAATAGTTCCAAGGCAGCAGAACGCGCTGAAATCTAGATGGCACGAAAGTGATGTCTAGTAAGTTGCCGCCCAGCAAAAAACGGCGTGGGGCGCCGCGGGGGTGAGTGAGTCCAGTAGGCACCACAGCTATTCTTACCGGCATTGCAGAATTACTGCTGGGGACAATGCCTGTGCTGTAGCAGGGTCACAGCAGAAACAAAAAGGATTCTGTTGAAGATGTTGTTGGTTTTCAATTTGAAAACAGTTCTGGTGTCAACTGCTATGCTAATGTAGTGGTTAATGTTTTGTTTTCTCTAGAAAATGTAAAAGAGGGGGAGGCAGTCCAAAGTTCCGTTAAAAGGGCAAAGGAAAGGATCGGTGGTTTGAACTATCAGTCAAAAAGGGGAGGGGGTGCAATAATTTTTCCTACCGGGTCACACTGTGCTTTCACCGGAAGTGATGTCTGCAGGATTCTAGTAATTCAAAGTGAGGCTGGCGCCAGCATGGGAGCGCCGACGTCCCGCGGATACAGTTTCGTCACTCCACGGGCGATCATGGCAGTCATTCCCCATCGGGGGTCGGAGACTCCCGCGGCTCCTCTAGAATCTTCAAGGTCGTGGAGGACTACGGTGGTGGAGTCAACCAGTGACCGGGCCATTTCTTTATGCTGGGCCCGCTCTTGCCAGGTCGACCGCCATTTTGAGAGTTCGGCAGCTACCGGCGATCGCGGGGTCACATGAGCGGACGGGCTCCACCCTGCCGGGCGAGACGTTGCAGCATGGCCACAGTGGAAGAACCGTTTTCCGGGCGCCTGGAGCGCTGAGGGTGCAGCTGGGAAGTCTCCACATGGGGAGGCGGGAGAGGCCTGTTCGCACCGTCTCTCCCTCCCAGTGCACCCCACGGCGTCTCGCTTGAGATTTGTTATGGCCGGACCAGGCGATGAGGACGAGGGCGGGGTCGGAGGCATGTGCAAGACATCCCCCCCCAGTGTTGTCGCAGCCATTATAAAAGAAAGAAGTGTCCCGTCCGTCTTCGGGCCGGGCTTCCGGTGGATGTCGGCCGGACGCCCCTGGCTCTGGCCCCATGAACGGGTTTCTTGGTTTATCGGCTGCAGCCGGATCCCGTCGGCCTCGGCCCCCCGACCGTTGGTGGTCGGACCGGAAGAGCATGTGGCGGGACTACCTGCAACTCTCAAGGGCCACCGCGGCCGGACTGGGAGAGAGAGGGGAGGGTCGAGGAGACATTCCCCCCCCCTGCAACTGTTCAGCGTTGTAAAGGCAATCCCCTGGCCGGGTCCCGCTGGCCTCGGCCTCTCCTTCGGCTACACCTTACGTTAGGATCTCCTGGCCGAGGCGTGGCAGCAGGACCTGCCTTATATGGGCTGCTCCCGGCTGGGCGTAGCCGGAACCCTGCCCCACCTTGGAAGTTTCCAGAGTGGGGGTGGATGTTCTACTGACTTGCATTTTCCCTAGTCTATCGATTTTTTTGGCGTGGCAGGCGGTGGGACAGCGAGGGGTGATTTGGTTTCTCTTACTGTTTTTCTGGTCTCTCACCACTGGCATATTTTAACGTTTTCTTGTTTCTAGGACATTAATAGGTTTTATCATTACGTTATGTTATCGTTTCTTTGTTCGTTGTTTAATAAAAGTTCATGTTCATCAGTGGCCTACTGATTTTCGTTTTCCTATTTTTTTCTTTCCAGGTTGTTTCATGGTAAAGTTTCTGTTAACAGGATACAGTGATCACTTCGTTATTATTGCATATGTCCTTTTCACTAGGGGTGCTCTCTGGTCGGGCCAGATGACGTATCTCTAGTAAATGGTCCGGGTGAAAAAGGTGCATCAATCAGTGGGGAGTAGATAGGCATGACAGATTACAACGGGGGAGAACGGTCCGCATTACGTACCCTTTCACTACTTGCAAAGATTTTCCTACGTTTATTTGCAAACAGGGAATACCTCCAAAAAGAACTAATTCCCAAACAGTCAATGTTCGGACAATCAATCAATCAATGAGGAATGAAATAGGTACGACGTGTTAAAGGCTTGCGTTACCTACCCTTCACTATCTGCAAAGGGAGAGAGAATATTCCTATTCTTCCTCGTTTGCAGGTAGAGAAGATCCTTAAGAGAATTAACTTCAAACAATTCAATGCTCGATTGAAACAATCAACAAGGGGTACTGTGAACACAAATGAACGCCGCTTATATACATACGCATTGCTATTTTCAACAGGTTGTTCCTAATGTTTCTATTTTAGCGAGGTCAAAAAGAGATCCCATTAGTGGCCTACTGATTTTGCTCGATTCCTTTTGTTTTTTTACACGATTTTTCGCTATCTGCAAAGACTAAACAGAGTATTGCGACTCTGTGCTTGTTTGTAAATAGAGAATGAACCAAAGAGAACAATCAAACAAATGGAGAGAGAAGCAGGCACGACGGATTACAAAGGGGGCAAAGGGCTGCGTTAACTACCCTTCACTATCTGCAAAGAGAGAGTACTCCTAATAGAAATGAGGGGTGGGGGGCAGCATTCAAAGCAGATCAGTGTGCATAAACACGAAAATGTTTTTACTTACCACGTACTTGACATTCGACAGCTTATGATATTTGCTATTAAAAAACCATTGAAATTCACTGAAAAAACCATAGGTTATAGACCATATATAGTTAGGAATTAGCATTTACAAAACCTTGAAAATTCACTGAAAAAACCATAGGTTATAGACCATATATAGTTAGGAATTAGCATTTACAAAACCTTGAAAATTCACTGAAAAAACCATAGGTTATAGACCATATATAGTTAGGAATTAGCATTTAAAAAACCTTATTTTACTCACACAAAACCATTGAAATTCCATATATAGTTAGTTGCACTAACTATATATGGCCGTTCAATCACAGAAAACTAAACATTAAGGGAGGTCTCAGGGAATAATTTAAAGACCAGCAAGGTGTATATCCCCTATCATACATATAAAAATCACACTAAGCACCTTGGGTCTGAACATATGGTGTAAAAGATGAGTGAAGGAATAGAATGAAAATATGTCGACAGGTAAAGGTACCAGCCACCTCAGTTAGAGAGGAGAAGGTTCTTGTCAGTACCCATCATTCACATTTTGTGAGATTTCATCATTTGGAACTGACCTCCTCTAGCTAAGACAACCAGTCTAGTATGATTAACTGGAATGTCTTAAGCAAGCTTCTCCTCTCTAACTGAGGTGGCTGGTACCTTTACCTGTCGACATATTTTCATTCTATTCCTTCACTCATCTTTTACACCATATGTTCAGACCCAAGGTGCTTAGTGTGATTTTTATATGTATGATAGGGGATATACACCTTGCTGGTCTTTAAATTATTCCCTGAGACCTCCCTTAATGTTTTGTTTCCAGTCAAGTACGTAGCCAACGCATCACTTTGTTTTTAAGCTGTCCACAAAACTTTGGTGGCATCAGATGTCAGTACAGGGACTTTGGCCAGTATGATGACATAAGGCATTGCAGCAGAGGGAAGCTCTAACTTGTGCAGCATAACATCAGCTGTGGTACAGCTAGCAGTTGGAAGGGGGGTTGTATTCAAATAATTTGCCACAGGAAACGGCCAATCTGCCCAAATGTGTGGATGTAAGATGTCTGCTACTGTCATTGTAGGGAGGGATGTACCCCTCTCAACATTAGGACCCTGTCTGGTGCCACAAGTAGGTTGTAAACTGTTGATGTACAGAAACGTTGTACCATCAGATGTCTAGGCTGGAAAAGGGTACCATTCCTCTCGACCAGGGCAGTTGAAGATTTGGGGACAATCTCCCTCAAAGTAGAGCTCAAAAGGGAGCTGGCAGCCTGTTTACCCCGTCCATCCAGACCCTTGTTAAGCTGCACATCAAGTTAGCCCTTTAAATTGCTAATGGCGTCTTCAATCTTGGTAAGTCTCAATTCGCAAGAGGAAAAAGTTGAAGCGACCAGGGATTCCAGCTTCGATGACAGTAAGTCACAAGTCTATCGACTAAGATATCACAAGAATCACCAGAAAGTGAGCAAGGCCACAATAAGAAGGCTGGCAAACTGTCTTGGGAAAAGGCACCTGTCCTTGTTGGATTACTTGATGTTGTGCCAAGAAGTGTCCTGGGAGCCCTGCTGCTGACCTGCGGGACTGTTGTTACTGCGGACCTTTTCATCCCCGGAACATACCGACTTCTCGTGGCCCCCGCTCCGCGGGAGCCGCTCGTGAGGGGAAAGCAGACTGTGTGACTCTGCACACTGAGGAGGAGACTGACCCCGGATCCCAGCGCGACTGCGAGGACCAGCAGGCAGTGCGGCGTTCAATCTGCCGCAGCTGGTCCTCTTCCCGACCCCATCTCCTCATACTTAATCGGGTTTGACCACGCGCACGCGGGACGCGCGCAGGTCAGAGTACGGGGCAAAGGGCGGGCCGTTTGAGGCCGTTCGAGAATGGTCGAGACCGGGACTGGGCCCATCCACCTTTTTGCTCCTTGGCAACATTTCTAAGATAGTCCTTTTTGCGTTAAATTCGCTGGATCATGGCCACCGGAGAGACAAGGTCTAAAAGCATGCTGGCAGATGGAGCTACTAAAGGTACTTTGGACAATTATTTTGTAAAATCAGGGTCTCTACTGCTTGATGAAATTTCTGTGCTTGAAAGACGCATATAGCAGGAAATAGAATGGGTAAGAAGATCTTCCATGGGTACCATTGCGCAGGCGAGGACTCCTGAGAACAGACTTGAACGTATAGATTCAGACAATGGGGGAAACGGGGTCTATGACACGCTATCCATGCCTGATTTAACAATTCCTCCCTCGGTTAACGAGACAAGGACCCCGATGGCCCCGAGGAATCAAGTCTATTAACCCTACCCCGGACACTAATACATGCCCTTCCCCCTGCCAACCATGTTACTGTTTCTAGCATTGATAGGGTTATTGACAGAGATAGTTGCGTATCAGTGGGTGACAGGGAAGGTGCCATACCCAAAAGGAAAAGAGGGCCACAAAACCCAGGGGGGCGGAAGGCAAAAGTTGCAAAACATAACCCCGTAGCGGAGCTAAAAAGTCCTGGTAAAACCAAAGAGGAAAGTACCACTCCGGATAAAATCCCGGGGACACCTACAGTGAACTTACCTGTACTGACACCAGAAGATATAAATGTTAGTCCCAGAGCAACCACAGGTGACGTTATTAACATTGCCAACATCGGTGCCCTCATGAGGTCATTACTAAGCCCTCTAGAAGCCCGCCTATTAAAAATCGAAGCCAGGCTAGCGATTATCTAAAAATCAACGGTGCAACTTGTTGATAGTTTTAAAGTAGATAATAATGCCGGAAGGGGTGGTCCCGAGCTTAAGAACAAGAAAGTAATTCCAGCTCCCCCAGTGAAGGTTGCTAGCTCAGTCCCTAATGTGTTACAAACGCACCTGCCCCCCACACATCCTGTCATCACACAACCTTCTGTTGTGACTGCATCTCCCACCCACATTGAGAACAGACTAGGAGGCACAGAGGTAGGGCATTCTGCCATCAAAAAGTCCAGAACAGTGAACTTGCCGCCCGAAGCTAGCCCATACATAGTTATTTTAGCTGGGGTACCGGAGTTAAAACCTGATTAAATAGAACACGATGCCCCTCTAATGAATAAGGTGGTGAACTGGCTTTCTACAAATAGACCACTCCCCCAAGGAATATCGAGTGAGATATTAATGGTAAGAAGAGCCCCATGGGTAGGAAATACAACTAAATCAATTAACGGAGATTGTGTCCTGATAAATTTTAGGGATCCCAGGACTGTCTCCCACATATGTGGTTGGTTGCACCCCGAACAAGGGACATCTATTCAGTCCCTACCCCTTTCCTTTTTCTATCCACCAGGGGGGGAGGTGGGGTGGAAATGTCAGAAGAGATCCTTACCGTCCAAGAGTCCAGCAGCCTGCCTATTTTCCAACATTTAATAGGTTCAGCTGCCTCGACATGGTGGATTGACACTGTTCGCCCCGGAGGGGGGAGTACCAATGTCGACTCAGGGATGCTGGGAAGGGAAAGACCATCTCCCCTTCCCAATGCTTTACCAAAACAGTCTGGACTGTCCACTGTGGGGAGTTATCTCACACAAGGGAGGCGCAATTGTCCACACCAGGGCCCTTACCTAGCAGAAGGGAAAACATAGACGAACAAGTGGTGGAGGATCTAAATGTTAGATCACTGGCTAGCCCAAACGACATGGGTACTTTTCCAACTCCCACCTTAAACCCAAGACCGCCTTTTTTAAAGATAATATCCTGGAATGTGGCAGGCCTGGGAAGTAAATTAAATTGTCAGGACTGGAGTTCATTTATTGAGTGCAAAGACATCTGCCTGTTCCAAGAAACCTGGGCGAGAGAGGAACACTCTCATCCAGGTTTTGCAGTATTCTCCATTCCTGTTAGGTGGGGGGGGTCGGGGGCGTCCCTCTGGAGGACTCGCGATCTGGGTGGCAAATCATTTGGGTTGCAAGGCCACGCCACTCCCTATAATTTCTGGGGATATTTTAGATATTCTGTTGGAGTGATCAAACTCTAGCAGACTGGCCGTTGTAAATGTCTACTCCAGACCGGTAAAAGCATCTCAAGATTCGCATACCATTGAGGAACTTTCCGTTTTTCTTAGTGACATCCCCCAGGGTATACCTTTCCTGGTGGGAGGGGACTTAAATTGTCACTTCGAGCCCCTCTCAGGTCTACTCGACGGGTCAGCCCTAGAGGAGGACGCAGTGTGGTCAGTACCCCCTACGGTGGCCCCTCCACCCAGGGCCTGGACGCCCCTTGCGGTACAGATTACTGCCTTAACCCTCAAACACGATGTGCGGGCTTGCAATGGACGTACTAAATCTGATATTCCTCCCAAATGTACTTTCAACAAAGTGGGTAGGGAGTCAAGATTGGATTATATTTTAGTCCAATTGTTATTGTTATTGTTATTTGTGATTTGTATCGCGCCTATTCACCTGCAGGTCTCTAGGCGCTCGGAAATCGATGGTAAAACAACAACTTGGTAATCACAAAAAGGCGTCCGCTATCCTATATCGCACTCATAGATCTTCTAAGCAGCAGTGTTTTTAGCACCTTTCTAAACCGTAGGAGATTCCCTTCCCTGCGCAGCGTCTCAGGTAGTGTGTTCCATAGCTGAGGAACTAGCACAGAGAAGGCTCTCCCTCCCTTGGTCACAAGTCTGTACCGAGGACATACCAGTAACTGAGAGTCTGAAGATCTAAGAGTTCTCATTGGGCTGTACACCACCAGACGATCTTTAATGTAGGCAGGTGCCAGACCATATATTGCCTTATGAGCTGTGCACAGGTTCTTAAATTCCACACGCTCTTTGATAGGGAGCCAGTGCAGGCTCTTTAACAGTGGGGATGCTTTAGATCGTCTTGGTAGCCTGAAGATGAGACGTGCAGCATCATTCATGACGACCTGTAGCCTGTTTGTTAAAGTTTTCGGCAGGCCAAGATAGAGGGCATTCCCGTAATCCAGCCTCGAGATCACCGTGGCCGCTACGATGGAGCGCATCATCGATTGGGAGAGAACGGGGGCTAGCTTCCGTAGCTGTCGAATGATGTTAGTGCAGCTTCCCACCACGGAGGAGATCTGACTAACCATAGATAGATCACACATCCAGCTTGATCCCCAGGCTCTTTACATTCAGGCTGGGTTTTGGAGCCGGACCTAACTCCGCAGGCCAATAGAGGTCACACCATGGTCCTCGTGGCCGCACATTAACGACTTCAGGGTGATAGATAGGGAAGACAGTGACCATAATGCCCTTGAATTGGAATATGCCCTCCGTGGCATGGATGAATTGGGGGCTGCTGTAGAAGCGCCCGCCCCGGGGCTGGTCCTGGCGAACAATAGACGGCGAGTGAGGTGGGAAAGCTAGTTAGCGACGCAGAGAAGCTTTCCGGGCTTTATGCCCGGGTTATCCCCACACTGGAAAAGGTGCGTGTATTATTGGAGTATCCCAGGAACCAGGATATCATCACGCAACTATGGTTGGTGCATGAGGATCTTATCAAGTCCGCGGCTGAGGTCCTCTTTTCCAAAAGAGGAAAGAGAGCAGGCGGTTCTTTTAACCGCCCCACCTGGTACAATGCCGCATGCCGAAAGTCCAAATCAGATCTGTTGTCCTCCATCAAGGAGGGTAAAAACAGATCTGTGATCCAGGCCAGGAGAAGGGATTACAAGAGCCTGCTTACCCATGCCAAAATTGAGTGGGATCAAGATAAATGGGAAAACCTTACCACCTCACTAGCCGATAGGGATCCCCGCAAATTTTGGCGCATAGTCAACACGGGATCCGAGGAGTTAGCCTCGGCCATTGAACCCAACATCTCAGCCAAGTCATGGCAAGAACATTTCCAGTCCCTATATAGGGATGATGACGGGGCCTCGACCCATTCGTTTTTTACTACTAGCTTGCAGGCAGAGGGGGACCCCTTCACAGATGCTGAGGTACGGGCCGCTATTTCAGGGTTGTCATCAGGTAAAGCCCCTGGACTGGATGGCCTCCCTGGCAATTTATTCAAGCAGGAACCAGACGTATGGGCTCCCTACTTGTTAACGTTATTTAACGCTGTTATGGGGGGTATGGAGTGCCCTGTACTTGGCTGGGCGCAGAGATCGTTCCCATATTCAAGAAGGGATCACCTCTGCTTCCAGCCAACTACAGGCCCATTAGCCTCATAGACGTCCCACAAAAGTTATTTGGCAGGTTGATATTAGATCGCCTCCAAAATTGGATGGAAGAATTTTCTATTCTAAGTCCCTACCAGGCTGGATTCAGAAGGGGGGTCTCGACAATGGACCAGATTTTTCGTCTGAATCTTTTGTTTTGGAAGACCGCCGTAATCGAGGGTGGCAGCTTGTACACAGTATTTGTAGACTTGCGTGCCGCCTTCGATTTGGTGCCAAGATTCAGACTTTGGACTGTGCTGGCGGACCTGGGTATTCCTGCAGATATCCTGACCATCTTGATAAAATTACATCAGAAAAACTTCGCACGAGTTAGGTGCGGCAGGAATGGGGCACTTTCAGGTAAATTCCCAGTTGACAGGGGGGTGAGACAGGGTTGCGTGCTTGCACCGACCCTGTTCTGCCTCTTTGTCAACGGGGTAATTGCCCACTTGACCAGGATTGCTGATATAGACGCTCCAAAGCTCAACGGCAGCAGGGTGCCCGCTATAATGTTCGCGGATGACACACTGCTGCTGTCGAAGTCCCCAATGGGTATACAACGGGTCCTGGACGGGTTTTTGACTTTCTGTGTGGAGAGGGGGCTCGAAATCAGTGCCCTAAAAACAAAATACATGATTCTCAATCCCCCGCCTTCAACACGCCCTAACCCATCCATAGGCTCATCGAGATTAGAGAGGGTTTTTACATTCGAGTACTTGGGGGTAACCATCAACCAAAATATGACCTGGGACGCACATAGGACTAAGGCCAACATTAAACTGGTGCAGCTAACAGGTGGTATTTGTAGGATGTCAAATCGATCGTCCTACAAACCCCTTGGTCCAGTGCTACAAATCTACAGGATTCAGGCACGGGGTGCTGTCACATATGGGGGGAGATGTGGGGACACACATCTGCCCAAAACCTGTTGATCACTGAAAACAAATTCATCAGGCAGTTGGCAGCTCTACCTCCAGGTACCCCGCTCCTCCCGTTGAGACTAGACCTGGGTATTAGACCAATAGTAGAAGAGCTGGGACTAAAACCATTAACATTCTGGCGTCGAATCTGGAACGCTCCAGAACTTACGAGCTATAGGATTGAGCTCCAAGAGATTCTACGCCTACCTAATGTTACAAAAATCCCATGGTTAAGTTATATAAAAAGGACATGCGAGAGCCTAGGAAAGCCAGAACTGTGGCTAGATCCGGCGATCGCATGTAGTAGGCTCCCACGTAAACTCCTCTCAAAGGATTATTATGAATTAAAGTTAACCACCTCTTTAAGGAGTACACGGGAGGGGTACTTGACAAATCTATTCACCCTATTCAAAGATTCTTATAACTTGGAACATGTCCTTGATGGCATTAGTCCGGTTCTGACTAGAAAATTATTCCTGCAGTGGAGATACAATACACTCCCTCTTAGGTCTTTTACTAGCTGTTGGTCTCAGCCCCCGTCCACAGAGCAATGCCCGGCATGCTCACATTACCAGGAAAACGATTTGCACGTGATATTTTTCTGTAATGCATACCAAAGAGCTAGAAAGCTTTGGCTTGTCCCTCTTCTTAAAAATTTGGGTTGCAGGCACTACCCTCCTGCTTACAGAATATTAAAAACGGATGTATCACCCCCAATTGTGTTTGTGGTGGCAACATTTCTAACAGCGATATGGCACACTCGCACCCGTATTCTGAAGGCAGATACAGAACTGTAATATTTCAAGTCTTCTGATTCCTTTTTTAACTTAAATGTCTTGCAATACTTTTATAATGTTAACTGCAAAGTTTTTTTTAATTCTTGTTTTACTGTTCTGTACTATCAGTTAGTTTGATTTTAAACTGCTTGTATATCTTTTATGATCGAAAGATCGAAATAAAGATTGAAATGATAATGATTACTTGATGAAGTCATCCTGACTCCGCCTGAGGGGTGCACTAACTTTAACATATTAAAGATCCTCAAAATAGCCATCAGTAATAGGGGCCATGGCAAATGAAGAGGCATATAATGCACCATGATACTGGTAGCGGCTTTCGCCTGCACGCCAGATCCAAACCCGTCTCCTTGCACAACCTCAGCTACCACAGGGATTGGATTCTGCTCTGAGACTTGCGAGCCAATCCCTAACTCAACCTCTACTGCGTTTATTTTTTCCAAAATTGCCCCTACTGCAGAAGTAAGCAGCGTCATAATGTTTGCACCACTGCAAAGGCGTTTAACAGCACCTGTAACTGCAGGGAGTTTTCACACACCCATTGCCTAGGCCAAGTGAGGTAACCATATTAGGTGAAAAACACAAGATCAAGAGGTGGGTCCGAGCTAGTCTCAGCCTTGCCCAAATGGGTGCAGACGGGCCCGTTCTTGGCCCGGTCTTCGCCCAGGCGCTTGCCAGGGCAAGTGCCACAGGAAAACAGACCTCCCTTTATATTACCAGACTGGCATTGGTCAAGAGCCACTCCTTCCTCCTCTCAAGGCTTTGTGGTAATGGCAATCCAGAAAGCACGGTATGCGCAGCGGGAGAAGTGACCCCCCTTTGTAGCACCTGCCTGCGCTAGTCAAGAGCCCCTACTTCCTTCTCGCAGGGCTTTGTAGTTATGGCAGTCCAGCAAGCGCATCCCAGAGCCATGGGAGAAGAGATCTCCCTTTGTAGCGCCCGACTGGCGCTGGTCAAGAGGGGACCCAATATTGCAGTGTGGGCTGCACTGTACCTGTCTGAGCAGGACCAAGATTTCATAAAGTTGGTCCCTGAGATTAGTGAACAGTGAATAACAGCCATGGACTAGAATTCCGCCGAAGTATAGCCATTTCTCCCATCACTTTGGCTTTCTCCCGACAGCAAAAATCTCAATTTGCTTTTTGGCACAAAACTGTTATCTGTTTTATCTTCAGACATATACATTTTTAAAAACACCTGGGTGCAACGGGAGTGAGAATGCAAAGGTAAAACTGAAGATTACTTATATGCTGTAAATTACGTGTATCATATTGTATGTTCAGTATATGCTGTCAACTAGACCCCCTTCATGTGTGGTAATAGGTTCTATGTTGCACAACTTCAATCAATCGTTTCTATTAAATGCATCTGGATTGTCTTTTTAGCATAACACAAATATTTATTTTCCTATAAAACAAAGCTTATCTTTGTTGAATGGAGATGATCATGACCAATCTCAAAACTCATTGTATAGGAAACATTTTTACGAATATTGGGCACAGACAGCTTGAGATCTGGGAACACCAACACCAGATGGCATACAGTCAAGTAAAATAAAAATAAAATTGAACTCCAGAAATAAATGAGTCAAAGAAAAGGGACAAGTAAGTGTCGCCTGGTGGAAGAAAATATTTATGATTAAGCTAACAGTTGCAATTATAACCTGAATAAATCAAAGAGGAACATAGTTTAAGCATATGCTCTTTTTTAATGTTTAAATATTCAGGCATGTGCTCCTCAACATTACTAGCTAACCGAATCGACAAACAGGAGTTCACAAGAGTTATTAATAAGTGATTCCATTTAGTGTGTAGTGCCTACTTGTAGTTGCATATAAGCCTAAAGTCAGAGAAAATAGAATTGAATAATGCACCTCACACTCATGTGTTAGACTGGTAGAGTGAAAGAGTGAAATATCGGGAAATATCCTGTGTGACAAAAAATAGTGGTTTGTCATTTTTTCGGTGCAAGTGTAAGGCAGCAATTCAAGGAATTGAGCAACCAAGCACAAAATAAAACAATATTCACACGAAACAGGGAAAAAAAAGAATAATAAACTGGAGAATGAGCTTCACGTTGAGAGTTGAGGTCAGCATAATGTTATGACTTTTGTGGAGCACACCTCTCATCAAGGAGGGTATCCAGGTGCTAGATAAGGAGGTGCCTCTGACGGCCGAGCACGTGGACTAGGTAAAGAGCCATGTCTTTAGTTTCTTGTGGAACTCATGGACTCAGAAGGCGGCTCTGATGTGCAAGGGGAAGTAATTTGTCTTTCTGGTTGGTGTGTGGAAATTGATGCAGCTATGGATGTAAGAGGGACCTAGACTGTGTAGGGCTTTCCACATATGTGTGAAAAGCTTGAGGAGTGTGCATTTGTGGATGGGGAGCCAGTGCGGATCTTTGAGGTGTGAGATGATGTGTGTGAAGAGCAGTGGCGTATCGAAACTTGAGAGGACCTCCTTGCAAAGTTCACGGAGGGGACCCGCCATAACAAAGACCCAGTCAGGAGCTTTCAGATCAGGGCCCCCACTGCCCATGCACAGTGCCGGATAGGGTCCCCTGGAGTTCGGGCCCCCTGCACGGCAGGGGAAATTGTTACGCCACTGGTGCAGAGTGGGATCCTGAGTTCGAGTCTGGTTGCAGCTTTTTATATGATCTGATGTCTTTTGGTCATTTGGGCAGTGATGCCAACATAGAGTGCATTGCCCTGGTCCAATTTGCTGGTGATAAGGGCCCAAGAGATCTCAGTGATGGTTCTGTGTGTGTTGATCAGGAGTCATTTGAACATTTTTTCTTTAGGGTGTTTAGGGTGTAGATACTGGAGGAGACACCTGCATTAACTTGGCTGGTCATCTTGTGAATAAAGAGACCGTTGTGCCACAATTAGCAGTAGAGTACAGAAGTTCAGAAGTTGAAAAGAATGAGCCAGTACTGACCTCTTTAACATGAGTATAAGTAAAACAGTGTTGCAGGCGCTATGGTGAACGCTAAAATAGCACGCTTGGGGAAATTGGGGGTGGACCAGAAAGTGAATTTGGAACTCCAGGTGCCTTGTTTGAAAATGCTGTGAAAATATAAAGTAAATAATGAAAGGGTGAAAAGGAAGGAATAGTTTAGCTTACATGCCCAGAAAATAAATATGGGCTGGTTTGTGTTCAAGAATGAGAAACAAGTTGAATTATATGTGATAACAAACAAGACAGAGATTGCTTGAGTTGAGATTAGATTGTATTGAGGGTCCAGGTAGGTGCAATCTTTAAAAGGTGTATTAAGTATGGGATTGCTGATAAATATATCGAAAGATGGGGGGAAAAGAAAATGTCATGTGTTTTAGAATTGGTTATAGAAATTGCTGTGCAATAAAGTCTAGACTTGGAGTCTGCTAAAATATTGATTGAAACAAAAAGTGCTGTACTGCAGAGCTTGAGGGAGGAAGGCTTTAGTTACCATCAAAGGCAAAAAAGGCCAGGGAAAATATGATGTCTTACAATAATGTTTCATCAAATCTCTATCTGGGGATGCTCTCTAACCCCTACTTACCATTGTCAATGTCTCCTTTACTCAAGACATCTTCCTAGAAGCTCTCAATGCATGCCAGATCCTCCCACTCCTACAGAATCCAAACGTTTGGCACTGATGAATTTGCAAACTACTGGCCTATCACTCACTCACCGTTCATCTGCAAGATCATTGAAAAAGCAGCCTATGTTCAACTCCAAGATCATATCAGTACTAACTATGTCCTGCACGACTACCAGTCTGGCTTCAGATCGTGATGCAGCATATAGACCAATACCTTACACATGCCCTCTTGAAGGTGACTCCTGCCTCCTGATATTGCTGAATCTCTCAGTTACCTTCAACTCAGTTGACCATTTCACCCTCTTACGCACCCTGGAGTTTCAAATGAGATTCCACTGCAATGTTTTTCACTGGTTCTCCTTCCTTTCTAGCAGATACCAGTTTGTTCACATAGGCACCTCCAGGTAATAACAGATCCCTATTATCTGATGAACCCCCCAGTATTCCACACTGTCTCCTGTCATCCTCAACTTTTACATGGGGTCACTTAGTGCTCTTCTCACAGATAATTGCATCATGATTCACCAATGAATATGCCTATGGTACACAACTCTACAGAAAAGTTGTTTCTGCTTCAGACATCCAATGCCTAAAACATTGCTTGCACTTCATTTCCAGTGCCTAACTGAAGCTCAATCTAACCATGACCGAATTCCTGTACCTTGCCAAGAACTACAAACAAGATACAGTACAAACCTGGCTCAATGACGTGAACCTTGATAGCTTTAACTCCAACTTTGACCGAATGCCAAGTCACATCGATTCACCATGAACATCAACCATACCGTCAAGAAATACATTGCCAAAAAACACAAAGAGAGCTTGGTACCAGCTCTTTCTTCTAAGAAAGCAACTTCAGAACTGCTGTTCAAGACCTCATACTCTTGCATCTGCATAGTTTTAATGCCCTACTCCATAGCCCCCCATTCTCCACATTGGCACCCTTTAGGGGCATCCTATACACTGCAGCATGTCTCATACAACATCAGATGAACCATATCACAATACCCCCATCCTGATGGAAATCCATTGGCTCCCCTTGCTGGCCCTTAGCATTTTCAAAACAAGACGCATCATTTACAGACCCATCATGACCAGAACTCCCACTTATCTTGACGACAAGCTCACCATTTTGGTGGTTCTTGCACACGCACAGTCGGATCATCATAAGACAGTAGACCAAAAAGTGTGAAAAAGAAAAAGCGAGATAGCTTGCTGTTTCTGTCTATGCACCCAGGATCTAGAACAGCATCCATGTATCCATCAGGCTCAATGCTGCTTCAATTTAGGAAAGAGTTGAAGACTGACAGTGCTTTAACCATCCACAACCCAGAGTCCTCTTCTATAAGTAATTGTTTTTATGGTTGTATTTTACCATATACAGCGCTCCACTGCCTTTGGGCTAGGTTTGTGCTCTAGAAATAACATATATTATATATATAAATACATTTATTTATATATATATATTACCTACTGGCGGTCGCCAGTAGGTATATATAGTTAGGATTTTTTCTCTATGGGTTTTTTGAAAATTCTATGTCTAATAACTTTGGCGTTTGTGGACGGAATTGGCTGAAATTTTCAGGAAAATGGCACATTTTGTTTCTGAGCAGCCCTTGAAAATTTGGGGGGGGTTTGTCAAGGGGGGGCCGAGAAAAAAGGGGGGTCCCAAAACGTGTTTTTAACATTGAGTTTTCCATAGGGCGGTTGGCCTCACTTTTAGCCCAAACGGCTGAATGGATTTGCACGAAACTTGGCAAAATTGTAGGGACTGGTAGCCCGATGTGCCTTTTGTAGGTCTCAATATATGTGCTCCATTGGATTTTGAGAAATTAACGTTTAAAAAAAGATATATATCTGTAACAGCGGACCTGGCAGCGTTCCAGGACGCGTACTTTACGCGCAACGGAGCTTTGTGAAGCGAAGCTGATTGGTTCTCCGGCGTCTGTCAACATTCCAAAAAGTCCGTAGCGGCCGCCATCTTGTCTCTCGGTAGGATCGAGAGACAAGAGGAGGTCAAAACAAAGGGGGAAATAACTATAAGGGGGCATAGTAGATCCTCGCTGACCCCCTAGGTTTGATGTGGAGGTTTTAAAAGGGCCCCGCGGGGCAAAAAAAAAACAAAATAATAATAATCGAACGGCTGAATGGATTTGCACGAAGCTTGGCAAAATATTAGGGACTGGTAGCCCGATGTGCCTTTGCTAGGTCTCAATATATGTGCTCCAGTGGATTTTGAGAAATTAACGTTCAAAAAAAGATATATATCTGTAACAGCGCTCCGCTTCGCGTACTTTTCGCGTTACGGAGCTTTGCGAAGCTGATTGGTTCTCCGGCGTCTGTCAACATTCCAAACAGTCCGTAGCGGCCGCCATCTTGTCCCTCGGTAGGATTGAGAGACAAGAGGAGGCCAAAGCGAAGGGGGAAATGACCATAAGGGGGCATAGTAGATCCTTCCTGACCTCTTAGGTTTGATGTACCATTTTGCCAAGTTTGGTGTAATTCCGTTCAGCCATTCAGGCTGTAGACGTATGTAAATGTCCTATGGAAAATTGCATGGGGAAAACACATTTGAAAGTGTTGAAATTTAGAACCAATTAAAATGTTACTTTGGTTTTGTATTTGTGTGTGATGAAAGTTAATTGGTTATGTATATATGTCAAATGAGAGGAAACCACAGCCATTTTGTGATACTACTGTCTGAGGTACATTTGTGAGGAATTTTTGGTGGTGAATTTCTGGTGTTTGATTTACACAGTACTAACACTTCTGCTACTTTTAAAAAGGTGAGTTGTTAATTTGTAAGGGGAACTATGTTGTACACTTGAAGATAATTTGAAAAATGTTTTCTGTTATTTATTTGCAGTCCTTCTGTTATACTAAATACTTGATAAAGTTAGTTTTATATTATGTATTACTAAAAACGATAAATGAAAGTGATTATTTTTTTCTGCAATTTACAGCAAGCAATTTCAAAATAAAATGGCTCACAATGAAGAGACCGTGGCAATTTCTTTTGAATTGTCCAACACATTGATTGAAATTGAGAGCACCAATAATGAAATATTGTCACAAGGAGGACATGACTTGTATGATTCCATTAGATTGATTGAAATGGACAGCACCAAGAATGAAATATTGTCACAAGGAGATGACTTGAATGATTCCACTACATTGATTGAAATTGAGAGCACCAATAATGAAATATTGTCACAAGGAGGAGATGGCTTGTATGATTCCATTAGATTGATTGAAATGGACAGCACCAATAATGAAATATTGTCACAAGGAGGAGATGACTTGAATGATTCCACTACATTGATTGAAATTGAGAGCACCAATAATGAAATATTGTCACGAGGAGATGACTTGAATGATTCCACTACATTGATTGAAATTGACAGCACCAATAATGAAATATTGTCACAAGGAGGAGATGACTTGAATGATTTTTTTGATCAATCTCTTGATGGCGAATTTATCGAGTGTTTGGAGACCATAGAGTTACAAGAATCATCATTGGAGACTTTTAATGAGGACATTGCTGATGAGGACATGTTACTAGTTCTTTCAAATTTAGAAAATTCTGAAGAATAAATTTATATTTAGAAATCAAAAATTGTTTGAGACATTATTCATTTTTATTTTTAATTTATGAGGTTGTAGCGAAGTGATTGTAGTATAAAATGAGACTTATAGTATAGAGTGCAACATTTTTATGTTACATGGTAAGTTTACTCATATTTACTTCCCTTCTGCCACTATATTATCTCCAATGTGTATTTGACATGTCTTCTTCATCTCCGGCCTCCTTTCTCTCACTGTGTGTCTCCGATGCATCTTATCGCTGCTATTTTGTGTAATTACAGAAGAGAGTAAAATAAAATAGTTCGGAACGTGAAAAGGGGGCAAAGTAGAGTACTCCTCACCCCCTAGGCCTTTTTAGGCGGTCCCAAAAGGATCAGTTTCTGCTTTCCTGAGAGATTATGGTATGAGTTCCATATACCACAATAACTTGCATTACAACATGCAAGATATCTATCTCCTATTACCAACTTTTGGAGATATTCGCGCTAAGCGCGAATATCTCCAAAAAGTAACACCTGCCCTGAGCAGTTCTTAGCCATGTTATCCAATGGGAGGTGGATAACATGGCTAAGAGCATTAGCTCGGTAATGCATGAATATCGCTGAGTTTTTAGCGATATTCATGCATTGCGGCCGTTTATTATCGCATTTGCGATAAACCTTGATAATAGTAAGGTTTATCTTCGATAATTTCTGACGATGCTTAGTGGTAAAAAATTGGTTGGTAAGCATCGTTAGCGATAAATATCGCTTAACTTTGGTAATATGCCCCAACGTCTGTTAACGTTCGATTCGAAGGAAATGAGGAAGTGTTGAAAAACATTGTCTGCGCCATCTTGCCTTTTTTGAAATGCCACACTTTTGTCGTGCACGGCAGCCATTTTAGATGTCTTGACCAGACCCACTCTCTGCACGCTGTCGATTCGTAGCATGGCTCCTCACCCACGCAAGCATCTTCCCTAGGCACTGGTCACCACCGCTCTCTGTCTTATGCATGGGCAATAAACCTCCCCCCATCTGCGCTGCTCTTCCCTGAGAATCACACTCTGTGCCCGCCCGACACCTCCCTTTCGCCCTATTCACTACCGCACCCTCTGACACTCCTCTTTCTCTGTGTCCGATTGTCCAGGCTATCAGCTAGCCCTGCAGATGTAGTTTATGGCCCCAGCTGTAAAGAATCACCCCTCTTCAAAGGAGTTATAGTAGATCAAGGCCCACACCCGATGAGATCCGTCACACCACACGTGTTCCTACTATCTGAAAACCATCCTGTATTGTGATTGGGGAGGGGACCGAGCCTGAAGCGGAAGATTCCAGGAATGACTCTTTGTACATCAAAGTTTTTACAATTATGTGTCACATTAAAAATATATAGCACTCCAACAAAGTAGTAGGAATATAAAACTTTAATAACATATAAATATATACAACAAAACAAAAACAGTAAAAACATTTAAACAACGAAGAGACCGTGGCAATTTCTTTTTAATTATCCAATAGATTTATTGAAATTGACAGCACCAATAATGAAATATTCTTGTCAGTAGCGGTCTGTTGTGCGAATAGTTCCAAGGCAGCAGAACGCGCTGAAATCTAGATGGCACGAAAGTGATGTCTAGTAAGTTGCCGCCCAGCAAAAAACGGCGTGGGGCGCCGCGGGGGTGAGTGAGTCCAGTAGGCACCACAGCTATTCTTACCGGCATTGCAGAATTACTGCTGGGGACAATGCCTGTGCTGTAGCAGGGTCACAGCAGAAACAAAAAGGATTCTGTTGAAGATGTTGTTGGTTTTCAATTTGAAAACAGTTCTGGTGTCAACTGCTATGCTAATGTAGTGGTTAATGTTTTGTTTTCTCTAGAAAATGTAAAAGAGGGGGAGGCAGTCCAAAGTTCCGTTAAAAGGGCAAAGGAAAGGATCGGTGGTTTGAACTATCAGTCAAAAAGGGGAGGGGGTGCAATAATTTTTCCTACCGGGTCACACTGTGCTTTCACCGGAAGTGATGTCTGCAGGATTCTAGTAATTCAAAGTGAGGCTGGCGCCAGCATGGGAGCGCCGACGTCCCGCGGATACAGTTTCGTCACTCCACGGGCGATCATGGCAGTCATTCCCCATCGGGGGTCGGAGACTCCCGCGGCTCCTCTAGAATCTTCAAGGTCGTGGAGGACTACGGTGGTGGAGTCAACCAGTGACCGGGCCATTTCTTTATGCTGGGCCCGCTCTTGCCAGGTCGACCGCCATTTTGAGAGTTCGGCAGCTACCGGCGATCGCGGGGTCACATGAGCGGACGGGCTCCACCCTGCCGGGCGAGACGTTGCAGCATGGCCACAGTGGAAGAACCGTTTTCCGGGCGCCTGGAGCGCTGAGGGTGCAGCTGGGAAGTCTCCACATGGGGAGGCGGGAGAGGCCTGTTCGCACCGTCTCTCCCTCCCAGTGCACCCCACGGCGTCTCGCTTGAGATTTGTTATGGCCGGACCAGGCGATGAGGACGAGGGCGGGGTCGGAGGCATGTGCAAGACATCCCCCCCCAGTGTTGTCGCAGCCATTATAAAAGAAAGAAGTGTCCCGTCCGTCTTCGGGCCGGGCTTCCGGTGGATGTCGGCCGGACGCCCCTGGCTCTGGCCCCATGAACGGGTTTCTTGGTTTATCGGCTGCAGCCGGATCCCGTCGGCCTCGGCCCCCCGACCGTTGGTGGTCGGACCGGAAGAGCATGTGGCGGGACTACCTGCAACTCTCAAGGGCCACCGCGGCCGGACTGGGAGAGAGAGGGGAGGGTCGAGGAGACATTCCCCCCCCCTGCAACTGTTCAGCGTTGTAAAGGCAATCCCCTGGCCGGGTCCCGCTGGCCTCGGCCTCTCCTTCGGCTACACCTTACGTTAGGATCTCCTGGCCGAGGCGTGGCAGCAGGACCTGCCTTATATGGGCTGCTCCCGGCTGGGCGTAGCCGGAACCCTGCCCCACCTTGGAAGTTTCCAGAGTGGGGGTGGATGTTCTACTGACTTGCATTTTCCCTAGTCTATCGATTTTTTTGGCGTGGCAGGCGGTGGGACAGCGAGGGGTGATTTGGTTTCTCTTACTGTTTTTCTGGTCTCTCACCACTGGCATATTTTAACGTTTTCTTGTTTCTAGGACATTAATAGGTTTTATCATTACGTTATGTTATCGTTTCTTTGTTCGTTGTTTAATAAAAGTTCATGTTCATCAGTGGCCTACTGATTTTCGTTTTCCTATTTTTTTCTTTCCAGGTTGTTTCATGGTAAAGTTTCTGTTAACAGGATACAGTGATCACTTCGTTATTATTGCATATGTCCTTTTCACTAGGGGTGCTCTCTGGTCGGGCCAGATGACGTATCTCTAGTAAATGGTCCGGGTGAAAAAGGTGCATCAATCAGTGGGGAGTAGATAGGCATGACAGATTACAACGGGGGAGAACGGTCCGCATTACGTACCCTTTCACTACTTGCAAAGATTTTCCTACGTTTATTTGCAAACAGGGAATACCTCCAAAAAGAACTAATTCCCAAACAGTCAATGTTCGGACAATCAATCAATCAATGAGGAATGAAATAGGTACGACGTGTTAAAGGCTTGCGTTACCTACCCTTCACTATCTGCAAAGGGAGAGAGAATATTCCTATTCTTCCTCGTTTGCAGGTAGAGAAGATCCTTAAGAGAATTAACTTCAAACAATTCAATGCTCGATTGAAACAATCAACAAGGGGTACTGTGAACACAAATGAACGCCGCTTATATACATACGCATTGCTATTTTCAACAGGTTGTTCCTAATGTTTCTATTTTAGCGAGGTCAAAAAGAGATCCCATTAGTGGCCTACTGATTTTGCTCGATTCCTTTTGTTTTTTTACACGATTTTTCGCTATCTGCAAAGACTAAACAGAGTATTGCGACTCTGTGCTTGTTTGTAAATAGAGAATGAACCAAAGAGAACAATCAAACAAATGGAGAGAGAAGCAGGCACGACGGATTACAAAGGGGGCAAAGGGCTGCGTTAACTACCCTTCACTATCTGCAAAGAGAGAGTACTCCTAATAGAAATGAGGGGTGGGGGGCAGCATTCAAAGCAGATCAGTGTGCATAAACACGAAAATGTTTTTACTTACCACGTACTTGACATTCGACAGCTTATGATATTTGCTATTAAAAAACCATTGAAATTCACTGAAAAAACCATAGGTTATAGACCATATATAGTTAGGAATTAGCATTTACAAAACCTTGAAAATTCACTGAAAAAACCATAGGTTATAGACCATATATAGTTAGGAATTAGCATTTACAAAACCTTGAAAATTCACTGAAAAAACCATAGGTTATAGACCATATATAGTTAGGAATTAGCATTTAAAAAACCTTATTTTACTCACACAAAACCATTGAAATTCCATATATAGTTAGTTGCACTAACTATATATCGCGCACCCACAATCCACTGCTGATGATGTCACATATTACATCATTCATGACATGGTCAGTGACATCACTGATGACATCACTGATGACATCTCAAATGACATCACTGATGACATCACTGATGACATCTCATTTGACATCAATGACCACATCACTGATGATATCATTCATGTGACAATACAATGCATCTCCTCACACTTTAATATAACCTCTGTTACACCCAGTGTTAAATACAGAGTATAATTTTTGAAACCATTGACACACCAATACTAGTTACTACATACGCACTCAGTGATTCCTATGTTTACACACACATTCACTCATTTACCCATACAATCATTCATACATACAATCACTCATCTTTACAACACTATCATATGCACTCATACACCTATACAGACTCTCACACTCTGTCACTCATCCATGGAGTTACTCACACACCTAGTCAGTCCTGTAAAGAATCAATCACACTTCCATTTTCTAATCTATACAGTTAAACATAGAGCACCTTACATTTTGAAACATATACTAACACATAATTACTCTCTTATACAATCATTGATACAAGTACACATTGATCTGCACAGAGTCACACACCTCCCAGCCAGCCACACACACACTCAGTCTCCCATACAAATACTTGGGCAATCAATCAATAACCCATATAGTTACTCATATAGCTACTGATCAACATATGCAGCAGTTTACAGAACAACAGACATAATGATGCACAAATTAAGACAGTTTAGTCACTAACCCATGCACTCAGTGAGACACATTTAATCACTCACTCATACAGTCAGTCACGCACCTACTAAATCCTTCATCCAGACACTTCTACATCTACTCATTCTTCAATATGTAAAACATATTTAAACTTTACAGAAACACACAGTCACTGGATGATGTCATCAGTGATGTCATCAGTGATGTCACTGACCATGTCATGAATGATGTAATATGTGACATCATCAGCAGTGGATTGCGGGTGCGCGATATATAGTTAGTGCAACTAACTATATATGGAATTTCAATGGTTTTGTGTGAGTAAAATAAGGTTTTTTAAATGCTAATTCCTAACTATATATGGTCTATAACCTATGGTTTTTTCAGTGAATATATATATATATATATATATATATATATATATATATATATATATATATATATATATATATATATATTCATATGTACATACAGATATAAGCTAGGTTTAGAAAAAATTGCAAGTCTTGGCATATTTAAGGCAGTGGTAAGTATAAGCAGAATAATTTAGACAAAAGCGGAAACCGTTTCAGTAAAGCAAAGTGTGATATGCAATTCTTGGAAACATTGTACCACATGGCGATGAACAAACCATATTCTAGTATAACAAAAATGCTCGTGATCTGACTTATGAAGAAGATCATTCAATGAAAGAAAATATTTAGCGCTGATGACAAGAGCACTCTTGTTGAAAAAATAATTCAATGATTGCATGTTTGGTAACCAATAATTATATGATGTTGCATAAATTTACAAAATAGTAAAATATCGAAAAATTAATTATTCCCAGACAACAAATAAATATAAAAAGAAAATACTCGCAATTTTGTAGGTGAAGTCAATAGGACCTACAAACAATTACAAATGAGAATAAAATATAGCCTCAGAATAATGAAAATAACAAGTAAAAAATGTAATCCATCTCATATGAATAAATGCAAACCGGGGAACCCACCTAAATACTGAAGAACATTAAAAATACAAAACCTGCCCCAGGAAAACTATGTAAAACAAGGAAAAATAAAATAAACAATTCGTTACAAAAATCCCAACTATTTTTTCTTGTAAAAACACAGATAATCCTGGCGCAGAGCTTTCTGTGGGACCTGTTATAATGGAGAGGGAGAATGGAAGGGAGAGAAGCAAATAATGAGGATTATGGTTTAGGATGGGTGAGGGCCCGATATCTCCAGCACATGCTCTCTGTAAAAGGAGTGATCGGGTACCCTCATTCTGGAGAACCCAAAGTCGAAAGACTTAAGGCTTCCTCCTTTGTTTGTCTTTTCTCTGCTTTCTTATTCGAACTCTTAAATATAAATTGGTAGAATACAAATGAGGACATGGAGAAAAAAACACAATTAAATGCAGCAATGATACCAAGATAGAAGCCTGACTTCAATAAAAACGTCTATAAAAGAAAACATTGAAAAAAACACCCTCAAATAAACATACCTCACATAAATACTAAAATGCAACTCTTATGATACAAACCAATTCAATAAATAAATGCTAAATATCAATATATTTACAAGGAAATTAACTAACTGTATGGACCATTGTAAATATATGTAAAAACTGGTTCAAAAATGTGTAATAAAGAACTGTAAACACATATATATATATATATATATATATATATATATTCACTGAAAAAACCATAGGTTATAGACCATATATAGTTAGGAATTAGCATTTACAAAACCTTAAAAAATCCCCGGAAAAAACCATAGGTTATAGACCATATATAGTTAGGAATTAGCATTTACAAAACCTTGAAAATTCACTGAAAAAACCATAGGTTATAGACCATATATCGTTAGGAATTAGCATTTAAAAAACCTTATTTTACCCACACAAAACCATTGAAATTCCATATATAGTTAGTTGCACTAACTATATATCGCGCACCCGCAATCCACTGCTGATGATGTCACATATTACATCATTCATGACATGGTCAGTGACATCACTGATGACATCACTGATGACATCTCAAATGACATCACTGATGACATGACTGATAACAACATCCAGTGATTTTTTGCTTCTGTAAAGTTTAAATATGTCTTACATATTGAAGAATGAGTGGATGTATAAGTGTCTGGACGAAGGATTTAGTAGGTGCATGACTAACTGTATGAGTGAGTGATTAAATGTGTCTCACTGAGTGCATGGGTTAGTGACTAAACTGTCTTAATTTGTGCATCATTATGTCTGTTGTTCTGTAAACTGCTGCATGTGTTGATCAGTAGCTGTATGAGTAACTATATGGGTTATTGATTGATTGCCCAAGTATTTGTATGGGAGACTGAGTGTGTGTGTGGCTGGCTGGGAGGTGTGTGACTCTGTGCAGATCAATGTGTACTTGTATCAATGATTGTATAAGAAGGTAAGTATGTGTTAGTATATGTTTGAAAATGTAAGGTGCTCTATGTTTAACTGTATAGACAAGAAAATGGAAGTGTCATTGATTCTTTACATGACTGACTACGTGAGTGAGTAACTCCATGGATGAGTGGCAGACTGTGAGTGTCTGTATAGGTGTATGAGTGCATATGATAGTGTTGTAAAGATGAGTGATTGTATGTATGAATGATTGTATGGGTGAATGAGTGAAGGTGTGTGTAGACGTAGGAATCAGTGAGTGCGTATGTAGTAACTAGTATTGGTGTGTCAATGGTTTCAAAAATTATACTCTGTATTTAACACTGGGTGAAACAGAGGTTATAATAAAATGTGAGGAGATGCATTGTATTGTCACATGAATGATATCATCAGTGATGTGGTCATTGATGTCAAATGAGATGTCATCAGTGATGTCATCAGTGATGTCATTTGAGATGTCATCAGTGATGTCATCAGTGATGTCACTGACCATGTCATGAATGATGTAATATGTGACATCATCAGCAGTGGATTGCGGGTGCGCGATATATAGTTAGTGCAACTAACTATATATGGAATTTCAATGGTTTTGTGTGGGTAAAATAAGGTTTTTTAAATGCTAATTCCTAACGATATATGGTCTATAACCTATGGTTTTTTCAGTGAATTTTCAAGGTTTTGTAAATGCTAATTCCTAACTATATATGGTCTATAACCTATGGTTTTTTCAGTGAATTTTCAAGGTTTTGTAAATGCTAATTCCTAACTATATATGGTCTATAACCTATGGTTTTTTCAGTGAATTTCAATGGTTTTTTAATAGCAAATATCATAAGCTGTCGAATGTCAAGTACGTGGTAAGTAAAAACATTTTCGTGTTTATGCACACTGATCTGCTTTGAATGCTGCCCCCCCCCCTCATTTCTATTAGGAGTACTCTCTCTTTGCAGATAGTGAAAGGTAGTTAACGCAGGCCTTTGCCCCCATTGTAATACGTCGTGCCTGCTTCTCTCTCCATTTGATTGATTGTTATCCAAGCATTTACTGTTTTAGAATTGGTTCTCTTTGGTTCATTCTCTATTTACAAACAAACACAGAGTCGCAATACTCTGTTTAGTCTTTGCAGATAACGAAAAATTGTGTAAAAAAACAAAAGGAATCGAGCAAAATCAGTAGGCCACTAATGGGATCTCTTTTTGACCTCGCTAAAATAGAAACATTAAGAACAACCCCTCATGACAAATACGAAACTAGTGAGATGAACTGAACTCCACACCATGATGGCTGCAATACAGCTCGGCTCCGCCACCCACCCCGCCCAAAATAACGATAAAGAGCGGCTGCCATGATTGCTCGCGGAATGGCCACGACGGAGCTACGAAATGGTGGTGCTCTCATGCTAACGCCAGCTTCAGTCTGAAACATCCAGAAACACTGTAGACTACCAATTCGATCAGTTCCGGTAGCGCCCCAATGTAACCCGGTAGAGAAGAACTAGCCCTCCCCTCTTTGACTGATGGTTCTTGTTGCCTGTCCCTTCTGTTGTCATTTAACAGAACTATTTAGCCTGCTGAAAGGGGTTGTGTTCCGACCGCTGGTTGGTGGAGACATTTTGACTATATTCTGGACCTGCGTTGTCGCGTAATGCGTCATATGACGCGCCGCGTTAGCGCATCCGGAAGTCATCCGGGGCGCGACGTGCAGCGCGTAACGTAAGCATAACAGGTCATGTGACTTGTTAATAAAACTTTTCATTGGTTCATTTTACTTTTCTTATTCTAATGATGAAAGGCTTGGTCATATGACCTAAAAATTACGCTTTTTATTACTTCCGAACATTATTTTTTCTTAAATATATGTTATAATGTTCCAGGCTAATGTACTTTCCCGGAAAATTTACAACTGTCCTGCAAGTAAAATATATTCTTTTTTCGAGAAAAAGGGTGTTTCTTCGTCCCATGACGGAGCCGTTGAGCAAAAGAGGGTCGACCTGCTGTCTTAGTCGCCGATACGCCTGAATATGAGATTCTTATCGATCACTTTATGTTGCAGGAGTAGAAAACACAACAGCCCTTGACCATTTATCTTTACTGCGTTCCTGCGTATTATACCTTTTACCCTTCATGTGATTGGTCTGCTTTATTTCACTTGCCTTTTAATGATTCTAAAACAGTGACTATTATTAAAAACTTTACCAATGTATATACTACTACCATGTTTTCTTTTAAAAACCTTTATTGTGAAAATTTCATTATACAAATACGAGCCTATAACCACGTGGGCCGGCCACGGAGCAAACTGTAATCGTATATGATGAGTAGACATTTACACTGTAGAGGAACGTAACGGGCGGGCCATTAGGTTGCAAGAACTAAGGTGTCTAACAGTTGCGGAATCGGTGGACGTACATTTTAT
Source organism: Lissotriton helveticus (assembly GCF_964261635.1). Taxonomy (NCBI): domain Eukaryota; kingdom Metazoa; phylum Chordata; class Amphibia; order Caudata; family Salamandridae; genus Lissotriton; species Lissotriton helveticus. Next base: position 443,429,720 of record NC_136063.1, on the reverse strand, counting down.
AATTAAAATACGACAGGGCCAGTTACAATAAAATTATCTAGATATACATTTGCGGGCAAGTACCATGCGTGACGTTAATTCGAACTTTCAATAGTACAGTAATCAATAACACATCAGAACTTAATATCAATAGGGATGTCGAAATACTCAATCAATTCTCGTCCCCGCCCGCCATGTGCTTCAAAATTGCATACGTATCTCGTGATTTCAAGGTTCTGCAACCAGTACACAACAAGGAGTTACGAGTCCCATTTATTCCGGCGCCATTTTGGGCGAGGACGGGCAGGTCCAGGATATAGTCAAAATGTCTCTACCAACCATCGACTATGATGATGTTCATATGCTGTATTTATAGAGTAACACTCATCTGTCCACATGAAATTAATTTGTCACAATCTAAACATGTCATTTTAATCTTTGCAAAGTTCTTCTAAATATTTGGGACCGTTTCCCTTGCCTCTGATGCTGTCAGTGCCACTTCTTTGGTGAATGTACTGGCAGGTCGGGGTTCTCCTCCAAATCTCTCTTTTATGCAGCACTATAATTAATTGGTGCCACCTCTCCATATGACGATGCATGGTATAGTTACCCTAACTATATTTTTTTTCGGTTCCTCTGGAGAGTACATCGTGGCAGATGAAGCGTATAACGTACCGGGCATTTACCTTTTTTGCATGTAGAGGAAAGGAAAAAAAAATCGAGCGTCCGAGTTCTAAGGTGTCCCAGGGCCATTTTAGTGGACCAGGCCCAAATCCAAAGAACAGGCCGCCATTTTGAGAGTCCTGTTGCAGCCGCCTGTCGCTGTAGCATCAAGAGCGGCCAAAACTCAGCTGAATGGCAACTGAAACGGTAAAGGGGCGCCCCACTACAGCAGACGAGCCTCCACCTAGGAAGGCCCGTTCACGCCGCCTCCCCCCCCCCTTCGGGCACCCCACGCCGTTATTCGGAGCAGTATTGTAGGATGGCCACACCAGTGCAGCAACTTGCTAGACACCACCTCGGTGGTAACCGAATCTCAGCGCCTTGTGGTGTCTTCTATTCAGAAAACATTGTTGTGCTGCCTTCGACCTATTCGCCGCAAGTGCACACGCAACTCAGCTGCATAGCTTGCTAGACACCACCTCGGTGCTAACCGAATCTCAGCGCCTTCTGGTGTCTTCTATTCCAAAAATATTGTTGCGCTGCCTTTGGCCCCATTCGCACATCGGTCCGCTACTGCCGCCATCTCACAGGCCAACGGGGCGCCCCACGCCGACTTTCAGCATTGTAGGATGGCCACACCAGTGCACCTTACTAGACACCACCTCGGTGCCATCCGGATCTTGGCATCTCAGCGCCTTGTGGTGTCTTCTATTCAGAAAATATTGTTGCGCTGCCTTTGGCCCCATTCGCACATCGGTCCGCTACTGACGCCATCTCACAGGCTAATGGGGCGCCCCACGCCGAGTTTCAGCATTGTAGGATGGCCACACCAGTACAGCAACTTGCTAGACATCACCTCGGTGCCATCCGGATCTTGGCATCTCAGCGCCTTGTGGTGTCTTCTAGTCAGAAAATATTGTTGCGCTGCCTTTGGCCCCATTCGCACATCGGTCCGCTACTGACACCATCTCACAGGCCAACAGGGCGCCCCACGCCGACTTTTACCATTGTAGGATGGCCACACCAGTGCCACAACTTGCTAGACACCACCTCGGTGCCATCCGAATGTTGGCATCTCAGCGCCTTGTGGTGTCTTCTATTCCGAAAATATTGTTGCGCTGCCTTTGGCCCCATTCGCACATCGGTCCGCTACTGACGCCATCTCACAGGCCAACGGGGCGCCCCACGCCAACTTTCAACATTGTAGGATGGCCACACCAGTGCGGCAACTTACTAGACACCACCTCGGTGCCATCCGGATCTTGGCGCGTTGTGCTGCCTTCGGCCTATTCGCACATCGGTCCGCTACTGACGCGAACTCACAGGCCAACGGGGTGCCCCACGCCGACTTTCAGCATTGTAGGATGGCCACACCAGTGCTGCAACTTGCTGGACACCACCTCGGTGCCATCCGGATCTTGGCGCGTTGTGTTGCCTTCGGCCTATTCGCACATCGGTCCGCTACTGACGCCGCCTCACGTGCCAAAACGGGGCGCCCCACGCCGACTTTCAACATTGTAGGATGGCCACACCAGTGCGGCAACTTACTAGACACCACCTCGGTGCCATCCGGATCTTTGCGCGTTGTGCTGCCTTCGGCCTATTCGCACATCGGTCCGCTACTGACGCGAACTCACAGGCCAACGGGGCGCCCCACGCCGACTTTCAGCATTGTAGGATGGCCACACCAGTGCTGCAACTTGCTGGACACCACCTCGGTGCCATCCGGATCTTGGCGCGTTGTGTTGCCTTCGGCCTATTCGCACATCGGTCCGCTACTGACGCCGCCTCACGTGCCAACGTATTTTCTCCGCATTTTATACCCTATGCCGCATAACAGGTCATGTGACTTGTTTATAAAACTTTTCATTGGTTCATTTTACTTTTGGTTTCCTAATGATGGAAGGCTTGATCATATGACCTAAAAATAACACTTTTCATTGGATGAAAACTTTTTTTTTTCCCAAACGATGAAAGCCCCACCTTGTTTCTGGATGTTTCAGACTGAAGCTGGCGTCAGCATGAAAGCACCACCATCTCGTGGCTCCGTCGTGGTCATTCCGCGAGCAATCATGGCAGCCGCTCCCCACCAGAAGCCTGCAGGAGTCGGGGCCCCCAAAACTTTTGTTGAATCCTCAAGGCGGAGGGGACGCTTTCGAGAATGGGGTCCAAGACCTAGCAGACAGTCGTCCGATTTCCAAGGTGTCCCAGGGCCATTTCAGTGGACCAGGCCCAAAAAGAAAAGAGCCTGCCGCCATTTTGAGAGTCCTGTGGCAGCCGCCTATCGCTGCACCGCAAGAGTGGGCGCAACTCAGCTGAATTGCGGATTTTGACACAGTGGACCAAAAGCGGACGGAATGGCAACTGAAATGGTAAAGGGGCGCCCCACTACAACAGACGAGACTCCACCTGGAGAGGCCCGTTCACGCCGCCTCCCCCCCCCCCCCGGGGCGCCCCACGGAGCAGCATTGTAGGATACCAAAACCAGTGCGGCAACTTACTGGACATCACCTTGGTGCCATCGTTCTGCTGCCTTGGAACTATTCGCACAACAGTTTGCTTCTGATGACCCACCCCCCGCGACGCCCCACGCCGGATGCCGAAATCAGTGCGGCACCCAGGCAACATCACCTGGGTGCCGTCCAGAAATCTGGACGTTGTGCTGCGTTGGGACTATTCGCACAGCCGACCGCTACTTCGTTGTTTTTCCCTAAAAATGTTTATATGTTTTTACTGTTTTTGTTTTGTTGTATATATTTATAAGTTATTAAAGTTTTATAATCTTACTACTTTGTTGGAGTGCTATATATTTTTAATGTGACACATAATTGTAAAAACTTTGATGTACAAAGAGTCATCCCTGGAATCTTCCGCTTCAGGCTCGGTCCCCTCCCCAATCACAATACAGGATGGTTTTCAGATAGTAGGAACGCGTGTGCTGTGACGGATCTCATCGAGTGTGGGCCTTGATCTACTATAACTCCTTTGAAGAGGGGTGATTCTTTACAGCTGGGGCCATAAACTACATCTGCAGGGCTAGCTGATAGCCTAGGACCGGCCTGGACAATCGGACACAGAGGAAAAGGAGTGTCAGAGGGTGCGGTAGTGAATAGGGCGAAAGGGAGGTGTCGGGCGGGCACAGGGTGTGATTCTCAGGGAAGAACAGCGCAGATGGGGGGAGGTTTATTACCCATGCATAAGACAGAGAGCGGGGGTGACCAGTGCCTGGGGGAGATGCTTGCGAGGGTGGGGAGCCATGCTAAGGATCGACAGCGAGAGTGGGTCTGGTCAAGTCATCTAAAATGGCTGCCGTGCACGACAAGAGTGTGGCATTTGAAAAAAGGCAAGATGGCGCAGACAATGTTTTTCAACACTTCCTGATTTCCTTCGAATCGAACGTTAACAGACGTTGGGGCATATTACCAAAGTTAAGCGATATTTATCCCTAACGATGCTTAGCAACGAATTTTTTACCGCTAAGCATCGTCAGAAATTATCGCAGATAAACCTTGCTATTATCAAGGTTTATCGCAAATGCCATAAAAAACGACCGCAATGCATTAATATCGCTGAAAACTCAGCGATATTCATGCATTACCGAGCTAATGCTCTTAGCCATGTTATCCACCTCCCATTGGATAACATGGCTAAGAACTGCTCAGGGCAGGTGGCAGCTTTTGGAGATATTCGCGCTTAGCACGAATATCTCCAAAAGTTGGTAATAGGAGATAGCGATGTTAGCGACTGTTTCAAGTCGCTAACATCTTGGCATGCCCACTTTGCATGTCATTAGTGATAAATATCACTGACATGCAAAGTGGGGCCCAAGATGGTCGCTATCTCCTACTAGCGGTCGCTAACTGGTGTTAGCAACAGCTAGGTAATACAGAGATAATTTTATCTCCGCGAAGCGGAGCGCTGTTACAGATATATATCTTTTTTTGAACGTTAATTTCTCAAAATCCACTGAAGCACATATATTGAGACCTAGCAAAGGCACATCGAGCTACCAGTCCCTACAATTTTGCCAAGTTTCGTGCAAATCCATTCAGCCGTTCGATTATTATTATTATTATTTTTTTTGCCCCGCGGGGCCCTTTTAAAACCTCCACATCAAACCTAGGGGGTCAGGGAGGATCTACTATGCCCCCTTATGGTCATTTGCCCCTTCGCTTTGGCCTCCTCTTGTCTCTCGATCCTACCGAGAGACAAGATGGCGGCCGCTACGGACTGTTTGGAATGTTTACACACGCCGGAGAACCAATCAGCTTCGCAAAGCTCTGTAACGCGAAAAGCGCTGTTACAGATATATATCTTTTTTTGAACGTTAATTTCTCAAAATCCACTGGAGCACATATATTGAGACCTAGCAAAGGCACATCGGGCTACCAGTCCCTAATATTTTGCCACGTTTCGTGCAAATCCATTCAGCCGTTCGATTATTATTATAATTTTTTTTTTTTGCCCCGCGGGGCCCTTTTAAAACCTCCACATCAAACCTAGGGGGTCAGCGAGGATCTACTATGCCCCCTTATGGTCATTTGCCCCTTCGCTTTGGCCTCCTCTTGTCTCTCGATCCTACCGAGAGACAAGATGGCGGCCGCTACGGACTGTTTGGAATGTTCACAGACGCCGGAGAACCAATCAGCTTCGCTTCACAAAGCTCCGTACCGCGAAAAGTCCGCGAACCGGAGCGCTGCCCGGTCCGCTGTTACAGATATATATCTTTTTTTGAACGTTAATTTCTCAAAATCCACTGAAGCACATATATTGAGACCTAGCAAAGGCACATCGGGCTACCAGTCCCTACAATTTTGCCAAGTTTTGTGGAAATCCATTCAGCCGTTCGGGCTAAAAGTGAGGCCAACCGCCCTATGGAAAACTCAATGTTAAAAACACGTTTTCGGACCCCCCTTTTTTCTCGGCCCCCCCTTGACGAACCCCCCCCAAATTTTCAGGGGCTGCTCAGAAACAAAATGTTCCATTTTCCTGAAACTTTCAGCCAATTCCGTCCACAAACGCCAAAGTTATTAGACATAGAATTTTCAAAAATCCCATAGAGAAAAAATCCTAACTATATATACCTACTGGCGACCGCCAGTAGGTAATATATATATATATATATATATATATATATACTGTAAAATAAATGAAAAATAATCTATTCACATTAATGCAAAAATACAAGAGTTTAAAATGAAAAACGTAAAACTTTCTATTAAAAAATGCGAACAATGTTTGTATGAAAGTCTAAAAAATGTATATGGAAAGAAATATTTTTTGACTACATACGTGAAAAATGTTTGTGAAAAAATAAAAATTGTTTTAATTTTTTTAAATGTTTAATCAACTTTTTTATTTAAACAAAATTGTTTATAAATGGAAAACGTAAAAAAATAATTATGTTTTTTTTTTACCAAATACAAATATATACATAGTTTTAACTCCAAACTAACCAAATCAAAAAAACATTGTAACTTACATTGAGTATTCCCACTCCAACCTTAAGCACACTGGAGAAAGTTCTGGACTTTGGGGTAGATTTCCTATTCCTTCTACAAACCTACCTACAACGGGGAAGGTGCTAGACTCAGGGAGAGGTTACATTTACTATTCCCTCTCCAAACTTTTTTTTTGTTTAAATATGTTTATTGGCTTCGGAACTGCCGGTTGAGAGTGATAACTGCTAACTTTAGGGGTGAACTGGGGAAGTTATAAGGGGACGGCGGGAATGCGTATTGCTGTGAGCTATTGTGCAGTTTGTTATAGTGTGACTTCACAGTGTGATTGCATGCATATGGGGGGGTCCACTATGGGTAATCCCGTCTTGGTGTGTGAGGTTTACTGGCATGACCTTTACATGGCGTCCTCCTTGGGTTCCTGGGCTTATCCTATTGCATACTTCTGCCGGCCCAGTCAGGGATAGGTGTGGCGTCTGGGGTTGGGAGACCTCAGGTGATTCCGCATGTGCGGTTTTGTGCTTGAATTGATGTAATAGCTGTGCTCATTCTAGAGATATGTGGTGTTTCCACATTCCCCTTACTTCCTCATCTCTCAATACCTCTTCTTCTGCTGCGCCCCACTTTTTCACAGCGCCCACCCAGGCTTCTTCCGGGGCTCCCTCCGGGGCCTGCCAATACATGGCCAATACTCTCTTCGCCAAGAGAATAGCTAGGGTTGCGATGCGGCTCTGCACTTTTTCGGACTTTCGCCTACGGAATATCCCAAGGACGCATGCCTCCCATGTAGATATGCTTGTGATATTTGTAGTCACTCGAAGTGTCTGGTGTATTTTATTCCAGTAGTGCTGGATGGTGGGACAATCCCAAAACATATGTTTGAATCCTACCTCAGGGGCCTGACAAAGGGGACATGAAAAGTGTGTGTCTGGATAGAAACGATGGAGGCGTTGTGGCATGAGATATGCTCTATGTAGAATGTTGAATTGTATGTTTTTGAAGCGCACGTTTCTAGAATCCTTTTTCGGATATTCCAGAGCCTTCTCCCATTCCGTTTCATTGAATGCTCTTCCCATGTCTGTCTTAACAAGTATAGTGGCTTAAGAATCCATTCCCGGGTAACCTTATAGAGCCAGGTTATTAGGGGCCCGATTCACAGAACTAACTTAAGACAAAATCCTAAACTTACTACTTTTGGTATTCACAGAAGTTAGGATTTTGTCTTAAGTTTGTCTTAAGACAGACTTAAGACAAAATCCTAACTTAAGTCTGTCTTAAGTCTGTCTTAAGTCTGTCTTAAGACAAACTTAAGACAAAATCCTAACTTCTGTGAATACCAAAAGTAGTAAGTTTAGGATTTTGTCTTAAGTTAGTTCTGTGAATCGGCCCCTAGGTGTCTACCTGCTCCCATAAGCAGGATCGTGTGTAGTACCAGATGTTTGGGAGGTTCCCCCTTGGTCAAATCCACGTATTGACGACTGCTGTCTACGAGTAGCCTATGTAGCAGGAATTGGCCCAGAGGGAGGTCATAGTCCTCCACTAATTGGTCATAAGTCTGTAGCTGTCAATCCTTGAATAGTGATTCCGTATCCGTTATTGAGTGCTCAGTCCATACCTGAAGGGCTAGAGTAGTGTAGTATTTGTCCTTTTGAGGGAACCCTGCTAGCAGAAGTAGGGGGAGTATAGGGGCTTGTCTCTTGACATACGGTGTATCTTCAGCATGCACGTGCGGGCTATCGACACCTGCAGGGGGTAAGTGCGCATCGGTTTGGTACCGGGCATTAGCATTCTCCATATTGCCGGGAGAGGTACCCGTTCCTCGTTAGTGACTGTTTCTCCGATATGACGTTCTGCCGTCCACTGCGATAACCACTGCGGCTGCACTGCCAGAAAGTATGCTTCAAAGGACGGTGCTCCCAGTCCCCCTTGATCTGTGGGTAGGTACAAAGTGGGCAGGGCTTCCCTATGACGACCCTCTCTCCAGATCAGGGAGGCAAGCAGGGTATCTAATTCACAGAAGAAGGGACACAGTGGTATCACTGGAAGGTTAGTAAGTTGCCCTCTGTCGTTGGACAGCTCGGGAGTAATCCGGGAATAACATAACTTGTTTGTCCTTGACTCGGAGTGGCCCTTGTTGCCTATCAGCCCGAAGGACAGTGTCTCTGTCTTGGCCGTTCCTACTGACAGTTTCAGTAGGAACGGCCTGGGGGCGATCCCAGGGGTGGTCTGCGGGCCGGGACCCGGTGCACTTTCTCTACAGAAAAGAAAGGGGTCAAGTCCTTCGCCTGGGTGAACGTTTTGATCCATGCTTCGATGTATTGAATGTGGTCGGACCCGTCCGCTCCTTACGGCAGATTCAGGTTTCGGATATTGCTACGGGGGGTCATCAGCTTTGTTTTCCAGGATCTTCCCCCTAGATTGCAGGTCTTTCAGGGTTTCTTGTTGTGACTGCACTTGAGGTTCCATGGTTTGTGGTGTTTTTTCCCCCTGCTTTACTTTGTCCGCTAATTTCCTGTGATCATCCCTGAGTAGGTTAAGATCTGTGGCTAGCGCCCCAAATCTGTCCTCCATGGTTACTCTAGAATGTTCAATGGCCGCTAACACCTTATTCAATTTGCCTGACAGGGACGCTGATTCCCTCTCCAGAACTTAACCAGATTAGGTCAAATGTTTTATATGGAGGGGGTTAGATTTACTATCCCTTCTCCAAATTTAACCATTCTGGAGAAAGTGTTGGATTGTGAGCTGGTTTTAATTCTCTACAAAGTTACCCCTTTGGGGAAGTCTTGGACTTTTTGGTGGTGGGTAAAGGGGCAGGGAAGTTAGATTTACTCTTCCTACTTCAAATATAACCACATTGTGGAAAGTGTTTGACTTTGGGGGACCAAACTTACCCTTCTCACTTCATACTTAACCACATTTGACAAAGAGTGGGGCTTTGAGGGAAGAGGGGTTACATTAACAATCCCCACTCCACACGGTGAATGTGTTGGTCTTTTGGGGATGGTGGGCTACCTTTATTATCCCCACTGCAAACCTAGTCACATCAGGGAGAGTGTTGGACTCTGGGGGTGTTACATTGACTATTCTCACTGCAAATGTGACTCCATTGAGGAAAGTGCTGGATATGATTGGACTGGGAGCTAGACTTACTATTTCCAATTCAAATTTAACAACACTTGAGAAGGTGAGCAAAAAGGGGGACACTTTCAGGAATTGCAAGCTGAAGGGGTTATAGTCTGAAGGCAATTGTTAAAAATGTTACAAGTGGTTTGGAAGTAATGATATGTTCCAGACCCATGTAAATTGTACATCAAGATTGAGAAGATTGTTATGAAGGGCTGAATGTAGGATCAAGATCGAGTTGGGCTAGAAGCAAATCTGTACATGTGGTATATTATGGCGAAGAGAGATATGGACAAAACTGTGAATGGAATTAAAGATAAGGGAACTGTAATATAATTTATAAAATGTGTTTAAAAATAATTTGAAGAAAGTGTTAGACTCTGGGGTATTGCATATACTATTCCCACTCCAAACTTAACCACATTAGGGAAGGTGTCGGATTTTGGGGCGGGGAGGGGGGGTGACGCCTATACTTCCTATTTCCATTTCAAACTTAAGAACATTTGAGACAAGTTTGGACTTTGGAAGGGGTTACATTTACTATTACCACTCCAAACCTAACCACATAAGAGAAAGTGTTGGACTTTGGCAAGGGGCAAAGGGGTGACGCTAGATTTACTATCCTCACACTAAAGGTAATCACATTGGGGAAAGTATTATACCAGGAGTCTCTAACAAGTCGATCAAGAGTTACTAGCAGTTCAAAGGCTGCCTCTTAGCAGCTAACACATGATGAAACCCCTGCCAGCTTGAAAAATACAGCTGCCCACCTATTTAAGCAGCACTTCTTTTTCTCTCTCATTTTCCCTCATTTCTTTCTCCAGTTCAGCTTGTCGTTCTTTTTTAAATTTGTTCTTTTTCTTTTTTCCTCTCCATCCTTTCATTTATTTCTCAATTTCATTGTTCTCCCCTCTTTCTTGTTTCATTCTCCTTCTTTCTTTCCTCTTATCTTTCTTTCAATTTCTTTTTGTGTTATCTTGTTCAATTTCTTTCTTTTTCTTACCGTCTTTGTTTTTTCTTCTTATCTCTTTCTCTACTTGTTTTTCTTTTCACTCTTCTCTACTCAGTCTCCCTTTTCTCTTTCTTTCTTACTCTTTAGTTTCTCTCCTATTCTTGTGTTCTCATTATTGCCCTCTTTTTTTATTTCCCTCTTTTTCTTTCTTTCTAGCTTGCTCTTTCCTTATGTCTTACTTTCTTTCTTGTATTGTCTGTTTTTCTGTTCCTGTTTTTCTTTTGTCTTCCTCTTTCTTTTTCTCCCTTTTTTCTTTCTCATTTTTTTGCTGTTTTCCCTATATTTTCCTTCTTCAATTTGTATCTGCTTTTTCTTTTTCTTCTTTTGTTCTCTCCTGTCTTTCCTTCTTGCTCGCCCTATCTCTGTAATTTTCTCCTTTTCTTCTTTTTCTGTCCTTTCCTTCTTTCTTTCCTTCTTTCCGTCTTTCTTTTTTGTTTCTCTCCTTTCTCCCTCTTTTCTCTCATTGGCTCTCTTTATCAACTTTTTGTTTTTTTCTATTTATCTTTGTCATTGTTCTCAACTCTTTCTGTGCCATATCTTCCCCTCTCTTTTTCTTTCTTCCTCTCAGTTTTTCTATTTGCCTCCCTTGTTTTTCTCCCTCTTTCCCTTTCTTCCTCTCACATTTTCTTTCTTTTTTCTTATCCTCCCTACGCTTTTTTCTTCTTTTCTTTCTTTTATTAATTCCTGCCTTTCGTTCTTTTCTTACTACCTGTATGTATCTCCTTCCTTTCATTAAGGGTGTTTAGCTTTTTAAAGCAATCTATTCATGCAATAATGTGTGTTCCATGATTAACTGACAGGTATACCATGTGTGAGTATGTGAGGTGGGGGTAGATTTATGTTTATTGATATCCTTTCTAATAATCCTAGTTCGGGGAATGCAATGTATATGTTAAAAAAGAGAGCTCTGATTTGCTGCTTTGTGAAATCAACGAATGGACTTCAGGATAATTAGCCAGATCCAGGAAGACTTTTGGGCTCTAGCTCGCAAAAGGAGAGCAGTGTCCTCTTACATATTGCATGGCAATGATGCTATACTCTCCAGTGGAACACTCACCTCTTAGGGCCCGATTACGACTTTGGCGTTGCCGTGCCAGGGCCGCGCCGCACAGCTAAAGCCGTGGTTGGACCACCTGCCAGATTAGGAGTTTCCTCTTTTCTGGTGGGATTTGTTTTTGACGTTCCCACGGTGTTGCCCTGAAAATGGGCACCACAATGGGAATGCGAAAACAGTTCCTGCACGGCATGGACTGAAAAGTCCATGCCATGCAGGAACTGGTATATATGCACCAAGGAGGTCACATGTTGTGTCCCCAAATGTGCATCCACAGGGCGTGAGGCACCAGGGGGCCATGTAGGGCCCTCTTTGTTTCCTCTCCTCCATGGTGTTCATGGCAGTGGAACCGCCATTAAAACTGTGGTGGAGAGGAAACTTGTAATATGCTTGGTGGGACTGCGGTGATCCTGCCAGGCATATTACTGCCTCCTGACCACCGCAATACCACCAGGGAAGGGCAGTTCCCTGGCAGCTGCAGCAGGGCTCTGGTGTTCCCACCGCCCATATCGTAATGGGGTGGTCGGGAGAACAACCCCGCGAGTTTTGCCGTCTGTGGACCACCAGACTTGTAATTGGAGTCTTAGAGGGGATTCATACACATCATCAAAGGAACAAAATTGACATTCGTGAACCTAATTCTTTTTAAAATCAGTTCTTATACTGCCAGCGATGTATGCACACTGTAGCATAATTGTGGTAATCCGGATGTGGTGTTGAAGTTATTTGCCCTTTGTGTACTATTATTAAATCCCTATACTGGAGAGTATCTCAGTGTGGTGATTAGAAGTAGCTCTCAGTAGTGGAAAGGTAAGAGACCCCTGTGTAAGACTCCGGGGAAGAGAGCTAAATTCACTATTCCCACTCCAAACTTAACTGATTGGGGAAGGTGTTGGACTTGGGGGTTAGATTTACTATTGCTACCTTAAACTTACCACATTGTCTAAAGTGAAGGATTTTAAAGAAAGTTTAAGTTTAATGTTTACACTAAAACTAACCCTATGTCTTACAATTAGGAACATCTAAGACACTAAAGCAAATAAACAAATTACATTAAACAATTTATTAAAACAAAAAAACATTAACAATAAAATATAAAGCTTGATTGCATTTTTAATACAAATTCTAAAACAAAGCACAAGAGCAACAATTTCAATACTAAAAGCATTTTTTACTGTTGTTTTTCAAAACTATTAATGAATTAATTAAAAAACAATAATTAAAAAAGCCAACAAAAATAACTGTGTATTATAAATTAAACTTATTAGAAACTAATAATTCATTATTATTAATAACAAATATTTTAATTAATATATACCAAACAAATAAATACATAACATTTAAAAAAATCAAATGATCCTTTTTATAAGAAAAGGAACTTAAAAATTCCTCTACTAACTAAACAACTTGCTCCTAAAATATTTACAATAAAATAATATACAAATATTTACAATCAGAATTATATAATAATATACATAACACTGGTAAGAGCATGCATGTACCCCAGTAAGTCAATCGGCTGCCTGCTACAGTGAAGAGAAGGTTCCACCATGAATAGCCACCCTACAGCAGCTGCACAATCCTTGTGTAGAAGCTCCCCAGCAAGCACAGCAGCGAGTGTGCTGCAGAAATCACCACAGCCATTTTGTCTGAACTCCTTGCACGCTCTGTGATACAGAACAAGGCATCTTGCCTCAGAAGCCACTGTAGCCACTCCTGGAGTGCACCACCCCAGATACCACGGGTCCCGCTTCCAGCTAAACAGTAAAACACAGAAAAGCACCCAAGAAGGCCAGGCAGCTTGGGCGTGAGAGAAGCAAGTGACGCTCCAACCCATGGGTCTACCATCCTTACTACAAACAAAGTGAGTTGACCCTACTGTTGTGCACGGACCTAGAAAGCAAGATTGGCCATTTGGAAAGGCCAGGCAAAAAGGCAGCAAGAATAAGGAAGCGAGATCTCACACAAGAGATCTCGCAAGAACAAGGCAACATCTTGGGGTCAGGATGGCCCTATACAAAAACCATGGAGGCAGCCTAAGTAGAGCCAGACATTGAAAATAAAATAAATATACGGCTTGTATCGCCCATAGCGCCCAGTGATGTGTCACAATCTAAAACATCAACACAACTGACAAGAGATTAATTTAAAAAAGCAATTGCACCAGAGGTAGACAAACAAAAAACACAAACTGGTGACAAAGTCAGAAGGGCATGCCCAGCTCCATTTTTCACTGCCTGTCGATATTTGATCTCAGAGGCTCACAAACCCCAGAGGCATGATGAGAAAAGTGGTTGCAGCATTTCGAACACTACCAACTACTTGCAGGAACCACACAGATATAGAGGCCAAAATGATTTTCCTCAACTTGATGGGGGATGAAATTGAGAACCAGCTAGACATGTTCCCATCTGAAGCTATTGCGACGTGCGACAATTGATCAAGTGCCTCAAGGAGAAATGTTATTGCAATGTAACCTTAACAATCAGGTCCTCACGTTCAACATAACATGCCAAGGGGCTGATGAATCATCAGATGATTTTGCCACAACACTGCAAAAAGCTGGTAACGTATTGGGAATTTGATAAATCCAACAATGAAGAAGGAATATGTCCGAGAATCATCAAGGGATAGTACTCAACTTTGTTTCGCTAGAAGAATTTGAAGGACACATACACGCTTGATAAAATAATGACCAGGGTAAGGACAGACACCAAAGCCATTACACTTGCCATAAATATGGAAAATGGGGGAACAGGGAAGCTAGATCAAGTCCATCGAATGATGGGAGGAAGAAAACCCAACAACAGGCAGGCATTGACATTGAACAAGAACAACATTATCAGCTACCTCTGTGGACTACAGTATCCACACATTAGTGTCTGACCAACCATGGCACAAAGATGTTGAAAATGCAACAAAGACAACCGCTTTGCAGGCTATTTGTAAAATGAAAACTGGTGACCCAAAAGGTCCAGAGGAAACGTACTCGCCATGTTGGACAGATTGACAGAAAGTTAGGAAACCTCTTCTGAGCGCTTTTACCTCATAACAGAAGCTGAGACGACCCAGAACAGCAAACAAAACATATTCTGATGCTTGAAAAGAAGGAAATGAAGGAGACTGCAGCCATACTTCTCCATGTGAATAAACACTAGGTCGCATTTGTACCCGACAAAACACACCATCATCCTGGTTCTGGAAACAGCCAGCGTTCAGTATACACCATCAGGAAACCCTAGTGGCTCCCTGAGGAAATGTGACAGACAGGACGCACTTGGATTAATGACCACATTTAGTTTTTTCTTTCCTTTGTTTTTCTTTTATCTCTTTCTCCTTTATTTTTTTCTCTTGGTCTGTGGAGGTACCATGCTCTGTTCCTCGCTTCATCTTTTGTCCTTCAAATATAGGAGTTTTGTCAGCAGTCTCAAAGATATTTCCCTTTTATAGCAAAAAATGGTAGAGATGTGCACAACACAGGGTGCTGGGATTGTGAGAACACCTTACTGAAGCTCTGATCAGTGGTGGTCGCTGGACACCACTTCCTGAGAAGGGACTTGCAGACATATGTGGGTGACACAGAAGCAGTGATTGTGGAAAAGTCAGCCCATAACACACCAGATGCCCAGGCTGCTGGCGCAGGACGCCTCTTAGTTCCCATCTTGAACAATTACCAAATAAAGAGAGGGGCGCTGGAAGCAGGAAGACAAGAATAGAGTTTTATTGCTCATGAGGAGAGCCTGTCATTTCGGACACTCGCATAGTGTCTTCAGGAGGTGCTCTAACAAGTTTCTCTGAGGCTTCGTCTTTTATACACAGGTTTATGGCACACAGACATTCTTCATTACAATCAAGACATTGTGAAGTATGAAGATATTCCAACACGTGGCTACAGTAGGGGCCCTGATCCTCCATACAATAGGAGGGGGCTGTCACGCAGATGAGTGTTCTGCTGATTCCTTTGGAATGTGTGCGCCTGATCGAATCTCAGGGGGTGGGGCGGTCATGATCAATAGTAGCCCCCTTTGAAGAGGGGCGAGTGCATACAGTAGTGGGCAATGAACTGTATCCTCAGGCTGAGGGATGACCAGCGGTCCGTGCAGACAATCAGGCTCAGAGGAAGGGGTCATAACAGGAGGGGTATTCATGGAAGAAAAGGAGGTGTTGGTCAGGCGCTGGGTGTGATTCCCAGAGACAGAGTCATGCGGGAGGGGAGGGTTCACGACTTGTTCATGTGAGAGCGGGGGCGGTCAGGGTGCATGGGGGATGCTTGCAGGGTCAGGGAAGGGGCTGATGATCGATCGCAAACAGAGAGACCATGGTACCTAAAATGGCTGTTGTATATATGTGTGCATGGGTCTATGCTGGCGGGATAACACAGTCAGTGTTTTGCAATATCCATTCTGCTTACGACAAGAGGTACAGCGAACACAAATGAACGCCGCTTATGTACACATACATTGCTAATTTCAACAGTCGCCGCTTTTTTTACATAAGCAAGTTCAATTCTATATAGTCGATACGATAGGCAGAATGCAATACATGTTAATTTACATTTGTTGGGTTCTTCATACAAGTCTAGAGATCGATATTATACTTTAGTCGGGGTTAATCAAGAAAAACGTTCAGACAAATTATAGAATCATGTTCTGACTTTTCTCTCCGCTGACATCAAAATACAGTAGAAAGAGCTCTGATACCTTCGGGTCTTGTCAGTGCTATAAGAGACCTTTGGAAAACTAAATGCATGAGTGATCGATGAAACATTTTAGAAAGCAATACAAAATGGCTTAGGGAGGAGTTCAAGTTGATACAAGCAATTTGGTCAAGGGGGTGAGTAGAGAGTTCAGGAAGGGGGGTTTTCGTCACAATGTCTTTTTTTTTTTTTAACAGAGTCCGTCTTCTTTTGTTGGCGCTGTTGAGCACCGGCGGTGGAGCTATAGGTCCAGCTCGGATTCATCCTTACACGTTGCAGGGTGCGATCAGTCCTCTGCTGTTAGATCACAGTCCTGTTTCTTAACTGATTTTCTTAGGGGTGCCTCATGCTGGGCACCTGCGTGTCTTTCTTTTTCCGTGGCAAAACCTCATTCTATAGTCAAAAGTTATGCGAAAAGTGTGATGTTGTTGACTAATCAAGGGAAGAGAGGGCGGAGTGGGATCAGATCTTTGAGCACATCAAGGGACCAAAAGGAGCAAAAGATGACGAGCAGGCAGGCCCATCAGTCGGGCTCAAAAAGGGACGGGGACTTCAGGCACGAGTGGGTCAGCAAATCGAGGGCTTCAAGGTGGCCCTTTATTCCTTCATCTGCCGAGTTTGAGAGTGGTGCCTCGTCCCGCGTCTCGTTGCTCGGTGGCTCCACCTTTGGTCGTGGTCACACGTGCTTCATGATCTGTGGCCAGGCTGTGCGTCACGTCCAGCTCCTCTCCTCCGGTGATTGTATCTTTGAATGGGTAAAAAAATAAGTTTTAGAAAAACTGGCAGGGGAAGACATTTATACATCTCAATTCCGTCCCCAATCCTACGTAGGTGGGTGATAAGTTCATCGGTCACAGTCAGAAGTTATCACTTATGGAGTATGTAGGAGGGCATTACCATTGAATTCATAAAACCTGTTTGGCGTTCATTCGTGACGTATGTGGAGAGAAATTGGACCTTTATACACCGTGTATTATATCAAACTCAAAATCGAGTCCTTATGTAGAGACTCGCCCTTTTTCTTTTTTAACCCAAGTACCGACAATCTTACTTTTCCCTTTGGGGTCGGCTAACTCTTGCAAGCAGGGGCGTTATCGTCATGAAGAAGGGGGAGGGGGAAGATGTTAAACATGCTTTTCTTGGGGGGCGACCGTTAATCAAGGTCATCAATTACCCTTCGAGGGTAGCTGACATGAAACTGGGGTTAATCGGGGGAAACGGGGGCGCTTTGGACAGGGAG
Source organism: Lissotriton helveticus (assembly GCF_964261635.1). NCBI lineage: Eukaryota > Metazoa > Chordata > Amphibia > Caudata > Salamandridae > Lissotriton > Lissotriton helveticus. The sequence goes on along the minus strand of NC_136063.1, from coordinate 443,412,491 downwards.
CTGGGGTCAATCGGGAGAAGCGGGGGCGCTTTGGACATCCGCACTTAAGTGCAGAGGGGTGAAGTGATCGGTGCATTGGGAATTGCATTTCTAGCAAACTGGAAAACAGAAGGCCATTGACGTTATAGTCCCCCTATAAAAGGCCAGATTAGGGGACATCCGTCGTCTTACCTGTCCTTTCCTTCATTACCAACTCAGGTTCTATCGTTTTTTGCAGAAAGGAGAGGTAGTAATATGGAAAGTTACAATCGTTTTAGTTCCTTTTTTTTTGGAGAGAGAGAGAGAGAGAGAGAGAGAGAGAGAGAGAGAGAGAGAGAGAGAGAGAGAGAGAGAGAGACGTGTACAATAATGGGTCATTCAGTGCGCGCACAACACAGAACAACAGGGGTTAAGTAATACGGAAACACAGGCAGAGGGATGACGTAGCTCCATACATTACGTACACACATACTCAGGTGAGGGAGACAGTACATGTATTATATACAAAAAAATCCAAGACAAGACATATAACCGTTATTGGCCATAATGATCTCTTCCTGTATGCTGCGCATCCTTAGCATCCTACGCTCTTTTTACCCTTTTCTTTCCTTTTATTGTCGGCTGCCTTTACTGGTCTTTGTGGTTGCACACACTTACGCCTTTGGCAACCAGTCAAGAACTAACCTGGTCGGGCTAATGTGTTTCCAGGCTGAGGCAACAGTGGGTGTCAGTTGGGGGAACAATAGGGCAGCTTTGAGTTTTCCGGTCCATGTGGGTGCGGAAAGGATGTAGTAATTTCCAAACACTGACAACATTCCTAGTCCTCCAAGCGGAGGGTACTAGAGTAAACCTCACCTCAGAATATTCTTTAAACCTTTCCCTATTTAGTTAAGTGTAGAGTGCTTAATCATGAGTGCATATTATTTTTGGTTGTATTATTCGGGGTGCGTAGGCACCATAATCGAACGCCTTTTTCCCGTCTCTTCGTCCGTTAGATCACCATTTTCTTTTTCGTATTTTTAATCGATGTTCCAAAGTGACCTGTAGAAAGAGGGAAAAAGAAGGGGGCGGGGGCAGCATTTTAAAAACACATCAGCGCGCATAAACCCGAAAAGGCTTTTACTTACTACATACCCGGTCTATCTCCACGGAACGTAGTTCTTGCCAACTCGGCATTTAAGCCCAGATGAACCTTTTAGTGTGGGAGAGATGATTATCGGAAGCCGGTGGATAGCATAGGTCACCCAAGTGTGGTATTACGGACCGTATGTAGGGAGGCCAGGTGGCACTCCTTCGGGGCGACTTAGGGACATTTTAGCACAATTTTCCTGATACAGGTAGCATATAAAGTTTAGACTGAATTCCAGGGTCTTTTAGCGGTTGCTTTAGGCTGAACAAAAATGTGCAAAGTACATACAACAAAAACCTGGACCATTCATATTTGCAATATTTCTGCGTACTATACTTTTTAACCCTTAACTAATCGGGCTGAGCCATTTCACCTGTAATTCAGTTATATCGGAAACAGTGGTCAGTTATTCGAGACTTACCAATTCACACGTGACAACTACGTACGTTTTTCTCCAAAAATCTTTAATAAAAATGTCAGTGCATAAATATGGGCCTACAACCCTGTGGGCCGGCCAAAACTGTACATGCGGGGGTACTTATCAGTGCAAAACCTAATGGAGTCGGTGGTCATTGAAAAAGTGCGACAAGTGCAATAAAATCATATCGAAACTTCAGTGTAAGCGTGTATCATAAATGTTGAAATTCGAACTTTCAATAGTCATGATGCGCCAAACTTAACAACAATTCATTGTCCGAAGGTTCAATCAGCACCCATCTCACTTCAATTCATTGTCCAAACACATAATCAGTACCCATCCCATATCAATTCATTGTTTTTAAAAACTGTATACATATTTCATGACATCAAGGCTGAGCAATCGGGGTACAACAAGGAGTTGAAAGTTTCATTTGTACCAGCGCCATTTTGGGTGCGGCCAGGCAGATCCAGGCACAGTCAAAACCTCCACCAACTCGTGGTTGGCCCAGAACCTCTTTCGGCAGTCCAAAAAGTTCCGTTAAAGGGCAACAGAAAGGGATCGGCAGTATGAATCATCAGTCAAAGGGGGGAAGGAAGCGACATTTTTCTACCGGGTCATACTGCGTTTTCACCGGAACTGATCCGAACTGTAGTCTGCAGGATTTTAGTCATTCAAATTGAGGCTGGCGTCAGCATGGGAGCGCCGACGTCCCGCGGCTACATTTTCATCGTTCCGTGGGCAGCTATGGCAGTCATTCCCCATCGGGGGTATCTGCGGGGGTCGGGGACTCCCGCGGCTCCTATAGAATCTTCAAGGTCGAGGAGAACTTTTATGATGGTGGAGTCAACAAGCAACCGGGCCATTCCTTCATGCTGGGCCCGCTCTTGCAAGGCGTCGCAGCATCGCCACAGTGGACGAACCCTTTGCCGGGTGCGAGGAGCGTTGGGGGTGCAGCTGGGGAGCCTTCACCTGGGGAGGTGGGAGAGGCTCGTTCACGCCGCCTCTCCCTCCCGGTGCACCCCACGGCGTCTTGCTTGACATTTGTTATGGCCGGACCAGGCGATGAGGACAAGGGGGGGGTCGGAGGCATGGGCAAGACATCCCCCCCCCCCAGTGTTGTCGCAGCCATTATTAAAGAAGTGGGGACGCATGGCAGGTTTCGGGCCGGGCCCACAGCCGATGGCGGCCGGACGCTTCTTTGCCCTGGCCCCAGGAACGGGTCCCTTGGTTCATCCGGTGGACAGGCCTTGGCGTGTGGCGCCGCCTTCGGGCTATTCGCGTAGTGGTCCTTCCACCCCACCGCCCCTGACGGTTTTTGTAGACTTTAAAACGCCCAAAAACTACTAGGAAGTAGCCCAAAGTAGCCCAACATTGCTACTTTGGGGAAGGAAGGGCTGGAACGGCGTCAGGCAGACGGCGAAATGCATTGTGGGTTTCGTTTTGTCGTTGCAGCAGTTTGTCATGTAAATAGTTGCTTAAATGTTTTTTTGTTTGTTAAAAAAATAAAACGTTTTCATCTGTTACTTCGCTAGAGTGTTATATATTTTCCTATTATTCGCCTAAGTTTTGTCGTTAATTGGGCGGGGTGGGTGGTGGAGCCAAGCTGTCTCGAAGTCATAGCGTTAAGTTCGGCTTTCCTCACCAGTTTCATATTTCCTGAGGGGTTGTTCCCTATGTTTCTATTTCAGCGAGGTTGAAAAGAGATCTCATCAGCGGCCTACTGATTTCACTCTATTCCTTTTCTTTTCCCTAACGATTTTTATATATATATTTTTCTCTTTTATTTGCTAGCACGATACAGCGGCTAATCCGCATTTTTATATTTGTCCTTTTGTATTAGGGGTACCCTCCTGGCCGAGCCAGATGACCTACCTCCAATAAATGGTCCGGGTGGAACTGGTTTACCAATCAGTGGGGAGTAGATAGGCATGACAGATTACAACGGGGGACAAAGGTCCGCATTACCTACCCTTCCTTACTTGCAAAGACTAGACAGAACATTTCTATTCCACGTTATTTGCAAACAGAGAATGCCTCAAAAGAACTATTCCTTGAACAATAAATGTTCAGACAATCAATCAATCAGTGGGGAGAAAAACAGGCATGACGGATTACAACGGGGACAAAAGTCTGCATTACCTATCCTTCACTATCTGCAAAGGGAGGCAGAATATTCCTATTCTTCCCCGTTTGTAGACAGGGAATATCTCAAAGAGCAATAATCGATAAAAACCGATAACAAACAATCAATGGGGAGAAAGATAGGCATGACGGATTACAACGGGGACAAAAGTCTGCATTACCTACCCTTCACTATCTGCAAAGGGAGACAGAATATTCCTATTCTTCCCCGTTTGTAGACAGCGAATGTCTCAAAGAGCAACAGAGCAACCAATCAATCAGTGGGGAGAAAAATAGGCATGACGGATTACAACGGAGGACAAAAGTCCGCATTACCTATCCTTCACTATTTGCAAAGAGAGAGGAACGTTCCTATTCGTCGCTGTTTGCAAACAGAGAATGTCTCCAAGAGAACCAATACTTCAAGTAGCAACCGAGGCTAAATGAACCAATCAATGAACAATACCAGTATTTTAAATACTGATTTCAAAACAATCAATCAATCAATCAATCAGATGGATAAAGCCATCCTACCAATCGGACGTAAAGACGTCCTACTTAACCTTACCCGGACCGGACCATGTGGGCAATTCTTCGCCTTCCTTTTTCCAGCGCCCCATCGTTCTCTTTCTCCATGTTTTTACCGCAGCATTCCTGTGGGATTCCAGTCAGGACAGTAGGTCACTTGAGAGAGGTCCGTTCAGAATCGGTGAAGTTCATTCAATCGGCAGCCGGACGAGGGCCCTCTCAAGGCAGGTATACTCCAATCGTTTAGATGTTCACCCCATCGTCTGGACCTCTCTTACCGGACCTTATGTCGCTGATGGACCCCGCGTTGGGGCGCCAATTGTGGAAAAGTCAGCCCATAACACACCAGATGCCCAGGCTGCTGGCGCAGGAAGCCTCTTAGTTCCCATCTTGAACAATTACCAAATAAAGAGACGGGCGCTGGAAGCAGGAAGACAAGAATAGAGTTTTATTGCTCATGAGGAGAGCCTGTCATTTCGGACACTCGCATAGTGTCTTCAGGAGGTGCTCTAACAAGTTTCTCTGAGGCTTCGTCTTTTATACACAGGTTTATGGCACACAGACATTCTTCATTACAATCAAGACATTGTGAAGTATGAAGATATTCCAACACGTGGCTACAGTAGGGGCCCTGATCCTCCATACAATAGGAGGGGGCTGTCACGCAGCTGAGTGTTCTGCTGATTCCTTTGGAATGTGTGCGCCTGATCGAATCTCAGGGGGTGGGGCGGTCATGATCAATAGTAGCCCCCTTTGAAGAGGGGCGAGTGCATACAGTAGCGGGCAATGAACTGTATCCTCAGGCTGAGGGATGACCAGCGGTCCGTGCAGACAATCAGGCTCAGAGGAAGGGGTCATAACAGGAGGGGTATTCATGGAAGAAAAGGAGGTGTTGGTCAGGCGCTGGGTGTGATTCCCAGAGACAGAGTCATGCGGGAGGGGAGGGTTCACGACTTGTTCATGTGAGAGCGGGGGCGGTCAGGGTGCATGGGGGATGCTTGCAGGGTCAGGGAAGGGGCTGATGATCGATCGCAAACAGAGAGACCATGGTACCTAAAATGGCTGTTGTATATATGTGTGCATGGGTCTATGCTGGCGGGATAACACAGCCAGTGTTTTGCAATATCCATTCTGCTTACGACAAGAGGTACAGCGAACACAAATGAACGCCGCTTATGTACACATACATTGCTAATTTCAACATGACCATGAGGAAAGGAAGAGAGGTGATCAGACCAGAGCAATGACTAGCTTTCCCTATTGTAGGCTTTTCTATATGCCAATAGGGAATAAATAAAAAAGGTTTGCGGTTGCAAACCATTCATGAATTACTGATCCCCAAATTGGGGTGGTAACTGATTCCCAAAGGAGAAGAAGTCCCTTTAGAACCCCTTTCTGGATCATGCTGGCAGCCTCAGAAGGGTGGCCGAGGGACAACTGATTGCTCCCCTTGAAGTTTTCCAAAACTGAAAACTCCTCTATAAAAATTATTTTTTTTAAGCAGCACTAATTCTTTTAAGGAACACAGGTTCTTTTTTTTTTTAAAGGATTTTCTGTTTTGGAATAGAATCACAAGGATGGGTGTCTTCTGTCCTTTAAAGGTCATCACCCTCGTGATTGTAGTCAACCAAAGGGGTCACAAACTTCAACCTGCCTATGAACAATTAATAATGCTACTGTTTGAAATGAAAAAATAGAAGTCAGGTACCCTATACCAGAGTACCTACTTGCTTCTAAGAAGCACTGGTCCTCTCCCATTAAAAGTTTTGCAACTCTGCTGATAATTACTAGTACTCTCCGTCTCTAACTAAAGAAGTGCAGGTACTCAGTACTTGACAATATCAGCCCATTTAAAGCACTGATATAAGCCAGATAGTTTTCCGACCTCCTGTGATTTGGTATTTTGTGAACCGACTCATTAGTGCATAAGTTGGTTCGCAAAATATTATGTCAATTGCAAAAAGTCAGTCTCCAATTTGCCACACCTTTTTTGTAAATGAAATAATAGTAAATCATGCACTTTACTAAGCATTATTTTTATATATGGTATACTTCATATATAAAATTCACATGCATCTTTGCTATATATCCATTTTTAGGATGACCACCTCTCCGTAATTTACACGGACTGTCCGTTATTTGGGACCAAAGTCTGTTGTCTATGAACAATAGTTTAACGGACAGCAGTTGTCCATAATTTAAACACCACTCTCTTCTGCTGATGATAATGCCAGAGGTTTAAGTCAACCGTCACCCACTGAGAACTCTCCCTTTGTCCTTCCCAGTAGCTGAAGTGCATTAGAAACAGACTATGAACTGTGAACCTGAATGCAATGGGGGCAGGGGAAGTGGGTTACATATATTACTAAAAAGCACAAAATATTCAGCAACTATTTCGCTATCTTTTGAAATGTAGGTCACTACATATAAAATATAACAGAGATACCTTAAAAGAAAAATAAACGCACGTTAAACTGGTGGAAAAGGCACTCTTTTATGTTATGAAGGTTGAGGTGGGTAATGCAAACACTGCATATGTATGTGTGTAACTGAAGGGTCACAGAATTGAATCCTGGTTACCGTAGTGGGGAATTGTCACGTATATTTATAGTGCAATGAAGTCTCGGCCTACAAAAGAAAGCACTTTGAATATGTAATTTTGTTTTAATTGTATTACACACAGTATAACATAGGCTGCCTCAAAATGTGCGAAAACATTCAGAGTTTAAGTTTAAAAACTGCTTTCAAAATATATACTTGTAGTAAAAACACAATCAGGCGTTACCTAGAGCAAACATCTTTTACAAGTTTCCATTAGAAGAAAGAAGGCCAGACTCAGAAGGGAACACCCTTACATTACCTGGCAAAAAAAACTGGGCCCTTATTACAAATGGGTGGGTGTTTTCCGACCCCTATCTGTGCAGGGATCAGAAGTATGAGTTGGGTGGCATGTACAGCATCTGGTAATTATCGGGTGCGTTTAATAAACCCCCACACCTCTTCATTAAATGCAGCAGGTTAACCCTGCTGGTATTTAACAGGGGGAACGCAAATGCAAATTTCACATTACTCCATCAATTTAAACGTCTAGTGGATCGTAGCAGTTTGAGGAAAATATTAAATAGTATTTATAAACCAGAGTGAATGCACAATTTTGCATCCATGTACTCTTCCCTATGCCAGAAAGACATAAACCCTGTTTCTGAAGTGTAGAGAAGGGAGAAAGCTCCCTATTGGACGCAAAGATTGAATCTGGGCACAAAAAAGTATCCTTGTCAGACCCAAGTAATGGTGAGGACAGAAATGGGAACCAAAATGCTAATAACACTAATATAGGCAAAAATACAGAGTCTTTCATTGAAGGTGCTGAATGCATTAAGAGGAAAAGATTGTTGCCTGCTTGGCTTAAGGAATATGTTAGGTAACCTGTTTATTAGTTGTTTCTGCTTTATTTTATTCTTATTTTGTTTTTTTAGTTAACAATGTGCTTTCTTTTACAGGTTGTTTATTTTATTATAAGGGGGGATGTGTTATATTGTGTTTTACTAATTCCATGTTATCGCTTTAAGGCTCGTGTTATTAGCTCGTGTTAGAGAGCTTTAGAATGTATGTGTGTAATGTAGTTCTAGGAGGGTTGAGTCAGTTAGAGCTGGACTGTAGACCTGTATGGTTGTGCTTCCTGGCGCTACCTGTTCTTTCACAATATCCTTCAATAAAGGATTTAAGACAATCCGACTATTTCTCTACTTTACACTTGTCTTTGCTGCCTAATGACAAGCTTTTTTACATATCATCCGATGACATCTTTAGGTGTATCTATAAAATGTACATTTTGTCCTTCATTTGTGTTCTACATTTTGACTCTACCTTTATATTGTATGGTCACTGCCCAGAATTTGCCTGCATGCCAGGCCACCCTGTCCACTTTGACCCTTCGGGCAGGAGCTAGGCGCGCGCTTTTCCAGTAATAACTAGCGTGGTTCCGTACTCCTCACTGCATGCACGCGCTGCTCCCCTCTGACGCAGCCCGGGACCCGGGTGGCTCTCCTCTCGAGCTTCACTTCCGCTCCACAACACTCCCTAGACTGGACGGATGTGTCTGCGTAAACAAGGCCCCCAAGGACGCTCGGTTCTGCTGGATCCGTGTAAGCATGGGTTTGATTAGTTTAAATTACAGAGCTGCTGCTAAAATTGCTCGGGAGAGGATGGAGGGCGCTGATTACCAAACCCGTAATGCGCCATCTGTATATGTTACCCGTTGCTCTGTAGCGGTTTCGAATATTGTACCAATTAGCTTTCATTTACAGTTAAAAGACACCGAAACATCTGTAAGTACACTGAACGCTGACTGCTCCGCTCTTGTTTACCGTTAGCATAATTACATTTGGGTAATTTCAGCGACGGCGTTATATTATTATGTTTTTTTCCACAGGGTTTTGCATCTTCTGTTTGGTTAGTATTCTGCGCACAGGCATGGACACGGGGAGACGGACCGCTGTGCCTTCGTTGGAACTACTCCGGCAGTGTTTTAACCGCAGGGGCCTTTTTGTGTTTACGTGATAAACACAGAGGGCAGAGTCTACGAATACAAGTGACACGTTCAATAAGCCTTGCCTAGGAGAGAGATGCATGAGCGTCTCATTCAATACATTAGCAATGTAAACACGTCCGTGTGTAATAGCAACAAAGCAGCCATGGGCATAGCTTGGTGAGTGGGTTTAGGGGAGAGGGTGAGCTTCAGATTTTTCAACAATCCAATATGTAATGTTAAAATATATATTACCACAAGCAGAGAGCATGAGAGGGGCTTAGGGGGCAGTGGAAAGGAAGAGGAATCAGGGATTGGCAGGGGCCCTAAGTGAGAGAAATCACAATATTTTGTAAAATAAACATTTTTGAGGACTTTCAAAACAGAGGGAGAGAGTGTGCGTTTTTGCCTGTGTGTGTAAATATTCCTAGTGAAATCCAACAGACACTTCACCATACCTGACTGAAAGCACCAGTACCCTAATATTTACTAGGAAATACATTTATTAGGGAGGTGTACTACCCCAAACACCCCCCTTCCCGAAGCTACTCTCCTGAGAGAAACCAGAAAATGAAAATACCTCAACTTATACAAACCATCCTGATGGCATGATTGAGCCCAAACTTCCCTAGAAGAATTTTTTCTCCCTTCCACCAGCTGTCTCTCAGAACATTTTACTCTTACACTTTTCCAGACTTCAACCTTCCATCTATCCATCATTAGAGGGTGGCAACCCTATAAATTACCAGGGAGAGCAGAGCCAAGCCAAGGGTCTGGCTTGGATCTTAGAGCCCACGCATGAGCCAAGGGTCTGGCTTGGATCTTGGAGCCCACGCATGAGCCAAGGGTCTGGCTTGGATCTTAGAGCCCACGCATGAGCCGAGCCCTGAAAATGTTTGCATTGGAAATCACACAACAAACATCACTTAAAATAGGACAAAGTCTCTTCAGAATTAAGAAATGTGTATTGACATGTGGAAGTGTTAACATTAATACGTCCTATGAATATTTTAAATGCATGGGGCTGTTAAGTGATTTGCTCAGAATCACAGGATGTCGAGCCATTGCCCAGACTTAAACCTAGTTCCCCAGTTCCTGAGTCGGCAGCACCGTCCATAATGCACATCTGAGGCAGAAGCCACATGAATGCTCGGTATATGCAAAAGAAACAATTGATGGACAGAATGCGGGACAATGCAAACATTCACCCCCAGTCACAAGGATCTGGGTTTGATCCATCATTCTTTTGCTCACCACACCACCCCAGTTTGGACCCAGCCATATGCAAATCAGTCTTGACCCTGTTCCTTGTGGGAACAGTCCAGCCCGAACTTCCACACCAGGTCCTCCCTGGACCGGAAACAAGCATCCTGGTACCGGTTTCAGGGCATCACCCTTAATCAGCCAGGCTAGCTTGAATGCAGTGGTGTAGTGAGTACGGGACTATTAGTGGGACCACAACTGTCAAAGTAGTGGACCACACCAAACCCGTATTATTAGTGTAGATGGTTACTTACATTCCCAGAGACACAGCAGGCTGTAGTAAGAGCAATCAGTTCAGCCACCTGTGCAGAGGGGACATTGCGCAAACAGGAGGCTTGTATTACACCTTCCAAGGTACAAACGGCATTGGCTGCTTTCAAAATTCCTCTTTCATCTCTCAAACAAGAGCCGGCAAAAACAGCATATAATCAGGCTCTCAGAGGAGCAACTTGAATGTCAGGGCTTGATCTGGTACATAACTCAGTAACATCCAGACAATCATGGTCTATCTGATCGTTATTTTCATCAGCAGGCAATGGTAACAATGTAGCAGGGTTAAAACATGGACATCTTTTCAGTGTGATGTTTTCTGCAGCAAGGATGATTAGCTCGTACTTGGCAAGACGACTTTTGGTCATATGCTGAGTCAGAGTTTACATTAACAAGATCTCCACAGAATGGGGCAACCTCACTGTAAGGGGGTATCCCATCACAATGCTTTCACATTGTTGAATATTGACACCAACTGTAGCCGCTGCCTATTGGCAACCCGGTAATGCGGCGGCCACTAGGTCAAAAGTGGCTGAAAAATAAGCAACTGGGCATTTTGAGGTTCCATGCATCTGAGTCGGTCCTGACAAGGAGCACCCTTCCCTCTCAGAACAATCAAGGATAAAAGGCTTATCATAGTATGGCATTACTAGTGCTGGGGCACGGCAGAGACTTTCTCTCAGTTCAAGGAAGGCTTTTTCTCAATTGTCCATGGTAGAGGTTATGGCACATCTTTGTGTGTAAGCCTCCCTAGAGGCTTGACCACTAGGGAAAACTTGGGAATCCACTGACAACAGTAGTCTACCATTCCCAGGAAAATCCTAACTCCTCTCTGTGTTGTGGGAGGGTTCATCTGCAAGATGACAGAGATTCTCTCTTGAGACACTTTTCTCACCCCTTTTCTAATGTGATATCTCCTGATACAGCATTTCCTTCATACAGTACCGTAACTTGGCTGGGGACACATAATATTCATTTTCTTCTAGGTGATTCAACAGTGCTATGGTTGCTATGGTATCTTGCCTGCATGCTTCTTTTGTTGTTGACGCCACCAACAGGTCGTGAATATATTCGATCAGGAGTGAATTACACAGCAACTTCAGAGTCTACAGATTCTTTTTCAACATCTGATTAAAGATTGAGGGTATCTCTGTAAACCCTTGAGGAACTCAGCATCAAGCCAGAACTATTGCTAACTGGAACGCAAAAACGAACTGTCTTTCTTCGTTCAAGGGAATGGAAAAGAACACTTGGTAAAAGTAGAGGACTGTGGACCACTCAGCGTCACAACTGATATGAAAGAGTATTACAGCTGGATTCAGTACCACAGGACAAGAGGGGAGAACAATCTTTTGCTGATCCTGAATGACTCACCGCTTCTTGTTCGATTTCTGCATGCCCATAATAGTAGAATTTCAAGAACTTCCGAAGATCTCTTTTAAAATGCCCTGTTCTAACATGGTTTCAATCACGATTGCAATTCCAGCCACCCCCTCTGGTGAGAGGTTGTACTGTGGCATTGGAGAAAATTCAGCATCCTGTTTTAGGGTTATTTTTATGAGTTCAGCACCTTTAATCATGCAGTCTCTTTGCCAGAATAATCCCAGAATTCCTCCTTTAGAGTCTTTTAAGTCGGGTGGCAAATCTTCCTTATTTCAGACCACGGAATAACCCATCAACGGGTTTCCGAATGCTCAATTTAAAATCTGCATTTTTATCGTGTTTGAAGCTCAATGGCATTTGTTTCACAATAGATCACACAGTTGAGGTTACACAAAAGATCTCTCCCTAAAAAACTCACAGTACTTGATCACAGCCTAGAAAACTGATGGACTTCTTTAAAGGGACCAATTTTCACTGGGATTTTAACAGTAACATGATTGATTATGTGCTTATTGGCAATGCCTACAACTTGGATTTGTTTTTGCGGGAGGGGTAGGTTTGGGACTTCCACTGTACATACAGTAGAATGGGTAACACCAGTGCCAATGAGAAAGGACACAGGATAGTCATTCACCTCTCCTTCCACATATTGACCTCTCTGGTCTACCTCTAATGTTATGCCAAGTGTTAAGTCTCCCCCCCCCCCATTTCAGGCACTGTCATTATGATTGATCTGACCATGGGTCTTCAAAGATGTCCGTGAACGGGAACTGCTGGAAAGTATCTGAACTCCGGAAGGGGTTCTGGGGAGCATGGGCACTTGCATTCACATTAAACCTTGGAGTGTTCAGATTATGCTGCATAAAGGGGGTTTGGGGCATGTTAGGATTAGGGAGCATTTGCACATTTTGAGCTGGCATAAAAATCATATTAGACCCTTGACCATAAAACTGTACATGATTTGGGTTTAAACGGCACTCATGTTTCCAGTAGTCCAACTTGCTACTATAATGGCTACCAAGTACAATACCATTCCCACTCTGCATTATCTGACTACCACCTTGATATACCATTTCCTGCATTCCTTTTCCACCAGTAACCATAACCAGAATTCACCAGGTGCGGACCATACTGAAATCCTTCCTGGGCTAATTTTGTTTAAGCTAACACCAATTTCTCTTTTCTTTTGTCTGACTTCAAGATCATTACTACAATACTTTGCGTACCCCAAGATTTCATCCAAATGCTTGGTGTGGCAGAAAATCACAATCTTCTGCATATGTGAGCAAATCTCTTGGCACAAACCAAGAACGAAATGGGACACAAAATGTAGGGGAGCCCCCTCCATTCTGGATTTTTGACACAACTAGGCTAGCGGAAAACTTGCATAATGTCATGTTTGCCGGGCTCGCTAAGCAGTCATGCTACACGCATGTGCGGGTACCGGCAGACGAGCTTAAAGCCTCACTACTGAGCGGAAACGCTTCCCATTCCAGCTTTGGTATAGCATTTCCACGTCCGGAGTCTCACCTGCACTTCCGGGTCGTCTGGATTGCATATTCTGCGTTAGCCTTCCAGTGTCCTGCTCTCTCCTTCATTGTTCCGCCGTCTCCGTCTCCAGTTTCCTCCTCAGCCGCCCTGCATAGTTTGCCTTACTCTCCAGTGACATTCTCCGACTCCTTGCGGCGATGTGTTGCATTCCTGCTGCAAACATAAGAAGGAATAAAGCTGCATTTATTCATCACAGTAACAGCGCTTTCTGCTCTGACCTTATTATGTTTATATTTTTACAGAAAATACTTATCTAAAGGGGGGGCGGAGCTTGCCAGCAACCACGATGGCCGCTTGAGTCCGTAGCTCCGCTATGCAAGCCTAAATATCCTAAAATTATCCTGCATTAGAACGAAAATATATCAGGTCCTGGACCCATCCCGGGCCTGTCGACCAACAGGACAGCTAACGGAACCCTTCCTTCCGAGTTACAGCGACACCTGGACCGTGTAACGCGAGGCAGCGGACCGCTCTCCAGTGGGCCAGGAAGCCGCAAGCTTGAGTGCACCGGTGAGCAGGAAGACGTGCTGCGACGTGCGGATGCGGTGTGCGCTGACACCGAGGGACTCCTGAGAGGCGACCTGAGACCCCGGAGCGGCCCTCTCAATCAGAGTAATAGGTGAGGTGAGGGGTCTCCGCGTTGGGGTGTTGGCGTCCCCCCTGACCCCTTCCCCCTAGCCCCCACACCTGGGAGATAAGCGGTACCTGAAGGAACGTTACGGAAGAGGCGCTGCGGGCCGGTGTACGGCCGGAGACGTAGCGCTAGCGGCCTCATCACCGGGCCCTGGGACCAGGAGTGTACGGAAGCGGGGGAGTCTGCAGAGCGGTGCCAAGGGTGAATTATAGCCGAGAGCACGGCTTCAACCACTACACGAGGACACAATAGCGCTCAGGTCTGGGGGCACTCAATTAACACATCTGACACAGAGGAGCACGATTAGTGTAAAGGGCAGCAGAGGAGGTCTGGGGATCCATGCGCAAACCCCTGGAGCTACCCCAAGAGCCACGGTATAGTGTTTGCTGCGGCAGGGGTGCACATGCACGACTGGGTGCCAGGTGATCTGCGCGATAAGCCTTAACATAAACTGAGTCGCTGCCACTCGCCGAGGGAACGGTTGTATCGCCAGAGCGATAGGGGACGTTGCCGATCGCAGGAAGTGCAGCGGGACGAACACACAGAGGGGGCGAGACCGCGGATCGACGCCCAACATCGGAGGAGGTCGGTGGGACTACGCCTGCACATGGTAAACCCCGCAGCGCAACGCAGACTACGAAGATTCGCACTCAAAACGAAGAAACACATTGCTGGCGCCTTGAGCCAGGTGGAAGGGGCAGTTTGGCAGTCCTGCGTCAGTGTTGTAGGACTACAGAATTGTGCGTGATAGACTCCGACACCTTGCTGTCTCCCAAAGCGCCAAATCGCTGGCGCGCACTCCAGTTTGAGCTGACAACAGGCCTCCAAGATGGTGAAAGGCGACAAAACACAAAGCAAATTGCCCTTTGCGCAAAGGAGTTCGCATCTACATGGTGCCCCAGTGGTGGATAGTGCCGTAACACAACCAGAGGAGGAACAAACAGCAGGAACTGACATTAAGACTATGCTGTTGTCCATGGAAACAAGTCTACAGACTAGTATGTTGTAGTGTAGTTCCTATATTCCCAATAGGCTCTGCGCATTGGAATAACATAAACGATAGTTTAGACGTAGGACTGAGGTCGACTAGGTCTCTATTGAATATGTTAGACTTAATTATGAATGCCAGCTAGCTCAGAGGTCACTAGAAACTTTCTCGAGTAAACAGGGATGAGTTAACTTCCCTGAATAGACAAGAAGGGATTAGCTTCTGACAACCGCATAAACATGACAACTTTGCTCCCCCCAGAATAAGGAGTATATCTCCAGAGTCGTGTGAAAACAATAGACAGCTATTTCACTCAGTCAACCGTGCATGCTTAGTCTCACCAGAGTGCAGAGAAATAGAGAGACTGGCGTTTTCAATAAAAGTTATTTATTGAGCAGTCCTCTTTCTCGTGCAAGAGAAGTGAATTGCCACAATTGCAATACTTGTCATAAAGTAAAGTGCGTACAGTAAAAGGAGTATTATGAAATAATACTGTAAAAGCATTGATATGGTTTCTGAGCCATATGATACTTAAAATGGATAAAATATATACATACATAAAATCATTGATTAAACGTACTCAACTGGTGCTTCTAAGATACGCCTACCCCGGTGTACCTGACCTAAGCCTAATACGTGGGAAGGAGTAAGTAAGTTGCAGTTTAAGTTAAGTTAGTTTTGCCAAGAATCTGAATCAAGAATTCTCTTAAGGATTTAATCAGCTCCGTACCTTGGTTATAGAATGAAGGAGGTCTTGTATCTCTCTCTCAGGACTCGATCTCCCAGAAACCCGCAAGGGTGACTGGAAACACTGGGGCTGGATTTCTCGGCAAGAGAAAAGACAGCGTCTCTCTCAGTGCGTCAATGGGAGGGTCGGCTTCCTTCGGCTCTCGCATCAGCTGGGCTTCGGGCAAGTAGATAGCCGCTCTGCTCCAAACCACCGTGTGTTTGCTTAAGGCAACGTTGGTATATTTATACCTGGAAGGTGCTGAGTTTGTAAGGTTGGACATAAGATGTCACTAAGAACTTACAGTTCTTTCTGGACTCCAGGAGTTCTTGTTCAAATCAAAACAAAAGCAGGGGGATTTCCCGGGCTGCTGGAGGCTTGGTTTGTTTAAGGAACGCGTTGTACTTTCTAGGAGTCTATGGGAGTAGCCTTGCCTTATTTGGACTGCATTGGCTATGACTAAATATGAATATGATTCTTATGCCTTTATAAGAATATGTTTTGTTATAACCACATAAGGGCAGGAATCGGGAATATTTAAATAGGGTCCTAGATACATTCACAACACCCACTCCACGTATTATGTCAATCATTACTAAAATACTAAGCAATACTAAACATATAACGATGCATGTGTTTTCCAACCCACCCCAAAATACATAAGATGCATTTGAAATGGTATATGGTATATACACGAAAAATGAGTATTTGTACTGTACAGTTTTTAAGCAGTGGTATCATTCAGATAATGCATATAAATATTGGCTGAATGAATTGCGAAAATTACATTTATGAAATGGCTCTTAATACAGAAAAGAAGGTCGAGACCATTTCATCACATATTTATACAATACTGTACATGTGCTAGAGGCTGAATCAAAATATTGTCTCGAGTTTAAAATTAGAAGTTCTGTTCTCTAAGAATAGTTCTACTTTAAGCAGAGTACCGTGTGCCAGAAAAAAGGTAAATATTTTGGAAATGGAAAAAATAATTTCGCTTTCAGGGGAAAAAATAGTTCCAATTTTTTTCAGTAGTCTTATTTATCAAAACTGAAGGCCGAATTCAGAGTTCAGGGAACGCTGTGTGCTCGTTGTTTTAAAAGTTATTCTCGTTGTTAGTAGAGAACATCATATCAGACAGGCTTGAGAAAAATTGGTCTACAACAGTCGGTGAAAGTTTGACCAAGTTAGAAAAAGCTGCAATAGTGCATATGTGAGAATCATTGCCATCATTGATGTCTGGATCAGCAATGCTCACAGAAGGTTGTACCTGTGTGGTGCTGCTTTCACCTCGTACTTCACCGCCACCTAATCGTAATGGTGAAGTCTCAACGAATGCCGTCATCAGAATAGGTAGCCGCTGGGGACAACACGTTGCATGAGCCGTTACCGAACCAAGCAAAGTATCGATATCCATAGGTACTGCTGATGGTAGTGTAAGACAGACGTCCAACACGCATTGTTCTCCGCATAGCAGACATCGAAGCACAGGTAAGATGCAATCTTGCCAGATTGGTCTGAATGAAAGAAACCAGGTAGTACTCAGATCTCTTAGCCGGGCAAAGCCGAGAACTTTAGTGATCCGTTCTCGGTATCTTATAGCCACTATTGTCTCCTCCATTGTAGCCTGGGTTTTGTCTGGGGCTTGACTTGCCATATCGGAGCAGAAGGAACAAAAATAGAATTCCTGCTACGAGTCCCAAAAGAAGAGGCAGTCCGCCGAAGACCGAATGCACAAAATTCGGGAAGATGCCCAGAACTGTTTCAAAGGGTGCTAACAGTCCCGAAAAAATGGTCTTAAATACATGTGCGATGCCACTGGTATCAGACATGTTTAAAATTTGACCTAACATTTCTACGAAATGTACGGGGCAATTTGTCGATAATAGGGAATGTATCTCTGCCGCTGTCCTTGCAACTTGCAGATCATACGTCTCTTTGGACGAGGTTAAAGGCACAGTTTTTTGTAAAAGAATAGACTTCCTTCTGCTTAAAGTATCAATTCGAATAGAAGAGATATTCACAGAAGGCCATAATGTTGCCTCCTTGTCTGGATAGCTGTTTGGATACAATACTTGCATACAGCAAATGACCCTGGAAGTAACTGTTACGAGATAGGCTTTTCCTGGTACCATGCCACAACAGCTGCGGTCATTTATTACAACGTAGCTGCCGTTGGAAAGTTGTCTGAAAAAAGGCTCTATCTGTGTTGCAGGAGTGCCATGCAGGTGACATGAAAGGTTATTTGATGAACCTTCGCAGGCTCCATGCAGGTTAATACCTTGACACAGAAGTGTACCGCTTAGTGCATTTTTACAGTTATTACCACTAAGAAATACCTCTTTTTTCCCTTCAATATAACATTTATGTGTATAAGGTAATTTCCAGGTTGATTTGATGTATCCTTTACCCAACCTTTCATACAGGCCTGCTGGTATATACTTTTGGCAATATTGAAACTGAAAAGTTGTTATCGGAATTGTAATTGTGCCATGTATTATCCATTCAATGACAGGTCTTTCTGACATTGTCAATGGTAATCTCTCAAGTTTTTCAATGCTCTGAATCGTATAGTCTGCTCCTTTTTGTGCCAAACTGATTTGTGTATCAGTAAGGTTAAAGATAGAGAATAATGACGTTGTGTTGATTAAACGCCAGGGCACATAGCCTGAACGCAGATTTTGCAACGTCCAGCCAAGCTGTACAATAGAACGCAATTGGGACTGACCGTGTTGTAACATTAGTAAGTCTTGCTCTATTATATCAATAGCAGATGATACAATACTGTCCAGTGAATATATTCTAGAGGACAGAGTCATTAACCCATTGTCCACTACAGAAAATGATTTTTCCAAATTAATACGATCAATTTCTCGTATTTTTTCTGCTGTTTTAATTTGCATCACTTTCCAAGCTTTGTTGTAAGTAGCGTATATACCGGCCGCTATGAAACGTTTTTGACGCTGTTTGCGTGGCCCCATTATGAAATCACGCAAGTCAGCACCGTCTTTAAGCTACCCCACCGGGTATTGGATTGGCTGTGACATTCACTGATGATAGTTCTCTTTTCTCGATGTGAGATGACTTGTGTGGCTTTAGGACCAAGTTGATGTTCTGACTTGCTGTGTCCATTGTACTGTATTTTGCCTCAATGAATTGTCCCAAACAAAGAACCATGATGAGCCAAAGGAGGAAGAAAAGTACACCTAACACAATCCAAAATTCAATCCATGGAGAAATCAGATAGGTTTCTTTGAGTTGATGAAAGATTTCTGTTACTTTGTCTTTAAAAGTTTTTGTCGTTGTGATTATTCCATGTATTATCCATTCAATGACAGGTCTCTCTGACATTGTCAATGGTAATCTCTCAAGTTTTTCAATGCTCAGAATCGTATAATCTGCTCCTTTTTCTGCCAAACTGATTTGTTTATCAGTAAGGTTAAAGATAGAAAATATTGACGTTTTGTTGATTAGACGCCATGGCACGTGACCTGAACGCAGATTTTGTAACGTCCAGCCTAGCTGTACAATAGAACGTAATTGGGACTGGCCACGTTGTAACATTAGCAAGTCCTGGTATAGTATATCAGTAGCACATGATACAATGCTGTCCAGTGAATAAATTCTGAAGGACAGAGTCCACTACAGACAATGATTTTTCCAAATTTATACGATCAATTTCTTGTATTTTTTCTGCAGTTTCAATTTGCATTACTTTCCAAGCCTCATTGTAAGCTGCGTATATATACCGGCGTATATGAAACGTTTTTTACGCTGTTTGCGAGGTCCCAATATGAAATCTCGCAAGTCAGCACCTTCTTTAAGTAAAGTCAAGTGTTGCTTAATTTCAGGCAGTGTGGCTTTCTGTAGCCATTCGAGGCATAGTTTTCCTACACTGTATGTTGTAACTATCCCTGGATGTTGTCTCTGGGAATATCTTGGGTCTGGCCTGGTCTGTTTGAACCCCTGTACTTTGTTCAGGAATCTATCTTGACAGTTATTAGTGTCTGTGGGCCAGATCAACCATTTTTTCCAATCAGGATTTGTTCTGTTTTGGTGTAAAATATAGGATACGTCTATCTCCACATCTGTAGTGCTATTACTATCAGGTATGGGCTTTGGAATAGACGGTTTGTGTAAGTCCTTTATCTTGGCTAGGCCAAGACAGGTTGTTTGTTGAATGGTGTAATTCAGGAACATTATCTGTTCTGGGATCATGCAGGCTCTAAATAATGATTCTAGACCTTGTACCTGCCAATCTTTTGTACCCCAGATGGTTTTTGTCTCAATATTATTTTTCCAAAATTCAAAACCAAATGTAGACATTTTTTCATAAAAATTTTCAGAATAAATCAATTTAGTATTTGTCAACATGTTTTTCAATCCTGTCTTATTTAACATTCTGCAATAAAACGTTTCTGGATCTGTGTTGTTAAACCCTGAGAAGTATGGAAATTTCTCATAAAATGTTTTTGAACTGCCTTTTGGTGGTGTTGGACAATGTTCCCATTGGTTATAAGTAAAAACAATTCTAGGATTAGCAGATTTATGCAAATAGTGATTATAACAATACATTTCTTCATAGTTCGATGAACCCTGCAAATAGTCATGTTCTGTGAATTTTGCTGACATTTCTAAATCTGACATCATATTATTAATATTTTCAAAGTCCTAATCATCAGAGAAAGTACTTGGTGTGACAAAGTCACTTAATGAAACCTTGAACTGGTGTGGATATTTCAAGAGCTCAACCGGGCCATAGATTTCGTAATCCGTTTTGTCCAATGCTATACCCCCAGGTATAGGATTGGCTGTGATGTTTACTGATGACAGTTCTCTTTTTTCAATGTGAGAAGATCTTTGAGGCTTTAGGGCCAAGTTGATGTTCTGACTTGCTGTGTCCATTGTACTATATTTTCCATCAATAAATCTACCCAAACATAAAATCATGATGAGCCAAAGTAGGAGGAAAAGTACACCTAACACAATCCATAATTCAATCCATGGTGAAATCAGATATGTTTCTTTGAGTTGATGAAAGAGTTCAGTCATTTTTTCTTTGAAAGTTTTTGTTGCTGGCGTTTCTTCATGTTCACTTGGATCATCGGAAAAGTCATCGAAATTGATGAAGTAGCCAGATGCAGTTATGTCAATTGTTGGAATTGCTTCCGGATTTTCATTTGTCTTTGGATATTTATGTTCAGAGGCTACATCATTGTAGACAGGTGTTTCTTGACGAACTGTTGCAATTTGGGTTTCAAGAGGCACAAGTTCCATGGCTTTGTTGCATAGTCCTTTTTTGTTCACTGCAGGTTTATCAAAAGTGATTAGTCTCTCAGTTTGAACCTCTTGGATTGTAGCAAGATTTGGTCTTCTGCTATTTCTTGGGATTCCACTGGGCCTACTACATATTATTGGCCACATGATTGTGGTTTTACCAGGTCAATTGATACAACTCTGTTCTCCTTTTTACCAGCAAGGGGCGGTAGTACTACTGATCTTGTTCCGCTGACAGCTAAGACAGGTACTGCTTTTCTATAAGAAGGCCCAAATTCCTTCTTCACCGCAATCTTTTCTCTGACCAGATCCCCAATTTTTGGAATCCATACAGGTCTTGCTGGGACAGGTGGTTTTTCTTCAGTGGCCGTTGGCTTTAGCTTTATGTTACTTAGACTTCTTCTTGTTTCATTCAAGTCCTGTAAAACAGCCAAACGATCTTTGATGTCAAAGTTTTTTTTGTTTCACCACTGAAGTCTGATGATCTAAGTCCTGGATTATCATTCTAGTACCGAACAAAAGTTCGTATGGAGTGATACCTTTTAGAGAATTTCTTGGCAGATAATTAAGACTACGTTGGACACTTGTTAGATGTTTGACCCACCCATCACCCGAACCTAATACCCTCGCCGTTATAGATTGCTTTATGTCCCGGTTTTTTCTCTCCACTACCGCATTTCCCTCGGGATGGAATGGACTAGAGTACCGCAATGCAATGCTCATGCCTGCCATGGCCTCCTTGTAAGCCCTAGAGCTAAACGCAGGACCCTGGTCAGAATGTAGCATGCCAATTGCGTATGTGCCGATAAAGACCCGCTAATCTTTTATAACAGTTCTGGCGTCAGCCGAGCGCTGGAGCCACATCTAAATGAATCTCGTCTTAATAATTATGGGATCGCCTTTTTCCATCTGGATTTTTGTGTATAGATAGCCTAATGCTTTCTAATAGAGGTGTCCAAACTGGTGTCTGGTCCGGTTCACAACTGCGATATCTATGCCAGTCCTGACAATTCGTTGCAAAGTTGTAAATTTGCACGTTCATCCCCGGCCACCTGATTGTAATTCTATTAGAGATTTCAATATCTCTTGGTGCCTCAGACCCATTCCCATGTGTGCTTCTTGAATCAAGTAAGCTCTCCGGTTCGTGTTTGGAATTACTCTATCCCCCACTCCAGGGATTTGAGCAAAAGGAACAGAGTTTGCATCAATTATGTATTTATTTCCGAGTGGATAATTTAGAGGTAACGCCGCATAGTTGCCTTCCATTGAAGCTTTTACTGCTAGTAGCGATTCACCGTCTATATGTTTTTAGTACGCTTTTTTGTAGCTACGGAAGCCGGTTTGACAGGTGCCGCTGTGGCTCTGTGAGCCTATGAATTCCCTGCAACGTGAACGCCATCACGTTGATGACTCAGTGTATGTATCACGTGAGTCTTTTGTAGTTCTTTCTGCAAAAGAACTACTTGTTCCCAAAGTTTTTTATGCTTTATTGTTGCACCAGTCTCATCTTTTGAACCGTTTTTGATCCATGTCTGAATGTCATCATTGTAAGACAGGACACAGTAATGCGAATCGCACACTATTAGTGTGGGGAATTCGCGATCAGCATTTTCAAGCGTCATCTTTAAAGATCTTATTTCAGCTCGCTGAGCTGTACAGTTTTTGATTGATTCAGTTTTGGTGACCATCGGTCTGAATTTACCTAAGCGCCAGCGACCTTTAACAATCGCGCATGCTGCATTGTAAATTTGTTTATCCGCAAAGTAGTGTTGTGCAAATCTGTCCATGTAGATTACACAGGTGTATTGTTCGAGAGGCAGAATTTCGATTGGCAGAGGACACTCTTGTTCATATTCCAGATCTTCACGTTTTTTCATTTTTGGATCAATATTTATTTACTAATGCCGTTTTCTCAAACGCAGTATCTTAGATAATACAAGGAAACATATTATCAGAAGCAAAGTTATCAGCTTAGTTACTAGTCCATAAAAAGCAAATGGTGACAGCATACTAAAATGCTGTAATGAATAGGGGTTAACAACACCTAATTATCACCCTCCCTAACTAGCATATTATATTAATGTCTAAGAAGGTCTCTTTGGGTTTTTAGTAGGGCGGGCCCATACCTCAAGATCTTAGTATGAAGAGATCACATCAGCTTCCACCAGCTCTCTCTGCATGCGAACCGCATCAAGTGTGTATGTGTGCTCTAAGCAAAGCAATATAAAACGCGCCTAAAGCCAGAATTTGGCAGGAGCTGCACTTATGTTATGTCTATGAAGGTGCGGAGATCAGACCTCACAACAATTCTGTGTCGAGTTATCCTTGAAGCTTCAGCACTCTCTGTACAGACGTAGTTTACTAAGCAAAGCTGATATCAGAGCAATAACATATTATTCTCATGTAAATCACAACGCTCTTGTAGGTTGAAAGCTAAATCAACAATTAAGTGTCGTGTGCAGAAGCAGCAAAAGGAAAAAATGGCGTTTAAACATTTAATAAGCTCGTGCTAACTTAACACAGTATATAGATAAGCAGTAACTATATGACACCCCCCCATGATCCGAGCATGGATAAGATAAGATAAGATAAGATAAGGGCCTCTTCATGAAAGCAGAGTTCAAGAACTATGAGCAATGTTACAATTTAAAAAGTGATGGAAAAAATTGTCATCCAAAATGTCAATACAATGTTTACTTGTACAAGCCAATAGTTCGGGGAGGTGAAAAATTCAAGCAAAATTTGCAAAAAAGTATTTCAGTAGAAATTAAGGGGCCGTGATCTGAAACTCAGAAAGCTTTTAGGGCAAGACCTAATATGCAAAATATGCAGCAACAGTCTCCAAAATGAAATCACCGTCTTCATCCGAAAACAGTTCAGCCATCCAATTTAACAACGGGAAAGAACATACGTGCTCTTCTAGGACCGGAGCCTCTAGTACCATCAGAGGACAACTCGGTGGGTTCTCAAGAAAGCTATGCTCCAAGAAGTCGAGCGCTGCTACGAGAATGTTCCAATGACCCATTAGTCCATGCATCGCTGCCAAAGCCATAATCCTTTCGCCAGAACAAACCAACTCGTGAGTAACGACGGGACTCATCAGCTGATTAAAATCGACGTCAGGAGATACCGTCTTGCAGAGACACAAATCAAGGGCCCAGTCAAAGTCACAGCTCAGGCAATGAAACACAGGCTGGACACATGTAAAATAGGAAAATCGAAACGATAATCCATATGCCGTGCTCAAAGTCGCAAGCGGCAAAGTGCCATAGTATTCAAGCATCCTGTTGCGAAACAGTGCCAGGAGGGGGTGCGCGGCTTCTTGCACAGGAAGGGCATCCATGTTTAATGGAACAAAAGATCACCAGAACGCCTGCCGCTAGTGCCAGTAAAACGGGAAATCCACCAAACAGGCTTGAAAAAATAGAATGGAAGAAAGCAGGAATGACCCCAAATATTTTCTCAAATGAAGTCACTAGACCGCTGCTAACTATCTTGAGAGTCAGAGTCAAAAACACTTTATTCGATTTCTTAAAAATCATAAAAGTATACTATACAAATACATGATATTATGCAACCAAATTTTTTTTTTATAAAAAACATCTTACAAGGATAATATTTAGTGTACATTTAAAAATCAGTGGCAAATACATATAGATCATCACATAGTTCGCAGAATAATCAAAATTAGTAGCAAATATTTCATAGTTCACAACAGCAATATTTAATCTGGTACATGGAAGTTAATTTATACTATCTGGTGCAGAGTAAACATTTACCGCAACCCCAACTGTATTAATCCGGAGTCTCTTCCGTCTAGCACGGATTGATGCAATCAAAAAATTGGCTACACAAAACATCACTATAGGAATTTCCATTAGTTGAAGATAAAGCAATGCGGGTTTAAACTGTACAAACCCCTTTTCCCTTAACAGTGGATTGATACATTTTTTCCTACTTTCCAAAAAGAAAGGGCAGAAAAACACAAAATGTATCTGATCCTGATCAGAAAAATTGTCACATTCAGATGGCACATTATCCTTTGGGGTACACCACTTATCATAAATACCCAGCAGAAAATGTGCCTGATTAAATCTAAATTTTGTTAGAAGCCACCGATGATAGGGTCTAGTAACAGTAGTCAAGTAAGGTTGTATTGACATTGAAGTGATCAACAAATAGTGTGACCTTACTGTTGGCTTAATGATTTCTCTCGCTTCTCGTTCCAATTCTCGGGTTTTTATAAAATTAGTTTTTACCCAGTTAATATCTTCCTTGCTCAAATTTTCAGGTTTCGAATATAATTCCGGTCGACCCAGATATAATGCTGTTGTTTTAATAAATGTCAACCACTGAATATCAGCCACTCTGTCCCGCCCCATACAATCACTAATAATCTTGTGATTCAGTGTAAGGTTGGGATTCAACCAAGTTCTGATCCATAATAAAAGCGGCGCCATATTTAACATATCTGCAATGTACCCTATACCTAACTCCATGTGAGCTGCAAAAGATGATGTAGATTGGGGGAGGCCCAAGAGGGATCGCAAAAATTTGTTTTCCTCTCTCCGTATCAGAGCTAGATCTTTATGGCCCCAAATTGCTGCCCCATACCTAGCTATTTCTAGAGTTTTAGCTCTATAGATCGTCAAGATGGCCTCAGCTGGTTTCCCACCCAACCTTTTCGCAAAGCCTAATATAGCAGCCGACGATCTTTTCACGGCCACTACTTTGTTAGCGAGTTGGGGTGCCCAGGACCCTGTGTCATCAAACACTACGCCAAGATAGGTGATGACTTTTACTCTCAAAATTATTGAGCCATTACAAGAGAGAGTTTTAATGTTATTCCTTCCTTTCCCTATGGACATAACATGCGATTTCTCTACATTTATCACGAGGTCCAGATTTTGCATAAAATCCCCAAAGTAATTTAAGAGATGTTGTAAGCCTATAGGGGTCCTTGACAGCAGCACCGTGTCGTCAGCATATAATAAAACAGGCAATGGGGTTCCCCCATGCACGGAACATCAACGGATGCTGCCGCCAAGTTAACTCCCAGTGAATTAATATATAGAGAAAATAGCATTGGGGCCACAATACACCCCTGGCGCACTCCCCTCCCAGACTTGAGATCAGCAGTACACTTCCCCTCTTGTGTCATACGTATAACCGCTGTCAGGTCTCTATGCAACTCTGCCAGGAAGTTCACCAAGGCCTGATCTAACCCCAGCTCCAGGAGCATTGTCCTCAGCTTTGACCTATTAACTAGGTCAAAAGCTGTGGACAAGTCCATAAAAGCCAGGTAGATTGACCCTTTTGATGCAACAGTATATTTACTCACTATTAGATGTAAGTTCATGCACTGATCTTCGGTGCCTCGCCCAGTTCTGAAACCATACTGCGCATTACACAAAATGTCGTTATTAGATGCCCATGTTGAGATCTTTGCTAGAATAATTTTCCCTAGTATTTTAAATGACGAATCCAGTAATGATATGGGCCTATAGCATCTTGCGTCCCCCCTCTGGCCCTTCTTAAAAATCGGGACTATAATAGACCGTGACCAAGATATAGGCAATCTAGTTTTATCAGTACACGCTATATTAAAAACATTTGTGAGGACAATTGACCATATATTAGGATTTGATTTAAACATGTCGGCTGGTACCCCATCTGGGGCGGGGGCCTTATGACCAGCCGTGTCCTCTATAGCCTTTTGTACTTCTTTGATTGTAAATCTCAGTGGGGGCTCCAGTTGCTCGCTCACTATAGGTACAAAAGGGTCTACTGGGAGGTTGCTACCATAAATTTTTTCAAAATGGTCTAGCCATTCCCGTTCTGATATGTTAAGTTCTAGCGGGGAATTTTCTTTATCATTAAAAAGTGGAGTATTTACAATTTCCCAGAATTTGGAACTATCCCTCAGGGTAACCCTATCATAAAGTGAGTCCCATGCATTTTTTTTAATGTCATTCTTACGAGACTCAACAATAGTTTTATAATTTTTTCTTAGTCTGGCCACTTCCTGGTTGTCTCGAGGTATCTTTTTTAGTTCATAGTTCATTATTTAGACGGGTTGCACACCTTTTTTCAAACTTCTTCTCCAAATTAAACAACAGTTTCTTCATGTTATAAATAAGCATATGCACTGTGAAGAGAAAGCTGTCGCCACTGTTTTGGGGCATAAAAGGTGCCCTAAATTATTAATTACGTTTGGTTCATTACGTGCTGTTTTGGGCTTGGCACGTTAATCAGTGAGCACGCTACCATGAAGAAACTGTTGTTTAATTTGGAGAAGAAGTTTGAAAAAAGGTGTGCAACCCGTCTAAATAATGAACTATGTCTACTGCAAGCCACTCCGGGTTAGCACCCATTGAGAAGAATTGCGAGGAGAAGAAGCATCCCCCTGCCGAACATCTTGGTTCTTTAAAGACGTTTATTTTATAAATCTGCTGGAGGGTGTTTGGAAACTTAGACAAAATAATTAAGTGTACAATTTACTACACAGTTTGTAGTCTGTAAATGTAAAACAATATTTGTTATCTATCGAGGTGCTAATTAACGTTTCTGAAAGATTTTGGTGCACCATGGGAGGTGAAGTGTTCCCGGGTATCGTGAGGGTGGCCCAGGTGAGAACAATTAGAGTGAAAGGAAGGGGTGGGTTTAGAAGAGAGAGCGTAAGAAGGGTTTCGTTTTCGAAGGTCAGTGAAAGGAATTTGTGGCACACAAAGGATGTGAGAGATACGTAGATTTTTGAGCAGGTACGTGAAAAGTTGCTAAATAATGATAGAAACGAGCTAAAGAGGGAAGTTGTTAGCCGGAGCGAAGGAGATGGGTAAACTACGGAGCATATCTAAAAAATCCTGGATAGAATGTTAAATTGCAGACACGCCTTTGTGTTTAGTTGGAGTAGCGGTGGGGGGGTACAGAGAGAGAAAGGGAGGAGGTCGGAGAAGGGAGGGAGCGGGAAGCGAAACAGAAGGCATAAGAATGGTATGACGGGTCATTCCTGATAAACAAAAAGAGGGAAAAATGTTAACGAAGAAATGTTAATTGGAGTATGTTGGACCTAGATTACCCAAGCCTACATATGGTAGCTTGGCACAGTAGTGGTCTACAGCTAACTCGAGGCGTTGGCTAAGTACTTACAAGTCTCACCCACAGTATCACAGTGATGAACCACTAAAATAAAGACACAACACCTCTGTTTGTAAAAATACCGTTACCTTTTATAAAAATAATATGCTTTTCTTGTTATACTTTTTAGTCAGGGATGAAAGACAATCAAATTACACCTTTTACATGAAATACAATCACACTTCAATATTTTTCCTGTTCAGAATTTAAGAATCAACGGTACATTTAAGGTTTAGAGTTATTCAGGACACAGTATACTTCACTAGAACTTTACAGAAAGGAAAATGCAGCCTGACAGTGCAATTTATATTTAACGACTCATTAGCAGGTACATTAATAGGTACTTTACCCCACAGCTCTTAAGCACTGCTCAACTCAACAGCAAGACCTGAAGGTAGATGTTCACTGTATAACCCACCAGTTATGTGCTAAAAAAAAGAAGACACAATAATTTTAGTAAGGTCTCCCCCCTCTGATTGACAGGCACACCTAGCTGGTAGGGAATCTACTTCTTCACTTATCACTAACTGTAGGGGTCTTCACCCAGGAACCCTGTGGTTCCCTGCACCACTTCCTCCTTTCTGCTCCAGTTACTTAGGGGTTACTTTAGTTAGGTTTGGGCTGAACACTAGCCCGTTCTCTTCATTTATGCTTCTGTGTGCAGTTCAGTTTGTGTCCCAGTTGCAGTCCCACCGTCTTGTCTCTTTCTCCCGCTGCTGCTGCCTCCCGTCCCCACTCTACCCGGCTTACTTGTAAGCTGCTGGATGTGCTGCGAGTGCTCTTCCCACTCGCGCTGAAGCCTGGCAGCAGTCGGCGGTCGGGAGAGATCGAGGGAGCTTCTCTGGCCCACCGGCTCCTTACTATGACGATTGTAGCGGCGCTTCTGCCTCCTCAGGATGGGGGAACAGCTACCGGTGCTCCGACGTGATCGGTTCTCCTCAGTCGGCACTGCTCAGCTGGGCATGCGCGAACGCGCTCACTCCCCTTCCGCTTCTGCGCGCTGGCTCCCAGGGAGGACGTAGTTCGCCACACAGACGCTGCTCTGCCTCCTCCGGGCCTGCTCGAACCTAGGCCCCTCCTGCCTCCACAGAAGCGTTTACACGCTGGACATGCGCGGAAGCGCCTACCTTCTCCCTTGACGCGGCCGGTGCCCCCGGGGTACCGATGCCGATCGGAGCAGCGCCACTGCTTCCCTCCAGTCACTTCTCACTTTGGTCTCACAGGAAGGATGTCCACACACGGCGCCCTCGCTCCTCAGGTCGCCAGGGTGCCACAGACACCCGCCTTCACTTCAGCTACTCCACGACTCCGGTAAGCTCAGCGCTGGTTAGGGGTAGCTAGGAATATCTCCAGTTAAGGGTCTCCTGAGAGGATGTAATGGGATTCCAAGATATGAGTGGCTGCTTCCTCAAGTAGCTCGATTTCTTTATCAATAGTTGTTGTCTTGAGAGAGGGATCGGTCAGAGGCTGAAGGGGGAACAATCCTCTGAAGTAACTGTCAGCCTCAGTGACAAACTAGCTGCTCTCAGTGTGTCCACCTCCTCTCACCACTGCCTCACTCCTCTACTCTGGCGTCAGCACAAAATGGCTGCTGGTCACTGGCCTTATATAGGGTGGCCTGAGACCTGCAGAAGTCTCTAGTCAATTCCAGAAGGTTCCCTAATGTTACCCTATGGACCTGTCCTCCAGTAGTGTCCGTTATGGCAGTTGGTGGACACCATTTTAGGTCTCTGGAGATCCCTAAGGTTTCAAGGGGGTGACTAGGCCTCACAAGTGATGAGGGAAAAATGGCGTCATCGCCAAGGAACACCTAGCCCCCTGACAGCATTAAAAAAAAACTCCTGATGGACACATGTAAAAATAAAAATAGAAACTCTGGGGAGGTTAAGGGGGACAAAAATAAATCATAGTGGTTAGAGTCTTCCCAGAAGCAGGCAGGTCTAACACGCGTCCCCCCCAGCTGAAAGTGGGGAGAACTACCCAACCCCTTGGGAGTCCTCATCACTAAGGCGGAAATACCTGGATAGACCGTCTGCGTTGGCATGGTCTGCCCCAGGTCGGTGTTCCACCCTAAAGTCCATTCCCTGTAGGGAGATGGACCACCTTAGCAACTTGGGATTCTCCCCCTTCATTTGCATCAGCCAACGAAGGGGGCGATGGTCAGTCTGAACTAGGAAGTGCGAACCAAACAGGTATGGTCGCAGCTTCTTCAGAGCCCAGACCACCGCAAAGGCTTCTCTCTCAATTGTACTCCACCTCCTTTCCCGGGGGAGTAGTCTCCTGGACAGAAAGACCACGGGTTGATCCAAGCCCTCATCATTTAGCTGCGATAACACTGCCCCAATGCCATGTTCTGACGCATCTGTTTGGACAATGAATTCTCTAGCAAAATTAGGGGCCTTGAGAATGGGAGCGGAACACAATGCTTGTTTCAAGGTCATGAAGGCTCGCTGGCAAGCCTCCGTCCAGACTACCCGTCGGGGTTGCTTCTTGGAAGTAAGTTCAGTGAGGGGGGCCACGATAGTGCCATACCCCTTCACGAAGCGACGGTAGTATCCAGTGAGGCCCAGGAAGGCTCGGACCTCGGTTTGAGTCTTGGGGGGCTCCCAGGCGATAATGGTCTCAATCTTTGCCTGGAGGGGCTGCACCGTCCCTCTGCCCACCAAGTGACCTAGGTACACCACCGACCCTTGTCCGATCTGACACTTGCTGGCCTTGATGGTCAAGCCAGCCTGTTGCAGGGCATGAAGAACAGCTTGCAGGTGCTGCAAATGGTCCTCCCAGCTGCTGCTGAAGACAGCAATGTCGTCCAGGTATGCAGCAGAAAAAGCTTCCATTCCCGAAAGGACCCTGTTCACCAGCCTCTGAAAAGTGGCAGGGGCATTCTTGAGCCCAAAGGGCATCACACGAAATTGGTAGTGTCCCTCAGGTGTAGAGAAGGCTGACCTTTCCTTCGCCTCCTCAGTAAGGGAAATCTGCCAGTACCCTGAAGTTAGGTCAAAGGTACTTAAGTATTGGGCAGCTCCCAGCCGGTCAATAAGCTCATCCGCCCGTGGGATAGGATGTGCATCAGTTTTAGTCACTGAGTTCAAGCCTCGGTAGTCCACACAGAATCTCAATTCAGGTGTGGTGCCTGGTGGGGCAGCTTTTGGTACCAAAACCACCGGGCTAGACCAAGGGCTACCAGAAGGTTCAATCACCCCTAGCTCCAGCATCTTGGCGACTTCACTTTTGATGTTGGCCTTCACCTTGTCCGACAGCCGGTAGATTTTAGATTTCACAGGTGGGCTGTCTCCTGTGTCCACGTCATGGGTACACAGGTGGGTCCTACCTGGGACAAGGGAGAACAGGGGAGAAAATTGCTCCAGGATCTGGCGGCAATCACTTTGCTGTTCAGAAGTCAGGGATGGCGAGAGAATCACTCCCTCCACTGATCCATCTTTTTCTTTGTACGAGAGAAGATCAGGGAGAGGTTCACTTTCTTCTTCCTCTGCTCCATCGGTCACCAGCATTAAGACAACCTCGGGCCTCTCATGATGTGGCTTGAGACGATTGGCATGCAGCACCCTGAGGGGCTGCCTCGGGGTCTTAAGATCCACCAAATAGGTAGACTTCCCCTTTTTCTCTAAAACCTCAAAGGGGCCTGTCCAACGGTCCTGGAGGGCATTCAGCTCTCCAGGTTCCATTACCCACACTTTCTGTCCAGGCTCCAGTTCCACTGGGTGAGCGTTGTGGTCATACCACTCTTTCATAACTGCTTGGCTGGCCTCCAAGTTGTCTGAAGCCTGCTTCCACAACTTAGCCATTTGGCTCCGGAAGGCCAGCATGTAGCTCACCACGTCCTGGGGAAGCTTCCTGGGAGTCTGTTCCCACCCGTCTTTCACCAGGCTGAGAGGTCCCCTTACAGGGTGCCCATACAAAAGTTCGAAGGGGCTGAAGCCCACTCCCTTCTGTGGCACTTCCCTGTAGGAAAACAAGAGACAGGGTAGGAGGATGTCCCATTTCTTTCGTAGGCTCTCAGGAAGACTCCGTATCATACCTTTCAAGGTTTTGTTAAACCTTTCCACAAGACCATTGGTTTGTGGGTGATAGGGAGTGGTAAACCGATAGGTAACGCCGCACTCCTTCCACATGGCCCGCATGTATGCTGAAAGGAAGTTAGTCCCCCTGTCGGAAATGACCTCCTTGGGGAAACCCACTCTGGTGAAAATCCCCATCAGGGCCCTTGCCACTGCAGGTGCAGTGATGGTCCTCAGAGGTATTGCCTCTGGGTACCGGGTGGCATGATCCACCAAAACCAGTATGAACCGATGTCCAGCTGAAGTTGGTGGATCCAATGGCCCTACAATGTCGATGCCCACCCTCTCAAAGGGGGTGCTAACGACGGGTAGTGGTTCCAAAGGAGCTTTTAGCTTCACCCCAGTTTTCCCACTGGCTTGGCAAGACACACACGTCCGACAATATGTATCCGACGCCACTTTCATTCGAGGCCAGTAGAAATGGGGGACAAGCCGGGCAAAGGTCTTGTCCTGTCCTAGGTGTCCTGCCAATGGTATCTCATGAGCCAGTTCCAGTAGAAAGGCTCTAAAGCATTGAGGGACCACCAAGGCTCTGGCTGAACCGTGGCCAGGTGTCTTGGGCTCACTGTAGAGGAGTCCATCCTCCCAGTAAATCTGGTAGCTCCCTTCAATGTTTCCCGCTGCCTGGGCGTTGGCCTGTTGCCGCAGCCCCTCGAGAGTAGGACACTCTTTCTGAGCTTTGCAGAACTCTTCCCGGGAAGGACCTCCCTCCACATGCCATTCAGTTGGGATGGGTAGGTTTTCCAGGGAAGCAACATTCTCCCCGGTGGACTCCAGATCCACCTCCGCAGGTGGTCCAGTTGTCTCACGAGGTGGAGATGTCGAGGCAGGGTCCTCCGGCCTCCTGTCCTTCTCCTCTCTGGCAGCCGGCTGGGCCATTGTTCCAGGCTCCAGCGTCAATGAACTCCCCCTTCGGGCAGTCGCGGACCTTGTGCTGACACAAGTCCAGTCAGGGGGTCCCAGCATCTCAGAGTGAGTCTGGTACTCCACCCTCCTCCAAGCATTGTGCTCCATATCATTCCCTAACAGGCAGTCAACAGGCACGGCAGGGCTTACGGCAACTCGAAGTGGACCTGCAACCCCTCCCCACTCAAAGGGAACCTCAGCCACAGGATAGTGGCCCAATCTGCCGTCAGCCATTACGGCGGGATGGAGTACATCTGGGATGACCTGCTCTGGAGACACCAGCTGACTCCTTACCATAGTCATGCTGGCTCCTGTGTCTCTCAGAGCCTCCCCTCTTCGGCCATTGATGGTGACCCACTGCTCATACTTAGTAGTATTAGAGGGCAGCTGGGTCTTGGGAACCATCTCTTTATCTCCCAGGGACACTAAGGTGACACCCGCCCGCTCCCCTCCATTAACCAAAGGTATCTCCTCCCCGAGCACTACACTAGTGATTCCCGGGGCTTTTCCTCCAGTGGGAGGGGGTGGTCTTTTTGGGCACCTCACATCTCCTTTATAGTGTCCCACACCACCACACTCAAAACAATGAACAACCCTTGGCTGCTGGCTTTGGCCAGGGGTAGGGTTGCGAGGGGGGTTACTCTTGGGGATGAATCCTCTGCCCCTTCCTTGCGAAGTATTTTGTGGCCCTTTTGAGAACTCCCTCTTAGTTTCCCCTCCCTCTTTCCTCTGGGGGGCGCCCTGTCCTTGCTTCTGGGAATTCCCTCCAGTCCCCTTAGTCGACACCCGGGTACTAACCCAGATGTCCGCCTCCTCAGCAAGCTTCCTGGGGCTGGTCAGCTTGCTGTCCACCAGATGCTGTCTTAGTTCGGGAAGACACTTCTCGAGTAGGTGTTCCTTGAGTATGAGGTCATATAGTCCCTCATAGTCTCCTACTTCGCTGCCTCTTACCCAACCCTCCAGGGCCTTCCTGGCGTAGTCCAAGAAATCTACCCAGTTTTGCGTGCCCAGCTTGTAGCTACCCCGGAACTTTTGCCTATATTTCTCAGGGGTCAACCCAAACTTCTTGAGCAGCGCTGATTTCATAGCCGGATAGTAGGTCTGTTCACTCTGGTCAAGAGCCAACAAAGTATCCCTGCCAGTGGGGGGCATGTATTTGTACAACCCACCTCCCCAGTGGACTTCCAGAATCCCATGGGCCCTTAGCGAGACCTCGTAGGCGGCTAGCCACTTAGCAATGTCGTCACTGGGTACATAACAAGCCATAATATCTTTTGGTAGGTACGGTCTAGGTTCTTTGATGTTGGTCTGGGTATCGCTGCCACCATTCTCTGATTTGGGGGATCCTCGGTTTAGGGCTTGTAAATCCATCTCTTTGATGGTTCGCTCATGTGCCAACCTCCTATCCTCCCTTTCCATGTCCATCCTGGCTAGTTCTATTTTCAACCTCCTCTCCTCCCTCCTATCTTCCAGCTCGGCTTCGGTTAAGCCCCTGTCTGAAACACTGCTGCTTGCCCTTGAAGGTAGCCTGGGACCTGTCAGAAGATTCCCTCTCCCCATTTGGTTCAGCAATGCAGCCTCAGTAACAGTGTCCCCATCACCCACTTCCATTTCTGGTTCCTCCCTTAGGCGAGCTTCTAACCATGCCCTTATGCTTGTCAGCAACTCTCCTTTCTTGGCACCTTTATTGAAAAATACCCCGTTCTGCTGACACCAATCCCTGAGTTGGGCCACAGTATTGGCTTCCAACTCTTTAAGATTCACCTCCAGCTTTGCCATGGTATAAAATTACTCACAGGAGAAACCCACGAAGTGACTTGAGGTTAACCTCCACCCACCACCAGAAGTAAATTTAGAAAAATCAAAAATATAAATTAGGAGGGCCGCAGGGAGAAAACTCCAGGTGAGGTCTTGTGGTTAGCACTGCGTTACTAATAAGTGAGTGTAAGTACAAATCCGTGATCCCACCGCTGAAACACCAATTATGTTGGACCTAGATTACCCAAGCCTACATATGGTAGCTTGGCACAGTAGTGGTCTACAGCTAACTCGAGGCGTTGGCTAAGTACTTACAAGTCTCACCCACAGTATCACAGTGATGAACCACTAAAATAAAGACACAACACCTCTGTTTGTAAAAATACCGTTACCTTTTATAAAAATAATATGCTTTTCTTGTTATACTTTTTAGTCAGGGATGAAAGACAATCAAATTACACCTTTTACATGAAATACAATCACACTTCAATATTTTTCCTGTTCAGAATTTAAGAATCAACGGTACATTTAAGGTTTAGAGTTATTCAGGACACAGTATACTTCACTAGAACTTTACAGAAAGGAAAATGCAGCCTGACAGTGCAATTTATATTTAACGACTCATTAGCAGGTACATTAATAGGTACTTTACCCCACAGCTCTTAAGCACTGCTCAACTCAACAGCAAGACCTGAAGGTAGATGTTCACTGTATAACCCACCAGTTATGTGCTAAAAAAAAGAAGACACAATAATTTTAGTAAGGTCTCCCCCCTCTGATTGACAGGCACACCTAGCTGGTAGGGAATCTACTTCTTCACTTATCACTAACTGTAGGGGTCTTCACCCAGGAACCCTGTGGTTCCCTGCACCACTTCCTCCTTTCTGCTCCAGTTACTTAGGGGTTACTTTAGTTAGGTTTGGGCTGAACACTAGCCCGTTCTCTTCATTTATGCTTCTGTGTGCAGTTCAGTTTGTGTCCCAGTTGCAGTCCCACCGTCTTGTCTCTTTCTCCCGGTGCTGCTGCCTCCCGTCCCCACTCTACCCGGCTTACTTGTAAGCTGCTGGATGTGCTGCGAGTGCTCTTCCCACTCGCGCTGAAGCCTGGCAGCAGTCGGCGGTCGGGAGAGATCGAGGGAGCTTCTCTGGCCCACCGGCTCCTTACTATGACGATTGTAGCGGCGCTTCTGCCTCCTCAGGATGGGGGAACAGCTACCGGTGCTCCGACGTGATCGGTTCTCCTCAGTCGGCACTGCTCAGCTGGGCATGCGCGAACGCGCTCACTCCCCTTCCGCTTCTGCGCGCTGGCTCCCAGGGAGGACGTAGTTCGCCACACAGACGCTGCTCTGCCTCCTCCGGGCCTGCTCGAACCTAGGCCCCTCCTGCCTCCACAGAAGCGTTTACACGCTGGACATGCGCGGAAGCGCCTACCTTCTCCCTTGACGCGGCCGGTGCCCCCGGGGTACCGATGCCGATCGGAGCAGCGCCACTGCTTCCCTCCAGTCACTTCTCACTTTGGTCTCACAGGAAGGATGTCCACACACGGCGCCCTCGCTCCTCAGGTCGCCAGGGTGCCACAGACACCCGCCTTCACTTCAGCTACTCCACGACTCCGGTAAGCTCAGCGCTGGTTAGGGGTAGCTAGGAATATCTCCAGTTAAGGGTCTCCTGAGAGGATGTAATGGGATTCCAAGATATGAGTGGCTGCTTCCTCAAGTAGCTCGATTTCTTTATCAATAGTTGTTGTCTTGAGAGAGGGATCGGTCAGAGGCTGAAGGGGGAACAATCCTCTGAAGTAACTGTCAGCCTCAGTGACAAACTAGCTGCTCTCAGTGTGTCCACCTCCTCTCACCACTGCCTCACTCCTCTACTCTGGCGTCAGCACAAAATGGCTGCTGGTCACTGGCCTTATATAGGGTGGCCTGAGACCTGCAGAAGTCTCTAGTCAATTCCAGAAGGTTCCCTAATGTTACCCTATGGACCTGTCCTCCAGTAGTGTCCGTTATGGCAGTTGGTGGACACCATTTTAGGTCTCTGGAGATCCCTAAGGTTTCAAGGGGGTGACTAGGCCTCACAAGTGATGAGGGAAAAATGGCGTCATCGCCAAGGAACACCTAGCCCCCTGACAGCATTAAAAAAAAACTCCTGATGGACACATGTAAAAATAAAAATAGAAACTCTGGGGAGGTTAAGGGGGACAAAAATAAATCATAGTGGTTAGAGTCTTCCCAGAAGCAGGCAGGTCTAACAGAGTATATTTTATTTACAATAGATGACAAAGTAAAAATGTGTAAACATAAATTGTTACAAAAAAGTATGTTTTATTGTCACTTACAGTTTCCCCGGACGAAGAACCCGGTGGGGTTCGAAATGCATTGGGACTGAATAAACTGCTTTTTAAAGAACTTTGCCTTAGTGCGTGTTTTGGGAGAAAGGTTCGTAAGGCCGACCAAGGCATGAGAAAATATGGAAATTGCATAACGGTGCAGGCTGACGCAGAAAGAAATGATTTATAATTTCAGATGGATATACAAACACTAATGGATAAAAACACTCGAGTTTAAACGAATAAATAAGCATATGCACTGTGAAGAGAAAGCTGTCGCCACTGTTTTGGGGCATAAAAGGTGCCCTAAATTATTAATCTTTTTTAGTTCAACCAATAAGTCTCTATGGGCTTTGGAGCACTTTGAGTCAAACCACCCATGCAGTTTCAGTTCCTTATGTGTCGTCTTAAATGTTAAGTCCACAGCCACTTGCTGGCAAATTGTTTCAAATGAGGTAATGATATCCCCTCCATGCCTTAGCGGATCTGTACAGGTATTAATTTCCTTGCCCACCTTCTCACTAAGTGTAGTATAGAAATCCTCTGGTATGATTTTACTCCACTTTACCCGTCTCCCCTGATCTTGGACGGCTAGCTCCATGGGAGTTACTGTATTTATTTTTTCAGAAAGTAGGGATGGGTTTTTATTACGCAATTCCAATACCACTGGGTTATGGTCACTAAATGTAGTTTGTATAGCATTATAAAAAATAACATTTTGTAGCAAGCCTGGTGAAACAAATATAAAGTCTATAATAGTATTACTGTCCCTAGCACTATATGTTGCTACCCGGTCATTGGAGTCAAAAAACTCCAGCTCGGATAAATCAACATCTGACAGTAATTCTTCTAGAGCAGTCCCCTTTGTGGTATGTTCAAAGTGAGAATGGGGCAAACAATCTATATCTGAATGAACCCTATATTGGCAATTTAGCTGACACAAATGTATATTAAAATCCCCTAGAAGAATTAAATAAACAAAAGTGGTTTGACCCTCCTTATAATTGATTAAAAACTTTGCTAATGCATTAATATTTTCATTGCAATACATACCGTGTGGGGCATTATAGAAGTTGACATACAGGATTTTATGCTTATTAGGCAAAGTTAATTCCAAGGCTAGAAAGTTGGGGGATGTGGTGCTTAAAATTTTCACAGATCCCATGTGTTTGACAGAAATTAGGAACATAAGCCCCCATCTGTCTCTCCCTGAGCTTGATGCTTGAGCAGCTTGGAAGTATGATAAGTACCCATCTACCCAGAAATTACATTCCCTATCCCAGGTCTCCTGAAGTGCCACTACCTCATAATCCTTGATTTGTTCCAACCATAGTCTGTCATCCCTCTTGGAGCGGAGTCCTGCAATGTTCCAGCTCATGATTTTAACTGTGTCCCCTGCTCCCCTTTCTATAGTAGAAGTACAATAGATCTGACTTTTAGGGGCGGCATAACGAGTCAGTCAGTCATTTTTGTCCAAGTTTGATAGAGCAGTGAATCTATTTGTTAACTACAAAGTGGCCCTGTTTGTTGGTCTAATGGGATCAGTATGTTTAGGGGTAAAGCCTGGTGTTTGCAGGGCCCAAGACGACAACCCAATACTCCGTCTTGGTGCACCTTGTTGACCATCATTACCTAGAGGTAGTTTGGGGGGGTTTGGCCGTGGGTAAAAAAAAACCTAGAGGTACAGCTCGAATCCCTCCTACCTTTACATCAGTAGCATCCCAAAATAAACGGGTAGCCTCATGGGGTCTATTAAAATTTACTATAATGCAGTCACCGGGTAGACTTTTTACCGTGTGCCCCAACCAGTCAACTCGTCTCCCCATGGTGATGTGAGTGGATATGTCCCTCGGACCTGAGCAATTTTCATCACTCCATGCTTTAATATTCTGCTAACTATCTTGAAAAAATGAGCCAGGCCGGCCGTGGAGGACGCGTTAAAGATTGAATGGACCAGCTCGCTGAAATGCAACGGCAAGTCTGTATTTAAAAGGGCCTGAACTTCTGTGCGAGTGTTAGCTATGTGAAGCACAAATGTTTCTCGAGCCAAACTCAAGGCCACTTCTTTTTGGGACAAAAGAGCTCTTATTCTACTCATGCCATTGAACTCCGCTGTCAAGGTTGGGATGCGCGGCCAGATGGAAACATCCCCGTTCCCATGCGTGGGTGGGTAAAGTACATTTTTGCAGCAAACCACACGTTCAGATACGGTCACCACATAAGCAACACCTTTAATTAACCCACAACAATCCTCATTATTTAAAAGTAAATAACTTCCGTTCACCAGTAAGGTAAAAGTGGGAACGATAGCGGGAACTGGTGTGCCTTTCAAAACACAGGCTAAATTTGTCCGGTCCTGATTACAAGAACCGTGCAATTGAATGTGTCTACACATTAAGGAGTGATCCGGAGTCTCAGTACACTCCTCCCCATTCAGATAAACTTCTTGTCCGTCTTTTAAACATCTGTAAGTAAAAGGGAGGGACCAGACTTCATGAAGAAATGCATTACCTAACGGTTCATATCGGCCTATAGCAACATATCGCATACAATTTGTAAATTTATATAAAGCAAATGGCAACGTTATCAAGCCGTGGATAAGCCACGTTGCAGCAGTGGCTTCTGCCACAGAGAAAGGCAAGGATTCTAACCTTTCAATATTTAACATTGAAAAAGACGCATCGCGCATGGAAAGCAGGCGCTGCTTGTCAGTTAAATTAAAGGGGGCAAAGAGAGAGGAGACATTCATGTAGGTCCATGGCACCTTGCCAGACTTAAGTGTTTGTAGGGTCCACGCCAATTGCATGACAGAACGTAATTGATTTTGACCATGGTACAATACAGACACTTCATCCTGCACAATATCCACGACAGAGGACACAATATTATCTAACGTGTAAATGCGGGAGGAAAGCATGTTAATACTATTATCTACCACTGCAAGCACTTTTTCTAGATTAGCTTGATCAATAGCACTAAGGCGTGTCGCCGCCTCAATCTGTGATGTCTTCCAGATTTCATTGTAAATAGCATATATCCACCGTTTAGATCTACCACTAGCCGGGCCTTTTATGAAATCATGTAAATCCACATCCTCATTCAGCTTTGATAGATGTAATTTAACTGCAGCCAATGTAGATTGTTTCAGCCAATTTTGACATAATTTGCCCACTGAGTAAGTCGTGACAGAATGGTCAGTGTCAAAACGTGGATCAGGTCTGACTTGTTTAAAGCCATCAGATAAACCCAGAAAACAGTGCTGACATGAATCAGTACTTTTGTGCCACATCAGCCAACCTTTTGGATCCAAACTGGATATGTTAAAGGAAGTATTAAGCAAAAGGGTCTGCAAGTCCCTAATTGAAAACTGAGTATAATTACTCCAGCCAGAATATTCTTCCAACTCAGGGATGGTAGGTGTATTTAATTTTTTAGAAGTAGCCAATCCAAAGCATGTTGTCTGTGAAATAGAGGAATTCAAAAACAACATTTGATTCGGGATGAGGCATGCCCTGTGCAAAGCCTCTGTGCCTTGTACCTGCCAGCTTTTAGAACCCCAAACAGATTTAAGGTCAACAGATTCCTTCCATAATTCGTAGCCGCCAATTGCCAGCTGATCAAGAAAGGACTTCGAGTACAATAATTTGGTATCGGTAAGTCTAACCTTGGACATTGGCTTCTGTGTCATTTTAAAATAAAAGGACTCGGGATTGAACTGATTGAAATCAGTAAAATAAGTCTACTTTTTCAAAAAAGTACTGGAACTGCCTTGTTTAGGAGCTGGGCAATGCTCCCATTGTGTATAATTTACAGTATTCCTTCTAGAAGTAGTTTTATGTAAGAAGTGATTGCCAAAATGTTGAAAGCAAAACAAATCACCATAATTAGCAGATTCTAAGTACAAATCTGCCGCATCAAAGGCAGCATAGTATTTCAAATCAGAAAACAAAGACTCTACGGCCTGAACATCCCAATCATCAGAACGTATGTTTTGTTTCACTACACCCCCCATGTTAACTCTAAGCACATTAAGGACATTAACAACCTCTGTAGGGCCATGAATTTGAAATCTAACAGCATCCCACACTATCCCATCAAGGACAGGCCAAGCAGTGATGTTAACAAATGTCAAGTCTCTTTTCAGTCTGTGTGCGGAATGCGATGAGGAAAGGGGGGCCAAAGTTCCATTGAGATGTCGATTGCATGTTCTTTCCTCGACATAGTGTCCATTTACAATCCGCAAAAAATAAAACACAAACCCAATTGACATAAAAAGGTAAATTGAAAAAAGCACCAGCCAAAATATGTCCAAGGGGGAATCAAAAAATGTTTTTTAAACAAACTGACATCGATTGCAAACCGTGATGGTCTCTTCGAGGCATTGGAAACAGAGTCAAATGAAAATCTTGATTCTGTGGCCAAACGTGTCTGCAGATCCGGCATAGACAAGTCAGTAGGGTAAGTGTAGTCAATTTCATCATGGTCTGTACCAGGCAAAGTACTTAATAAAGGACTGGAAATTGCAGGCAATTCGATGGCCACCACAGGTTCAGGATTAGAAGTAGTGGTCAAAACAGAATTTCTCACAATGGAAGGACAGGAAACTGCCGGAGTCATACTAAGAAAAATCGGCCATTCTGTGTATCTTGACATTGTCAATTGAGATAAACCTGTTTTCCTTACGACCTGGAAGCGGAGGTAAAATGACTGTTCTTGTGCCCTTCACTCCAAGGACTGGAACCGGAGCTCGATAGGAAGGTCCAAATTCTTTCTTGTTATCGATCTTCTCTCGAACCAATTCCCCAACTTGGGGTAGCCAGCCAACTACCGGGATCTGCAACGCATCATCCGATGTGAAGGGCAAATGTTCCTTTGCAAGACTGTCTCTTTTGTAGATCCTGTAAAATATTGCAATGTTCATCTACGTCAAAGGATGTGGCGCGAAACACGCAGTCTAGACCATCAAGGTCAGGGACGTACATCTTGATACCAAACAGCATTTCGTATGGGGTCCGCCCACCCAGAGACCTTCTAGGGAGATTATTAAGTGCACGCTGCACGCCATTAAGGTGGGCCAGCCAGTTTCTGCCAGTGCCTATAACTTGAGCTGTCAAAGATTGCTTTAAATCACGGTTCATTCGCTCCTCTACACTATTACCCTCAGGTCTGTAGGGAGACAAAAACTTGACTTGGACCCCCATCGAAGTCATGGCATCCTTATACGCCTTAGAGGCGAAAGCCGGACCCTGATCCGAATGGAAGGTACCACAGGCAAAAATCCCTACAAAGACACGCAAATCTCTAATGACAGTCTGTGAATCAGCGCTGCGATGGGGCCAAACCCACACAAAGCGTGTGCATGAATCAACTGCTACTAAGATGTACTTATACGCAGTATCAGAGGAAAAAGGACCGCAGTGATCTAAATAAACACAACCTAGTGGTTTGAGATCAGAGGGGAGGGTTTCAAGTATATGGGTTCAATAGGCGCTCTAGCAAAGTAAACGTGAGTACATATTATTCGATAGTAAATGGTGCAGGCAGGGAGAGGAGACCCTTCAAACCTCACAATGGGAGTATAACAAAATACACTCTTACAACATAAAAACACGATCCTGCGCACTCAACAAAAATCACAATAGCAATGTTATTAAGTAAATTCAAATTAGCAAAAAAAGAGAGAAAGTCTTGTCCAGCGTCGTTATCATTGGAGGTTCTTGTGTCTCTCCTTTTATTAGATCAGCAAATAGGGTAATGTATAAACAGCCAGCCGACACGTGTTTCGTTGTGGGACTGTACCTAAACAGACACCACAACTCTTCAGGACTGGAAAATACAAAAGGAATGAACTAAATTTCACTCCTGTAATTTTCAAAATATAGAGTACTATTATATAAACTCTATATCCCAAGTGACATTGTAGTCAAGGTGCACCTCCGCATTGTAGTGAGGAGGGAGAATTTGAAAACTGTATTGAGGACATGCAAAAACGTTTTGAAAAGAGATGTTACGCACCCACTATTCTTCAAAAGGCCAAGAATAGAATAAAAAAGTCAAAAGAATAGACACACTTAAAAATAAATCTTCATCTAATGAAAAGAAAGAGACAACTCGTATAGTTACTGACTTCAATGAACTCAGTGATGTTCTCAGAAAGAGTCTCAAAAAACATTGGGGGATCCTTACAGCTGATAAAACACTCACCCCACACATCACAAGTCACCCTCATACAAAGGCTTGATACGCTGGGCATATTCCGGAATGTATGTCCTCCCGAAATTTAAAAAGCCCAGTAAAGACTGTAATTTTTTCAGTGTTGTAGGAGCGCGCAACTGTGCGCATTTCTCCAAGAAGTGAGGAGCCAAACCTCTACCTTCATTGTTGAGCTCATAGCCCAGGAACAACACTGTGTACACAGCAATGTGCGATTTTGCTAAGTTAAATTTGTAACCCATGTCTGCAAAGGTACAAATTATGGAGTTCACTCGACACAGATGCTCCCAAATTTCGTCGTCTGTGAGATATATGTCATCCACATACGAGCAAGCATCTGGGTCGATCCTCTCTAAGAGAGACACTATATGGGCGGTGAAAATCCCAGGACTATTCGTATAGCCCATTGGGAGACGCTGAAATTGTTTTTGAACACCGCCACAACTAAAGCTGGTCCATTGGGAACTAAGACCATCCAATCTATGGGCATAAAAACCGTTGGAAATGTCAAGCGTTGTTTCAAAACGCTTACGCACTAGACTATCCACTAGGGCAGAGCCGTGAGTATTCTGTACTGCGCAGTTACGGCAATGCGAGTTTAAATGCCTGTAATCCAATACCAAACAATATGAACCTTCAGGCTTGGTCACAGTAAAAGGAGGGTTATT
Source organism: Lissotriton helveticus (assembly GCF_964261635.1). NCBI lineage: Eukaryota > Metazoa > Chordata > Amphibia > Caudata > Salamandridae > Lissotriton > Lissotriton helveticus. The sequence goes on along the minus strand of NC_136063.1, from coordinate 443,368,606 downwards.
CATCGGTGACACACATGTTTCAATAACTCCCTGATATTCCAATTGTTCAAGGATTGCCGCGACGGAAGCCTTGGCTTCACGCCGAATGGGATATTGAGGCTGAGGCTGAGACCGTAAAGGAATCTCGTGGCAAGGGGACAATTTATCCCAACCACATTGGTTGCGGTACAGAGCCGGCGCTAGAGCCCTAGCCCACTCTTCTGCAAAATGCTGCGCATGCTCTTTCGAGACAGTGTTCGCCAAACTCGGGAGGATTACCTCCTCCCCTCGCGGCGCTGCGAGCACAAAAGGTGGGGGCCAGTCAGCCTCCGAAAGCAAAATGTCATACGTAGACGAAAGATTTTCCCAAAATACCCCTTTGATGGTACGTTGTATGTCACCTTCTATTAACAGGACAATTTCATAAAGTCTATCAGGGGGAGCAACCCTTGTATCTGCTGTTTCTATCACAACATAAATATCAGTCGCTGTCACCTTCAGTAGTGGACGCAGGGCCTCTCTCACAATGGTAATCTCCGCCGCGCTGTCCAGCAAAGTCAGAGCCCATGTCAGATTCCGAAGCCGCGTTCTCACTATCTGTGGCATATCGATGCGCTGTTAAAGCCGCGACTTTCTTTTTCGCAAACTGTGGTCTCTTCGGCGTTGAGCCGTCCTGCTGTCCAGTACCGTCTGTCTGGCGGGGCTGGTCACGTCCTTGCTGACCACCCTGACCCCTTCCGCCTCCTCCACCACCGGTCTTCGGGGCCGATGAGTCCTGAAAGGAACGAGGAGAGCGTTGATCAGAAACCTGAAATCGATCAGGTGATTTAAACGTCGCGCGATCGCGCAAGTCATAAACACGTTCTGTCTGCACAGACACCTGAGACGCAGGATGAGACTCCTGTTTCGGTTGCTGTTGCTGTTGCTTACCCTGTTTCTGTTTCTTAGGCCAATTTTGTTTTTTGGACTGGGGCTGAACTTCCGTTTCTGAAGTCTGCCCGTGGGGTTGCTTCTTTTTTACAGAAAAAGGCTTTAGACCCTTGCTATTGCGACCCACTTTTCTATAAGCAGCCACAATAATCCTCGCCAACTGCCTGGGTTTATCAGCATCGTGAATCACCTCCAAAGCATTAGCTACTTGAAAGTTCACCGCATCCCCCTTGACATTAGCAAGAATGAGATCGCAAACTATATCAAAGGAACCACACAGGCGCATACCCAATTCAACCACTGCCTCCGGTCCGTGATCATCTTGAACACGTTTAATGATCGCAAGCAGGACAGCCATAGACGGAGTGCCGAAACACCTCGCATAGACCGCCGCAAATGTCCTCCCCAGGTTTCACAGTCAACGAGTTCGGGGGCCAAATCCTTCGGTAAACTAATCGTTAAGATTCTATGTTTATCACCAGGAGTTGTATTAGGAAATACTGCTTCCAGCTGGTCAAATTTCTCGGCAAGCCTGAAAGGAAAATCATCCTTTTCCTGGGGACGCTTACCCATCACTGCATTGACCATCACAGGACTGAGCTTCAAACCGCCCTGTCCCGCTGGAAGAGCCCGGGAGATGACGACCTATGTATTGCACTAATGCACTAATCACGGCAATAGAAACTACATGTAGTCTACGAACCTCCGCTAAGGTACAATTGCCGTGTTGAGGATGAGGAGTAAATCCAGCCAAAACACGCCAATTTGCGCCTGGAATGGACAAAGGACCTAACCTCGGAGCGGTTAAAGAATGGGGTAGGGCGCCACCAAACCAAACGCGATGCTGCCAATGATCAATAGGTACTTCCAGTGCCCTGTACGGAGTATATTCATTCGGCACAGGTAAGGGAGTGTAAGTGTGGAACACACCAGAATTAGCGTCCACAGCCGGAAACGTCACCCACGAATAAAAGAGTTCGTATGGGTAAGCTGCTTCCGCACTCACCACCAAAATTACAGCCAAGCCATCAACGGGTACATTGTAAGTTTGCAAATGATTGCGCACAGCAATACGACTATGCTGTGGAATGTCCACAGGCTGGGCCATGACTGCACAGGAAGTTTAGAAAAACAAAGTAAACTTTGTAGCACAACTGGGTAGTAATTCAAGGAAACCGTTTAAGAAAGATTCAAGCTTGAATAGACCTATTTCCAAAATAGGTAGGTTTGTCCGACACCACCGTTTTCCGGAAACGACAGTGAAGGGGTTAAGGCTTGAATGATATACTACTCGAGTGTCATGATATAAGACCACCAACGGTTGGACGCCATGTAGCAGGGATTCCGTTCTCCTACAGAACTGTGCATAGAGATTTGGAACCTCAGTGAATTAGGGTGGCCCAAAACTCACCTCAGTACCCAAAATCCCCTTACCGAGCTAGCTACAGTGTCCCATTGGTCATAACAAACTCCCAATGTTTAGACAAACCAGAACATGAACTTACAATACCTCAGGTCACGTGGAACACATGAGCACTCTTTCGCTATACAATCATTTCAAACCAGAACGTGGAGTAAATGAGGACACGTGCACATTTGAAATATTAATTTACTAATGCCGTGTTCTCAAACGCAGTATCTTAGATAATACAAGGAAACATATTATCAGAAGCAAAGTTATCAGCATAGTTACTAGTCCATAAAAAGTAAATGGTGACAGCATACTAAAATGCTGTAATGAATAAGGGTTAACAACACCTAATTATCATCCTCCCTAACTAGCATATTATATTAATGTCTAAGAAGGTCTCTTTGGGTTTTTAGCAGGGCGGGCCCATACCTCAAGATCTTAGTATGAAGAGATCACATCAGCTTCCACCAGATCTCTCTGCATGCGAACCGCATCAAGTGTGTATGTGTGCTCTAAGCAAAGCAATATAAAACGCGCCTAAAGCCAGAATTTGGCAGGAGCTGCACTTATGTTATGTCTATGCAGGTGCGGAGATCAGACCTCACAACAATTCTGTGTTGAGTTATCCTTGAAGCTTCAGCACTCTCTGAACAGACATAGTTTACTAAGCAAAGCTGATATCAGAGCAATAACATATTATTCTCATGTAAATCACAACGCTCTTGTAGGTTGAAAGCTAAATCAACAATTAAGTGTCGTGTACAGAAGCAGCAAAAGGAAAAAATGGCGTTTAAACATTTAATAAGCTTGTGCTAACTTAACACAGTATATAGATAAGCAGTAACTATATGACAGTATGGGAGGCCTTTAAGGTCTACATAAGAGGCATAGCTATGTCCAAACACTCGAGCGTCCTCAAAACCATTCGACTACGCTTACTCCTATTAGAGAAACAACTAGCCGCTCTTGAGAGGCGCCAGCAGAGCAGCCCTGACACAGTAGTAGCAGAGGAAATAAAAAAGCTGATTGCAGAATATAATGAAGAGGCAGACAGGAAAGTTCAGCACATGGGGAAATATGCGACGGCTCGGACATACGGAGAGGGGGAACGTCCTAGCTCGCTCCTTGCCAGGGTACTGAAAGGCGCTAGAGGGAAGATGCAGATCCCAGAGATAAAAACTACTAACTGTGGAATTGTCACAGACGATGCAGAGATAGCAAAGGTGTTCAGGAGTTACTACTCGGACCTGTACTCCTCTAGGTCTGGGGGCTGCGCAGACGACATAGGGGATTACCTGGAGCATATAAACTTGCCCATGCTCACGAACACACACTGTGAGTTCCTAATGCAGCCTATAGGCAAAGATGAAATCATAGAGGCGTTGGCAAGCATGCGCTCTAGTAGCGCCCCTGGGGCAGACGGGCTCACGGTGGGTTTCTACAAAGCGTTCCAGGATAAATTAATCCCACACTTGTCCACGCTATTTGACGATGTCTGCATTGAAGGCAGTATGCCACAATCCATGAGGGAGGCGCTGATAGTCACCATACTCAAGCCTGGCAAGCCTCACAATGACTGCAGCTCGTACAGGCCTTTATCTCTACTTAATGTAGATGATAAATTGTATGCAAAAGTATTGGCGACTCGACTCGCGCTGCTCGCCCCCAAATTAGTTGCCCCGGAACAGGCGGGTTTTATACCCAACAGAAACCTCGCCTATAATATTCGAACAGTGCTGGGCACCATCCAACATGTCAGACAAGATACGAAAGCCATATCGTTTTTTCTAGATATGGAGAAGGCCTTTGACTCCGTTGAGTGGCCATTCATGATTCAAGTATTGCGGAGACTAGGGCTGGGTGAGCCGTTCCTCCAAATGCTTGGTGCCTTATACCATCAACCAACGGCTAGGCTTCGCCTAGGCGACCTAGTGACGGACTCCTTCCCGATCTGCAGAGGAACTAGACAAGGCTGCCCGCTATCACCGCTTCTCTATGCACTTGTGGCGGAACCGTTAGCATGTGCATTACGAGGGTATCATAGCAATGAAGGTGTCAATTTTCCAACGTATATGATTGTAATATCAACGTACGCAGGCGACACATTGTTTTACGTTCGAGACCCGGAGAATAATTTGACATCGGTGCTTAGAGAGGTGGTGCCATTCTGAGCACTCTCCGGCTTGAGGATAAACTGGACGATATCGGTGGCCTTTCCTCTGACCCCAGCGACATGCCAATTTGACATGGAATACCCGCTACAATGGTCTCTAGAATCGGTTCGATATCTAGGGGTTCAGCTGCACACAGACTCGGATATTCTGCTAAGAGAGAACTATGGAGTGGCATTCAGCAAGCTGGAAGACGACGTTGAGGCATGGTGCAAGTTGCCTCTATCCCTAATGGGACACATAGCCATTGTCAGGCTCGGCTCTGGTTCTCTTCGGGGCTGTGCTGAATAACCTTTGACCTCCCCCCACACGACTCTCCCAGAGTCTGACGTAGAATACACAGACTACTAAGATCGTCCCGTGAGGGCGGGAAAGGAAGGGGACAGCGGGGAGGGAGAGCTGAAACGACAACACAAGGGATTAGTAAACAACCCCCCCGAAACCCCACAAGGAACTATCTCTACAATCCTTCCTTAATATTTACAACAATGATCTATGCCCATACCTGTAAGAAAAATATAAGTGACTTTGTATTGTGGGAGGAAGGAGGAGGGACGTGATCGTGGAAGCGAGCCAACTGTAACAACAAACACAGGGGAACACAATGAGCTTATGATAGCACGTGACTCAATATTTCTAACTCTTAATACATACTACCTACCACTCCTTTAGGGTGTTTCTTTATAGGCCACACCAATCCCCTTGATCACGTACCCCCGAATCGTCTCCCCTGGATGTTAAATACAAAGTGTAAAATGGGTGATGAAATAATGGAATCATAAAGAAAAAAACGGCAGGATAGGTTAATGCACACTTTCATATGATTCATGCCGGCTAATGTGCTCTTTTTTTCCCACAAGTGAAGATACCAGAATCGTAACTCTTTCCAATAAACAGTGACAGTCGCCCTGTTTCGGTTATACTATGCAAGCTTGCATAGTCAGGCGTTTGGCTTAGCAGTAATGGTCCGTTCTAAACACAAACCGGAAACAAACCTCTCCCTGCAATGAAAACGGAAAACCTGTTTCGTCCAACAGGGAGAGGAAGAGAAACCTTGTTGAATCACAAGGCTTCACCAAAGTACTTGGTAGGCGCACACCGCCGTGTGCGCTGAATACTCTGAACAAATGTTCTTCCACCCATTCAGCACGGGGTGGAACAAGACACAGCCGGAAACCAAGTCCCCAAACAGAATCTTACCGCTACTCCTTCTTACCGACCAGTTTGTAGAGAAGGCAAGAATTATCGGCACTGCGCGTGAAGAATTGCCGAGTCTTATTTCCGGGATTTTGCGTGCGTAGCGTCAGAACGTGACGTCATCTTCATTCTTTCTGGGTAATGTAGTTCAGCCTGTACGGTCGCATTTTGTCCCGCATTACGCGGACAGCGGCCATACAAGGCGAAACCCGACAGCCATCATGAAAATGGTAGTACTGCCCAGATTCTTATCTCTGTTCAGTGCCATACCGATGGTGCTATCTAAAGCTTTCTTCAAAACTATAACACAACTTATGATTAGGCTAGCGTGGGGAGGCAAACAACCCAGAGCATAATGGACCCTTCTTACGCTGCCGTGCGAGATGGGCGGACTGGGTGCGCCGGATTTGGAGCTGTACTACAGGGTGGCGCAGGCTGCCCATTTACATACATGGATACACGGAGATGCGCATGTCCCCCATGTGCGCTTGGAACGTCTATTTGCAGATCCACTCCCGGCTACGGTATTCAGACCGGTGGACCGCAGAACGGATGTATTGGATTCTATCACTACCACGAATCATGCATGGCACTCTCTCCTGCAGGCGCAGAACTGTGTAATATTATATTCCCCTAACATGCCCCTTGAGTGGGCGTTATGGCTAGCTCCACTCGAAGAGAGCGGGGTAGTTCAAGCGCTACGCAAATTGGGCATCACTAGTGCAGGAGAGTTATTTGTTGAAGGAAGAGTGAAAACGTGGGACCAGGTTGCATCAGAGTGTTGCGAAGCATCGCTGCTACTCCGTTTCGAATACCAAAGGGTGCGCAGCGCACTGCTGGACCTCCTTGGCCCAGATCTGGCGGAGCTGCCCGAGGTCAAGGAACTCACGCATTTTATCAAAACGGAAACTCCCCCGTAAGTTGATCACAAATCTGTACAAGACGGCTATGGCGCACAGAGGGCAACAGCTTATGAAAGCTAGAGTGGCCTGGCAGAGAGATCTGCAGGTCACTATAGACGATGGCATGTGGCGATATTGCTGTATGAATACCAAAAAACTGTCATTGAATGGTAGACATAGGCTGGTACACTTTAAGTTTCTCCAAAGAGTGTATTACACCCCGGAGCGGCTTCACCGGTATGGCCTCAGGCAGACGGCAGAATGCGAACGGTGCCACGAGCCAATAGCCGACTTCATGCATCTTGCATGGTGGTGCCCGGGAATCCAGAGATATTGGAACAACGTTTTCATGGAGATGAGCTTGATACTAGAACTTGAAATGACCCCAGACCCCATTAGCACTACTGGGTCACTCCAGAGGACTGCCGGTTGCGGTTAGACGTTTGGCCGATATTGGAATGCTAATAGCTAGGCGAGTGGTAGCTCTCTGCAGGATGAGAGGCCCGCTCCCAACGGCTAAGAGATGGGCGCATGATATGCTATACTGCTGCACACAGTCTGAACATTATAGGGAGCTACTGCCTCCCACAAGCCGACCGAAGAACTTTTGGGGCTTGTACCAAACGCATCTGAGGACTAGAGACATAGAGAAAGAAGCAGAGAAGGAGGCGGATAGTGAAGACGCATTGCCAGACACTATAGAACCTACAGAGGAAGGCTAACAGAGTTCCACAACATATAGACACGTAAGGTGGGAACTGGTGAGTGACACGACATGAGTGAGGAGGGCGGTGACGGAGGGGGGACAGGGCGAACACATAACGCACTGCACGATCCCCAGGGGACTCCAACAGTAAGACGAGTTGGGTCATACAGCACAGCTGACTTATGTGCTAGGAACGGTAACTTGGACAGCCACACAAACTCACATTGATGGCAGGGACTAAAGGCGTGTTCCACATATTGACACGGGTGGACCAGGGAGAGGGGCTATGTGTGTTCAGGGAAAGGGGGGAGGGGGGAGATTAGGGTTTGTTTGCTTAGGTAAGGCCTTAGATTTAGTGGAGATCCACTGGCAAACTAGGTACAGGATCAGGTAGCAATAAGGAAAGGGGAATAGGGTTCAGTCCCTCACAAAGGGAAGGGAATGATCGGATATCCTAGGACCTGCAATATATACTGATAGCTGCTTGAACTTACACGTGTAACACGCTGCCAGACCCCCGGGTTGTCGGCTATATCGCTGTGTACCTTAAGATCGAAAGTACTACTGACCTGGGATCTCACTGCTGCCGGCCTCCAGGTTGTAGGCTACGGGCTGTGTATGATAATGGACATGACTAATAAAGGTTTTTGAAAAAAAAAAAGAAAATACTTATCTAATTCAGATTCCGTTTCCTTGGATATCTGTCTTTTCCCGTTTTAGTATTATCCCAGAGAAGTCCTGAAAAAATAGGAATTACATTGAAGTCCACTTGAGGTTAAGGTGGATTTCTTCCCTCTATTGTAAAAAACATTTTATTATTGCTTCACATTAGGACCTTACATTGCATCCAGTCATTGTTCGTCCATAGGTGGGTTTCAGCGTGTTCTTCCTAATATGTTTCCTTGTTATTTCTAAACCCTAAAACCCTTTTTATACTCTACCTTTTTACCTTTGTAGATGGGCACACCCCTTCACTCACACCAGTTACCTGGCTTAATGGAAGAAGGGAATTATCCAGGTAGTCTAGCATTACACAGATGACCATACAGACGTTAGGATTATTAGTTCTTTGCATACTTACCTTTTCTCTTCTTTGTGATGAAATGAAAATGTTTTACTACCCTGCGTGTGTTTGGTTCTTATGTTAAGTTAGCATTCGCTGAACCATTTTATGTCCAGCCGCCATTTTGAATCATGTTGTGAGTTGTGTATTCCCTTCTCAAAAAGCAGGCTGTGGAAAGCCCCATGTACCCAAGGTTAGGCCTTGATTTTCTAATGAATTTACTGTTCTTGTTAATTCATTTCTTTTCCATAGAGGCTTTCTCCCACTAGTCTAGTAGTAGACACGAACAGAATGGCAAAACACAAAAAGAGAAGCTATTACAGCACAACCATTTCACTTCATTAGTTTATGAGGCCAAGAACTGTATTGGTCATAGATTAGAGTAATCCCATAATGTAATAGTGGGTCTCTGCACAATGAGGACGATGAAGAAACACCAATCATTTCAAAATAATCCAATCAAATCATCATGTTCAGTTTCCTTCTATCCTTTATTAAAGTCCAAAAATTAAAACTCCCAACACACGCGTTTCATCTGTTAAACAGACTTTTTCAAGGCAAATAATGGAAATGTAGACGAGTTTCTAGTGTGTAATCAAAACATCACTGTAGCACTTCAAATAAGACTGGGACCAGGATCCAAAATAAGAAATCCGTTATGTACGACATCAGAATCCAAGATGTGTGATTCAACGCCAGCACTGGCATTCAGCCATTAGGTGCACTCCCACGACCACAAGGCTACACTCTACCCTGAACTGGCCTTACTAAAGGGTCCCAATCCTTACGTGTGGAAGTACAATTTATGAGCTTAAAAGTCGGCAATGGCAATGGTCCTCGGTGAATAAATATCACCTGGACACTGTACGGGACATCCCTAATAAGTTGAGCTCTTGTATCAGTTCCGTCTTCTACACAACCGCAATGCAAACCAAAATCAAAAAGAAGTTGTTTGCGAGAAGGAGTAGACATTCTATGTTTGATTGCCTCGGAAAGTGGCAAAAAGAGGTTAAACAGAAGTGAATGAAAACAGAGAAGGAGGCCCGGATGGTAAGAATGCAAACATTGACTCAGAAAGCTCTAGTGCATGATAGAGAGGAGCAGGAGATAGGAATTGAGTGTGAAGTTAGGAGGTTTCAACAGAATATTGATAAATCTTATGTAGCCCGAGGAGAAAATTATGCTTTTGTTGAAGAATTGCTAGATGCTCGTCCCCCACCTCCGTATTCCCCGCAGAGGGTATATCCCGCTCTTCCCTCACAGGCCCAGCTACCCGGTTCTTCTGTCTCTTCTGTTTCTGCTTCTGTTACTGTTGATCAGACTGTCTTGGCCACAGCACCTCCTGTCTTTTCTTTGTCTTTGCCGTCTGTGGCACCTACAACTGTTAGCATTCCTGCAACACCTATTGCTTTGGCATCCCTTTCGCCTGCTCTTACACCCACGACCCAGCCAGCAGCGATGTTAAGTCCCACTACCTGTGTTATCACTCCCACTGTGTTCCTCCATTCACTCACATTACAGAGTATTGGGACACCATTACGTGGCCCTGAGGCTAGAGACTAGACAAAATTTAAGGAATGCCTTGGGTGAACATTGGTGCGATCTGATACGGGGGAGGCAGAGAAACAGGTAGTGGCTAATCAGGCAGCACAGTGGGCCTGCAACCCCATTTATGGTGTGGAGGATGTGTGGAGTGTGATGAAAGATTATGAGCCTGTTGTACGGCAGCATGCCCTTAAGCACATATCAGTTACTCTGATTGGACTTTGGGAGCAGTGTTTCTATGATGCAGCACTGCAGATCATTTATGATATTAAGGATCATGTATACGTTACCGATATGGTGCCTGGTCAAGTTTTTGGTAATGTTGGGATGCTGGTTGCTTATTGGGGTAGGCTGCTTGGGAAGAGCCCGAAAACAGTATCTCAGTTTCCGATGAGGGAGGTCCACCCCATATATCACTCTGAAATTCCAGAGCTACGGGATCAGCACAATGTTGTTACTAGACCAAGGGTAGTGACCCGTTTCCAGGAAGAGTAATGTAAATGTAAATGTAAATGTAGCCGTACTTGTAAAGCGCACTGATACTCCTGAGTGTCCTGGCGCTGTACTCATACCGCTAGGGAACCCTTCCTGGTTTTTCCCCGTGAGATGTCCACTCCTGGGCATCCCCAGGGTGCAACCAGGCATCCCTAGCGCTGTAGGGTGCCGTTGTGGAGACTAAGCAAGCTATTACCCAGAGTTGCAGCGTGGGACCCATGCTTAGAGTAGGCACCGAGGCGAGAAATCAGGTCCGAGGAATTATGAGCCCAAGATCCGCCGAGACAGCCAAGGCAGGAATTGAACCCTGGTCCCGGGCCAGAACTCTGCATCAGGGTCTGCCGCTCTAACCATTGAGCCACACTTCTTCACACAGAGTGGGTCTATACCCCATGGAAAAGGAGCGAGATCTTGTCCCTTAAACTCAGTTACCTGACCCTAGGAAAAATCCTACTTCATATTATAAAGAATTGACGGAGGCTGAGACTGAGACTGCTTCTTCGACAGTAATGACGCTTGCGGATATTGAAAAGTTATTTGGTTTGTTGGATCCTGTTGATATTTGGAGACAGGTACACACGCAGGATCACATTGCAGAATTTGGTGGTATCTGGGATCAAATTAAAGTATGGGACCAGGAAAGGAAGCCTGATGAGAAGCCTAAAGCAGAAATACCTATTTTGCCCGGTCGCATTATCACGTATATGTATTCTTGTATCCCGCCTAGAAAGGTTGATTGGGACAAGCTCTCGGATTGTCGTCAGAAGAAAAACGAGAGTGTGTCTGATTTTTTCAATCAGTTTGAAAGTGTGTTTCTAGATTGTAGTGCGCAGAACTTGTCGATCGAAGGTGGTGTGCGTTTGTCAATAGATTTGTTTCAAACTTGCTGCCCGAGATTGCGACTCGATTACAAGCTTCCGAGAGTACCTAGTCCACATCTTCTCCTTCTGTTATCTTGAATATGGCGCAGTATTATGAGCACAGGGACAATGAGGATAAGGAGAAGGCGGAAAAGAAGCACAAGGATTTGATGACGAAGGTGTTGTTGCAGCAGGCTTCTAGAGGGAATGGTAGAGGTTGTAGTGGTATGGCCCGACATCTTTCCCGTACTAGCAGGAATACTACGCCGGTGGGGCCAAATCAGTGTACGTATTGTGAGGAGGAGGGACACTGGCGCAGCGAGTGTCCTGTATTTCTGCAGAAGGTGGCCAGGACAGGGCTCAGACCGTTGGGAAGAGTAGGATCGTAATGATCAGAACTACTTTGACGATCCTCTGGGCAAACAGTATTATCATGATGACTATGGTACAGATGAGGTGACCGGGATGTCTTACAGCTAGGCCAGCCGGGGACATGGTGAGGGACCAGTTTTGATACCTGTAGACCAGCGAGGTCTGTTTGTTTTAGTGCAGATGTGCACGGTTCGACTAAGGAGTTTTTGGTGGATACTGGTTTAGCGAGCAGCTCTATTTCTGGTTTCTTGGTCCCTGGGGCGACTCTGTCTGGCCATAATAATGTTTCAGTAGGATTCTCTGTGTACCGCTTGTGATCCCCATTTCAAAGCCTCTTGCTTTGACTATTGGTCCTTTCAGTGTGGATTCACCATTCTTGTTGACATCCAATTGTGGAGAGAATTTGATGGGTTTGGACTTGTTGAAGAAATTGCATGCTACAATTTACTGCTCCCCAACTGGTGTCTATATGACGATGGGTCCTGATGTGGTGTGCGCTAAGCAGTGTCTGTCTAAAGATGTCTCCTTCCCTGTTGAATTTCAATATGTGCCACCCACATTGTGGCCAACGGGCGACACAGAATTGTGTTTGTTGCAGATATTTCCTGTTTCGATTCGTGTCAAGGAAGGTACTATTTTATCCAGTATTCCTCAGTATAAGATACCACAGGCAGGTGTGCGAGCTTTGATAAAGATTGTGCAGGATTTGATTGAGAAAGGAGTAGTGAGGAGACGACTGCTAATGTTTGCAATAGCCCTATTCTTCCCATTCTTAAAAGGATGTCTTCGGGCCCCTCTGGGTATCATGAAGATGTTTATCGTTTTGTGATTGATTTGCGTGAAATTAGCAAAATAGTGATTCCCCAGTTTCCGGTGGTCCCTGACATTACGACTCTCTTGACAATGATTCCTTCTTCTGCTAAATTCTCTTCTGTCATTGACTTGAAAAATGCATTCTTTAGTATTTCCATTCATCCTGATAGCAGATATCTGTTCGGGTTTACCCTCGCTGGTAGAAATTTTAGATTCTGTTGCGCTCCTCAAGGCTATACAGAGAGTCCTAGTATCTATAGTCAGGCATTAAAAGGTCAGCTGGATTCCTTGTCACTCCCTACAGGTAAACTATTGCTCCAGCAAGTTGATGACTTGCTCATCGCCTCGGATACAGAACAAGGTTGCAGAGACAGTACAGTCAAATTGCTGCTACATTTAGCTCACCATGGCCATAAAGTATCCTTTTCCAAATTTCAGTATTGTCGACAGGAGGTCACCTACTGTCGAAGCAGGGTAGGAGGTTGACCCCTGAGCGCATCAGTACCATTTTTAAAATGTCTGTCGTGCAAACTCAGAAAGACGTGCGTGCTTTTATAGGTATCACTTCCTATGGCAGACAGTGGATACCTGACTACTTGTTGCTTATTAAGCCCCTGCTTGCGCTAACACGAAAGGATGTGCATGAACCCTTGCCTTGGGCGCCAGAGTGTCAGCAGTCTTTTGAGCAATTAAAAACTGCACTTTGTCCTTCTCCAGTGCTTGGTAACCCAAATTATGCTAAATGCTTCGTATTGTACGTCCATGAGCTGGGTGGTTGTGCGCTTTCTGTTTTGACGCAAAAAATTGGAGATAAGCAATGCCTGTGTGCTTATTTCTCTGCTGTGCTTGACCGTGTCACCCGAGCCCTATTGAGCTATCTAAGAGTAGTCGCGGCTGTGGCCATCTCCATAAGACATCGATATAAGATATCGGCCGGACTCGTACTCGATACTGACCTCACAGTTATGGTACCTCATGTTGTGGATACACTTTTGAATAAGATAAGGACACAGCACCTCACCAGTGCAAGTCTGACCTGTTATGAGCTAACGCTCTTTCAAAAGCACATTACGATCAAACGCTGTGCCACTCTGAATCCAGACACGTTACAACACCTTCTTTCTGATAATGAGGAGATTGACATACATGATTGTATCTGCCGGACCGAAGAAGAGACGAAGGGACGGATAGACCTGACTGATGTTACCTTTTCTGACCCCCAAGGTGAACTATATGTCGATGGCTCTTGTTTCAAATTACCAGATGGCACCACCACTGCAGCATACGCAATTACTAACTACTCTGCATACGGTAGTTGAGACATCACGAGTTCCTTATCAGTCCGCTCAGGCACCTGAGTTAGTCTCCCTTATTCGAGCTTGTGAATTGAATGCGGGACTGGTTGTTAATATTTATACTGACAGCCAGTACACCTTCTGGGTTGCCCATAATTTTGGGCGGCTCTCGGCAGAGAAAGGGTTTATTACTTGCCACGGGATGCTCATTCAGCATGGTTCTCTTATAGATAGGCTTCTGTCCGCTTTGACACTTCCTAAGAAATTGGCCATAGTGAAGTGCAGTGCTCATAAGAAAGTTACTGAGGATGTGGGTGAGGGGAACGCTTTTGCAGATTAGACAGCTAAGGAAACAGCCCGAACTAAGAACCAAGATGAAAAGAATGTTTGTAGCAGGTCCCGCCAGGTGAGTACCTGAGTTCTCCCTCTTTGAGGATACACTTAATACTTTGAAGGAGATACAGAGTGAGGCCACGGTGGAGGAATTAGCAGTGTGGCAAGAAAGAATGGCAAATTTGAATGATGAGGGATGTTGGATTGACAAGTCAGGGAAGTAGAGATGGGTGTTGCCAGATGCATATGTTGTTCCTGTAGTCACTATGCTCACGGGCCAGCTCATATCAGCACTAAGAGTATTTGCAAGTTGTTAGACCCCGTATGGCAGAATTACAGCATTTCAAAGACAGCAACACATTTAGTAAAATACTGCATAGTGTGCATGATGCACAAACCTGGCAAGGGTACCCCTACACCACCCTGTATTTTTGCACCTCCCACTTTACTTTTTGAGGTCCTTCAAATGGACTTAATTGAACTGGATGGGGTCAATAATTTGAAGTATGTGTTAGTAGTTGTCTGTGCTTTCAGTAAATGGGTTGAGGCCTACCCCACTAAAGAGAATACAGCCATTGCAACTGCAAAGATACTCCTGAAGGAGTTCTTTCCTCGCTTCGGCTTGCCCCCTTTGATCTGGAGTGCTAACGGAAGTAATTTCAATGCCAAGGTTATTCACTTAGTTTGTGAATGACTACACATCAGACAGAAGTTTCATGCTGCAAATCACTCCCAGTCAGCAGGTTTGGTTGAGAAGTACAACGGTACTCTCAAACTGAAATTGGCAAAGACTCAGGAAACCACGGGATTGCAGTGGCCAAATGCTTTACCATTAGTTCTTTTGTTCACGGGAACAACAGCACATTCTAGGAGAGGATTGTCACCCCACGAGGGCGTGTTCGGACGCCCGGCAAATGTCTTGGGCGTCCCGCGCCTGCATAGGTATTCAGAGATTGAGTACCCTTTATAGACCGATGACCTGTACCAGTTAACTTAAAAATTACGTTATATTCACAAACAGATAAAGGAATCACGTCTGCCTGTACCAGAGGGGCCGGGTCAAAACATCCAGCTGGGGGACTGGGTGTTACTCTAAAACTTTGCGCGGAAGAAGTGCTTGGAGCCCTGGTGGAGGGGCCAGAGCAGGACCTCCTCGCTACCAGAACCGCAGTGAAAGTCGCTGGCCGAAAGAATTGGATACATTCCAGTCACTGCTGCAGAGTACCCTTGCTCTTACCCTATGACCAATGGGTGAGGGATAGTATTGGGGATGCTGAGGGCGAAAAAAGATATCTCAGTTCGTCCCCTTCAGTGACACGATGCTTATATGGACTCAAACAGATGCTGAGAATGACGACGTGCTAAATGCAGCAATCCCCCTTGAGATCCGAGCAATAAAAAAGCCCCTCTTCGTTGACCCTGCTGTGCCTGGAGTCACCAGGTACAATTTGCGCCCTCTGTTGAAGAACGTTGCACCAAAGGAGAAGTCAGATTAGTTATGGATGGACTGTGCAAGTTAGGGTGTACTTTGTCATAAGTATCAATGGAGTTAGTTTAGTGTGAGGCGAGATTGGTGCATTGTTCTGACATTGGACAGGATAGATCGAACGTGCTCCCTTGGAGGGGGTACATTATCCTGTGCGAAGTGGGATTCT
The DNA here is from genome assembly GCF_964261635.1 of Lissotriton helveticus. Lineage (NCBI taxonomy): Eukaryota > Metazoa > Chordata > Amphibia > Caudata > Salamandridae > Lissotriton > Lissotriton helveticus. The sequence continues at coordinate 443,352,879 of NC_136063.1, read as the reverse complement.
TCGAGGGCTAGCCCTGAGCAGCTCCACCACAGGTGCTCAAGAGTGCCAATGTTGATGAACAATAGAAGCCTGTACCAGTGAGGCTCTGACGGACACTGGGAACAATTGCCATTGTTATTACTTTTACTACATTCCCCTTTTCGCTTCATAATGTATCCGTTTGGTCAGCCTATTGCACCACCGCGTCCAGAACAGGGTTGGTCCACAAAGAGTGAAATAGTTTTTGCATTAATAGTTGGGATTGCCTTAGTAGAAATACTTGGAATATCTTTGTTTCTAGAGGAGAAGTATCCTGTACATTCCTTGGTTAGTACAACACCCATTCCCCCTGAACACATGTTTGTTACTTTGGCCCCTCACAAAAGAGAGCACTGAAAGTCTTATACAGATAATGTATTTATACAAATGTTGCATCAGGCTCATGAGGTGTCTAATACAACTAATTGCTGGATTTGTGGAATACTTCCCTCAGTGACTCATAAAAGTGATAACTTGTTGTCCATGCCACTGTCATACATCAGTAGTTGTGATGGTTGATTTGAAATGCTCAGTATGGTGTGCCCCATCCCCAATTCTATACTATGGATAGGACACCTGCTGATTCTCGCACCGTGGTACTGAATGTACGTTTCCATCACAGGGTTCCCTCTGTAGGTCCAACAGGACAAGAGGCGTTTAGTAAATTGTTTTTAAAGTTCTGTATGAACGCATACAAAAGAGTAAAGAACGCAACCTGTTTTCTAATGGAAATAGCTGATTACCAAGGGTTTAACACATCTGAGTATTTACAATCTTTCCAGGCTCATAATGTTACCAAGGACCAGCCAATACCAGTGTCAGTGGTCAACACAATAGCTAGTTTCTGTGTCCAGGGGACCGGGAGGATAAAGGTGGGGGAGAGCAGGTACAATTCCAAAGATTGAGAACGACCGATAGTCCGCCCTTAATCCCACCCCCAATGTCTATTTTGTCTGTGGATCCCAAGCTTATGTCTGGCTCCCGAGGGTGTGGGTGGGCAGGTGTTATCTCTCTTTCTCCTTCCCCCTGTGTATATAGCTCCGTCCAATTACCATATAGATCATCAGCTGCGTGTAGGAGTGTATACTTGCCTTGGGTCAGAAGAGTTATTGACACGAAGGATATAGATCAGACAGATCCCACCTTTCAACAGTTTGAGGATGCCATGAAGGGTAGCGTACCTTTTTGGGGCCCCAAGTCCAATAGCCTTAACATTCGTCGGTTAACAAGGGTTGTTGAAGGCGTTATTAATACACCAGCTGGTATAATGACAAACATCACTGCTGAGCTTCAAGCTACACAGTTTGTTACCTTGCAGAACTGGATGGTGTTAGACGTTATACTTGCCGATAGAGATGGGGCCTGTCGTGTCATTGACATTCCCTGTTGTGTGTACATACCTGACCACGCCCCCAATGTGTATGCTGCCATACCGAAATTGTATAGACTCTCATCTGACATACGCCAAGAAAATGGTATTTGGACTCTCTCTGGATGGTTCTGAAGTATGTTCATGTCCTGGGGTTGGAAGATCCTTATCTCTCTAGCTGTGATTGCAGGTATTTTCTTCACATGTTGTCTTTGTATACACTGTCTCCCAACCTGCTGAACTTATTGTATATATGTTCTCACCCCTAAACCGAAAAAGCCAGTTCCTGACACTAGTGCTGCCATCATGTTGCAATAAGATGTTGCCGACATGATGCAGATAGACAAGAACATTTTTGGTTCTACATCATCCCTTGCAAAGTCTATTCCCAATACTGAGTATATGGATAGTTCTGAGTGTACACACTGTTCTTGTTACCGTATTCCTTACCCATAGATAGAGGCTTTCTCAATTAGCCTAGCGGAAGACACGAACAGAATGACCTTGGCATAAAGATAATGTGTGCCTGATCTCAGAGTTGAAACTCATCTTTCTGTGCTTCTTTGTTTTAGCTGCACCTGCTAGTAGATTTCCATTATGGGCAGGAGATTCTTGATTCAGAAACGTTCAAAATGTATCTCTATGTTTGCTGAAGTCAGTCCCCTCTGCAGCAATCCTAGAAGACTGGTCAGACTGGACTCTGCTTGAGTGTACCTGAATAAAATACACTTGGTTTGTATTCTCTACTGTCTGACCGACTCTTAATTTGTACCGAAGGATGAGAGGTTGTCACAGGTGACCCGGGTGGCCCTAATCTGGTCACTTCCTTCATTTGGTTAACACTGATTGCTCGTGGTTGACTGGTCTGGTCCTAGAGTGGGGTGCGTCATGGGACATTTTCTCCTTCCTTGTTCTTTTCCCTTCTTCCCCGGGTTACTGTTGGTACTTTGACCTTGTTAGGTACAATAGGTGACCAGGAGAGGTTGGGGACCTTTCATCTTTGTATGATGGTCCTGTGGAAACGTAAGTATGTTCTGACACATAAGCCTTTCGTAGTAAGAATGCATTGACTCTTTAGATTCTTATGCAGTCCTTTAGATCTTCAACCAATCATTTTCTTTCTGGGGAAACCTTAGTTTTCAAAAAGTTATTCACCTGATGACACTTCTCCATAACCACAGAAGATGGAGCATTTGTTAAAACATCCCTTGGTAACTTGGCAATTGGTTATTGCACAGCCACTTTCCACTCAGCCCACAAATCACTGGGGATGACAATGTCAAAGAAAGTATTCAGATCTTCCTAAAGCACCTTTGACATTTTCACAAATCTGAAAACTTTAGTATACCACTAAGCAGAACTTTTGTCAACTTTGGAAATTGGTCTGTAAATGTGAAACGATCACTGCGTTTGGAAGTCAAATGCGCTCCTCCATGTATTTCCCTAAATGGATAAGCCTTGACCTCAGAATCACTCCTACTCCCAGTCCCTCCTGTCTCCTCTTTGTCGTCTTTCTTTTTTTTCTATTTCTGAGCCCCATCTAAACTTCTGTGTGTTACTCCACAATTGAATGTTGACTGATTAGTTCTTTTTTTTTTTTCACAACGAAAAACTGATTAGTTCTTTTAACTGCCGTTTTAAACTAGGGGTTTGCTTGTTCTTGAGCATGTCTTAGGTCATGCTAAAAGTTTTCCTTAGGGTCGCACTTTTTAAAAAGTTGATCCCAAACTATGTAGCTATTGCTTCAAGGGCCTCATGTGTGATACAAGCATCTTAACAATAGAACAAAAGTTATTCTTCATTTTACCAATCTATGAATCTGAAATCAAGCATTCCCATAATGATTTCTTCCAACTCTTCTTTGACCCTTACTACATTGAGCTTTCTTAAAGGGGTCTCAGTCTCTGATGACCTACCGTGGGGCTATCAATCTCTATAGTGGGTACACTACCTACAGGAGTCGCTCTGGTTTGGGATCTTGCTCTCATCTCTTCAAAGGTATCAATCCCAGACACAACAGTGGCTGTGGTAATTGTAAGGGCAACAGGAGTTGCAACAATAGTTGTGTTATCCTGGGGCTTTGCCGGTGGAGGTGGTAAAGGTATCAGATGCATTCTGTGGGGAGCTGGAAGTGGAATTGCTGCTAATCATAGATATGGGAGTTTAGCGGGTGTCAGTTGTAAAGATGAAAGGGTTCCAGGCACTCCCCCTTCAAGGAAGCTCTAATTGACACACCCACTATCACTTGTATCTGTGGGTGTCAGGAGTTTCACAGATGGTTGATCTCTCAATTGATGGTAGGTACTACATTATATGGGTGTTGTTGGGAAGCCAATGAATCATTCAAAAAGTAATTTCCCTCTCCCTTCATCTTCCTTTACTTTGGTCTTTTCCCAGCTTTCCCATTAGTTAAGACGGGACATTATAACTCCCTCAATCATCTCTGTCCTCCGTGCCTGCTGTCCTACATCCCACTTCACTTCCATCCGGCTGTTAATTGGGATTGTGTTCTTGGCCTTATTATGATATTCTTCTCCTATTTTGCATGTGTTGACCGTTCCTATGCATTCAAGGCTTCATATTATATTAGTCTGGGGTTTCATTTCATATGACCCACCCCCTCAAATTATCAATTATTCTAAGGTTAAAGGTACCATAGGGAGGAAACTGCAAGGACCCTTTGTTCCCAGTGAACTTAATCCATTGTTTATATCAAATACAAATGTGTATACCAATATTGGTTGTCATGTAATGAGCAGGCGTACCTTCCAGTGGGTCCTCCTCGTCTTCACTGACAGCAATTCACGCATCATCTCTAAATAAAGTCTATATTTTCTTGAAAAAATTCATCTTTTCTCTATATTCAACACAATACCAATTAATTAAATGTCAATTAAAACAACCGGCAGTTCTAAGCAAATCATAAGTCTACACGCAACAACAATGACTTCCAATCCCAACATGACACCATGAAATTGTCCACTCACAGCACGACATTCTGTGACATAAGGACCAATCCGAGCATGGCACACACACCGACCTACCAATATCAGCGTGGCATCCTATGACGCATCATGTAGCACCTCATTGTAGCTCTTGCTCACCAGCAATTCAGGTTTGCAATAGTAAATTATTAAAAAACAAAACTCTTGTCTGTTCATCTAAAAGAAAATCCAAAGTGCGCAATCACTCTGGAGTATTCGGGAAATAACACTATAAGGACGTTAACACAGAGACAAAGTGAAATCTCGACCAGTGGGAAATCACCCTGACTAGTGCAATCCAGTGCTCTGCACTGAAGGATAAAACAAACGCCATTCTCTATCAGTGCAATCTCACTATATAAACGTAATAAGTTTCTATCCTTATTGTGTGGCCGATAGCACTACACGGTCAGATACCACAAACCTTGACAGACAAGTTACAATGTAATATTCTCAATATCTATGCCAATATCTTCAACTTCAACTAGTACAATAACCAAAAATGCAACTTTGCAGCAAGCGTGTTTCTCTCTCTTCATTATCTTAAGAAATATACATGAGACAACATCTCAGATCTCACAAGTGCACAACACCCTTCTGGCCCCAAAATAGATACCACACCGGGCAACACACTAACTCATCAAGGCCCACAAACACTGCAAAGCTTATCAACACTCCCAAATGCATAACCCTACTACACTCTTACTCCCAGGACTCTGCAACAATTCAGGAACACCGAAACACTGCCAATTCTCCAAACTGGACCTTTGGAAATTCAGGGACGTGGTTTGGACTGAGACATATTCAGATGGATTTTTGGTGCAAATTCTAACTAGCTATGCCTCAAGAAGAACCATCCTCTTTCTCTGGATTTTGTTAGTGGGATAGGTTAGAAAGGGATTTGCGCCACTCTACCATGGCACAAACTTAGAACTTTACTATGTCAACAAGGATGGAGCTTTATCTTGAACTGAAATTGAGCTCACACATTTATTAGCTTTGCATCAACAGTGAAGCAGACTTTGCCCTACAGTAAGAAAAGAGAGGAGTAAGTTGCAACCCATAAAGTTTTTTTTAGCAAATTAGTAAAGTTACAATCTCCAATCAAATCAATTAGACATAAATAGAAATTCACCTGAATGCAGCATTCATATTAAAGGCAATGTGTGCAAATCAAAGTGAAGTCTCATATCCATAAAGGAAACTCCTTACTGCTAAGCTAAGCTTGTGAGGAGGTCCGAAAAGTTCAGAAGCAGCAGTTGTCAGCAAATATGGCATCAAAAAAAGAACCAAATAAAGGTTCCAATTAGAATGAGAAGGAATGTACTTGCTCTCGAGAGGATCTCTATGAGCAGAAACATAAAAAACATTGGTCTCAAGAGCAGGAATAAGAGGTCACCTGCAAAGGTGCACACAGTTAAAACATAGGTTCTATCTAAGTGATACATTCTTCAGGTTCCCACTGGACAAGAACCAATCAAAACTCTCGCCGATAATACAGTGCCAACTTGTTCTCCTATTGCGGCCTTCACGAGATCTCACAAAGGATTATTCACCTACTCAGTTTCCCATTTCCTAAACTAACTAAATGCTACTCTATGACCTTAAGACCATAAGCTAACAAAGGATATTTCTAAATAGGCACATGTTGACTCTGGTATCTGAAACAGAAATGTGTTATGCACAACAAGCAGAAATGCAACATTTATTTCAAACATGGCATAAGGCACCTAAGCTACTCATGACAATGTCAAATATATGCTAACTAAAGTTGATCAAATTATATCATTACTTTAGTTCTCTAAACCTAAATAGAAAACAACATTACAAATAATATCCCCAAAATTATGTGGTAATAATGAATAAATCATGTGTAATTGATGTCAGCTATGCTTATGCAGGTTACAGGTTAACATATTACTAAGTGCAAATAAATTATGTTGATACTACATCATCAATTATAACACCATTTTGTAATACCCACAAAAAAGGATCACCAAACACTGCCCTGATGAACTAACTCTAATTACTTTTGAGCCAATGTGGCTTTTTTTTTAAACATTTTTTATTATATTCAAGGCAAATCAAGTACAATCAATGCATCCGGAGTTCAACATTTTCATGACAGTTTGTATATTGACAGTGCACATAATATAGCAAATGATAATAAGCCATCCATCAGTGCCGTATCTCCCCGCCATTGTCATCATCAGAATCTTCCTTCACCCACACCCTGGGTGGCTCACATATGTACCCCCTGAATTGATTCCAGGCCCCCCAGACTCTGCTCCATTTTTGAGGACAGCCTCGATTGATAAACACCGCCTTCTCGGCCACTATCGCTGAGTCCATATCCCTGCACCATAGAATAGAATAGAATAGAAGCCATTTATAAAGCGCCTGGTTACTCAGGAACAGAGTGTCCCCGCGCTGAAAACCGCAAAGAAGCTAAGAGGAATGAACACAGGAGAAACGGAAAAGGAAGGGGAATGGAAAAATCAGATGCGAGGAAAGAGGAGGGTTTTTAATTTTCCTCGAAATCTCATTTCAGAGGGTTCCATCCGCATCTCAAGAGGGAGTTCATTCCAGCGCTTGGCAGCCAAGTATCTGAAAGAGGAGCCACCCATCTTTGCTCTAGTTATCTTAGGGATGTTAAACACCATCGTACCAGCAGATCTAAGGTTCCTGGTAGGGCGATGTATGGTGAGTAAACCTTGCAGATATCCTAGGGCCGGTGCCGTGGGCTATGCGATGGGCAAAGCATAGGGCCTTGAATTTAATTCGCTCCTTGATGGGGAGCCAATGGAGTCTGGACAAGGCCAGTCTCCCTGAGGCTCTTCGAGGGAGCTTAAGCACAAGGCGAGCTGCGGCATTTTGAGCGGACTGGAGTTGGTAAGTGCCCTTTTTACTCAACCCCAGTAGCAAAGCGTTCCCATAGTCCAGATGGGGGGTAACTAGGGCATGGACTATGGTCTTTCTTGAGTCCAAGGGGAGAAGGTCTAGTACCTTTCGAAGGACTCTCAAAATGCTGAAGCATCTTGCTGCAACCTTGTTCACATGAGGATTATAAGACAACTTAGAATCCAATGTAATGCCCAGGTTCCGCACCGATGCCACAGGGCAGGGCAGGCTGCCCAATTCCGCAGGCCACCACATGTGGGACCAAGCGGAAGAAGATTTGCCTACCACCAATAACTCAGTTTTGTCGCCATTAAGGCGAAGACAGTTGTTATTCATCCAAGCTTCCACGGAGGAGAGGCAGTTGGAGAAATTGGTGGCGTCTTCTCTGTGGTCGGGCGTAAGTTTGAACACCAATTGGGTGTCGTCAGCGTAGCTGACAATGCCCACCCCATAAGTCTCCACTATGCGAGCCAGGGGTTCCATATAGATATTAAACAAGGTGGGGCTCAGACTGGAGCCCTGAGGAACCCCATGGCTTGCTTTTCTGGGAGAAGACTTAAAGGGGGGGCAATAAATAAATAAATAAATAATACCCTATTTTTGAATGAATAAATGAATAACAGATAGCTCAATAAATAAGAGTCAAGATTCGAGGTAGTAGGAGTTTTGCAGGTTTATTACAGCATAAAGGACAGGAACAGGACAACCTGCATAGGAATAGAATGGCAGGGCCCAGCAGCTGCTGGGGCTGGATCTGGAATGAGCGCGCTAAGGAAGGGTAACTTTTTAATAACAGTACATGAGCATATATACATAACGCAAACACATAGCATTACATCGTAATAGGCGTAGCAGTGGGAGGAGCAATAGGCATGACGCGTAGCAGTCGCGAAAGATAAGGGTGAAAAGAGGTGTAACAGAGGCGTATACATAGACATGTGATGCAGACGTCAATCAATCAATCAATCAGGTCATTTGTAGAGCGCACTACTCACCCGTAGGGTCTCAAGGCGCTGGGAGGGGGGGGGTGCCGCTACTGCTCGAACAGCCAGGTCTTGAGCTTCTTCCTGAAGGAGAGGTGGTCTTGGGTCAGGCGCAGATTGGTCGGAAGTGAGTTCCAGGTCTTGGCGGCCAGGTAGGAGAAGGATCTTCCTCCTGTTGTCGCTCTTCGGATGCGGGGGACGGCGGCGAGGGCGTGGTTGGTTGATCTGAGGAGGCGCTTGGGAGTGTAGAAGTTGATCCGGTTGTTGAGGTAGCTCGGGCCTTGGTCGTGTAGGGCTTTGTGCGCGTGGGTGAGGAGCCGGAAGGTGATTCTCTTGTTGACCGGGAGCCAGTGCAGATCTCTCAGGTGTCCGGAGATGTGGCTGCGTCGGGGGATGTCGAGGATGAGTCTCGCCGAGGCGTTCTGGATCCGCTGGAGTCTCTTCTGGAGTTTGGCAGTGGTTCCGGCGTAGAGGGCGTTGCCGTAGTCCAGTCGGCTGGTGACGAGGGCTTGGGTGACCGTCTTCCTCGTCTCGGTGGGGATCCACCGGAAGATCTTACGTAGCATGCGCAGGATGTTGAAGCATGACGAGGAGACGGCGTTGACTTGTCTGGTCATGGAGAGGGAGGAGTCCAGGATGAAGCCCAGGTTGCGTGCGTGGTCCGTCGGTTTGGGTGCGGTGCCCAGGGCGGGGGGCCACCAGGAGTCGTCCCAGGCGGAGGGCGTGGAGCCCAGGATGAGGACCTCCGTCTTGTCTGAGTTCAGTTTCAGGCGGCTGGTCGTCATCCATTCGGCTACGTCTCTCATCCCTTCGTGCAGGTTGGCTCTGGCGGTGGCGGGGTCGTTGGTCAGGGAGAGGATCAGCTGGGTGTCGTCGGCGTAGGAGATGATGTTCAGGTTGTGTTGGCGTGCGATGGCCGCGAGGGGGCTCATGTAGACGTTGAAGAGGGTTGGGCTCAGCGAGGATCCTTGGGGTACGCCGCAGATGACTTTGGTGGCCTCTGACTTGTACGGTGGTAGGCGGACTCTTTGTGTTCTTCCGTCGAGGAAGGAGGTGATCCAGTCCAGTGCCTTCTCCTGGATTCTGATGTTGCTGAGGCGCTGTACTAGGGTGCGGTGGCAGACAGTGTCGAAAGCCGCGGAGAGGTCCAGGAGGATGAGGGCCGCTGTTTCTCCGTTGTCCATCAGAGTTCGAAGGTCGTCGGTGGCGGCGATGAGGGCGGTCTCGGTGCTGTGGTTCGCTCGGAAGCCGGACTGTGATGGGTCGAGGGATCCATTCGTCTCGAGGAAGGCGGCCAGCTGTTTGTTGACGGTCTTCTCGATGACTTTGGCCGGGAACGGGAGGAGCGAGATGGGACGGTAGTTCTTGAGGTCGGTGGGGTCTGCTGTGGGTTTCTTGAGGAGAGCGCTGAGTTCGGCGTGCTTCTAGCTCTCAGGGAAGGTGGCGGAGTCGAAGGAGGTGTTGATGATGTCCCGCAGGTGGGGTGCGAGGACAGCGTCGGCTTTGTTGAAGACGTGGTGAGGGCAGGGGTCAGTCGGAGATCCGGAATGGATGGAGTTCATGGTGCGGATGGTGTCTTCGGTGCTGATCGGGGTCCAGGTGCGGAGGGTGGTGGTGGGTGGCGTCGTTGCGGTTGTGGCTTGCGTTGGTTGGTTGTTGAAGCTGTTGTGTATGTCCGTGATCTTGTTGTGGAAGTAGGACGCGAGGGAGTTGCAGAGGTCTTGCGACGGGGTGATGTCGTTGTTTCCGGCGTTGGGGTTGGAGAGCTCTTTCACGATGTTGAAGAGTTCCTTGCAGTTGTGTGCGTTGTTGTCCAGCCGGTCCTTGTATGCATTTTTCTTGGTGGCGCGGATCAGTTGGTGGTGTTTCCGGGTGGCGAGCTTGAGGGTGGTCATGTTGTCCGTCGTTGGTTCCCTTCTCCAGGCTTTCTCGAGGGCTCGACAGTTCTTCTTGGAGCACTTGAGTTCGTCGGTGAACCATGGTGTTTTTCTGCTGCAGGATCTGCTGGGCGGGGTCCTCAGAGGGGCGAGTTCGTCCGCGCAGTTGCTGATCCACTTCGTGAGGTTGTCGGCGGCCTGGCTGGGGTTCGCTGAGTTGGCGGGAGGGTGCTGGCTCAGGGAGGCGGTGAGCTGGTCGGCTGTGATCTTGTTCCAGCTTCTTCGAGCAACCTGTTGCTGGAGGTGGTGGATCGTCGTTCTTCTGAAGGTGAAGTGGACGCAGCTGTGGTCCGTCCAGTGGAGTCCTGTTGCGTGGCTGAAGGTGACGTCTTTGCTGGATGAGAAGACGGCGTCGAGTGTGTGTCCGGCGAGGTGGGTGGGGGTGGTCACCAGTTGCTTGAGTCCGAGGTTGTCGAGGTTGTCGAGCAGGGTGATGGTGTTGCGGTCGTTGTTGTTCTCCAGGTGGAAGTTGAGGTCCCCCAGGAGGATGTAGTCGGCGGAGGGGAGAGCGTGCGGGCTGACGAAGTCGGCGATGTCCTCGCTGAATCGTGTGCGTGGTCCCGGGGGTCGGTAGATCAGGGTGCCTCTGAGGGTGGTCTTCGGGTTGGTGTGGATCTGGAAGTGCAGGTGTTCAGCGGTGGTGAGGGTGTCATCGGTGTTGGTAGTGATGCGGATGGTGTCTCTGTGGATGATGGCGATGCCTCCTCCGGTCTGGTTGTCGCGGTCCCTCCGGGTGATCTTGTAGCCCTCAGGGATGGCGATGGCGATGTCAGGGGCTGAGGAGGCGTTCATCCAGGTCTCGGTGATGAAGGCAACGTCGGGGGCGGTGGTGTCGAGCAGGTTCCAGAGTTCTACGGCGTGTCTGTGGACGGAGCGGGTGTTGAGCAGGATGCACTTGAGGTGGGTGCTGCTGGAGTTCGGCTTGGCGGGTGCAGGGAAGGTCCGGATGCAGGTGAACTTGCAGGCGAGGCAGCTGAAGGGTCCGTGGGTGTGCTTCGGGGCGGCTCGGTGACATCCTGGGATGTGGCCGGTGTTGAGTGCGATGAGGTCGGCGGCGCTGTAGGTTCGTCGGGTCGGCTTCCGTCGGTGGGGGCCAGGGGTCCTGGCGCTGGTCGCGATCCGGTCGCGGACGGGCGCAGACGGGCTTACCTTTGGCGCGCCTTCGGCGCACAATCGGCGCGCCCGCTGCGCGTGACCGCTGCGCGTTCGCACGGGCGCCATTTAAGGCGAAGTGCGCGGGTGGGCGGGGCAGCTGGGAGGCGGGAGCGGGGAGGGTTACAGAAGAAAAAGGGGCGGGGACAAGCGGCGGTGGCGGGAAGGGAGGGCGGGGGGCGGAGCGGTAGGCGGACAACCAGGAAGGAGGGTACACACGATACAATACTGAACAGGCACAAAATAGCGACAAAAACGGGGAAAAAGCAGAGAAAACAACAGATCAGTGAGACAAGCACAAATACCTGACAAAACAACCAAAACAAGGGGAAAAAGCGCTCGCAGCGGCGGCAGCCGGCGAACGAGGCAGAAACGAGGCAGCAGCGAGGCAAGGGGCACACGCAGCAGCTGGTGGCCGTGCGGCGCGGGGGTGTCCCACAAGTGGGTCACACTCACCTGCGTCGCACGGTCGCCATTTAAGGCCAAGTGCGCGGGTGGGCGGGGCAGCTGGGAGGCGGGAGCGGGGAGGGTTACAGAAGAAAAAGGGGCGGGGACAAGCGGCGGTGGCGGGAAGGGAGGGCGGGGGGCGGAGCGGTAGGCGGACAACCAGGAAGGAGGGTACACACGATACAATACTGAACAGGCACAAAATAGCGACAAAAACGGGGAAAAAGCAGAGAAAACAACAGATCAGTGAGACAAGCACAAATACCTGACAAAACAACCAAAACAAGGGGAAAAAGCGCTCGCAGCGGCGGCAGCCGGCGAACGAGGCAGAAACGAGGCAGCAGCGAGGCAAGGGGCACACGCAGCAGCTGGTGGCCGTGCGGCGCGGGGGTGTCCCACAAGTGGGTCACACTCACCTGCGTCGCACGGTCGCCATTTAAGGCCAAGTGCGCGGGTGGGCGGGGCAGCTGGGAGGCGGGAGCGGGGAGGGTTACAGAAGAAAAAGGGGCGGGGACAAGCGGCGGTGGCGGGAAGGGAGGGCGGGGGGCGGAGCGGTAGGCGGACAACCAGGAAGGAGGGTACACACGATACAATACTGAACAGGCACAAAATAGCGACAAAAACGGGGAAAAAGCAGAGAAAACAACAGATCAGTGAGACAAGCACAAATACCTGACAAAACAACCAAAACAAGGGGAAAAAGCGCTCGCAGCGGCGGCAGCCGGCGAACGAGGCAGAAACGAGGCAGCAGCGAGGCAAGGGGCACACGCAGCAGCTGGTGGCCGTGCGGCGCGGGGGTGTCCCACAAGTGGGTCACACTCACCTGCGTCGCACGGTCGCCATTTAAGGCCAAGTGCGCGGGTGGGCGGGGCAGCTGGGAGGCGGGAGCGGGGAGGGTTACAGAAGAAAAAGGGGCGGGGACAAGCGGCGGTGGCGGGAAGGGAGGGCGGGGGGCGGAGCGGTAGGCGGACAACCAGGAAGGAGGGTACACACGATACAATACTGAACAGGCACAAAATAGCGACAAAAACGGGGAAAAAGCAGAGAAAACAACAGATCAGTGAGACAAGCACAAATACCTGACAAAACAACCAAAACAAGGGGAAAAAGCGCTCGCAGCGGCGGCAGCCGGCGAACGAGGCAGAAACGAGGCAGCAGCGAGGCAAGGGGCACACGCAGCAGCTGGTGGCCGTGCGGCGCGGGGGTGTCCCACAAGCGTAACAGAATATGTCATGAATGGGGCGGAAACCATGGAGGGGGCTACCTGAGGAGCCGGGACCTCTGACCTAATGGTGCGCGCAAACTGGCAATGACGTGTTACTAGGAGAAGCTGGGGGCTTCGAACTCTGTGCTAGGAGCAGAGACTGAAGTCTGGAGAGTCAGGGCGACATGTACCTAAGCAGTATCTAGTATCTGATGTTTAGGGAACATGTTGATATAAACTAGAAGTCAGGAGGGGAAAGGCTAACAGACACTAAGACTGGACCATGCATTATTCTACATGTAGTGCGTGATGAAGAATATTAAATGACCATTAAATGCAGTATTTCTCTTACATGGAGACGTAAAGGCTAGACAATGACGGAAACTATTGATGCGATTCAGTAGCTTTAGGAATGCAGAGAAGGAGGACTGAACTGATAATCTGGAATCATAACATACTCTTGGCAGACTCAGAGGCAGAGCCAGGCTGAACCGGGCACTGCGAGGCAGGAAGTAAGTGAAGGGTCGAGGACACAGGTGGGGGCTGTATCGCTCCTCAGCGAGGCTTCAGGAGACAGGAGACAAGAGCTGAATCTGGTGTCCAGGCCCTTTTGAGGCCTAGAAACGGGAACTTTATAATGAAATAACGTGCACACTGAGAAACGTGGCAACGTAGCTTTACATAGGCCTGATATTCGTAGTATTCACGAGAACTGGAAACTGGCATACTAGAGGTGGACACAACTGTAATTGCGTCTTTAATCAAACATAGGGAATACATATGCATATTTAATCATGCACATATAACATATGATGGATGACACGTAGGGACACAGAACATGACAAAATTTACTTTTCCACATTCCCTCCTTGTCACTACGTTTCCATCAGGAAACATCAATATTCATGATACCATCTATCATTTCATACAGTATCATTTGCTCGTCTCGAATTATCCTGGAACGGGATTTAGAACGGGGCTTGGGACTAGGAATACAAGATGTAGCACAAATGCCGCAAATCGCAGGGCCACATTGTATACAGAGGCAGCAGCTGAATATGATCGCTACTGCAATACCTAGAAAGGACAAGACTTTCCATCCCCAGGCGGAAATTATATTCCAGAACCAACCGGACCATGTCCAGGTGCCTGGATCTTGGTGTAACAGATGGGCAATTTTATGGAGTCTGGTTATAGCTGAATAAACAGACGGCGCGTTATTTGGAATGAAAATGCAGCAACTAGATCCGATGACTCTACAGGCCCCGCCCCTATCGGCCAGTATGACGTCAAGGACGAGACGATTCTGTAAAACGACAAATCTCATAGCAGATTGCTCTTCAGTTAAGTTACCTAGAGCAGAGGCAGTCTCATTGACTACTGCTTCAAGGGTTCTGGTTAACCTACGGATCAGCTTACTATTCTGGATAGGTCCTATAAAGAAAAAGAAACCTCTATTGAAATCTGTATACTGTTCTAGAGCAGTTTCAGTATAATCGACAATGGGGGACTCCCTTCTATGTCTAATGTGTACTAGATGTGTATTTCTATGATAATCAGATGGGGCTAGGAAAACTGGTGGCAGTAGGAAGGCAATGTAACAGGTTCCCTCCCAATCGAGGGGCAGACGAATATATGCAGTTTGACCACAAATAAAATAAGAATGACGTGAAGCTTTGAAAATAGATTTCCCACTGTCACTATACTTGACAATAGTAGTACAATCACTATGTCCTACATGTACGGAACCATTATTTCGGACACATAATTCGCCTTTAACTGGTAGTACTGAAATAGCAGGTAAGTCTGGAGTGGAATCAGACTGAACATTCAGGACCATGAAATTCGAAGAATAATTACCTAAATTGTACACTTCATTTTCTAGATCTAACCCGGTTCTGTGGGGGAGACCTTGCTTGTCTGGAAAACATGTACTGTTAAGAAAAGACATATCTGTTGAGGATGACGTTAACGTGGACCATGCTCCACACGAACCATTATGTGAAAATGGATAAGGAAAAAGTGGCAGAACTCCCTTCGGTGTCTGGAAAGGGGGGAGTCGACCACATACCCAACAATTAGTGGCATTGCTGGTCTGGTGTGAATAATGTAACATGCGGATGAAAGAATTATTTCGCATAGCGAGGCGGTAAGAGAGTTCATGAGGAGGCAGATCACTAAACGTGTGTTCTACCGTAGCATTGGCAGACTTATTTACATGAAGAACTGGGAAATACAGGTAAAATGCATAACTGGTGCAGGAAATCATAATGCTGAGAAATAATATGAAACATAGAAAAACGATACATCGAATTGAGTTTTGACTAACTCTCTCACTATGGGGGTCTATTTTATACATGTCAGAAACAGTCTAACCGTTTCACCTAGGGGAGGACTTAGACAATAAAACTGGCTGACTTATTTTACTAGACCGGAGTTTCAACTTATACTCCTGTTGCGGAGTTTTCTCTAACTGGGAAGGGTTCGTAGCAATGTCTTTTGCGGGACAGTCCTTAAAAATAATACTTTGGCAGTCCTTTGAATCCTGGGAAATGTTCTTTGAGACTGGTTTCAGTCCATAAAACTTCTTTATATGTGAAAGGTGCACCCAGCCTTTGCGACCCTCCAACTTCACGGCTGTACGGGTGGCGAGGAGGACCTGTCGGGGCTCCTTCCAGCGTGGCTCCAACGGACTTGAGCGGTCAAAATTCCGGACAAGGACCATGGATCCTGGAACGATTTCATGCGGTGCCACCTCGGTGTTGTCTGGAAATGCGGCGGCAACCTGTGAACGACAAGAGTTGAGGGCAGACATCAAGGAAGCTAGGTAATCTGTCAGCATATTACTTGAAACATCGGTAATACTTCGGGGTCTGGGTGTACCCCACATGTTAGGGGGGCGGCCGAAAACGACCTCATACGGGGACAGACCTGATCTGGAATGTGCGACCATGCGCATATAGAACAAAGCGACTGGCAGAGCTACTAGCCAGTCCACACCTTTCTCTTTACATACTTTGGCGATGCGGATTTTCAGGGTCTGGTTATGTCTCTCTACGAGACCTGCTGCTTCAGGGTGGCGTACACAATGAAACTTCCACTGGTACCCTAACAAAAGGGAAACATGCTTCATTAACTCTGAGGAGAATGGCTGGCCGTTGTCAGAATATACGACCCTAGGGAGTCCATAACGGGGGAAGAACTCACGAACCAACTGCTTGGCAGTGGTCGCGGCTGTGTAATCTGGAACTGGATATGCTTCTGTCCACCTGGACAAAGCGCATACAACTACAAGGACATACTTGAAACCTCGACATCGCTCCATCTGAATGTAATCCATCTGGAGGACTTCAAAAGGGTGGTCAGGGGGCTGGAATCCACCTTGTTCCACCGGGACACTTTTACCTGGATTAAACTGGCAACATATCATACAGGTACGGACTTTCTGCTTGGCGGCAGCTCGTAAATGCTTGTTGAACCAAATATTCTGGATACTGTCTAACATAGCTTTTTCTCCTAAATGTGCTGGACTATGTGCGGTATTGATAATGACTTGAACCATAGAGTCGGGGAGAAACCAAGTGGCTTTTCCTTTCGTTAACCATCCCTGATCTGTCTGGACCCCTCCTTGTTCGGACCATTTCTTGATTTCCTCGGGAGTAGCATGTAACTGGATATCTATGACATCTTGAGTAGGGTCCTTAACTGTCATACATGTAGTCGGATCTGGAGTGTGTGTCATGTTAACTGGAATGTCTGGAGTCTGTGCTGTAAGCTTGGCTGTGCGATCTGCTAGATCGTTACCCTGGGAAATAATGTCAGTAACTTTCGTATGTGCTTTGCACTTCATGATAGCGATAGATGTCGGTAAATGTATGGCATCTAACAGAGCTTGAATAAGGAGACCATGCTGAATCTTGGTTCCATGAGAAGTCATGAAACCTCTCTCTTGCCATAGCACTCCAAAGTCGTGTACGACTCCAAATGCGTAGCGTGAATCTGTGTAAACATTAACTTTCAAGTTCTTGGCGTGTATGCAGGCTTGAGTCAGAGCAACTAGCTCTGCTGCTTGAGCGGACAGGGTATCAATACGGTGTGTTTCAATAACTTCGGTGTCGGTAGTCACTGCATATGCGGCGACTAGTTCTCCTGTACTTGTTCTCATGCACGAACCATCCACATAAAGTGTCAGGTCGGGGTCTGGTAACGGAATATCTGTCAGATCTTGTCTTGGCTTGGTCGTAATGTTAACTACTTCCACACAGTCGTGTGTGTCCGGACTTAAAGTAACTGATGGTAACAATGTAGCAGGATTTAAAACGTTGCAGCGTCTGATTTCTATGTGTGGCTGGAACAGTGTCAATTCATAACCTGTTAAACGTGCAATTGTCAAGTGCTGAGTCTGTGTTCGGTTTAAAAGAACTTCCACGGAGTGTGGAACTTGTACTGTCAAGGAGTGTCCTAATACTATGGAATCACTTTGTCTGATAGCTAGTGCTGTGGCTGCAACTGACTTGAGGCACGCAGGCAGAGCCTGGGCTACAGGATCTAATGTGCTCGAAAAATAAGCACAAGGCTTGTATTGTCCTGCTTGATCTTGTGTGAGAACAGATAATGCTGTACCTTCGCGTTCTGTGACGAAAAGTGTAAAAGACTTACTGTAGTTCGGTGTTGCTAGAACTGGAGCTTGGCATAAAGCTTTCTTTAACTCATTGAAGCTAAGTGTATGTTCAGATGTCCAAGGGAGGACAGTCGGTACGGCTGCCTCCTGTGTCGTTAACTGTATCAGTGGCTTGGCTAGAAATGCATACTGAGGAATCCATTGTCGGCAGTAAGAAGTGAGGCCGATAAAGGCACGTACCTCCTTCTGGGTCTTGGGCTGAGGAAGACTCGCTATTAACTGGATACGGTCTGGTGTCAACTGCCTACCCCTCTTGGACAGTAAGTGTCCTAAGTAGACCACTTGCTGGACACAGAATTGAAGCTTAGAAGGGGACACCTTGTGCCCCATCTCGGCTAGGAAATACAAGACTGTAAGGGATGCTCGCTCGCAAGCACGTTCAGAACGGGCTGTGACCAGTAGATCATCGACGTACTGGAGCAGGGCAGTGTCAGTTGGCATGTGAATGTTGTCTAGTTGTCTCTTGAGTGCTTGACTGTAAATACTAGGGCTTTCTGTGAAACCTTGAGGAGCTCGTGTGAACATATAGCTCCTTCCATTTAAACAAAATCCGAAAAGGAATTGGCTGTCTGGATGAATAGGGACACTGAAAAACGCGTTCTTGAGGTCGATTACAGTAAAGAACATGGCTTCGGAATCAATGGCTGTCAATAGGGAAGAAATATCTGGGACAACTGGATACTGAGGAATAATACATTTATTAAGTTCTCGTAGGTCAATCACTAATCGATATACTGGGGGTGCATTTGGATCAGTACGTTTCATGACTGGAATGATCGGAGAATTGCATACATTGGAGTCAGTTTCTACAACTACTCCTTGGGCCATGAGCTCGTCAATAATTTTGGATAAGGCTGCTACAGCCTCAGGTGGCAATCTGTACTGTCTGATTCGTGGTAACACTACACCTGACTTGAGAGTCACACGATGGGGTGTGATTTGCATGTAACCTACATCAGTTGGACCTTGCGCCCATAAATGTTGCGGAACATTAGACAATCTGGGATCAAAATCTCGTAATACATAGTGACCCTTAAAGTCACGTAGGAACAGACGTATTCCCTCTGGGGAACAGCATATAACTGCACCTAACTCTTTCAGTGTTTTAATACCTAATAGATTTTCTGGACATGACTTAGTAAGTAACAAATCAGTAGTACGGGACAATGGACCTACTTCTAGAGTAACTGGCTTTGATATCTCATTTACAATGGGTTTTCCTGAAAATCCAAGGGAAACATTTCTTGAGCCTGAGAGCGGAGCCCCTGGAACTTCGGCGTGACTTATAGTGGTCCTACTTGCCCCTGTATCGATCAAAAACTTTCTGTCTTTCCCTAATACTTGACTGTGAACATAGGGACCTTCTTGATCTACAGGTATCTCGATGAGAGGCAAGCCTACCTCCCTCTCTAGGCTGTTTCATGAATACTGCTGGTACTCTGGATACTCAGACTGTGCATATTGGTACATCTGCTGTGTAACGTGCTGTGTTGCAGCGATAGGCTGCGGAGCTGTAACTGTCCGTTGTGTATTCTGTGGCTGAGGAGTCTGTGAAACTTGTTCTTGTCTAGGCGGACGTGGTCTTTCTTTAGTCTTACCAGTGGCTATGTTGTGTTTCAGAACTGCACACTCGTTTATAAAATGACCTGGCTGTTTACAATAATTGCAGTTCCCTTTAACGGGAGCTGCAGGATGACTGGCTTGATTCGGACCCCTCTTCTGACTGTCTTGAGGAACAGATTGTGCAACTAGTACTTTCATTTTCGTGTCTTTCATACGTTTTCTCTCGTGTTCTTGCTCTTCCCTGATTCTATTCTGGTGGTATTGGAGCATCTGCAACATCTGGGACGGGGTATTAGCTTGCCAGGTACTTTCGACTTTCAAAACTCGATTTTTAATTTGTGGACTTGAATTCTCGACTAATTTAGTAACAAAAAGGTGAGGGTATGACTCACTACTTGTCTTGAGGCCACTGTTGATGCTAAAACATTTCTCAAATCTAGAATAAAAATCACTAATGTCTTCGTCTTGTTTCTGTTTACAGGCTGAGATTGCATCCCAGTCTTCTTTTCTAGTTGTCAATAATCTAGGTAAAACTTGTATTAATAATTCTGGTAATTCTTTACATTTCGCTCCAAGACCGGTACCTGGTACTCGTGCCTTGTCTTCGGCTTCTAGAACTGCCCAATCGATCTTTTTCTCTCCCACCTCCCATTCTTTTTCCTTGAGCTTTTCATACACCCCTGCGGGCAACAGAACCTTTAACATTTTAATTATATCTGGGTACGTGTATTCTCCCATACGGAGCATGTCTTTTAATTCTCGATGGAACCCTGCTGGATCTTTATCATGACAGGGAATTAATTTCTTCATCTCTAGGAGTTCCATCTTTGTAATCGGAGTGTAAACAAACACTCGTTCTAGTTCGCCACCCGTTCCTCTAACTGGGTGGACTTCTCGTAACGGATTCTGTCTCTCCATGTAAAATGGTTTACTTTCTGGGGGTGAGACATGAACAAAATGCGGATTCAAAAACGTTCTATATTTGTGACGCTGTTCTAGAATGACACTAATTAAATCGGTACCTAAACCTTTCCATCTATACTGGAGTAACTCGTTCAGGATATCATGTAACGGGCCTGGATCAGAGTGTTGACCCTCATACAATGTAATGAGGTGCTGAATCATATACATACCCGCCAGTCGTTGCTCGGCTGGGGGCATTTTCAGAAACATTTGTGCCACTATTTCGTCTGGAAAAGTGGTAGAATCAGTAATCCATCGGACTGCTGATTGGACTAGTTCTTGTTCATGCATAGTACTTAACTCACTGTAACCGATTTGTGATTTCAGAATGTGATCGGTAGCTTGAAACACTTGTTCTAGAGAACCTTGTTCTGGTGCTGGATGATGAAAAATAGACTTGTGTTCTAGACGTAAATGGCGATCTGGAAATCTAGATTTTCCTACATACGCTATTCTGTCGGGATTCTCGTCGTCTAACTCTTCAGGATCAGAGTTACTTTCTTTCTCGCTTACTTGTGCTGCTTTGCGCTGTTCGTGTAACTTTATTATTTCTTTACGGATTTTCTTGTACATACTTTCCATAGCACTGATGGTTCTGTGCTTACCCTCGGCTATATTATCACTCCACTTTGTCAGGGTTCTCATTTCGGCTTGATCTTTGGTCGGATAATCTTGTTCTCGTATTAGACAATTAATCAGAAACTTTAATAGCATGAGCTGGACTTCAGCTTTTCTTTGAGACATGACTTCGCCAATGCTTTCTGGATCATCCCCTGTACGGATGAAACGATATATTCTGTCTAGATCTTCTTTCATATTCGGTAGGGTGACTAGATACTCGGCCACCCTTCTTACACGTAATGAATATAAAACCATATTATCCTCTCCTGGGACTGGATCATAGCCACATTCATTAAGGGCTTTTCTTATTTCTGCTACAGACTGATGTCTGGGCGTACGCTGTGACGCTTGCATATGTAATTCGGCTGTCGTTAAACGCTTGTGTGGCGGCGGGGTTTGAGGAGTACCTCCCCCTGCGGCCCCTAAACTAGAGTCGTCGACTGATCCTCTTCGTACTAGTGTGGCAGGAAATTGAAATGCGGGCTGAGCTGGTATGGCGGGCTGGACCTGGGGGACCGTAGCAGGTACTGCAAGGGGTACCCCGGTGTCTGGAGGAACGGGAAGTGCCTGATTTACAGGGACTGGCGGAGCGCGAACAGGATTTGCATATTCTGGGACTGTGTCGTCCAAATAGGACGAAATAAAAATATCAGCTGCGGTCTGTTTGTGACGTAGCTTGGTCGGAACTAATGGTGGCGGGAAATTACTGGATGCCTCTGGGGTCGCTTTTGGCAAGCCCTCGGCAAGGAGAGGATACATACCCTTAATAAGGGCATGCCTCTGTCTGTCTGACTGTTCGGCTTTAACTTGTTCACCTATCTCGATTAGTTCTTTTTCTTGTGCTCGTTCTAAGGATTCTCTACTTAATTCTGACTTTCTGATTTCTTTTTCGGTTCTTTTATGAGCTTCTTTGCGCCATAACTCGATGGCATCTTTCTGTGACTGTCTGGCTTTCTTTTTCCATAATGCCTCTTCTACTCGCATGATGCACTCGGCATCCCATGTACCTGATACAGGCCATCTATACTTTTCCTCTAACTGTTTGGTATACTCGACCCATAAATCTAGATACAATATGGCGCTTATGCCATGCTTCTGATACATAAAATGACCTGGACTGTCCCTAGGCGGGACAGGAACTGCTTCTTCTAACAAACCCTTTCTAGTTTTTAACTGACGTAATCTCGAAAAGAGAGACATTGTAAACTTGAATCGGAACACAATACAATAGACGAGGAACAATAACAATTGGGAGAACAATTCAGGCATACCACGACATTGGAAATACATTGAACAACATCATAACATAACAGTTCGGACAGAATATTACCTGGAATACTGAGAACAGAAACACAAAAATTTCTCGAGAACGGAACAGACTAGAGTTACTGGATGCACTGCTGAAACAGTACGGAACATACCGGTCCCATAAAGGGAAGCATCAAGACCCGTATCCACCTAGGTGAACACTTCGTTTGTGGGTCTGTGTACCACCAACCCACAGACCAGAGTCAATTTAGATTGACCCTGTCTAGATACTACCCCAGCGACGGTACTCACCGGGCAGCAAGAACGGAAGGCCTCGGACTGGACTGGACTGCTACGACGACGGACGACGAACTTCGGACTTCAGTTACGGGTGGGCCTCCGGATACCTCGGACCTTGGACTCTTGGCTTGGGCTCTGGTCGGGACTCGCCGCGTTCCTCCACCGTCTCGTCTGGATGCTGGACCGCCTCCTCCGTCTCCTCCGTGGGCCTGAGGGATACTTGAAGCAGAAATATCTGCACGTGCACGGTATGGTTCCGTCACGGCTGCAGAGGGTCAGGGGGTCGGCGTGGCTTCACCGACGCGTGGGGAAAGGGCAAGTCCCTGTTCGGGCGCCATTATGTGGTAAATAAATAAATAATACCCTATTTTTGAATGAATAAATGAATAACAGATAGCTCAATAAATAAGAGTCAAGATTCGAGGTAGTAGGAGTTTTGCAGGTTTATTACAGCATAAAGGACAGGAACAGGACAACCTGCATAGGAATAGAATGGCAGGGCCCAGCAGCTGCTGGGGCTGGATCTGGAATGAGCGCGCTAAGGAAGGGTAACTTTTTAATAACAGTACATGAGCATATATACATAACGCAAACACATAGCATTACATCGTAATAGGCGTAGCAGTGGGAGGAGCAATAGGCATGACGCGTAGCAGTCGCGAAAGATAAGGGTGAAAAGAGGTGTAACAGAGGCGTATACATAGACATGTGATGCAGACGTAACAGAATATGTCATGAATGGGGCGGAAACCATGGAGGGGGCTACCTGAGGAGCCGGGACCTCTGACCTAATGGTGCGCGCAAACTGGCAATGACGTGTTACTAGGAGAAGCTGGGGGCTTCGAACTCTGTGCTAGGAGCAGAGACTGAAGTCTGGAGAGTCAGGGCGACATGTACCTAAGCAGTATCTAGTATCTGATGTTTAGGGAACATGTTGATATAAACTAGAAGTCAGGAGGGGAAAGGCTAACAGACACTAAGACTGGACCATGCATTATTCTACATGTAGTGCGTGATGAAGAATATTAAATGACCATTAAATGCAGTATTTCTCTTACATGGAGACGTAAAGGCTAGACAATGACGGAAACTATTGATGCGATTCAGTAGCTTTAGGAATGCAGAGAAGGAGGACTGAACTGATAATCTGGAATCATAACATACTCTTGGCAGACTCAGAGGCAGAGCCAGGCTGAACCGGGCACTGCGAGGCAGGAAGTAAGTGAAGGGTCGAGGACACAGGTGGGGGCTGTATCGCTCCTCAGCGAGGCTTCAGGAGACAGGAGACAAGAGCTGAATCTGGTGTCCAGGCCCTTTTGAGGCCTAGAAACGGGAACTTTATAATGAAATAACGTGCACACTGAGAAACGTGGCAACGTAGCTTTACATAGGCCTGATATTCGTAGTATTCACGAGAACTGGAAACTGGCATACTAGAGGTGGACACAACTGTAATTGCGTCTTTAATCAAACATAGGGAATGCATATGCATATTTAATCATGCACATATAACATATGATGGATGACACGTAGGGACACAGAACATGACAAAATTTACTTTTCCACAGGCAGTGCAACTGAAAGTTTCTGTTGGCCAAGAAAGACTCCAGCCACGCAAGGGCCGACCCCTTGACTCCCATTCCAGATAGCCGAGACAGCAGCGTTGAGTGCAGCACGGTGTCAAAGGCTGCACTAAGATCTAATAGTACCAACGCTGCTGTCTCTCCTCCATCCACTATGCGCCTAAGACTCTCGGTGGAAAAAAGTAGGGCTGACTCAGTAGAGTATCCGGCTCTAAACCCTGATTGAGTGGGGTGTAGGAGCGAATGATCTTTTAGATGACTCATGAGCTGCTTATTCACTACTTTTTCCACAATCTTGGCACAAAAAGGGAGGAGGGATATGGGGCGAAGATTCTGGAATTGGGAGATGTGGATGTTAGCCTTTTTTTTAAGGGGGATTACTTGGGCTGTTTTCCAGGCATCTAGTACCTTACATTCCTCAAAGGACAGTGATACAATACGATACCATGCTGCAAGTGTTGGTGGCTCCTCCGCCCCCCATTTTTGTGCAATGTTGCGCATAGCAAATATTATCCCTAGCGTGGCCCAGCCCTGTGCAGGACGGGTAAGATCATTTGGTTCCCACACTCCATGATCTTCGTACACTTCCATATGGTATGGTAGAATGTACTCTCCTCCCCGCATCGCCTCAGGCAGTGTGGGTGTGAAGTCATCCCTATGTTGCAAAGGGTGAGCCTGGTATAGTAGGTTTTATGTAGATTTTTGAGCTGCACTAGTTTGAGTATTGAGGGTATTCCCACCTCCCGCGGGGAAGCCAGCGCCTCCTGCCACTCAGTCCTCGAATTCTCCCACTTCCCGGGACCACTTTTCCCTGAGCGTCATGTTTGGGTCAGGTAAATTATTGACTAACTTTTGATAGGTTAGGGAAGTAGCCTGTTAGTTCATGCAGTCCGTCAGCAATCTGTCCTCTAGGGGGGTGGCCTCTGGGACATCGGTACCAGATGGTATTGCAGCCTGCATTGCATATTTTATCTGCATATACCTAAACATTTCTGAGGGTGCTAGCTCGTACTGTGTTTGACGACGTTCGAATGCAATTACTCCCCCTTTGTGCCACATGTCTATCACCGTAGATATACCGATGGCGTCCCACCGAGCAAATCCCTTATAGTTCCTAAGACTACACAGACACATGGGTGAGTGTAAGGATGGGGGACGGCAGTACACTATCTAAGGAGATTCCAGCAAAGGAAGGCCTAAAACAGGGCTGTGTTTTAGCTCCCCTTCTTTTTAATTTGTTTCTCGCCGACCTCACACCAATACTGGACAATGAAAACGCGCACCCCCCGAAATTAGCAGATAAGCGGCTCACGAACTTATTATATGCAGATGATGTGATACTTTTGAGCCATACTAAAGTGGGTCTACAGCGACTAATCAGAAGAACTTACACATATTCTAAGGTAAATGGTATGGTCATAAATGATACAAAAACCAAGATTATGGTAGTTACCAAAAATAATGCGAAAAAACATACTAATAAAATGTTTATGGATAACATCCAGCTGGAGCAAGTGGAGTCATATAAATACCTGGGGGTTCTATTTGATGCGAAAGGCAACCTCCAACTGCAAAAAAGGGATATCCAAAGGAAATCAAATGCATTGTCTGCTGCATTTAGAATTGTGCAGAAATCACTTCCCAGCCTAACTTACGGCCCTCTACTCAGTAATATTTCTGCAAGACTAGAACTGACTATCACATACGGTAGTGAAGCTGCGATGGGTAGGGATACTGAAATCCTGAATAGAAACATAACCAGAGTATATCGGGCCCTATTTCGGCTTCCAGCAAACGCTTCCCCTGCACAAGTAAGGTTGGAGTTCGGATTAATTAACCAACACTATACAAGGCAAGCACACTTCATAAAAATCTGGAACCAAATAAAAACTGATCACCAAAATGAAATATCGCAACTTTTATGGAAAGAATTATGTAATGACACGAACTCTCTGGCAGGGTCGTACCTAATGGAAGCAATAAAAGAGTTTGAGGTGGCAACAATATGGGATACAAATATAACCAAGACATCATTTAAGAGAATAATTAACAAAACTGCAAGCCACCTATCTATTCTAAAAGATAAAGCCATCCTTACTAAAAGAAAACATGCTTGGACAATAATAAATGGATATAAAAAGAAAGAAATCCAGCAATATTTGGTGACTCCCTGGACGGAAAAAAAATAAACAGGTGCTCCTCAATGCAAGATTCGGAACAATGCCAGGCCTGTGCCATCGTCCACCCTGGACAAGAACGGTAATGCAAACGGAATGTAGATTTGCCACATCTTAGGTCCTGACGAGACCCCATATTCTAGTCAGGTCGAAACGCCGTCGACGATAAATGGAAGCGAACCATCAAGATCGCACTCAAGATTGTATAGAGTTGCTTCAGTATTCTGTATGACCTCATTTAAAAAAACGGTTGCTTCCTTTTATGAACATCCCTTTGAAACCTTGTATATATTTTCACTAGATGTCACTTAACTGTTGATTTTTGGTTCAGTACACTTGGGACACTTCGCACTGTCAGAAGTTTATTTTGTACATTACTAATGTAACTACATATAATCTGTTGCGATTTCTTTGAAATAATACAAAAATGTTGCATACAAGCCTTGGTGTCACGATCGCTCTCTCTTTAACATTCCTAATAACCCTCTGTCAATTTTGCTATTATGCGTTTTAGTTACCAATGAATAGTAGTTTATACTCCACTGGAACCGTTGTTTTCTGTATAAGGTTTACTCCCCCACAGCAGACCAGAAACCTGCACCGCTATTTTTTTAGGTTTCGCCCTGGCGTTGCAACTGCGTAGCAGTTGCTCCGCCCAGGGCGAAATCTCATGATCCTACATATGGGCTATGGTCCCGCCTCTGTCTCCCATTGGCTAGCTCCATAAATGGAGGCTAGCCATTGGGAGACAGAGGCTGTCAATCACGCTTTCCCCTGAAAACGCGATTCGGGGGCGTTTCTCGGTCTTTTTTTAAGTCCCGCCCCTTTGTCCTGGGCCGCGCTGTGATTGGCTGCCGGCCCGGGACACCCCCGTGACGTCATTCCCGGGCCGCGGTGTGATTGGCTGGCCGGCCCGGGACCTGACTTGTTTTTTTGTCCGTGCGGTTTTTCTCTCATTGTTGCCTCGTTCTCCTTGCTGGAAGGAGGCATTTGATGGACCCTCCTTGTCTTTACTGGCGGTGAAATTTGCAGTTCTTTGTGCGCGGGTTTGTTTTCTTTTATCGGCACCATTATTCCGGGGCTTGCGTAATAACTGTGTCCATTAAAGAAAAAAACACGTGCAACAGGCGCTCGGCTTTCACACCCGCTTCCCCCCCACAAACAGGGAAGAGCAGTGCTGGGACATCAAAGCACCGCTGCGAGGGGGTGTTGGCTCTTTGGAGACAAGGGACAACCTCCGCCACAAATCTAGCACCCTTCGGACGACGGGGTCATCGCTTCTCTTCCACATCCTCCGTTTCTAGTTGCCGAGTGAGCGGTGCGCGGCCCCTTGCTCAACTCCCAGGAAAAAATCCCGCCACCTGCAGGGAAGATGTCCACGTCCTCCTCCGGACACTGGCCGTCGGCAGAGAACGGCACTCCCACCTCCTCCTACGGGGACAAGGACAACGTCTTCTACGAGAGGGTGATGACCTACCCGGTCAACAAGATGATGCAGGTGTTGGAGCCTGTGTCACCCCTGTTCTCCCGGTCGATGTCTTGTACCAGACCGTGATGTACGCCAAGGAGCAGCAGTCACAACAGCCTCAGCACATTCAAGAAAGGGACCTTCTCCGTGCTTTCCTCTGACTCTTCTACGGACAGTGGCGTAACTCAAAGTGAGGGGGCCCCTGCAGGATGTACAGAGGGGCCACAGAGTCGCCCATACACCATTGCTATTCATTTAACTTGGGCCGCTCCCACCAAACTCCATTCCTCGGTCCCTGGTTACCCCTGCGCACCTTCATCTATCTGGGCCTGCACGTTCTGTGAATCGCCCATGAGAAGCAGCGCAGTCTAAACTTACACACCCCCCTTCCTCCCCCCCTGACAGTCCCTACGAGTACTTCGTGCATGCCTCTTACCTGTACTAATCAATCATTTGCACGTAGCGCTTTTCCTCTATATGTGCCTCTGCCCCTCTCCGTCCCTGTTCCGTACATGCTGCACCAAGTGTCTCTTCACAACCTGCGGTGCACTGCGCCCTCGCTCCATGTTCTTCTGTCACTGTGTGTAGCACCTCTCCGGTTACTCTTCCTTACAGGCCTGCAGTGCCTCCCACTGGTGTATCACCATGCCTGCACCCTTTCTCCCTGAAATCTCTCTACCCGTCTACGTTTTCTTACTGGCCGCATAGTGCATGTGCTTGACCCCCAGTGGCTGTTTTGCTACTGCCCTTTGTATTCCCTCTGCACCTGTTGCATGTTGCTTGCCCCTCGCTCTTCCGTCAGCTCTCGCACTTCTCCATACCGGTAACACCTACCTGCCTGTACTATCTCCTTGCACGCCTCACTTCCTGCATCTTGTGCCTACCGTGTCCCTGTTCGTTTCTGTAGCCGAATGCGCGCAATGTGCACGATTTCCCTGCCTGCTTTTTTGCGCGTAATTTTTCCTGAATATCTCTTTGCATGTTCGCTCTCATCCATTGTGCCTCCCCAAACTGCGTTCTCATTGACTGTCTACTGTGCTACGTTCGTCCTGGCTCTTCCTTAGGCCCGTGTCCTGTCCCTTCTCCCTGCCCGTGTCCTGTCCCTTCTCCCTGCCCGTGTCCTCTCCCTTCTCCCTGCCCGTGTCCTCTCCCTTCTCCCTGCCCGTGTCCTCTCCCTTCTCCCTGCCCGTGTCCTCTCCCTTCTCCCTGCCCGTGTCCTCTCCCTTCTCCATGCCCGCGTCAGTCCCCCATCCTTCTGTACTGTGTTTTGTTCACTAGCATTCACAGAACTCTCTGAAGTCCCGGTGGCTTAGTTAAGACCACCTGTAAACTCCGGCATACAGGTGATTTACATGTATAGACCATAGAACGCCACACCAGACTAGTGCTCACAATTGAGGTGTATCGGCTAGTACCGAAATACCAGTACACTTGATGAGCGTTTCAGCGAGGGGTGGCAGTGGCACAATCTAGTTGTGAGCAGGGCCTAATATTCAAGCGAATAACGACTATATCCACATATAAGACTGACCGGGTTGCATCAGTTGTGTTCATTAAAATATTTTATTTCAAACCACAGAACTTGCAATTCAGAAGTTCTCTTTTGGAACAAGAGTAGTCCAAGCTAATCGGGACTCAGGCTCTGGGAGAGACAGCAGTGTGCTCACCAGTGACAGCTCCCGTAGTCACCACTAACAGCCCCTGTGGGCTCGTGAGAAGGGCCTGCGACTGTCAGCCAGTCACTGTACTTCATGCACTCGCTGTCTGATGAAATGAACAGATAACCGACACCAGGGAGTGCCTGTACTCGAACGAGAAGTGCTGGTGCCGACTGTCAAAAATTGCATGCAGTCTGATGTGAAGTGCAGGTACCCAATGGTATGTCGTGATTGTAGAGTGAAGTGCAGTGTGATGTGCACGTGCTCATTGTCTGAAAGTGGTATCACCAGGATGAGAAGACGTCCTAGCCCTCTGAAAGTGCCTGCAATAACGAGAAGTGCAGGTCCAGAATGTTATAATGTTTATAGACCAATGAGAACTCTAACCATGTGCTCTCTGAAAGTGTGTGTGTTCTGGTACTTTCCGATTGGGAGTTCCTGCAGTCTAATGAGAAGTGCAGGTACTGACTGTACGAAACTGTTTGACTCTGATGAGAAGTGCAGGCACTATGTGTTTAATCATGTTTAGTCTAATGAGGAGTGCAGGTCCTCATGCCCATTCAATACACGGCCTATTTGCTGAGAATGAAGAATACCCAGTGGAGTTAGTATGGTAATTGAGGCGTGTTTTGGAGAATTCTGAGCCTGTGTCCTCACAGACCGGTGATTTAGATTGTAATACTAGAAAGTGTTCAATATACGTATTGTTCTTTTCCTGTTTGCACTGTTCTGTTCTTGTAAGTTGTTAGCACTGAGTGTTTCTCCTGCGGGTACCTTTAGACGCTATACAGCAGGCTATGCCTAGCCAGTCCCCTGCCTTCGCCCTCTTGGGTGCTGTGATAGCATTCTGCGTGGGCAAACCTGCATATCAGTCTGTTGGCGCAAGTTGTGTGTGCGCGTTAAAATACAAGGCTCTAGTTTTTATCTAGGTCTGCTTGCCGAGTCTAGGCGCTGTACAGTGGGCGGGCATGCCTTCTTTATATATGGTTGTCCAAGCGCACCGAGTGTTTGCTGCATGTTGTGTGGCCATGCTGTGTGTTTGCGTGCCCTGCTCCTCAAACACATCATATGCAGGGTTAGCTTTTAAAGGATGTTTTCCAGGGTAGATATTAAGGCAGTTCTAGTTGTGTTCCGAATAGTGTACGCATATGTTTACAGTACGCGGGCGCGCATGCGCACTCTTTGTGTACAGTATAGTTTGTGTGAGCTGTGTATAAGTAAAGTACGTGCATACTTTTCAAGTACACGTATATCCATGTAAACAAGTTGTTTTTTTCGTCGTCTCTTGCGTGCATGGTAATTGTGCAGAATAATGTGCTTACATTTTGTGAACACCATATAGTGTTTACAAGATGTGTGAGCATTCCATCGGGTTTGCGCCCCTCAACATGTGCACCATAGACATGTAATAGAGATCACAGTTTATAGTGTACATCGCATTGCGTGAGTATGTATGCCTTCCATGCAAGCAATATTGTGAATAATGCCACTTGGTGGACAGTAGGCTGTGCTCATTGTGTGTGCATTCTGTTGATTTACAAAAGGACGTGGGTGCACGCCGCCTATGCAAGGCACAGATTGTATGCATTCCGCGTCTGCCTGCTGCGTGTTTAGGGTATATTGCGTGTGCATGGCTTATGTGTTTAGCACGTGTCTGTAGGCTGTTTTTAAACAGTATAGTCTGCTTGAATTTTATATATGCATGCTATAGGCGTACAGTACTGGGTGTAGATGACGTGTTTTACAGTGTACTGCTTGTGCATGTTTGTGTATGTGTGTGTGTGCAAATGCAATAGGTCTCACATTTGCGAGAGATTAAGCTATTGGCAATGTAAATGACAATGCCATTTATTTATCTGTTTTCAAAAGCAACACATAAATAAAAATGTTGTCATTTACAATGCCAATAGCTCTAACTTTTGCAAAGACGAAACCGTTGCATTGTAAATGCTTGTTAAAGTATTCAGGTGGCACCGGGAATGGCGTATTTTCCAATGCGTACAGGAATCGAGGGAGCGCCATCATTTTAAAAAGTGCTGCCTTACCCAACAGTGTCAGTGGCAGTGAGCCCCAGTGTACCGCATCCCTCTTTAAACATTCCAGGTGAGGTATGAGATTTTTTTTAAAGAATTCGTCCGGGTCAGCCGTGATGTTTATACCCAAATATTTGAATGCATCCTCCATGATCTGTAGCGGACAGTCCTTTGGGAGTTGAGGCGGAGGGCCATGAATCACAAACAGAATCGATTTGGACCAATTTATGGTATAGCCTGACACCCTACCAAGAAGATCACATATATTTAGGAACACCAGAATAGATCACCTAGGGGAGGCCAGGTACAATAATACGTCATCCGCATATAGCGAGATGCGGTCTTCCCACCCTTCCGCCCATCTAATTCCCCGAATCATTGGCTCCCATCTAATCCAAGCTGCCAACGGTTCCAGAACCAGGGCAAAGAGCAGCGGTGACAGTGGGCAGCCTTAGCGTGTGCCTCGTGTTAGTGGAAAATCTTGGGATATATGACCAGTAGCTGCAACATGTGCCAGCAGTTTGGTATATAATAGACGCACCCATGCGCAGAACTTAGGACCAAAGCCCAGGTGAGTCAGCACAGTGAACAAGAAGGGCCACTCGATCATATCGCACACCATTCTAGCGTCCAAGGAAATGAGAACGTCCGGTTCCCGAAGATATGGCAGACGGGCCATCACTCCATGCAGACGTCTCAAGTTCAGCGTCGTATTTCTGCTTGGCATGAAGCCGGACTGATCCGGATGTATCAGGGTCGCGAGGTGTGGGGTCAGCCTCATCGCTAGGAGTTTCGCAAGGATTTTAGCCTCTGCATTGATTAAGGATATAGGGGGATACGAGGCACATTCCTCGGGGGTTTCCAGGCTTTGGGATCGCCACTATGGTGGTTGATCGCTGATCCAGCGGGAGCGCACCTGTTTGTAGACTATCGCAGTACATATTTAGCAGGTGTGGGGCTAGTGTCTCTGCCTTCTTTTTATAAAGTTCTATGGGTATCCCATTAGGTTTCACCGCTTTCCCAGATTGCAGTGAGCCAGTCCCTGCTTATAGCTCTTCGGTCGTAGGATCAGCCTCAAGTGTAAGGGCCACCTCCGGTGAGAGCTTAGGCATATTAATGTCTTTTATGTAAGTCAGTGCCTCTTCGGTTGTCATTACTGACAGTGAAGTGTAAACCTGTTGGAAGTGTTGCGCTAACGTGTGCGCTATTGTTCGCGGATCAGTAACCACCTGATTGCCCCCTGTACGGAGTTGTGTTATCCACTTTTTCTCTTTCTCCCTTTTGTCGAGCCATGCCAGAAGTTTCCCGGCCTTATCGCCGGTCTCATATATCTTATGACGTGTGGCTGACAGTCGCAATTTAGCCGCCTCCCTAAGATAGTCACTATGCTCTTGGTATTTGAGACGCAAGCTTTGGGCTGGAGTCGGGTTATGGGTGTATTGGGCGTTGGCACTATGCAGCTCCAATTCCATAGTATGAAGCTCCTGCTGCTTTTCACGTTTATGACCTACAATGGAAGCGATGGCCCGTCCCCTGAGAACGGTTTTGTAGGCCTCCCATAGGGTGGTCGGAGAGTAGACCGACGAGATGTTTTCTTGAAAGTAGTGTTACGTTGTGGTGACAATAGCTTTCCTGATCTTGGGAACCCGCAAGTATCCAGGAAATATGGGATAGACTCGCTGGCGCCCTTTGTGACAATATGTGTACGTTAGATGCACGGGAGAGTGGTCAGGAATACCCCTGGAACTAATCTCAATCTTTTCAACATTTCTCAAACTATCTGGAGATGCAAGAAAGTAGTGTATTCTAGACAGGCTATTATGAACCCCAGAATGAAAAGTAAATTGCCGTGCTGCGGGGTGGTGATGCCTCCATATGTCTGTGAGCCCCAGCGCATCCAAAAAGCTCCCCATGCGAGAGACACCCACCGCCTGCACCCTTGCAGGGTGCCGGTCCAGAGCCCCATCTACTGTGTCATTAAAGTCTCCCCCAATCAGCAGTCCCCCCTCCAAAAGGTTAAGTAGGAAGTCGCTAAGGGCTGGGAGTGCTACGGCATGAAGGGCTGGGGGAATGTAGACTGTTTCTATATTGATAGGGTATCCTTCCCATTAACCAATAATAGCCGCGAAGCGGCCGCCTCCGTCCGTCTTCGTTTTATGTATCATTAGTGGCAACTGTTTTCGAACTAGGATACCCACACCCCTCGAGCCAGAGGAAAGCTTTGAATGGGCAACCATCTTAAATCCCCATCTGTCTAACGCTTTGCAAGTGGTACCAGTGAGATGTGTCTCCTGTAGCAGAGCCACCGTCGGGGAGCATCGTTTTAGACACTGTAGGACCAAACCTCTCTTTATTTTGTCTCCCTGTGTGTCGGGGACTGCTGTTGGTCAGACATGAGTGGGGTCTGACTGTCATCACTGTCAGTGTGTAAATTGTATCACAGAGTTATATGAGGAGTGCAGTTGTTGACCAATGTCCGGAAAAATGTCATACATGAGTGCCTTTTTGTTGACCATAATCAAGAAAAACCGTAACCATAATAACAAATCCATTCCCTCCATCCCACTCCCTGCCTCCCTGCTAGAAGGATTTAAAACTACCCGCCACCCCTACATTGCAGAGTGCTCAAAACCCAATCCCATTAACAGTACTTGCGTGTAGGGGGCGAGAAGTTCGTGGAGTGTCACAGTCTACCCCACCTCAAAGCCCAGCTACCAGCAGAGTCTTGCCGCAGTTGTCCAGCAAGTCCCATTGCCGCGGTCTTTGGTGTGCCCCCAATCAGGTGGAGATGAACATGTGGGCCAGTGGTCAATCGACAATGTGTGCATTACTCATTTACGGGCAAATCGGAAAAGAGTCTCTCCGGTCTGTTAAGTTCCAAACGTGCCACGTCGCCATCGTCATTCTTCGGCCTCCGACCGCTGCGTACAGTCGTCCTCTTGCTCTTGTCCGCGATCTTTGGGGTCCTTTTCCACCTTTTGCTGTTGCTGGCATCTCTCTGACCGTCTGGAGCCCTCCACTCGCCGCCACCCTTCGAGCCAGTCGTGGGGGATCCTCCGGTGTCTCAAAAAAAACCAAGTCTTTCCATCCGCTACCACACGCAGTTTCATAGGAAACAGCATGGAGTAAGGCAATTCTCTGCGCCGAAGTTCCCCCTTGACCTCAAGAAAGCTCCTGCGATGCTTAGTAACCGCTGCTGTATAATCTGGAAAAAAGGACACCACCAAGTTTTTTATGTGTCACGGAAATTAAAAAATGCGGGCCAGGATGGGTCTGGGGGGTGCACCAGGCTTGGGCTTACCACCTGGCACCCTGTGCACCCTTTCTACTGAGAAAAAGGTGGACAGGCCTCTCGGCTGGAGCCTAGTCTTTATGAGATCCTCTGTTTCAGGAATGCCAGTGATTCGGACGTTATTACGGCGAGAGCGCCCCTCCTGGTCATCTAGCTCCGCCGCCATAATTTTATTTTCAGCTTCTAAGTGGCTGACTCTTTTAAGCAACGTGGCAGTGTCTTTAGATAGGGCTTTCGTTGTTTGCTGCACCTCCGTGATCCTTGCAGTCATATTTTGAAAGTCAGCCCGCAGGAAGGACACATCCGTAGAAATGGAACCCACCGTCGATTGAACATTAAGAAGGGCAGCCATAATGTCTCTGGAAAGTCTCTCGCGTACGCATATTTGTCCAGTTTGACCTGAGAGGTCGTGCGTGGGCCCATGCCCCGATCTTGGTCCGTATACCTTAGCGCTGGTCTGTAGTCGCCGCAGCCTGCCGCGGGACCGCTTTCCACACGCGGCCTCGCCCTAAATCTGCAGGTATTGGGTCACTAGTCCAAGATTGCCCACCCAGCCAAGGTGTGCGAGTTCTCCAGGGGCATCCTGTCAGGCCGAGTGGTCCCTGATCACTTCTCAGGAACCTCAGTCCGCTGACCCGTGTGTAGCTGTAGCTGCAGCCTGGGGAATGCTGGTTATAGAAGCAGGTCTGTCACTAGGGCCAAGGGTAGAATCTACAGGGCCACCGCGGGGCAAGCACTCTCCTGTCTGTGTCTGCTGGTCGTTGCCCAGTGTCACCTCGGGTGCTAAATCATTCCTCAGGGACTTTACAGAATAATTCTGTGTCTGAAACACCCCTTGTCATGAAGCCTCAATGCTGTGTTTCCTCGACCCCTGGATTGAAGTTTCCCCAGTCGGGTCTTATTTTAAACGAGGGGCAGGGCCTCTACTTTGCTCCCCGGGCACTCCTCTCCTCAGGATGGGACAAATCAGCCGCGTCTTTGCGTTTCGCTCCTCCCGCTATTATTCGCAGCTCAAGGTCAGGCCCGTGCGCCCCTAGGCGGGCGCCGATTCCCCTCGGGTCCCGGCCACAGCAAGTCAGCCGGCCGCCCCCTCCTTCATTCACTCCGGGGCGCGCCGTGTTCTGAGTCGGGTAGGGGCCAGCACCGCGCGGGTGTCCTGGGCACCCGCTTACCGTGTCTTCACCCCGGGGGGGCCGAGATGACTGTCGAGCGACGCCTGCCAGCGACGCGCAGCCTACGTTCCCAGCTGGCAGCGTCGCCCGAGGCTCCTGCCCCTCCCGCCGATGCCCACCGGATCTTGTGCATTCCCGCTGGGTCAGAGCCACAGGCAAGTCCCCAGCCTCAGCTGGGCGGGCAGGCCACGCTGTCACACACGGTTCCCTCGGTGCTCAGGTGGTCTCAGACGCCCGGAAATTCAACTGGTCGATGCCCTGCTATCTTCGCTCTCCTGGGCCGTCTTCAAGGCAGGATTAGTGTACGGATCTCATGCCGGATAGAAATTAATTTGCCAGTTTTCTTGGTCCACCTTCATTTTTCTCTTTCCTCACCCCTTTTTCACTCAGGCCATGGTAGAAATAGAAAACAGACTGATACTACTCAATTTGTTAACTTTTCCATTTTAACTCACCCCGGTTTTGAAACAACAGATTTTGGACTGCCTCTTTTTTCAAGATGTTTATCAGATTTTTTTTCTTTATATATTCTTTCCTATTAAAATGGCACTCTTAGATTTGATAGCGAGTTTGAGGTGTGTAACATTTTTTCGTCAAAGTAGCTTCTACTCAATTAAACTGTCCATGAGATATGATTTTTACTTGCAAGGATTCACAAACGTCATTCTTAAAGTTATTTTTTTCATGAGGTAATGTGTGGTCTCTTCCACCTTACTTCTTTCAGTGGAGACCGTATCTATGATAAGTAAAGCCATCCTGGTGGTGGCTAAGGGTGCAAAGAAAAAAAAACTTAGTATTTTCCAAGACTACCTTATTAGCTGAATGCTAGTTGTGTGGTTGAGGACAAGTGTACACATTTAGCTAGTACCAAAAACTGTTTTTCAAATGTAATTATGTTCCGTAATGAGTGTCTTGGGATCGAATTTTGAAACAGATTATTGGCTACTTCCCTATCTAAGGAAAGAAAAATGTTAATTTGTGATCTATGGCTATGTCTAGCACAAACCCCAAAGGCTCATTTGTTACACCTCCACTGTTGTTAAATCAACAGGGGAGGATCATTGTTACAGTATAATAATGTTATTAGAACAACAAAGAGGGTCCCTGAGTTATGTAAATGGGTTTGGAGAAGGGAGCAGGGAAATAAAATAAGCAACAACAAAACTTCTCCAAATCAATATCATGTAATAAATTGCAGTCCGTCCATAGTATATAAACTGCCCAATAACAGACCAATGGTTTTTGAGGTTTATTTATCCAACTTAAAACAATATATTCAAAGAAACTTTTTTTCTTTTTTATATATAAATATTCATTGCACATAAAAACAGTAAAGACCAGAACATATATTAAAATTTGAGTTGGGGAACACCAACAACAGCATTGTAATTACACTCTTACATACAAAACATGAAATGTGACATAATACAAATAACATAACTAACAAACCATCTTGAAGCTAAGACACTACACAAATGCGTGAACAATAAACATACAAGGCAAGGAAAAAACATTCACAATAAAAAGAAACAACAAGAATTCATTCAATACTTATATTTGAATTAATCAAAAGTTTAACATTAGTGTTTGAATAAACAGAAATGCGCCAACGGGCGTTTCGAAAGTCACATGGAGATGAGCATATCCTTCATGCTGGCACTGTCAGTATGCAACATATTCAGTGGCAGAATGCCATCTGCAAGGGATGCACTCTCATTTGTGATATGACTGCGCAGGGTGCTCAATATAAGTTCACAACCAGAGGTCTGGAGAACAAGGAACACAATATAATAAGAATAAATGCACCAAATACTAAAAAGCAAGGGCACAAGCAGAGCCAACGTCCATGGGAAAAAATCCTGCTATCTCACAGAACAGTGTGCATCTAAAGTTAGAAGCAAAACGTGCCCAATGGTCATGCTATCTCACCGAGCAATTGTGTGTCAAAGATTAGAAACATAAAGTCATAAAGTTAGAAGATCAGTATTAGAACAAGATAGGGACCAGAATTTCAAAAAATTCCTACGGGACAGCACTGTGGGTTCTAAGAATAGTAATATAACACCTACCGGTAAGCCTCTTTCTCAAACATGAGTGATAGGTGGCACGTAGATACAGGGTCCTCAAATTCCTTAGGCTCATAGAGGATCACTTGATTAAAAATAGAATCTGAAGCAAGAAAAATATATAAAGATAGGACAAATACATAGGCGATGCCTAGCCTGTGATATAACCAGCCCTAGTGTAGCTACATACCTAATTGTGCTGGAAGAAACTGTCAGGGTAAAAATGGATCATCCCTAACGGTCCAAAGGTTTGAAGATACAGAGGCCCCACGATAGCATCAAATATAGTAATGTCTAAAAAGGTAACCAGGGTGGACTATAAGATGATGCTCAAACTCTGAATAAGTACAACAAAGTTAATCGTATAGGAAATGGGCTTACCTATAACTTCTGTAGTGTGGAGTTGTAAATTTGTTCATAAGGCCCCAGGGATCAAATAAAAACCGGAATAAGGTAATCTGTAATGAAGAGAAAAGCATAAGATTAGAGGGTAAGTTTATCAACAGTGTACACGAGAAAACGCGGGCAACAACTTACCCATGCGTCCACTGATGATGCGAATCCTAGGGACGGGCGACAGATCAGTGGTGTCAATAAAGGATAAGCTCTAGGGGCAAAAAAGTACTACAATGCGCCAATTCCACTGTGGTCTGTAACAGAAAGACCAAACGTATAATATGTGAATTGCGACCAGTTCAAACTATCCTGTTAACACAAAGTGGAAAGGTCCGGAGAGGTAGAACGCTTACCTACATGCCTCACGACACTTAGGATCCTGTAAGGGGGACAGCCGTCAGTCAAGAGGTTCACCAATTAGGACGCACAGTTACACTTGAGATATAAATGAGTATGAGTTTTAGTATTTGGTGCATTTATTCTTATTATATTTTTTCCAAGTTCTCCAGACCTCTGGTTGTGAACTTATATCGAGCACCCTGCGCAGTCATATCGCAAATGAGAGTGCATCCCTTGCAGATGGCATCCTGCCACTGAATATGTTGCATACTGACAGCACCCGGTTGAAGGATATGCTCATCTCCCAGTGACTTCCGAAACGCACGTCAGCGCATTTCTGTTTATTCAAACACTAATGCTAAACTTTTGATTAATTCACATATAAGTATGAAATGAATAATTGTTGTTTGTTTTTATTGTGAATGTTTTTCCTTGCCTTGTGTGTTTATTGTTCACTCATTTGTGTAGTGTCTTAGCTTCAAGATGATTTGTTAGTTATGCTATTCGTATTATGTCACATTTCATGTCTTGTATCTAAGTGTGTAATTACAGTGTTGTTCTTGGTGCTCCCCAACTCAATCATATATAAAAAAAGAAAAAAAGATTATTAGAATATATTTTTTTATGTTGGATAAATAAACCTCAAAAACCATTGATCTGTTACTGAGCAGTTTATATACTATGGACAGACTGCAATTTTATACAAGATATTGATTTGGAGAAGTTTTGCTGTTGCTTATACAGTATAATAATGTACATTGAACTTGGTACACTTTAAAGTTCACATTGTAGTTTGGCATAGGCTGTAAGCACAACATTTTCAATTTTCCAACAAGTATAATCTGTTTGAACTACAGAGCTGTCTGTTACAGTAGAACAGATGTAATCTGGCACTGGTATCAAGGGACCTAATTATGTTTTTACAGTGCATTTTCCTCTTCTTTATGCCAACGACTGAGAGATACATTTTTTGCATTTGTATTCTCGTTCCGTGTGAACGGGGCTTTAAAGTAATATGCTTTGCTGTCACTTAGGTAAGTCAGGAAATTGCTGTATAATTTTTGTAACTAACAGTAGGTGGTGCCCCTGCATGCATTGGGGGGGATTGAGGGGTGGCGTATTATAGAGTTAAAAAATATTATTCCAAAACAATAGAAGCATCTTTTCTATTGGAGTTGTGTCTCGCTTATGAAGGTGTTGATTCAAAGCACGTGTCTAGACTGCACTTCCATATGTACAATTGGTTTAATACTGTATTATCACTTCAATCACTGAGGTGTATTGACGCCCCAATCCCAACGCACGGCATTGAAATGTGCATTAAAAGGACTAACTGGAGAAAGAAGGAGTGCACTATGTCATTTGCTTTTGTTAATACTGTATTAAACATAATTTATCTGATGGATCCACCTAGATAAATTTTTTAGCATGAAAAGGCTGTTTTGCTTTTTTTGTGTGACTTTCATGGCTTGTTTTCCAGAAACACTGAAATATTTTCCAACATGTGTGTAAGTCCATTGTATGTTGTACGGGCTTCTCTGTGTTGCTACCAGTTCGTCTTTCTTTGTTTCAAAAATTATTGTTTTTAGTTTTTTCTTTGCTAGAAACAACATTTTTTTAAAAACAAACTTTCTTGGTTTTTTTCCCTTTACGTTGTTTACCAAACAATAGAACAAATATACCGCGCATGTCTTTGTATACATCACAGGTGTTCTGTGCAATATTATATCTGCATGCAGTATGTTACCTAACCATCATCATTATCATTCCAAGAGAGTTAAACCAACATTTAGTTCTGTGCATTAGGTTCTCCTTCCAGTATGTAAAGCATATTTGTCAGAATAATCCTAATAAATCAGTACCCAAATACCCAGCCCTCCTCCCTACTAACACTCTTCCCTCCTCCCCCTCGGTTCCGGCTCTAACTATGTAATGTGCATATCTATTAAACGTCTTCAGGTAATTTGAGTTTCTATGTTCAATGACTGATTCCAATACTTCACCTATTACCCACGGGGGTCAATCCGCACATTATTGTGTGATCCCAGTTACTATGAAGTGTTTGGAACGTCTGTAGCAGCATGCGGGGGGATGTTTCTAAATACTTCCACCATTGCATCCCAGTTTAGGGTGATTGGATGTTTCCTTAGGCCACTGGCCGCCTCCCCACGCAGCGCCGCGCTATCAGCTCCCGCCCTTCAAAGCATTTCAGTATGCCACCCACCTAGGGTGGAGGCTCTGGCTTACTTCCAGCGCATGGTGATGGCTCTTTTTGTCACTATAAGCGCTAGGTCCAAAAAACGAAGTTGCTAGAAACAACATTTTGCAGTATCTTTTTAGGATGCCTTCGCTTTGTTTAGTATGCCTTTATTTAAACTTACCTTCGCCTACAATCCCGGGTCTCGTTGGGTCTCCTCTCACTGCTCACAGGAAGC
Organism: Lissotriton helveticus; assembly: GCF_964261635.1. Taxonomy (NCBI): domain Eukaryota; kingdom Metazoa; phylum Chordata; class Amphibia; order Caudata; family Salamandridae; genus Lissotriton; species Lissotriton helveticus. Next base: position 443,311,889 of record NC_136063.1, on the reverse strand, counting down.
AGAAGCAGGCAGCCTCCCTCTCCTCCCCATAGCCAATAACAATGCTGCATGGCAATGTTGTGATTGGCTAGGATGCTGATCTCACAGGCGTCTATGGGGAGGCCATTTTCTCTATGTAGGCTGCATGCAGCCTACATAGAGAAAATACAGAGTACGTATGACTGGTTTGGTCGGCCCGGGGCACTACAACAGTCAGCGCACTCAGAGTGGGCAAGCCACTCCTCCCCTGAACTCCTGCAGGACCTACCATTTTATGTTTCTGCTTCTCGCACTGCCAGAAAGCAGCGGGGCGACTCTTCTCCGCCCACGTGGGGGAGCCACCCCTGGCATTTAGGAGAAAGTTTATCTTTGTATCACCCAGTAAGAGACTATAGGCCTAATTACGAGGTCTGCGGTGCAAGGGACCGCCAAACCCATGGTGGCCCAGACTGGTGGCCCGCCCACTGTATTACGATTACTGCGGTGAGACCACCACAGGACCGATGCTACCACTGGGATCCTTGAACCTGGGGAGGTGGCACAGTGGTCAGAGGCCACAATATGCTGGCGGTGCAGCTGCTTCACTGCTAAGCATAATATGAGTACCCTCACTGCCCTCCTTTTCATGCGGTGAGCCCGCCATGAAAAGGGTGGTGGTGAGGAAAACGTTGCCTCCGGGCCTGGGGGTGCAAGCAGGGGAGCATATTGTGTGCCCTCCTGTCTGTATGCACCCCTTTGTTCCTGCACCGGTTGGACTGCACATTCCATGCCGTGCAGAAACGTGCTTTGGCGCTGCCTTTCTAAGGCTCTTCAATGAGCCTTAGAATGGCACCGCCGTAGAACTGCCCACCAGGATTACAACTCGTAATCCAGTAGGCCAGCTGAATGCAGGTTTGGCAGCATTGGAGCGGGGCACTTGCGTTGCGGCATGCTCCTAGACGGCAAAACTTGTAATCAGGCCCTTGTGTCGATGACCTCTCCAGAGAAATAGGTAGATCATTCATATATATATATTTCAGAGAGCAGGACTCAGGCATCCCTGTTTTTCACAAAAGGGGCAATGTTCATATTCACTATGAAACTGTATTTGGTTTCAGAGTGCATTTCCTTGATTACATCGCATACAGTCTATCCTTTGCCAGCTTGGAGGAGTTTTAATAACAGCATTAGGTGCCAGATGGAATCAAAAATGTTTTGCAACTTCACAAAGCAAGTAAATATTTTCTCTCTCTGGCCATGACACCAAAACTGTCCGAATTTAGGTGCTATTTATCGCACCTGATAAAGAACGATACCACAGGTTTCGTTATTTGTTGGATGCGATAAATAATACCTTTTTGGGTGTTACCGCATCAAAATCCACTTTGTAAAGTAAATACTGTATACTTTTCCCCTGTTAAATTCCGGCAGATGTGACTTGCCTAAATTTTACAAAGGGTGAGATATTTAACTCACCCAGTGATTTCTGGGTGTTTAATAACACCCAACTTGTAATTCCGACCACTGCACAAACAAGAGTTTGCACAGGGTTCGGAAAACATCTACCCTCTCATAATCACTGCCTATTTATATGTTTTTAACATATAGGTTTATTCGAGTGTAGAAATGATTGCTGTTCTTTGATAGGAAACTTATTTGATTTTTTCACCTAGAGTATATTTTTCTCTGAAGATTATTTGTCTTCTTTCATTTAGGATATAACAAAATAATTAAACAGTTTTATTAGTGCTTCTTTTTGTTCAGCTGTCATATGCTTTAGTATCACATTTAGGATTGAACCTAGACCCCTGGATGTATCGTTTTAATCTAATCTCTATATATGTATATGTATTTCATTTAGAGTATTGTGAATCTTATGGTATCTAGGGAGCCTGTCTGACTTGTTCTAATGTTTGACATTTAGCTGCAGTTATGGATTGCTCTGGTGTTAGCTTTTATTTTCATATTTATCTAGTGGTTCTGGACGTTGTTTTGTCATCTTTAGCCACTTTTGAAGCCCTATTTATTTTCTATCCTGTCATTAATATTCGGATACTTCCATTTACAGTGAAGTATACGTGATTTTATTGTTTTTCCAAATCCTACATTTTTTTTGTTTTTTTAATTTAATTTATTTAGGTTGGTTCCTAAGAATGAAGTAGGCCTGGGTATCTGCACAACATGAACTACAAAATATGGGGACTCAGTTCAAATATTTCATCAGAAAATGTTGGCCCAATTCCAAGCTAGCTCGCAGTGCCCCTTCTGAACCCTTACCTTGCCAAGGTACCAGATGGTATCTGCAACCTCGAACATGACCACTCTTATTCCCCAAGAAAATCGTTGAAACAGATCTACCCTTTCATTTTTACTTTTGCCTGCCCAAGGTGAACAGAGGAAAGATATGAATCTGGCTTTTCAAACATTTACTGAAACAATTGTATTTGTGTATAGAATGCGTGACCTGCAATTATTAGAAAGATGAAACAAAGCATTGTAACCAGCATTATGAAAATGGTGAAAAAGATAAACAGTTCAACCATGATTTTTTTTAAACTCTTTTTATTAGCATTTTATGATTATGCAAGGTATTTACAGCCTGACAGATTATTGAAGGACAATACAGGTTCTACATGCTATTCATTCCTCGGATATTATAACAATAAAAATGGACGTAAGTTAGACCACTTTAAACGTCTTTGTTTCTGTGATTGGCATTTCATTGAGTTCCATTCTATCTTAAGTCACATCCTGCATGTTGCTCTGTCCCTTTGGTGCTGTCCTATTGCATTGGTGATATAAACACCACATGTTGTGCCTAAAGACTGTAGGGAACATAACTTATTAATATGGGTAACTAGAACTGGGACTCACTGCATGGGAAATGACTCGCTGTAGTGAGGGCTAGGAGGTGAAGTAACTGGCGTCAGTTTTAATACATGTAGCGCCGGGTGTGAGGCATGGGCGTCAGTTGTGTTGTGTAAGTTACTTGTCAAATTCAGGTTATGAACCATCCCTGACCAGGGACCATCCTTAAGGGGTTGCGTACTGTGCGCTCTCTCGGAGCACCCCCGTTGGGGGAGGTGGGGTTACTTGCGTATGTGGGTCTTGTGCTGCATGTTGTTTGGAGACATGGAGTAATGTCTCCCATTGCATGGAGATGTAATACTTACGCGTTCCCAGCAATTCTTCAGATTCAAGCAGCTTCTCCTCTGCGGCCCCCCACTTGTTTACTGCACCCCTCCAGGTCTCAATTGCAAGCAGGATCGCCAGGGAAGCAAAACCAGCCCAACCATGATAATGTTACTCTGTGATTATACTCATATATACTAAGAAGCCGGTCTCGGTAGAACAGGCTATCGTCCTCTGCAGGATAAAGGTTAGAGGAAGTAGGACTGCATTCCAGTCACAGTGCACTGCGTTCTGGGATAATCCCAGCAGAAGTGCTCCTCTGCCGAATATAGCACAGAGGTTGTCTATATAATAAAAACACCTTTCCAATCGCACTGTGTCAAAGGTGCAGAGCTGATGTGATGGTTTGTCTAAATCCCTAAAGCTGTCTTCAACCGGACTACCAAATGCAAGGGCATCACGTTCTATGTGCCTAGCCTTGGACAGAATGTACGAACAACATGATAATAATACTGTAGTATCTTGTACTATTTCTCTGTGAAGATTAATGTTATTTGCTGTGCTATGTTTCCCTTTAATGCTGTATGGTTCTATTATTCTAGAATTTATTATCACCTAGAAACTGTTGATTGAACTTGGTTACTACAAAATGTTGGCGATGCTCTTTGGCTATATGGATGAACCTATGCCTAGCCCAACTCTGATGTGAAGATTTTCTTCCATGTTAATTCGGTGAGCCATCTCTGCTGGATTTTGTATTCACTCCTACGCTGGACTACTGCCTATTGAGGTATGATCAAGTTTATTTGATGCCGCTTTGCGCCCAATAAAAGGCGCCATCTACAATGTGGCCATTTCCATATTCAGTCTATCTGCAATCAAAACCTGTGTCTTAAATCATTAGAAAGTCACATTGTTTTATCCTATCGCTGTATATATTGAACACTGATCACTCTGATCACCTTGTCACTTGCGTCGCAACTGTGCACACCACATGCACCTTTATTGCACCAAGTACAACTAGGATTGTAGTATTGTTACCTACAGTGTTAATACTACTGTGTTCTTTTCTTTCCTAATTTACCTGTATAAATATGATGCCAATGGCACAGTCAAATAGATGTATTGAGTCTCTTCATTCTTCTGCTGATAATGTTTTTGCATATCCTATCTAACTGTCTAAAGAATTATACCTGTTGGGATATTATCTGTTTATTCCGCTTTGCGCTTTGGGATACTTCAAGTATTTGGGTTAACCTTTCAGGTTCTCAAATAAGTAATGACTGAGGGTGTTTACCTTTGATTCCGCTTTCCCGTTGCTAGTGGTCCCACGAACACCCCTATCGCCTGCATTGCCACGCAAGCATCTCGCCACGTCTCACATCCAGCGTTCCTTTTGCTACCGACATCTTCACTCTGACTGCTTTCTGCGTACCACGCCACGTCACGCCGCACGTCAACGTAGCGGCCATTTTGAAAGATTAGGAGCCTTTCTACCTTTCTTCACGTCATCTATGTCGGCCATTTCACATCGTCGGGAAGTTTTCTATTTAAAGGTCTGGTTTCGTGCAGTTTGTTCAATCTTTCATTTGGTTTGCAACGTATCAACAGTTGTGTGTCTACAGAAGTATTTACAGTAATGCACACACCTTTCCACAATATTTTCAACGTTCAAGTGTATTTTAACAGCATTTTCCTTTCGCTGCAATGATCTTTCTACTGTGTGTCTACCAATATTTACGGTGATGCATACAGCATTTCACATTACTTATAATATTACGTGACTTTACATTATTGCCATATTCCAGTGTCTTTCAACAGCGTTTTCCATTCGCTGCAACGGTTTTGCCAGTGTGTGTCTACTGATATTTACGGTGACATACACAACATGTCATCACTGTTAAGCTTTCATACATTTCTACGTTTCAGATTCCACAGTGTTTATTCATTGTGCATCCACGGTGATGGCACACCAATCTGATTTAATTTTATTGTTTTCTATTCAGTCTATACCTTGGTTATTTTGTCTGCTTTCACAGTAATTTCATTTGTTTTACTGTTACAGGTCTACAATTGTGCACACCTCTGTTTAAGTTTACTCAGTTTTCTTCTAGGTATGTGCACAATGCAATCTGTTAATCCTCCACCTCCTTTTTTGGATCCTCCCAGCAAACCTTAAGTCAAGTGGGAAATCTGGCATGATGCTTTCGAAACCTACTTGGGTGCTGTTGGTGCCTAACGATTTAGTGCTGAAAGGGAAAAGTACCTTCTTCTCCACTCTCTAGGATACGAAGGAAGGTCTATTTACAAACATTTACCACATTTGTCTCAAGAACAATTGCAGGGTATTGATGAATATGGTGAAACTGTCATTAAATTAAAATCCAGGTTTGATAAACAACCCAGCCTTATGGTTTTGAGGCATACATTTTTCAAAAGGAAACAAGCAGGAGAAGATGTAGAATCTTACATTTCTTCTTTACGTAGACTTGCTGCTGATTGCAAATTTGATAATTTTACAGATCAGCTAATTCAAGACCAGGTTGTTTGCCAGTGCAAAGATAAGAATATCAGGCAGAAATTATTGAGCTTAGGTGATCCATCCTTAGATAAGACCATCAATATTGCTAAGAGCATAGAAATATCCTTGGTCTCATTGAAGGAATTGGATGACAGGCCCATGGATTCTGTTAATGTTGTTAACATCAACAATCCTGTCAAACATCGAGTTAAGCCTGCTCAAGGTATTGCTAATCATTCTTCTAGACCTAAACCTGATATTGTTAACACCAACAAAGTTAATGGTAATAATATCTGTCTCAGGTGTTGTAACCCTCCACATCTCAAGGGATCCCGTTGTCCTGCTAGTAACGTCATGTGTAATTACTGTAAGAGGAGGGGTAATTTCGCAAAAGTTTGTCTTAAGAAAAGAAATGTTAAGAAACCCACTATCTGTGCAGTTGAATCTGAAGATGATTCTGACCGTGAAGTTATCTCTGTAGTCAGAAGTACAGATGATATCAATCTATGTGATTCTAAGTTTACTCGTGGTCAGAATGTTATTGAAGGGGATCCGTCTTCTTGCATTGATCCCATTGTGGATATTGATATTGGTTGTCACACTATTAAATTGTTGGTGGACTCTGGGGCAAAGATCACGATGATCACTCAGAAACTGTTTGAAGAAACATGGAAAGATTCTCAACCTCTTTCTCCACCTGATCGCTCTCCTGTCACACACGAAGTGCGGAAAATTGAGTTAATGGGGTTCTTTGAGGACAAGATGAAATTCAAAGGAAGGAGAATCAGAGGAAAAGTATATGTCGCTGTAAAGGGACTCAACATTTTGGGGTGGTTTCACCAAGCCTGTTCGGCATAAACCAGGAGCTGAAGAACAGGTGTTAGTTGTTGGTAATGAAGTTGAAGGACATGTTCGGAAAAATAAATATCCTGAAGTTTTTGTTAATGATTTAGGCAGGATCAAAGGATTTAAACATAGGATTATTGTTAAAGATGTTGCTCTTCCCATCAAGCACAAGCTCAGAGGAGTACCGTTCAGCATGAGAGAAGATTTGGAAAGGGAATTAAAGAGCCTCTTTCTTTAGGGAATCTTTGAGCCCACAGACTCTTCATTATGGCTTTCTCCCTTAGTTGTAGCCAGGAAAAGGGGAGGGGACCTTAGAGTCTGTGTGGATTTGAGGTCTCTAAACAAAGAGATTTGGATGGCTTCCCATCCTCTACCCAAAATTGGTGATTTATTCTCTTCGACCAAGGGAGAGTGTTTCTTCACAAAACTTGACTTAGCCAGCGCATACCACCAGGTGGAACTGGATCCTGAATCTCATTTACCTGCTTTTGTTTCACCCCTGGGCACGTTTCATTACTGTTGCATGCTTTTTGGGCTTGCGTCAGCAGCTTTTTTTTTCCAGAGGATAATGAGCAATATTCTTAGGAATGTTGATGGGGTCTTAGTCTTTCAGGACGATGTTCTTATTTTTGGAAAGGAAGTTTCTTCTCATTACGCTGTCCTGGAAAAAGTGTTGACTTTATTAAAAAAATGTGGTGTTGTTTTAAAAAAAGAAAAATGCCAATTCCTGTGTTCCAAAGTTGAGTATTTGGGACATGAGATTTCTCAAGATGGTGTAAGTCCCAGACCGGGGTTGCCACAGGCCTTTGTTGATGCTCCGGAACCAGTAGACAAGTCTGGTGTGAATGTGAGTACTACTCCCGGTTCGTTCCCAATTTTGCATCTATTGTATGTCCCATTAGTAATCTTCTAAAGAAAGGTGTTAAGTGTGAATGGTGCAGCAAGTGTGTCACGGCTCTCAAGTTTGTCAAATCTGCTTTGAAAATTGGTTCTGGTTTGACCCCTGTTTATCGTGATGTGTCACTGTTGATGCCAGCCAGTTAGGTCTCGGAGCCACTGTAACTCAGTCGGATCGTGACTGTGAAAACACTGTGGGTTTTGCCTACAGGCTATTGAGAACTCCCGAGCTCCAGTATTCCGTTATTGAAAAGGAGCTTTTGGCTTGCACCTGGGCTATTGTGAAATTTCGCCCGTATATCTGGGGTAAGCGGTTCCTCCTTGTAACTGATCATAAACCTTTAGTGAGTATTCTAGGTGGGAGCATGAGCAAGTGTTGTACGCCCAGGATAATGCAGATGGTAACCAGACTTCTTTAATACCAGTTCGAAGTGAGGCATGTATCTAGGCGGAAGAATGGGAGAGCTGATTTTTTATCCTGTTTCCCATTATGTCTAATGAGCATGAAGATGTCAAGTTCTCTAATGAGTATTGTGATGACTGTTTAGTTGCTGTTCTTAATTTACCTTGTTTGGATCTTGGCTCTAAGACTGATTGGGTACAAGCATTAGAGTTTGATTGTGTGCTGCAGGAGGTCTGTGTTTTTGTGAAAAATGGCTGGCCCGGGGAAAAGGTTCTTTCCTCTCCACTTCGACCTTTCTGGAAGGTTGAAAGTGAACTTTCTATTGAAGATGGTTTGCTTGTCAGAGCTGACAAGTTTGTCCCTCCCCATGTTTTCCGTAAAACTATTGTTAACGCACAGATGGCGCATTGGGTGACCCAACCAGCCAACGTGGTCCCTATGTCTCAGCCATTAACAGTCTTTGAACGATGGTTGGTCTGTACAAAAGCGCAAGACCGCTGGGAAACGGAGTTGGGGCGCCCCCTGACAGGAAAAGAGGGGGAGCATGTTTTCTTTCGTGCACAACATACGACCACTGCGGGGACCGAGTCGGCCTACAAAGTAGCGGTGTACTGGTACTATACCCCAGCGCGCTTCAAGGCTTGGGATGCCACTAAATCCGGCCTTTGCTGGCGGGGTTGTGGGCTTTCTGGGACGCTGATACACTTGCTGTGGCGCTGCCCGAAGCTGGAACGTTATTGGAGCATGGTCCTCGACAAGCTCGATGCTGCATTTCAGATTACATTTCCAGGGTTACCGGAACATGCGCTGATGGGGCTTCCCCATCCTAAATTCTTCCCCTTGCGCTCGCTGAGAGGCAGGCAGATTGCACTGGCTTTGTTGGCTGCGAGGCAGGTCCTTCTGGCGTTATGGGGCTCCCCTGAGGGGCCTGACCCCCGAGGCTGGATTCAGCGGCTTTGGCACACTCTAGCTATGGAGCGACTCTCGTTAGGCATGGACGGAAAGGGCTCTGAGTATGCTAAGCTCAGGGGTCCGTTTCTGCAGCTCCTGTCTAAAGACCTTCGAGAAGTGACATGCCCGAAATATTTGCAAATCTTACAACTTATCCCTTTGGAGTCCGCGGGGACTACGCCATCTATTTAAAGGCTGTTTGACTGCTGTTGGGTAGAGCTTGTGGATCCTAGGGGGTGAGAGGTGTAGGTAGAAGCTGATGCGGAGCGGGGCGGGATTGGGTGAGGGTTGACTCGGGAGGGTGGTGGGCCAGGGTGGTTTTGTTTCTCATGGTTATTTCCTCATAAAAGCTGTGGTTATAGCTCAGGCAGGGCGGCAGAGCCTCTTAATTTACGCGGGGTCGCCCTCCGGAGTGTAGGCCCAGACGCTGTGTCCTTACTATGTGAATACGCCCTTATGGCGAGTTGATGTAAGCAGCTGGGCTGTGTATTATGATATCCTCCCCGCATAATAAAAATGATTGATTCTAAAACTATTGTTCAAAGAGCCCATGCGGGACATCTTGGTTCCACACTCACCAAGCGTCGCATCCAAGACACATATTGGTGGCCGGGAATGGATGCTGAGGTTGCTGAAGTTGTTTCTAATTGTTGTGTGTGTGGTGAAGCTGACAAGAGTTTGAAGGTATCTGTTCCTCTTTTGATGCCTATTGAATGCCCAAAAGGCCCTTGGTTGAAACTGGGCATTGATGTCCTGGGGCCCTATGACGTTCTTCCAGGTGGATTTCGTTTCATTTTGGTCCTCATGGATTATGCATAAAAATGGCCAGAGATCAAGATGGTGAAGGTGGCCAATACCAAGAGTATTGTGGAATTTCTGAGGGAGGTGTGGCTGAGAGAGGGTTTTCCTGAGATTATAGTCTCGGACAATGGGAAACAGTTTGTCAGCACAGAATTTGAGTCCTTTCTTCTTGAGTCCGGTGTGAAACATAAAAAAAGCTCTTTTTTTCACCCTCATACCAATGGTCTTGTTGAGAGGATGAATCGGGTGGTGGGGAGTGTGTTAAATGGGCCAGAGCTGGGAACCACAATGTTCATAGAGCATTGGACAGTATGGTATGGTTTTATAGGACAACGCCTCATTCCTCCACAAATATTTCACCTTTCGAGCTTTTGAGGGGAAGGAAGCCTAACACCAATTTCAGGCCTGGATGGATGAGTGAATGGATCAGGTCTGAATCTAATATTGCCCAGCTAATGTCTACTGCTAGTAAAAATATGACTTGTACACAAACTAAACATAAAAATGGTTTGACACTAGAAGGGTTGTCAAATTGGCCCCGCTTGAGGTGGGGGACATGATAAAGATGAGATCTTCTGTTCATTCTAAGAAGGGTGACAGTAAGTTCAGTGATCCTGTCAGAGTTGTCAAGATTGTATGTAATGCTGTAAAAGTTGTGTGAGGTCATTGGTGGAATCTCAACAGGGTGGTGAAGATTTGTGTCAAGGAGGCCACTTCTTGGTCTGAGAATGTTGTTCCGCCTTGTTTCAATCAAACCAATCCCAGGAAGAGTTCCAGAAATATTGTTAGACCTGCAAGATATATGTCGTAATTACATTTTGCTTTGCTGCATTTTTCAATCTATCAAATTGTGTTATTATGTTTTTTTGTTGGTTCATTTGTTGTTGTTTTTTAGAAGAAGGGAAGATATGTAGTATCTTGTGCTATTTCACTGTGCACATTAATGTTATTTACTGAGCTATGTTTCCCTTTAATGCTGTATGGTTCTATTATTGTAGAATGTATGATCACCTAGCAACTGTTGATTGAACTTGTGTCTTGTTGGAGCTGTTGGTGGAGTCGGTCCTCCTGACTCTATAGTCCATGTAGCCAATAAATAACCATCTTAAATACACTCCTGTGTGCTTGGTTACTACAAATGCGTACTAAGAAATTCATTGCATGTAAAATAGCTTCTCAGTACATTATTGTGTAACTGTAAAACGTGTAAAAGGTCACCATTAGAAAAAGATGTCAAACTAAAACGTGTAACTAAAATGGAGACTCAGAGCGGGCTCTGATGTAAATCACAACACTGAGTCCTTTTGACGTTACTAAAATTTCATGTAACATATACTTATAGTTCTCTGGTATTATATATTGGGACTACCACCATGACGATGGGGAGGATTCAAGCATGTGAACCTATGAAAGATGTCAATACTAGAGAAGCAAAGTGTACAGGTAAGTAACTTGTTTTTTGCTTTCACCCAACCGTCTTCATCCATTGGTCTGTTATTTTGTCATTCATATGTTTTTTCTGTCCTCTTTTCCATACAGCATAGGGTGAAGGGCCAACCCACTTCAGCCACTGGCTATCTTCACTGTTAGAGACAGCACACTATTCTTTACAAAGGAGTGCATCACCACACATACTAGTTCCCTTAAGAGCCAGGTAGTACTATGGTAGCGTGGGTTTTTGCGATCAAAAATAGTTTTGCGTTTGACAATGTTATTTTTAGATTCCTGAGAGGCTGGCACCATCAATACAGTTTTCCAAAAAACATTAGAAAACAAAATCACCATTGGCAAACCAAAAGGCTGGCATCCAGTGCCAGACCTATTGCCTCTGTCAATGAATTTTTCTTTTGGTTTTGAAAGTGGCTTAAAACATCAGAAGTAGTATTTCTCATTTGAATTTACATTTTAAAAATTCGGTGTGAATTTTGATTGAGAGGCTGCTCCGATTTTTGTATATAGTTTTGCATTCTGAATAGAACTAGGCAATTGTCTTCTTCTGTGCTCTATGTGTGTTTTTAGTCAGTTTAATAAATCTGTTATGTTTTTTAACATCATGATCAATGCCTTCACTGTTGATGTTGTATCTTCTAAATAGTAATGTGTTTATCACAGCTCTGTTTCCTTGTGGTTTATGGTAGCTTTGCAATGCATTTTACAGTTTTTGTCCATTTGTGTCCAGGGTGTAGTTGTTTTATTGATTTGCTTCTAAATGGCCTGATTATTCTACTCTCTGTAAACGTAAAAATTAGGAGTTGCTCAAATAGGCGGTTTGAGTGTCTGGCTTTGAATATGTTAATCACTTGTGTCTGCATCTAGTTATATAACCAATCAGACTACTGTCAGATACATTTATAAATATCAGTTGCCCAGTGACTAGCTCTTTTTCTTTCATTAGCCTAATATTTTGCATATCTCTAGTACTTGTTCTCCATGGGTATGTTGTGTATTTTATCACCATAGCTCTGTCTGTGTTTTAAATGTGTACGTGGTGCTATTTTCTAGAATGTGATTATCTATTCTCAGCTATGGGAAAGACGTTCCTGGCAGTGTATGTAAGTCTCTACATATTGAAATAATGCCTTTAGTTTGGAGAAAAAGAGAGCTTCTCGTTGAGTCATGTGGAACGTCATCGTAGGGTAACAGGGAGGCTCGGGCAATGTTGTATGCAATTCACGTAGGTGGAGATCTAACTTTTCAGAAGTAACACTCTAGACAGCCGAACCCGGAAAACAGTTTATTACGTCTTATATGTTTAAACCTGTTTTAGTACATTTTCTAGCAGAAGATGCACACAATACAACGTACATGCGCCAAAGTGCTCGCATAGGAGGTAGGCCGGAAACAGAAAACCACAGGAAAACCGGTCGACCTGTGAATTGACAGTGCCCTCGACGGAATCTAAAGGTATATCAAAACATATTAGAGAAGAAGGGAGTGCATGCAAGATCTGAAAGAAACAGGTTAGTGTTAGATTCCTTACCTTAGAATATCCCCAGGTGTCAGACTGGATCCGGAAAGTTTTGCGTAGCAGTACCCCTGCGCATCGGTAGGCGTTGTCTGCGGCTCCGCGTCGTGGTCGCCGGGATGACGTCGTCGGAGTACTTAAATGCCGCCCTCACGCGCTGACGTCCGTTCTTTTTTCCGCGCCAGCAAGCGCAGATCCGGGAAGAACAGTACTCCTAGTCAATTTTTGACTAACTTTTTCGATCTCTTTTGGATCTTCTCGAGTCGATCCTCGACTCCGGTGCCGATAGGGATGCCCGGGTTAAAAACCCTACGACGACTGTAACCGCTTGATGTCGGTTACCGACCCCCACCGTCGGTGCCTTTACTGCCTCGGGGCTGACCACGATGACAAGTCGAGCTCCGACTGCCGGGCCTTGACGTCGAAGGCTAGGCGGGAGCGGTCCCGTAAGCGCCTCGAGCTCTGGCAGTCGGCCCCGCGCCGCTCTAGGTCCCGGTCCAGGTGGAGGTCGAGGGGACGGTCGCGGGCCGCAGTCATCACAGCTCAGCGAGTCGACACCACTCGTAGGGCTCCAACTCCTCAGCTAAGTCGCGGCACAAGAAGTCGAAGAAGTGACATCGCTCTTCTGACTCCCCCCCACGCTCATGCGACTCGGCCGGGGGTTCGGGCGACACCGCCTACGCGGCTCCTGCCGGTTCCGCAAGCGCCGCCTGCAGCTCCACACCTGCCGGTACCTGGGCTGAACGCGACCACGGAGGAGGTCAGCGCCTTCCTCACGGCCATGAGGTTGCGCTTCCCTCTGTCGGGTCCCACCGAGGCGCCTTCGGACCCGGCGGGTCCATCTGGGGGCCCAAGCGGGCCGGCGGCTCCGGCGCCGTCAGGTGCTTCGGCCCGGCACCGTCGACGCCTCCAGTCCCGACGCCGCAGGGCCCCTCAGGATCTAGGCTTGGATCCGTGACGACGCCGGTCGACCTTCTGACCCCTCCATCGGCACCGTCACCAAGGGTATCACCCCCGACGCCGTCCCCGGACAGTGTCGTCCCTGATCCCTACTCCGATCCGGAATCGGACCGGCGCTGCCCCGCACGTCTTCGATGCCGATTGGTGAACCCTTCACAGACGATCCGGCTCCATCATTTATTCCTGACTTTCAGGAGATGGATGATGAGGGGCATTGGGAGGGGTCTGAGGACCCTCTGGCACTGCAGTGCCAGTTAAGCCAGGACTGGGCAGACGAACTGGGGAGGCCAGTGGTTTGGACATTTCGGTCGACACTGGATTTGTCTCCCCTCCTACCGTGGCTACAGAGGAAGGGGCTGCTTACAGCGTGGTGTTGACTAGGGCGGCCAAGGCCTTGGCTCTTGAGCTCCCAGTCGCGGCCATGAGGGCTAACCTCCTCACTGAGGTGCTCAAACCGCAGGCAAGCTCCTCGGAGCCTCTCCTGCCGTTCAACGAAGCCCTCTCTGACGTTCTGTTGGGCACCTGGTCCAAGCCCTCTACAGGCCTCTCTGTAGATCGGAACGAGGCCAGATGCCACCGCCTTGCTCCGGGCGACCCCGGTTTCCTGTCTGTTCACCCCACCCCGGAGAGCCTGGTGATCCAGGCTTCAACCTCCCAGACCGCATTCCCGACCGCCCCTCGGGATCGGGAATCTAAAAAGTACGACCAGTTTGGCAAGAAACTGTTCTCCTCGCTGAGTTTGGGGTTGCGATCTGTCAACACCGCCTCCCTTTTGGGCCGTTACTCCCACTCTCTGTGGGATACGGTTGTGGAAGTGCTGCCGCAGTGCCCGGCGGAGGTCCAGGCAAAGCTTACCCAAGCCCTTGCAAAGTGAAGGGATGCAGCACGCTATTTAATTCGGTGTGGACTGGATACCACGGACTTGCTAGGCAGGGTGATTGCAACGAGGGTGGCGGTTCGCCGCCACGCCTGGCTGAGGTCCGCCAACTTTTCGGGCGATGTCCAAGCTTCCCTTATGGACATGACATTTGATGGCCGTCGCCTCTTTGGCGACAAGGCGGACAGTGCGCTGGAGCGCTTCAAGGACTCCAGGGCTACGGCCAAGTCCTTGGACCTCGGCCAACGCCAGCAAACTTCCACCTTTCGTCCCTCAGGAAGGGGCGCCCCCTCATGTCCAGCTAGCCACAGGCCACAGAACCAACCTCAACGCGGTCGCGGACTTGGTAACCGCCGCGGCGGTGCTGGGGGTCACCGGCAAAGTCAGTCCACACCCGCCCCCGCAGCATCTGCCTCAAAATCCTCCTAGTCCGAATTTTCAGGCCCATTCGATGCCAGTGGGGGGCAGAGTTCGCCTCACCTCCTCCACTGGCACTCCATCACATCGGATAGGTCCGAAGGGGCTGCTCCCTCCCCTTCAAGGCGACCCCTCCAGCCATGCCACCGCAGTACCACCGCATGTCGGGGGATCATTTGCGACTTCTCCAGGAGGAAGTTAAGGCCCTCTTGGCCAAGGGGGCCGTTGAGCGCGTTCCTGGGCCAGAAGTAGGACGTGGTTGCTATTCCCACTACTTTCTGGTACCCAAGAAGGGCAAAGGAGGCCTATGCCCTATCTTGGACCTACGGAGCGTCAACGGCTTCCTCCGGAAGGAGAAGTTCAAGATGCTAACTTTGGCTCAGGTCCTAGCTGCCCTGGACCCAGAAGACTGGATGGTAGTGTTGGACTTGCAGGACGCATATTTTCACATCCCCGTCCTGCCGGCACACCGGCGTTACCTGTGGTTCACGGTAGGCAATGAGCACTTTCAGTTTACCGTACTCCTCTTTGGCCTTACCAGCGCCCCACAGGTGTTCACGAAAGTGATAGCGGTGAACCCAGCTCATCTGCGCAGATTAGGGGTTTCAGTCTTCCCCCTATCTCGATGATTGGTTGTTGAAGGCGGGCTCGCCCCAGACAGTCGTCTCCCACCTCCAGACTACGTCCAACCTCCTGCACTCGCTGGGGTTCTCCATCAACGTGCCGAAGTCACACCTGTGCCCCTCTCAGAAGTTCCTTTTCATCGGAGCGGTTCTGGATTCAGCGCAGTTTCGGGTTTATCCCCCCGAACAGCGGGTTCGGGATATTCAGGCTCTGATTCCGATCTTTCAGCCTTTATCCCAAGTTTCGGTCAGATTGACGCTGCGGCTCCTGGGGCTTATGGCCTCCTGCATCCTTCTGGTGCATCACCCCAGGTGGTGGATGCGGGCTCTGCAGTGGGACCTGAAGTTTCAGTGGGCACAGCATCAGGCTAATCTGTCCGACCAAGTCCGGATCTCGGAGGGCACTGCAAGGCAGTTGCAGTGGTGGCTCACGAACCGCGATTGGGTCAGCGGCAGATCTCTCTCCCTACCCCAACCGGAGCACGTAGTGGTGACGGATGCGTCCCTCCTGGGATGGGTGGGCCACATGGGAGAGAGGGAGATCAGAGGCCTCTGATCTCTGGCGGAGTCCCGGCTCCACATCAACCTTCTGGAGCTGTGGGCGATCCGGCTTGCACTGAAGGCATTCCTTACCTCTGTCCGGGAAAGTGTAGTGCAGGTGTTCACGGTCAACACCACCGCCATGTGGTACTGCAACAAACAAGGCGGGGTGGGGTCGTGGACCCTTTGTCAGGAAGCTCTGCGCCTCTGGACATGGCTGGAACACCAGGGCGTCACCCTGGTGGTTCAACACTTGACAGGTTCCCTGAACGCCAGGGCGGACGAACTCAGCCGCCGGTGCATGATGGATCACAAATGGCGTCTGAACTCGGACGTGGCGCTAGGCCTCTTTCAGCAGTGGGGAGAGCCTTGGTTAGATCTATTCGCCTCCGAAAAGAACGCACAATGTCATCAGTTCTGCGCGTTGGAATTTCCAAGGCGGCACTCGCTCGGAGACGCTTTTCGTCGCGAGTGGAGCTGCGGTCTATTGTACGCCTTTCTGCCTATACCACTTCTGTCCAGAGTGCTGAAGAAGATCAAGCGCGACCGGGCCCAAGTCATCCTTGTGGCTCCGGACTGGGCACAAAGATACTGGGCATGTCAGTCGATCCCCCGATTTGTCTGCCTCTTCAGGAGGACCTTCTGTTGCAGCAGCAGGGGACGGTCCTCCACCCGAACCTGTCCAGCCTCCACCTCCATGCGTGGAGATTGAGCGGCGGCAGTTGAGGCCATTTGACTTGCCTCCTGAAGTCTGTGATGTGATTCTGGCAGACAGGCGTCCCTCCACAAAATCGGTATACGCCTGCAGGTGGAACAAATTTGTGGCATGGTGCACAGCAAAGGCTGTGGATCCTCTTTCTGCCCCCCTTTCTCTCTCTTGCCCAGCAGGGCTCTGCTCTGGGCACTCTCTGCCATTTCTGCCTTCTTGAGGCTTCCTGATCAGCCTTCTCTTTTCAAGTCCCCTGTTGTAAATAGATTCTTGAAGGGCATCACGCACATGTTTCCTCCTGTTCCTTTCGTGATGCCTCAGTGGGTCTTGAACCTTGTTCTAACCTATCTGATGTGCTCTCCCTTCGAGCCACTTCACAATTGCCCTCTTCGTCTTCTGTGTCTTAAACTGCATTCCTGGTTGCCATCACCTCTGCCAGTGAGCTCCAGGCTCTATCTTCTAAGCCTCCTTTCCTTTCTGTCCATCCAGACAAATATTTTTTAAGAACGCTTCCTTCTTTCCTGCCCAAGGTGGTTACGGCCTTTCACATCGGGAAGTCCATCACCTTGCCCACCTTCTTTCCGCATCCTTCAAAAGAGGAAGAGAGGCTCCACCGTCTGGACCCAAAACGTGCACTCTCCTTCTACCTTGATCGCACACGCCAGTTCCGGATGGACGACCAGCTCTTTGTTGGTTACGTGGGCGCGAAGAAGGTGCACAAACGAACCATCTCTCGGTGGGTCGTGTTGTGCATCAAGGTCTGTTACTCCTTGGCTAGAAAGGAGACCCCTGTTGGGCTGAGGGCCCATTCTACTCGGGCCACGGCGGCTTCTACTGCCCTGGGTTGAGGAGTCCCCTTGCAGGACATCTGTCAGGCAGCTACGTGGGCCTCGCTGCACACGTTTGCTAGACACTACTGCCTGGACAGCGAAGCCCGGAGAGATGGCTTTTTCGGCCGTTCCGTTCTCCAGGACCTTCTGGTGTGATCTTGGTTCGCAGACCCACCACCGGGGTTGGTATTGCTGGGGCATCTATTCTAAGGTGAGGAATCTAACACTAACCTGTTTCTTTCAGATGCACAAGTTACTTACCTTCGGTAACGATATATCTGTAAGAAACAGTAGTTAGTGTTAGATTCCTTACCACCCCACCCATCCTCCCCGTTCTGCGAACCAATATCTAGGGTTAAGGACATCCCTTTCAGGGCCCTAGTTTCATGGCACCAGTGCCGGTCTCTGTCATGGCTCTGCGTTCCTGGCACGGAAAGCTATGTACAAGAACTGACTTCAGCGCGCGAGGGCGGCATCTAAGTACTCCGACGACGTCATCCTGGCGACCACGACGCCGAGAACGGACGCGGAGCCGCAGACGACGCCTACCAACGCGCAGGGGTACTGCTACGCAAAACTTTCCGGATCCGGTCTGACGCCTGGGGATATTCTAAGGTAAGGAATCTAACACTAACTACTGTTTCTTACAGATATATCGTTACCGATGGTAAGTAACTTGTGCGCTCGGCTGCTGGTAGGCGGTATAGGTTGTAAGAGGAAGGAAACTGGTCCACAGCGAGTTATGACACCTCAGAAGAGTAAAAGAGGACAGAGCCAGGTGAGAGTTAGAACCTGCACGGTGAAAAGCACAGCCAGAGATTTGCAGAAAGCTGAGTAAAGGTGGGCAGGGGAAGGTGACAGTGTAATTAATGGAGGCCCAGGGTGCACAGTGTTTTAATTGGTTGGTATCTAGTAATTCGCCCTTTATACTTGATCTTTATCTCTCCTAATTTTCTTCCTCAATGTTGTCCTGAGTTTTATTTTGGATACAGTTTCCACTTCTCTAGGTTTGTTTCTTCCAGTTTATAGCTACTGCTATTTCTCACTGAAGATAACGTGATTTGTCTTGGTTTTTACATGAATTCTCCGGTAACTTATTTAACACCAAAGAGGTATCATTGTACTTCTGAAAATTGCATCCACTCCTTGACTGCACTCACGTGTGATCTTGTCCATGTCATTGAAATGAGGAGGTGCTTCTGCTGCATTATACAATATTTACCCTATCTTAGATTAATCGAGGTCACTGCTTTGGCTCTCCTTATCCTTTCTCAAATGTTTGACACAATTCCCCTCTCCATCTTAATCTTCAGATTGATGGAGGGACCGTGGTGTGGGAAGCCCCCCACTCAGTTGCCTTCACTCTTTCCTTTCAGAAGGCATGCAGGCAGCAGCATGGCGACCCTTTTGATCTACTTTTCAGTAACTTCAATGTGGAATTCCTCAAGGATTCTCCTAAATCTAATGATTTATACATGACACCGGTGGCTGAGTTTATTAGAACACATGGCTTCAATAGTTTTATTTAAGCATGTGACACTCAGCTAATAGTCCGGTTTGGAACTTTCTTCTGTTTTTCAAATTGCACTTCCAAAAGTGCATTGCCTTTATTGCCAACTAGATGTAACTGTACCAACTGAAGTACAATTCTGAGAAATATGAGATGCTTATCTTGGGAATCCCTCCTTCACCATGTTCTGATATGTGGTGTCCTGTCTTCACAGTGCCAGCTCACAGTGAGTGGGTGTTGGCTTCATCACCCACTTCCAAGTTCCTACAAAGAATCTTCACAAAGAAGTTCAGTGAAAAACAAATTCCAGCAGATCAACTGGTGTGTTCCACATAACCTATGTTTTTTGACCCATAATACCATGCCCCCCAGAAACATGGTCTACTGTCAGGGTGCCTGTGAGAAATTGGGTTATTGGTTAAGGGGCTTGTGAGCCCTTTCCAAGCAACAGCCACAGTCCTTGTCAAGTTGAACTACAAACGTCACTAAACAAACCTGTGCTTAAGCCTCTGGTGGCATGGCATAAAAGCAGTCAGGCTTAACTTAGAGGCAATGTGTAAAGTATTTATGCAGCACCCAAAGAGTAATAACGTGAGAGTACAACACGAGAAAATCCCACACCAATTTAGACAAATACAGTAAAGTTTAATACATAAAATGACACCAAAACGGCAAAAATCCAATCAGTAGAAATGGAGATATGCAGTTTTAGAGATATAGATAAAAGTAGTGACAAAATGCACAAAGCTCCAAATGAGGGTATGTGAATGCTCTGGACTGGGACAAATTCACAATTTCAGCCTGACCACGCTGGAGCACATGGCAGACACCCTCTGAGGATTGTACCTATGTCCTTGGTGCGTGGTCTGCATGGCGTTGCTTTGCGATGCTTCGTGTCAGATTTTGTGAAATCTTCAGTTAGGCTGGTGCAGCACATTTAACTCCACTTCCAAAGGTCCAGGACTGGAGGGGTCCTACTTGGAGGGTTAGGACTCACTCAGGCTTGGTTCTGGTGCAGGTTCAAGATGGTTGGAGCCTTATCTGTCCCTCATGCTCTAATCAGGAGGGCAGCCAAACAGCCTTTGAATTCACTCTGGTAGTTTTGGGTGAAGGAAAAAAGCAGGTCTCAAGCAGTAGGGCAGTCCTTTAAGGGCACAAGGCAAACTGCAAGGTAGTCCTCTGAAGTGCACAGCAGGCCACAGATAGCAGGGCAGTCCTCTGAGAGTCCTCCAGCAGGTCCAGAACGGAACTGAAAAGTGGGTCTGTGGGTCCTGTTTTTATACCTAGTGTCCCCTTTGAAGCGGGAGAAGCTTCTGGAGTTTTCCCTCCGCCAGAAGTGTCTGGAATTTCCTGCCCCCCACTCTGATCCCAGGTTGTCAATGCATAGGGGCACAATGACCTAGTGTGAAGCCCTTTGTGAGTGTGCTGAGTTAGCCCCTTTGAAGTGCAAGTGTGGTAGGTGACAGCTCTGCCCCCTTCCCATCTCGCCTAGATGTCCCATCTTGCTACCATCCAGTCTCTCTATTGTGTGGCCGTTGGGGCTGTGGCGTACAATTGGCCCCCACAGCCCTTGTGGTGCGGGGTACATCGAAGGTCCAGGGGGTCCCCTCAGCACCGTGCAGACTGACCGTGAGACCAATTACCTTACATAATAATGCGCAGTCAGTCTCACGGCACACATCTGCCGGACACAGTCTCTGAGTCACAGGAGCATTTTAATGATGATAATGGCCCACCACCCGTGCACCACAATGGCCAACACTGCATGGGTGGCAGGACATTATTAAATGGTGAGGTAGGGTGTGTCATACGCGAAGTGTAAACTGCACATGCAATGGCACCTGCAGTCTGCGCCTTCCCCCATGGACGCTACAAAGAAGTCTGCAAGCAACTAGGTTAGATCACGTCTCCTTCCATGTCCTCAAGTAAAAAGCCTTCCTCTATTAATTGAAATATTTCCATTACACCGCGGCCACATAGTCAACAATTCACTTCCATACCGGATCGATTTAGGAAGATAATGTAAAGATAAAGATAAATAAGGACCGGTACATGTTTAAACACGAATATATAATGCTCTGAGGTAGGTTAGGGACTAATTATATTATATAGATGTACAAGGTCTTTCCGTATATGATTGTTTTTAGTGACTTTTCTTTAGGTCTCTACCTTCTCCAGTCCCAGGGTTGGCATCGTGCCGATCGCTGTTATCATCTTATCGTTGGTGATTTTCTATATATTTCACAAGTTGTTATCTAATAATCACCTCAATGTCAAGTCTTAGATGGTGGATTGTCTTGCCTATGGAAGGAACATACTCATAAGAAAGATCTTAGTTTCCCTCTTAAATGTTAGTGTTTGTAATTTTTCTGATGCTCGGGGGAAGAGAGTTCCAGATTCTGGGGGCTGCTCCTGAGAACGCCCTCTCATAGGTTTTTTTCTTCCTGAAGATAGGTGGTCTCAGCAGCAGATCTTTGGCATTCCTGGCAGGTCTGTTTCCTCCTGAAATTTCTATTTTCTGGGCAAGGTATCTAGGTGTGTTGTAGTGAATCGCTTTATGGGTGATACATGCCATTTTTAGCTGTATTCTTGCTTCGTAAGGTAACCAGTTTACAACTTTCAGGTGAGGGGAGATATGGTCAAATTTCCTCGTTCCTGTAATAAGTCTTGCCGCTGCATTGAGGAATACTTTTAGTGGTGCTGTGGACATTTTTGGTAGTCCTGCTAGCGTTGTACACCCATATTCAATCCTCGAGATAACCAGTGATTGCACTGCTAGTTTTAGATCCGTCTCCGTTAAAATAGATTTTATTTTTCTTAAGTAGTTCAGATGAAAACGGGCGTTTTTTGCCATTACTTTAATGTGGGTTTTCATGTCTAGGTTCTCATCCAGTGTGATTCCAAGTGATTTCGCCGAGTCAACTAGTGTGGGGGTGCAATTTAACGCTGTCATTATATTGGACCATTCCTTCACTTCTGATTGATTCTTCTGTGGCAAGATAAGTAAGAATTCTGTTTTATTTGCGTTTAGCTTGAGATG
Source organism: Lissotriton helveticus (assembly GCF_964261635.1). NCBI lineage: Eukaryota > Metazoa > Chordata > Amphibia > Caudata > Salamandridae > Lissotriton > Lissotriton helveticus. Next base: position 443,289,909 of record NC_136063.1, on the reverse strand, counting down.
ATTGATAGTTAGCCATTTTAGCGTCATTTTGAGGGCCTCATTCATTAAGGTGATGTCTTCCAGGGACGCGATCTTGATGTATATCTGCATGTCGTCCACGTACATGTGGTAAGATATTTTGGAATTTCGCAGAATTTCTGTAAGGGGTTCGATGTACAAGTTAAACAGTGATGGAGATAAAGTAGATCCTTGAGGTACTCCAATTGTGTTTGTTCATGAAGGTGAAAGTGATTGGTTTACCAGGAATCTCTGAGTTCTATTTTGTAAGAATGATTCGAACTATTTCAGTACATTACCAGATATTCCCATCCTGTCATGAAGTCTGTTCAGTAATTTTTCATGGTTAACTGTATCAAATGCAGGAGACAGGTCTAGGAGGATGAGTAGACAATATTGATTGTGATCTAGTGCCTGAAGTGCATCATTGACAATGAGAAGGATTGCTGTTTCCGTGCTGTGACCTGTTCTGAATCCCGATTGGCAGTCATCCAACAGTGAGAAATTGTCGATGTGCAGGCTCAACTGATTCTGTAGACATTTCTCTATTAATTTGGCAAGAAGAGGGATGTTGGTCACTGGGCGATAGTTATTTGGATCTGCTGGGTCCACTGTAGGTTTTTTGATGATCGGGACTACTTGCCCTGTCTTAAGGCATTCTGGGAGGACCCCCTGGGAAAGAGAGGCGTTAATAATTTCTGTCCATATTGGAATCACAATATGGCTGATATCTTTCAGGCATTTTGATGGTAGTGGATCGTTATAGTGATTGTTGGGTTTGGTGTCAGATAGCGTTTAAGCAATCTCATTCTGGTCCAATAATTTGAGGTGACCTCATATTATTGATAGTCGCGGAGCTTTCTAAAGCATTAGAAGAACTCAACCGGGATATAGCTCAGAGTAAACAAGATCTATCAGAATTGACGACTACAGAAGAATAGTCTAAAATGTTGGAAGATATAAATCAACAACTAGAGTAACACACACAAGAAATTAACTAGAGAAAGATCCATAAATACAGACGCGACACCATCGATTATAAACTTGGAGAAGTTTATTCATGGGCAGAGGTGTACGCATGAGGTCAACAGAACAAACAGCATAAATCGAATACTGAAACTGAAACTTCTTCATCTGAAGAAGACACCAGACGGACAGCACAGTCACATCTAATCACCACACAACAAACTACGACGAGTACAGAAGGTAATATAACAACTGCACTCACTTCTGGTGTGCCTTTTTTAGAGAGAGGCCCGAAGACAAAGACGACCCAGGAGGGGTAAAAGAAAAGGAAAAGGAAGGAGAGAGAGATACAAGGAGTACTGCAGCATTGAAGAAAGGATTGAAAGGGAAGAAAACGGTAACCTAGTTATTATTATTTCTTCTAACAAACTCACCGACAGTGAAATTAAGACCTTACAAAAGTGTACTTCCTTTGTATCAACAAGCAATACTAATGAATTGGAATTAGAGATCAGCCTCTTCAAATTCATGCGTAGTCTACGCTTAAGACATTTTTTTGAGAATGTGGTTACTGACATCAACCCCACGGAAGAAGATCAACTAAGAGGATTACGGTGTAAAAGTACATACATGGCACCCATCAGCCATAAAAGTTTTGACACGTTTGAAAACTTGGTGAAATCCGATCTACACAAATTCAATTACAAACGCACCTCTAAACATCGGGATCTTTCCAACAAGGAATTTGCGATATTGAGAAATTTGGCTGACAATTCTGACATCACCTGTCAGACTGCTGACAAGGGAGGAGCCTTGGTTATAATGAATTCCAGCTACTATCGAGAGCAAGTGAAGAAACATCTTTCTGATCACAATACTTATTGCACCATTGACAACAATCCCACTGAACAATTCACTGAGATCTTGCAGAACATAGTGAAACAAGCTGTTGATACAGGGACCATCAATGCAAAAACAGCAAAATACCTGGTTCAAGCTGATCCTAAAACACCAAGCCTATACATGCTATCAAAAGGATGCTTTACATCCTCCTTTTAAACTCATCGTAGCAACGAAGGGCAGCCTTCATGAACCCGTTGGTAAATTAATCGACAGATATTTACAACCTTTTGTGATTAAAATGAACACACATGTAAAGGATACGACCAACTTTCTTTCCAAAATCAACAAAATTGTGTTTTCCACGAATGATGAGATTTGGCTTTGTTCTATAGATGTGAAATCCTTATACATGTCAATTCCTCATGACCTTGGGATGGAGGCCATTGAAGACACTCTACTTCATTCTGATTTTAGTCTAGATTTTCAAGTATTTTTAATGGAGTTGATGCACTTTACTCTGTATCAGAGCTACTTCAAATGGGAAGACCAACATTACATACAGATGTCCGGTACATCAATGGGCAATTGTGCCGCACATATGCGAACATTTTCATGAAACACTTTGAAGAAAATAATATAATTTGAACCTCAACACATGGGCGACACACGCCAATTCTTTCCTCAAATACATCGACGATATATTCGTCATATGGAATGGATCCCTTCAGGGTCTTCAAGAAGCACTGGTTGATCTCAACAACATAAATGAGAGGGTTCAATTCATACATGAAAATGATGCACATTCAATCACCTTCCTGGACGTCCAGATAACCCGATCAGGCAATGCCCTGGAAACCAACATATTCAGAAAACAAACCGATCGCAATAACCTATTGCACCACCAAAGTTTTTATCAGACCACTTTAAAAAATCGTTTACCGTATTCTCAGTTATTGAGGGTGAGAAGAATTGTGTCCATCCCGTCAAGTTTGAACAACCGGCATCTGAAATGTTATACAGATTTCAAGAAAGAGACTATCCTCATGATATCTTAAATTCAGCTATGGAACTCTGCAAGAAAATCAACAGGTCGGATTTATTCGCCTTCAAACCCCAACAAGTGTCCAAACGCCCCATGGTAGTGTCCACATTTTTTACAGCCAGTTATGCATACAAGTAATCCATCAAAAAACATTGGCCGATCATAGCATCCGAACCTGATTTCAAAAACATTTTTCAAGGACCACCCATTTTCGCATACAATCGCGGAAAGAATATCAAAGAAACTATAACTAACTTCACTAAACCTATCAGAGAATCCAGTTTCAAAGGCAACATACCCTGTCACAATTGCAACAACTGTAACAATATCATGAAAGGACCCACGATTGTACATCCCATGAAGGGGACCAAGATCAAACTCAATTTGAACGCTACCTGTGACACCAAAAATTTGATTTATGTTCTCAAGTGCCCCTGTGGCCTAGTTTATATTGGTAAAACAGACTGAAAGATCAAAACACGTATCAACGAACATAAAAGTAACATTAGAACTGAGAACGTCAAGTCTACAATTGCCACGCATTTCAAGGAATATCGCCATAACATATGTCAACTGCAGTTTGCGGTTATTGAGGTGGTGGAGAGATGTGAAGGCCCAAACAATAACAACTTTTTGTTGCAACAAGAGAACTTTTGGATTAAACATCTGAATTCAATGAAACCCAGCGGTCTCAATGATCATATGGAGTTTTCGTTCTATCTATAATACATTTGTTGAACTGTTGTCTAGTTTTGAACTTCACAGAATTGGTTCATTTTACTGGAGTACGTGTCCAACTTGTTTTGATTTTGGAACCCTACTGACCTGGAACACAACACCCATACCTACCTTTAAGCAAAATGGCATACATATATAACGTCGCTCACAGATTTGAGAGCAGAGACTTTCGCATTTTCCACTGAAGACATTGATAAAATCTATGCGTTGATACCTGAAGTTTCCACACACCCCGCTGTCACTAAAAACAAGGAGAGCTGCATCAGACAATTGTTATACCTAAAAAAAAAAAAGTGATCACCCAAAGACTGCACGCCAGCATGTTAATATGTTACCACCGTGCACAGAGAATACCTTGTTGCAAGTATTGTGCTCATACACAGAACTGTGCACAGAGACCTAGGACATCAGTGAATAGTGGTGTACCAGAAACTCACCTCCGTACCTAGAAAAACCCCAACCAGCTAGCATCAGTGTCACATTAGCTCTCCGTCCTATAGCAAAGTAACCAATGATTAGACAACCTAGAACATGCGACTTAATATGAACTCAGGAATGGTGGGAAGCGAGAACACTCTTTTGTTATACTCTCATACTCTCATACCAGTCCACACCAGTCCACAACAGGAGTAACAACAGTAGTAAAGAAGATACACGGTAAGGTTAAAATATTTATTTTAACGACGTGATCTCATGTGATCTCATGTGCAGTATCTTAGCCAACATAAGCAGACATATGATTTAAAATAATATGGTCAGCATGATTACAATTCCATAAAATACAAAAGGAGAAATCATATTACAATGATGGTGAAAACAGGTCCTCTAGCGCCTAGTTTTAACACCCTCCCTATATAGGAACTATGTATTATAAACTATAAGAGGTCTCTTAGGCTTGTTTTGGGGGACGCCCATTACCTTTCCACTCAGTAAGAGTAAATTACATCTGGATCGGCATAAACACTCTGCATCCCTTGAAACGGAAATCTTCCAAGTGTTTGAAATCATGGCTAATGTGTGATAATAAGGACGCCAGAATATTACTTGTCTCACAGCTGCCAAAATGTTGTGTCTAGAAAACGTTACCCGAACATGTCGAAAAACAACGAACATGTTTTGATAACCTTGACGGCTTTAGCACTCACTGTGCAGCCAGGTGCACGATGTAAGTCTAGAGCTGTTGAAAACAAACCTTTTCTCAAGTGTAGACCTTCTTGAAGGCTAACTTACAAAAACAGCTATGCAGTGTTGTGTGCAAAAGCAGCAGAAGGTAAAATGGTGTTTAAACTTCTAACAAGCCATGCTAACATAACATGCATGCAAACAGGCCCTAGGCCATACTACACCCTCCCTTGATCGGGGAACGCACAATGAAGGGGGCAAGATCCAGAGAACGCAGAGTTCAAGTTTGAATGAGACAGAACCAAGTTTAGGAATTTTGCCAAACTTGATAATTGGGAGTAAAATCCGAATTAAAAAGAAACCGAGTTAGTGAAAGCAATCACGGGAGGCCTTAGTGTGAAAAAAAGACTTAAAATATAAAAAAGAAACATTAAGGCAGTACAAGAGGAGAAAAAGAATTCTTCACAAGTTGAATACGTGTCGATGAAGCAGAAAAATTCACACTTCAATCCAACAGCGTATAGGTACCATACGTTGCAACTGCCTCCAATAAGATGTCGTTGTCATCATCCATGAACATTTCAGCCATCCAATTAAGTAATGGAAATGAACATAGATGCTCTTCAATTGCCGGAGCCTCTAGCACCATCAGAAGCCAACTCGTACTTACTTCTAGATAACTGCGCGCCAGAAAGTCATTGGCAGCAGTCCAAATGTTCCAATTGCCTAGAACTCCAAGAGCCGCTGCGCAGGCCATAATCCAGAAACTAGAACAATCTATTTCATGAGCACCTAAGGGACTCATAAGTAGATTAAAATCCAGGTCAGGAGACACCCGGTTGCAGAGACACAAATTCAGGGCTCATTCAAATCCACAATCCAGGCAATGGAAAACCGGCTGCACGCAAGTGAAAAATGAAAACCGGAAAGATAAACCATACGCCACACTCAGAGTTGCCAGAAGTAGCAATCCATAGTATTCTATCATCCGGTTACGAAGCTGGAGCAGCCGGAGCAGATCGTCGTGGGGCACAGACTGTGCATCCATTGTGGAGTAAACAAATTAACAGCAGTATGCCCGCTCCTAAAGTGAAAATTAACGGGAAACCGCCGAAGACACTCGAAAAAATAGAATGAAAAAATGCAGGGATCAAACCAAATATAGTTTGAAATGAGGTCACAAGGCTAGAACATACTACTTTAAAAAAGTGTGCCAGGCCCATGGTCGACGAGGCATTAAAGATTGTGTGAATCAAAGCACCGAAATGCAGGGGCAGGTCTGTGTTTAACCAGGCATTCACCTTGGTATGAGTATTTGCAACGTGAAGGACGAATGTCTCACGCGCAGATGTAAGGGGGACTTCCTTCTGGGACAAAAGAGCTCTTATTCGACTCATCTTGTTGAACTCTGCTTTCAAGGTCAAGGTCGGAATAGAAGGCCAGATGGAAACATCGAGCCTCCCATATGGAGGAGGAAACAAGACATTCTTACAGCAAACCACACGCTGGGAAACTGTAACGATATAAGCAATACCAGCAAGTATACCACAACAATCTTCATTATTTAATAATAAATAACTACTGTTTGCAAGCAATGTGAAAGTCGGTGTAATAGCCGGGGTGGGGGTGCCTTTCAAAAACACACGCAAGATTTGGCACCTGGACATTGCAAGAACCGTGCAATTGCAGATTTCTACAGACTAATGAATGATCTGGTGTGGATGTGCAATCTTTACCTTTCAAATAAACTTACTTTCCTTCCCTCAAGCACCTATATGTGAATGTGAGATTCCAAACTTCATGAAGATAAGCACTACCTAAAGGTTCAAATCTACCTATGGCTTAGTGTTTCATGCAAGACTCAAATTTAAACAGGGGAAAAGGTAGAGTTATCACCCCATGAATGAGCCAAACTGTAGAATTCGACTCGGCCACTGAAAATGGTAACGGCTCCAGTTTTTCAATATGCAACAGCAAAAACGTGGCATCCTTCGATGACATAAATTGTTGTTTAACAGTCAAATTAAAAGGCAAAAATAACAAACTCGTGTTCATGTAATACCAAGGCACCTTGCCATTTTTCAACGTTTGAAGAGTCCATGCAAATTGCATAACAGAACGCAATTGAATCTGCCCATGGTACAGTATAGCAATGTCTTCTTGCACAATATCAACAACAGATGAAACAATATTGTCTAATGTGTAAATGCGGGAGGAAAGGGTGTTAATTTTTTTTGTTTGAATATTTTCATTGCATTTCTTACTGATCAGGTTTGTAGCCTAATGCACGTATACCTAAAAAAAAGAAAACCATTAGCCATGAAATGGTAGGGTCACATAAAAGTAATATAGAGAACATCATCCAAGGGAAATCAATGCCACTGCATCAAAGGTGCCGGCAGGCTTAAAGAGCATATGAAACAAGAAAATTGCGGGGCATACATGGCATCGCGATTTATCATGTACATCAATAGCCAGTGGTTCCGCTGCAAAGGCGCGCTCTCTGTCGTGTTCCTCGGGAAAACGTAGTTTTCCACCAGGCCATAGCATCAATACAACTGATCCCATTCATACAGTCATTGGGGCAGGCCCAAAAGAGTGTGCATGCTATTCAATATTCAGAACAATAAACGCGTTTTTCAGAATTGTTAACAAGAACATTATAAACAATAACGTCATGAAATGTGGAAAATCAAAAGCAAAGAAACAAAGGAGAGGCTGGTTGTTTGTGCTGTGCTATCGCTGATGTGGGATATCCAATGTATGATGTGATTGTCCCTGTAAACAGGGCGGGGGGATACGCAGGTGGCGCGGTCCAAGGGGGGAGGAGGAGCGGGGGGCAAGGCAGGGCAGAGGGGAGCCAGCGGGGGGGGGCGCAAAGAAGTAACAACGGCCTCCGCTCTGGTGCGGAGGGAGCCATATTTGTCTGGTTGGGTTATGTGGGCGCGTCTAGTTAGCACCGACAGAGCCGCCACCCATGCTGGGGTCCAGGTGTAAGACTACAGTGCTGAACTACATCCGGTGCTAGCGTCATGGCCGAGAGTTAAGTTAGGAGGGGGGTGCGCCTAAGTGATTCCACGCTATAGGCATACCCGGTGAAAAGCAGCCAGGATGTCATCCCAGGTCTGGGCTATGGGATATGCACGGAGTTCCGCTGTCTCCTCCCTGTGCAAGGCTATGCTTTCCGCTCTTGCCCAATTATCAAAGGAGCTGCGCCAATGTGCCACCTGGGTGGGTTCACTGTTCTTCCAACGTTTAGTGATGAGCCTTTTTGCCGTTATTAAGCCAAGGTCCCAAAATCTGGTGGGGACTCTTGTCAGCTTCGTCCGTTTATAGAGACCTAGTATGCATGTTTCCCATGTGTGTTGCAGTTCCCCACCCACTCCCGCGGCCAAGGAGGTCGACACCGCTCGCCAGTAAGCATGCAGTGAAGGGCAGGACCAGAGCATGTGTAATAAGCCTGCATCTACCAGCCCACATCTCGAGCATGCAGACGTGGTAAGTCCGAAATAGCGATTGATCTTGTCCAGGGATAAGTATGCGCGGTGTATGATGTAGAATTGGATAATTTTAAAGCGGGAATTGCGTGGAATATTAGTAGCGCCAGCCAACACCACCGCCCACTCCTTGTCAGTTCATTCCCGACCCCTGTCGTCCGCCCACCTGTCCCGCAAACGCTGGGAAGAAAATTGCGTGTGGATGTGGAGGGCCTGCGCCAGCCAATGCACCACATGGGACTCGTTCCCCATCACATGCAAGTATTGTATCAGCAAATGGGTAGGTAGTTCATCAGAAAGGTCGCCCCAGGCCTGTACCAGTGTGCGCATGAGTGTTGCGTGTGTTAGAAACTGTCCTGCCGGGAGGCCTGTGTCAGCAACCAACGTCTCGAAAGGGACCAATGCCCCCTCCGCAAACAGGTCCCCAACAGTGTCCACCCCAGCCTGCACCCAGCTATTCAGCAACGCTTCTGTGAGCACCCCATCGTCCTTGGGCGTCCCCAACAGTGGCAGGTTCGGAGCGTACGGCCCTATGGAGCTAGTAAGTTTCAAACTCCTCGCATAGCACCTACGCGCAACCGCCAAGTGCAACTGCGTTGGGCAGCGGGTTTTGGCCAAAGGGTGGAACAGTGTGTGTATTTGTGTGAGCGTCATGATAGTAGTGTCTGTGGCTGTATCTTCCAGGTTTTTCCCACTCAACCAGCTGGTTGCCCACTGCAATTGCGCTGCTAGGTAGTAAAGCTCCTGATTGGGGATCGACAGACCCCCAGCCGCCGTGTAGGCATAAAGCGTCTTCAGAGCCACTCTGGGCAGTCCCGTGTTCCAGATCAGGTTCCGGACTAAGGACTCTAGCTCGCGAAATATACGCGTGGGAACATAGACCGGGAGGTTAGCATAGAAATACAGTTATTTGGGCAGCGCTATCATTTTCGTCAAAGTGACCCGGATGGGCACGTTCAAAGGAAGAGTCTTCCAGAAAGTCATCTGCGCCCAGAGGGAGGAGATTGCCCTTATTAAATTACCCTCCAACACATCCGTGAGGTCTCGATACATGTTTATCCCAAGATAACGGAACGTGGTTGAATACCAGACAAGCCTCTCATCCTGACCGTAATTGCACATTCCGGTGTGGCAGCATCAAAAGAGTACACGCCAGACTTAGCCCAGTTGACCCTGAGCCCCGATATCTCCCCGAAGGTGCGGAAGATGGCCGTAAGCGCCAATGGGAAGCGAGTCAGGTCCCTGATATAGAGCAATAAGTCGTCGGCATACAGCGATACTGCGTGCATGCCATCGGCTAGGGGGATGCCCAAATCCACACCAGAAGCCCGCAATTGCGCCGCCAGAGGCTCCATCATCAGAGAGAAAATTAAAGGGAGCAGGGGGCATCCCTGCCGGGTCCCCCTGCGCACTCGATACAGAAGCTCCACCATGTGGATGTAATCATCGCCCAAGCCATACTTCCGCAACACCGCAACACCGACACCAGGTAAGGCCATTCTACGTAATCAAATACCTTCTCAAGGTCGAGCACCAGACATCCTGAATGGGGCCATCGATTTGTGGCAAAACTCTGCACCCGAAACAGTCATCGGATGTTGCGCCAGGTGCTGCGTGCCGGTACAAAACCATTTTGGTCAGTGTGGACGAGGTCAGGCACGAGGGGAGCTAAACGTTGGGCCAGCATGGAAGCCAGGATCTTATAATCCGTGTTGAGGAGGGCCAGTGGGCGATACGAACCCAGCTGGGCCCCGTCTCTGCCAGGCTTCGGGAGAGAAATCAAGTTGGCTTCATTCAGTGTGGGCGGGAGTGCAGAGTCGGCAATCGCCGCCTCATATATCCGCAATAGTTCTGGAACCTGAATAATAGAATAAGCTTGGTAAAACTCTGCGGGTAGCCCACCGGGCCCCGGGGATTTACCGTTAGAGAGGGAAAAAATGGCTACTCGCAGTTCCTCGGACGTTAGGGGTGCGCCGCGTTGCGCATCGTCTATCTCGGGCAAGGGTAGAGCAGATAAATACTCCATTATATCAGCAGGTGAAGCCAGCAGTCGGGACTGATAAAGGTCTTTGTAATGTTTCACAAAGGCGTCATGGAAGGCTATCTGCGTATACACAGTGTTGCCTTGCTTAGTGCAAATTGACGTCACTGGAGTAGTCCGGGCGTCTTGCCTAATCAGCCACGCCAATAGTTTGCCTGGTTTTTCTCCTAGTTGAGGAGTGCGTGCGGAATGGGCTGCGTAGTTCAGATTTTCCAGTATATCAAGCAGTCGCGTGTGTGCCTCCCTGGCTGCCAATAGTGGCCCCTCATCACCCTCCACCGCCTCTCGCTCCCCTCGCAGTAGGCCAGATTCAATACGCGTGAACTCCCCGCCTATTTGCTTCTGCATACCTGCTTGCGTGCCCAGACAGTGGCCCCTTGTGACAACCTTTAACGCGTCCCATTCGAGTTGTGGGGTCGAAGCAATGTGGTTATTTTCTTCAAAGTACTGTAAAAGACGCGTCGAAAGTGCGTCACGGAATGGAGCGTCCAAGAGCAAATCAGGTTGGAGCCTCCAGGTGGGCATCGGAGGATGTGAGTGTTCCCAAGCTAGTTCTAGAATGTGAGGATTGTGATCGGAGTGGGTGCAGCCCATGTAATAAGTGTCTGTGACATGGGGGAGTAGGTCACTTGTCAGCATATATCTGTCCAGTCTAACATGTAATGTGTGTGTGCCTGAGTAATAAGAGTAAACCTTGGTGTGTGGGTTACGGCTCCGCCAGGCATCGTGCAAATCCCACTGTAACGCCCAGTTCGTGAGTGCCCTCATGGCCCCAGTTACCGGTGCGCTTGCTAAGGGCGGGAAGGAGCGGTCGAGGGCAAGGTCCAAGACGCAGTTATAGTCCCCTCCCAGCACCAGGGGAACACCATGCCAGGGCGCCAGCACTGTCGACAGCCGTGCAAAGAAGTCTGCCTGTTCGGTTTTAGGGGGTAAAGGGAGGCAAGGACAATCAATTGGCCATCCAGCTTGCCATGAATGACCACATACCTACCCTCCGAATCTACCCTGTAATGGGAAAGTGCAAATGGGACCCCGGGGCGGACCCAAATCAACGCCCCTTGCGCATAGGCCGAATATCCAGTAGCATACAACTCCCCCCGCCATCTACGATGCAACGTCTGTGATTAGATATGAGTAAATCTGGTAACGGCGCGACGGCGTGTGCATGCCGCGCACGTTCCACGTGCATATTTTAATCACTGACATAGTGCATCTGGGAACTCTCCATCACCCCTCCCTCCCACCCCCCCCCACCAACAGCCAACACAGCATCCCGCTAAGCCACACATCCACAGTCACCATCAGAAAGTCAGCGTGCATACTCTGAGTATGCGTAAAAGAGGGAAAGGGGAGAAACAAATCAATCAGTGCTATGAACAAAGAAAACAAAGGGACAATGCCAAAAGGTCGGCAGCAGAACATGTTGCCGTCCAAACACTCTAACGAGCTAATGAAGTCGTAAGTCCAGGGGGGTCGCTGAGCACTCAGCATGAATGTCACAGGCGCGTTGTATAGGCAAGTAGAGGATGCCTCCCCCCACATAGGCGTCTCATGCCATTCGGCCCAGTTACAACAAGTTCTTGTCCGATCCCGGGGCTAAGACCCTCTAGGTGTGGTGCTCCGCAGCCAGGCAGCGCCTAGGAACAGATCATGACACATCCCCCACCCCCAAAGGCAGGGCCATCCCCACCACCCGACTCCCCAACCACAATACTGGTCCAGAGCTTTCCCAGTGTTTCGGCACCCAGGACAATACTCAGTGCGCCACTTCAGTTAAAGACGAGGTCCAGCCTGGGGTCAAAGTCCAACTGACCGTGCCCAGCAAGTGCTCTGTGGATGCCGGGCCCAGCACAGCATTAGTGGCCCCCAGAGACAGGTGAGGCATACCGTATAGTCCGTTCCATCCTCAGTGGATTAGATCAGCAGTCTGTGGAGTGACATCTGGTAGTTCCATCGACAGTTGTGAGTCAGGCAATCCGTAAATGTGTTCGTCGTCGCTGGGCATCTCGCGAGGGCTAGCCTCCAAGGCGGTGTCCGCATCCAATGAGCCGCTGATCTCCGCCACCATCCAAAGGGCCTCCTGTTGCTCACTGTGGACGAGATCGGCCGGGGGGCCCGTCTCTGTCTCCCCGCGCAGCCGCCCTGCCGGCGAGGATCTGCGTCTGCGGCGGCGCCGGACACAGGAGAGCGCCGCAAGGGCGACGCTGATGTCGCTGCACCGGGATCCGCACCCACACCAGAGTCCAGCCATGCCTCGACCGCTTCAGGTGTGTTGAAGAAATGAGTCTTGTCCTGGGCCACCACTCGCAGCCGCGCTGGGAAAAGGAGGGAATATTTCAGGGCCATCCGGCGGAGCCGTTGTTTCACCGCCAAGAAAGACTGTCTCTGGCACTGCACCTGGATGGTATAATCAGGGAAAAGCATGATCTTGGTGTTTTCAACCCGTATCTCCAGAAGCTTCCTGGATTCCCGCAAGATGGCATCACGGTCGCGATAGTTCAGGATACGGATGAGCATGGGTCTGCGGTTGGATCCCGCCGGAGGCGGCCGGGTCGGCACTCAGTGAGCCCGCTCCACCACGAAGTGTTGTGAGAGTGTGCCATCTGGTAGTAGGTTCCGCAGCCAGTTCTCCATGTGGATTTCAGGTTCCCTGCCTTCCCATCGTTCCGGCAGTCCTATTATGCGGACATTATTTCTCCTCGCCCTCCCTTCTGCATCCTCCGCGCGGTCTTCTAGGAATTCCACACGGTTGATGAGATCCTGCACATGCCTGTCCGTTTGTGCGGCCTTGGGTGTAATGTCATTCATAGTGGCCTCCAGAGTGGAGGCACGGTCCGACAGCTTCCCATGGTCAGCCCTCAGGTGCGTGAGATCTATGGCAACACTATCAATCTTCGTTTCCAGGGATGTGCGGGTCAGCTGCATTGACTCCTCCAGCCGCTCCATCGCTGCCAACATAGTGTCCAGTTTGGAGGCCGTCTGATCCTGGTCAGTTGATTTTGCCGCCTTCTCCATCTTCCCCTTTATCTGTGTACCAACAGCACCATTCCTTGCCCTAGTTCCCCCAGACATGGGCAATGCGGCGTGTTGCGCGGTGTGAGCGCGTCCAGTGGCTTCACCGGGTCGCGGGTAGGCTGATCTGCCCTGAAGTCAGGAGTGCTAGGGGACGCAGGGGGCGCAGGACAGTGCCACTGCCAGTCCGTGCAGGCGGGCCCGCCGCGTGTTAGGCCACAGAGCAGTAATGAGGCAGGAGCAGGGTGGGGTGGCAGGCGCTCCCTCCCAGCGCGGCCGGCACCCTCCGACACAGCCAGGCAGGCGGCCCCCTCTGCCAACAGGAGCGTGAATTGGCAGGCAGGTGTCTCCGTTCCCTGACGACCGCTCCCCAGTCTCCAACAGGCGCAGGGACCTCCCGGCCAGACCGTCGTGGAAAATGGCGGCCGCGCCCAGACACCGGCAGCAGGGCCTCGTGACTGCAGTCCGTCCCCGGCCTCGCGTAGATGTGAGCGCCGGCCGGGGGAGGCAGCCAGCCCACGCCGCGACCGGAGTGGCCAGAAACGGTGTCACAGATTCGGCAGGGTTGTAAATATCGCCCCCACGCAGGTCCGCTGCTAATTTGGACCGGCTCCGGAAAAAAGAATCGGAGAATTGGCCTGTGAAAGGGGAGCTCAGCACGGAGATCTACCCAGGCACGTCCTCCGCCATTGCGTGCTCAGCCACGCCCTCGGGAGGAAAGGATGTTAATGCTATTATCTACAACGGCAAGCACTTTTTCTAAATTGGCCTTATCTATAGCTCTGAGCCTAGAAGAAGCTTTAAACTCGGACAGTTTCTAAACCTCGTTGTAAGCAGCATATATCCATCTTTTCGATCTGCCTGCTGCAGGACCTTTAACATAATCATTTAAATCAACGGAGTCAGTGAGTTTGGATAAATGCAGCTTAACTGACGCCATGGTTGAATGTCTGAGCCAACTCTGGCATAATTTGTCTACAGAATAGGTGGTGACTGAATGTTGAGTCTGAAAACGGGGATCCACTCTAACCTCTGTATAGCCAGGGGTCAGACCCAGAAAACAGTGCTGGCAGGAATGTGCACTTTTTTGCCATAGCAACCAGCCTTCGGGATTAATGCTGGAGACATTAAAAGACGAATTTTTTTCAACAGGGCTTGTAAATCACTTAGGGATGTACTGAAGAACTGTAATCTTCATTCTCAGGGAATACTTACTAATAAAAAGAACTTGGCAATAAGCTGAAAATATGAGAAGACATCTTTATTAAATTTAATAAGTGAGGCCACGTCACACAGAAGCCGTAGCAACTGAATGAGGTAGTCTGAGGAATACAGAGAACAGAGGCCTTTTATATGCTAGGGTTACAAACTTCAGCATACAAGTAAGGGGCAGTCCTAGCTTTTGCAAGCATGCAAAATGCCTAACATTCCTTCTTACACAAGCTGGACAAACCCATAATAAAAGGACCACAACCCATATCATAAACAGACCATAAAAGAAGGAACAGAAAACAGACAAGGGGTGTGTGCGTGCATACCAAACTCTACAATGTCCTGTGCTTTGATCCTCAATCTTGATCTGCTAAAGGGCAGGAACTGGTTTAACAAGGTCAGCTTCAGGCAACAGGGTCAGTTCACTCAGGTCAAACAGCAGTCAGCACAAACTCAAGCTAAGGTCTACATGTCCTTAAAAGACTTGTTTCAGCCACAATCATGGCCTATGTGAGGGCAACCACAAAATGGCTGCCATACACAAAATGTAACCCACGGGTTCAGAATTCACAGAACCTCAGACCCTCCTTTTGCCCTTACATAGGCAATCACTCAGTCTGTATCTGAATCGATGTCAATATTATCCGTTATTCCCTTCACTAAGGCATTATTACTCGAATTATCTTTCATGGAACGCAAGGGATAGACTTTGTTGGCATAAATAAACATCGTCTGATATGCCCATACAGACCCATTGTAACTAAATGACATAACCAAATAGGGAATACCTCTATCTGTAGTATGTGGCATAAAACCACACACCCAACAATTTGTGGTGTTCATTACTAACTGGTGTTGATGCAGAAGCTGTACAAAGGAATTATTCACAAATTCCGACCTTCTAATCTGCTCGTGTTCAGGTAAGATATGAAAAGAATGCAAAGAAGTAGTAGTAGGAAAAGACATAGGTTGGGAGGTGGGTGCAGAAGTCAATTGGGTAGTGAAAACAATCCCACCCATCAGAGACAACATCATGCTTAACTTATTATATGTTCAGGTGAAACAGTGGCGGGAGGTGAAAAGGGAATACTCATTGTGGAGAAGCAATCGTCCCTACCCCGCCGGGGCGGCATTCCAGACAGGGGTCCCCCCCCTTTTCAACGGGGCGTACCGCATCACTTACCCATCAGACTTCCTCTCTCTCTGTCTGCCCCCAGGAGCCGACAACAATCACCCCGACAAAAGAACCGGAAGCGATCCCACATGACCCCGGAAGTGAGGCATCCGTCGATGACCCGGAAACCACCATCGTTGGACCGGGAAGCTCTTCCACTGAAAACGACCCAGAACAGAGAAAAGCCGTGTGGATGGAAGGAGAGGCGTTCACACCAGCGGACTCGTGGCAGGAGACAGCGGTAGGCGTGGAACCCCTGACGGAGAGCGGAGCGGAGAAGGAGAGCGGAGAGGAGGACGAGGAAGAAGACGTTTGGTCGGAGGACTGGTGGCGGCCTCCGGAGGTGGCTGGAGAGCGGCCGCAACTCGGACGAGAGTTGCGGCGGGGCACGTGAGTGACCACTATCCTTTCTCCGTGTTCCCTTGTATATAATTGTAATTATTGTATAAAAGAAGACCCTCACGAGCACCCCACACTAGCTATAGCGATAGAGAAGTATCACGGGCACTGTATATACTCCTGCGCACTGATCCCTGACACAGTCAACACCCTCTTCCCATCCCTGCCTCCTACTGGTCCTGTCCCCTCTTACCCCAACCGCCTTCCCCACACTCGCTTTCCGGTTCCCTCACTCCCCGGTGCAGGTGGAAGTACTCGACAGTCCTTGCTGAACTGGACTAACCCCTGTATTCTCTCTCCCTTGTATACCTCCGAGGAGTACCAGTGTCCGGCACATCTCACGACGACCTCAGCCCAGCCGAGGACTACTCCCTGCGGAGCCTTCCCTACCTACGGAGCACCTCAGCCCTACGCTTCCCGCCGAGACTCTCTCATACCACCCTGTGGAGATTAACTTTGTACTCTGTTCAATAATAAACCCACTGAACATAGCTCACTATATTCGGCCTCCCCGCCTGTCATTCCGGTCCGCCCAGCCCACTAGCCCACAGGTGGTGTCAGAAGTGGGATCAACCGGAGGCATGGAGGCCGCAGTCCAAAAGCTCGCAGATAGTCAGGAGCAACTTGGCAAAATGATGGAACGATTCCTTAAAACTGCGGAGGACGATAGAGGACAACTCCACGATGTCCTAAAAGGTCAGGGGACCGCACAGGATCAGGCACTCGAGAAACTCACCACTGTCATGGGGCAACAAAGACCCGTAACTTCCTTGCCCTCAGTGGTCTTACAAAAGTATGTGCCGGGTGAAGACCCTGACTATTTTTTCACCAATTTCGAGCGTCTAGCCCAGGCTGCGGCCTGGCCTGCCGACCGCTGGGGCCACTATCTGGGTCCCCTGTTGACGGGTGAGCTCCAGGCAGCCTATCAGCAGGCCAATATACAGGGACAGACCCCCTACATTGACATTAAAACCTGCATTCTGGAGCGTCTGGGGATCGACGACGAAAACTACAGGGTGCGTCTACGTCAGGCTAAGGAAGGACCCCAGGAAACGCCTCAGGCTCTCTCGTTCCGTATACAGGACCTGGCTAATCGGTGGCTGAAACCTGCCACAGCCACCAAGGAGGACATCATGTCGAAAATATATTTAGAGCAGTACTTAGCGTCCCTACATCCGACCACCCAAAAATGGGTGCGAAAACACGCCCGCCTAACTCTTGATAGCGCCGTAGAAATTGCCAGTGCCTACAGCCGAGCCCAGGAAACCCAGCGAAACAGGGAGGAACCGCATCCGCGTGTTCCACAGGGCAGCCATTCCCGACCCCAAAGACCACCTCCCACAATCAGAAGAACGGAACCAGTCCCCTTGCTTCCCTACCCTGTTTTGCATCGGCCCAACCCACCCGGACCTCAGTGTTATCACTGTGGTGGGTACGGACACATAGCACGTATGTGTCCTCAAAAGGAAGAGCCCATGGACATAGGAATGGCTAGGAACTATGTCTGTCTCACCGCTGAAGTCACCCCACCGCCTTTCCACTGTCCGGTAAGGATTGATGGCCACCGCATGATGGCGCTGGCTGATACGGGTTGTCGACAGAGCGTTATACGACCCCAGGAACTGCCTCAACCTGTTGGCGCGGTGACTGGAACAGTCGCTATCAAATGTGTCCACGGCGACACCAAGAGTTATCCGACAACCAGAGTACGAGTGCAACACCCCTCAGACGAAGGAAGTATGTTAACCGTCGGTTTGATTCCCAATCTCCCGGAACAAGCCATCCTGGGTAGTGACTACAGTGGTCTTCCCCACCTCCTTCAGGACACTACGGACTCCCTAAAGAAATGGTGGGCGGAAGCCCCGTTACCTCATGTGCTTCCTTCTGTGGACCCTCCGTCAAAACCGGGCAAAACCAAGAAGCAAAAGAAGAGAGAAAAAAGGGGCTTTACCAGTGCCTACCCGGCTCAAGTAGATATCCATCCGTGGGAAACAGATCGGGAATTCCGCGCAACCCAGCAAGAAGATCCAGTATTGCACGAAGCCTGGAACAGTGCCCTGGACAACGAGGACCCACTGAAAGTAGGTCCTTACTTTTTCAGAAAGAACGGACTCCTGTACAGAAAAGGGGGGCCTCAGCTCCCACCCCAGCTGGTTATCCCTGGATTGTTTAGGGACAAGGTACTGTTCCTGGCCCACAGCCACTTACTGGGAGGACATTTCAGCGACGGAAAAACGGGGCAAACAGTACTCGAGAAGTTCTATTGGCCGGGTGTTCACGGACACATAAAGCGGTATTGCAGGGAGTGTCCGGTTTGCTAGAGAAATAGTCAGTATCGTCCCCACCGGGTTCCTCTCCAGCCCCTCCCTCTTATCGATGTCCCTTTTTCCAGAGTGGGTATGGACCTGATAGGACCCTTACTGCCCTCTAGGACTGGGTGTAGGTACGCTCTGGTGTTAGTGGACTATGCCACCCGGTTCCCCGAAGCAGTCCCCTTGAAACAACCCACAACCCAAAACATAGCCAAGGCCCTCATCTCCATCTTCAGTAGAGTCGGGTTCCCTCGTGAGATCTTAACCGATCAAGGGACGCCTTTTGTATCCTCCCTCATGCGCCAAGTATGTGCCCATCTGGGTATCAAGCAGATAAGAACATCGGCGTACCACCCCCAGACAGACGGGTTGGTGGAGCGGTATAACGCCACCCTGAAATCCACCCTCAAGAAACTCCTGGGCCTCGAAAGCAAAAGGTGGGAGGAGATGCTACCCCTTGCCCTATTCGCCATCCGCTGTAAGGTACAAAGCAGTACCGGGTACTCACCATATGAATTGTTATTTGGACGAGCCCCCAAGACCTTGTTAGACATGGCTCGCGAGGCCTGGGAAGCTGAACCAGACCGAACTCGTCCCCTCCATGAGTATGTAGACAATCTCCGAACCCATTTAGGACAAATCAGGGAGATCGTGCGACAGAATATGGTGGCGTCTCAAGTCACCCAGAAACAGCAATATGACAAAGGGACCAAGGCCCGCTCGTTTAACCTTGGGGACTTGGTGTTGTTACTCCTCCCCTCTTCCGATCACAAGCTGTTAGGACAGTGGCAGGGCCCGTTCCCCATCTTAAGACAGGTGACTCCCGTCACCTACGAGATCGAAATGGACTCCAACCGAGGGATCACCCAGATCTACCATGTAAATCTACTGAAGAAATGGGAGGGACCCCGCCCTGTCCTGGTGAACTCCTCAACCCTTCCTTTTGAGGGATGTCTGGACCCAGACCTCCCAGATAGGAACAAACAGGACCTCCGACGTGTCTTGTCCTCGGTACACTCAGTGTTTTCGTCCCTGCCGGGACACACCACCATAGTGGAACATGCAATCCACACAGAACCAGGGAAAACGGTGAGACAAAGACCCTACCGTATCCCGGAAGCACGACGAGCCGTTATAAAAGATGAAACGAACCAGATGTTGAAGATGGGTATCATAGAACCCTCCAGCAGCAGCTGGAATTCTCCCATCATTCTAGTCCCCAAACCAGACGGCTCGACTCGATTCTGCATCGATTTCAGAGAGGTGAACAAGATCTCCGCTTTCGATTCCTATCCCCTGCCCCGCGTAGACGAGATGGTGGAGCGCATAGGCAAAGCCCAGTATATAAGTACCCTTGACTTGTGCAAGGGTTATTGGCAAATCCCTTTAAAGCCAGAAGATAAGCCAAAAACTGCGTTTTCAACCCCTGAGGGTTTGTTCCACTTTAGGGTTATGCCCTTCGGGCTTCATGGAGCCCCGGCAACGTTTCAAAGGGCTATGAATCTGGTATTACGGCCCCATTCGCATTATGCAGGGGCGTACCTCGACGATATAGTCATCTATAGTGACAGTTGGGAACAACATCTACACCATTTACATTCTGTAGTACACTCACTTGGGAACCACGGTTTCACCATCAACCCCGCCAAGACCACATTGGCGGCCCAAAGCGTGAAATATTTGGGGTATTTGTTGGGGGAAGGGGTCATCCGTCCCCAAGATAACAAGATCAAGGCCATTCAAGCCATACCCTTCCCTCACACCAAGAAAGAACTTCGGGCATTTCTCGGTTTACTGGGATATTACAGGAGATTCATCCCCAACTTTTCCCAAACCGCAGCCCCCTTGACCGATCTGCTGAAAAAGGCCACTAGAACCGAAGAAAAGTTGCTGCATCCCACTCCCCTGTTGTTACAAGCCTTCGACCTTCTCAAACCCTGCTTTCCGAACCAGTCCTAATCAGCCCTGATTATACGCAACCCTTCATCCTGCAGACAGACGCCTCCGATCAGGGTTTGGGGGCAGTCTTGTCACAGAAAGATCCGACTGGGGTCGAAAAACCGATCCTGTACCTCAGCCGGAAGCTCTTCCCACGTGAACTAAACTATGCAGTTGTTGAGAAGGAGGCCCTGGCGATTAAATGGGCCGTGGACAGTCTCCGGTACTACTTAGAGGGACGTGAGTTTCTCTTGTACACGAATCACGCCCCACTAGAGTGGATGGCCCGCAACCGGGGCCACAACGACCGAGTCCTTCGGTGGTTTCTCTCCCTACAGCCCTTCCGATTCAAAACGCTACATCGTAAGGGGCTAGAACAGGGCAATGCGGATTACCTCTCACGTTATCCACCTCAATCAAGCCCTACTAGTAAGACAGCTAGGGAAAGGGGATGTGGAGAAGCAATCGTCCCTACCCCGCCGGGGCGGCATTCCAGACAGGGGTCCCCCCCCTTTTCAACGGGGCGTACCGCATCACTTACTCATCTGACTTCCTCTCTCTCTGTCTGCCCCCAGGAGCCAACAACAATCACCCCGACAAAAGAACCGGAAGCGATCCCACATGACCCCGGAAGTGAGGTATCAGTCGATGACCCGGAAACCACCATCGTTGGACCCAGAAGCTCTTCCACTGAAAACGACCCAGAACAGAGAAAAGCCGTGTGGAAGGAAGGAGAGGCGTTCACACCAGCGGACTCGTGGCAGGAGACAGCGGTAGGCGTGGAACCCCTGACGGAGAGCGGAGCGGAGTGGAGAAGGAGAGCGGAGAGGAGGACGAGGAAGAAAACGTTTGGTCGGAGGACTGGTGGCGGCCTCCGGAGGTGGCTGGAGAGCGGCCGCAACTCGGGCGAGAGTTGCGGCGGGGCACGTGAGTGACCACTATCCTTTCTCCGTGTTCCCTTGTATATAATTGTAATTATTGTATAAAAGAAGACCCTCACGAGCACCCCACACTAGCTATAGCGATAGAGAAGTATCACGGGCACTGTATATACTCCTGCGCACTGATCCCTGACACAGTCAACACCCTCTTCCCATCCCTGCCTCCTACTGGTCCTGTCCCCTCTTACCCCAACCGCCTTCCCCACACTCGCTTTCCGGTTCCCTCACTCCCCGGTGCAGGTGGAAGTACTCGACAGTCCTTGCTGAACTGGACTAACCCCTGTATTCTCTCTCCCTTGTATACCTCCGAGGAGTACCAGTGTCCGGCACATCTCACGACGACCTCAGCCCAGCCAAGGACTACTCCCTGCGGAGCCTTCCCTACCTACGGAGCACCTCAGCCCTACGCTTCCCGCCGAGACTCTCTCATACCACCCTGTGGAGATTAACTTTGTACTCTGTTCAATAATAAACCCACTGAACATAGCTCACTATATTCGGCCTCCCCGCCTGTCATTCCGGTCCGCCCAGCCCACTAGCCCACACTCTTCCACAGAGAATGGACTTTATTCTGCTTTTACTAAACAGAATACTACTTTAAAACAATGCCAGCAAAACAGCAAAAATTAGTCTCCTAACACCCATTATATACAATCGCACGGAAACCACTGTGAAACCAACTATGCCCAGAGTCCGTTCAAAAGCCTCTCTGGCAGGCTTCTATTGTCCATCAAATCTTCTTTTGTTGTTTTCTTCCGCATGGGCCTCTTCATTCAAGCCTTTCCTGTAAATGGTGCTTCTCAGTATCCGTTGGAGTGCCCTCCTGGCAAACACTCATAGCTCATTCGAAAGTCTCAATGTCTCAAGGCAGTGCACCAGTATCTCTCCTCTGCGGCAGACACTACAGATAGCATGATCTTCATTGATCATGAGCACAAATCATCTCGTGCAGACCCGGGACCATTCTCAGACTCCAACACTCATCATTCAGTGTCAGAGGACGCTCAGGCTGCTCTTTCATGGGCACCAGAATGGAGTGCCTTTTGCCAATCTTGGATCCTCCGGTGCACTGCACTTCCGTTGGAGCAAAGGAAAAGGGGGTGTGTGGCCAAAACTCAGGCCAAGGGACTCATGGGACTGCACACTGTCAGAGGTTACCAGTACATGACATGTGCTATTTTGCACTGAAATTCTGGTTCTGTGATGTCCAATGCCGTCTGATGGAGCAAGTGCGATGCTTTAAACAGTTCATTGTATAACAAGGGGACTGAAAACAGGTGGCCTGCAATCTTCAAAGGAGTGGCCATACGCCATGGGACAATTCTGCGTTGAAATACACTGTCATTCTTAAAGGCAATACAAAAACAAAGGCAGTAGGCAAAACAGTGCCTCTAGTCTCTTCAATTGGGTTTCCGTGTGAGAGCATATCCTTCACCATCTAAGGGTAGATAGCGACATGGGATTTCTATCTGAATGGATGTCCTCACACATAGTGGCATCGTCTAATGGGGTAACCACATTTTTTCTCTCAATAATTACATATAGGTTTTCCTAAATTCCTTATCTAGAACATCTCAAAAGAAAAATCGCATAATACAGATTATCAGGGAAAACAGTCTGGTTATACAAAAGGGAATTATACATAAGATGGGGGTTCATGGTACATTACTGCAATCTGAAAGTGTGAACCTGAATAATTCACCAACAATAAAGAAATGGGCTAACTGGTGAAAAGAATATGGAAAAGGGAAATGGAACTAGGACACAGCTAAAATCCCAATAACTAGGCACGATGCGCTTGGGTGATAGTCAGGCATGTGACACAATACCAAGAGTATGGGTGATAAAAAAAAGGTCAAAATAATACACAAATTTAAACTCTACCACTGGCCGCTACACCATATACGGTAATCTCAGCAAATGTTCCAGTTCCTTCTTCAGGGAAAAAAATTAAACCTTGTTTCCTTTATGGTACAAGGCCATACACTATTCAGGAAGCAGAACAAAACTGACTAATGTAATATAAAAAATTAAGTCACCATGCACAAAAGTCACAGATCTATAATTTATCCTTACGTCCAATTCAGGATACATAATTTTAGGGCTGCCTGTTCCTTAAGGGGAGGGGCAGTACGTGACTAACAGCATGTGACACACTGTGGTTCTGTATATCTCTTTTTTATTTTCCTTCAAATACCATCAAAGCCAAATTTGACATACACTGATGAAGAATTGTCTGTTTTTCTGTGAAATTTAGTGTCAAAGCAAATCTACCCAACTGTTTGCAGGATACACATCGTCATGTATATCCCTTCACAACGCAGGTAAACTTGTAATAGTATTATAAGCAGCAACATAAAACAAAAACATGCAAAAAAACGCACAAAACGGACATGTCAAGCCATCAGATATACTCGCTGTATATCAAGCACAAAAAGCATAGACAAAACAATAGCATATATAAATGAGCGGTGACACACAACACCAGGTCATGTACTAACAATATTCGGGCCTGCTTAATTTGTCAGGTTTAAAATCCTCACCCTCCTTTTGACAGCAAATCACCAGGTAGTGGAGATTTGGCTGTCAAATGCAACTTACTGTGTGTCACTTCTGACACACAGGACCAGCAGGAACAATTCATAAAAGGATAAAATGCAAGAATATGTAAAATGCACAAACATTTCTTTTCAAAGAAATTACGCAAAAACACATCTCTGTTCAACCAACCAAACTCACGTGTCTTGTCAGCCTTACAATCACCCAGAACAATCCATGAATGATCTGTGAGCAGAAGCAAAAAGAAAAAATACACAACACACAAAAGAGAGACATTTCTCATGACAAACAGACATCAATTATAACTTTTAATCAGAAGACAAAACATAATACACATTAACAGACACAAAAAGAAATTTCCATTACTTAAGGGTTACCATCTTGTCAGGCAGCTTGCAACATGAAGCCCTTTTAACTTTCCAAAAGTAAAATTCTTTCACTGACACTCTGCGTGTCCCGTGCGCCAACACCCTTTGAGGCCCTGCTTTTCCAAGCAATCATTTCTCCATCTGTTTACACTTACTCCTAACTCCCACCTTACTGACCTTAAGGTCAAAATCTGCCTTGCGGGCTCCTCACCCCTCTATCTCTTCCTCACTCTTAAGGCTGAAAAAAGACAAAAAACCTTCCCAACTCTTTCTAACCTGCAATAACCAACCTCATTTAAAACACATGATATATATATTACTCCTGTTAGGGGCTACAATTTATTTCTATACTTAGATTATTAAAACAGTTACTGTGACTAATTCGCAAAACATAATAACATAACATACCATCTTTAGAACAGATGTTTCCTGTTACCCTATGCAATGGTACTCATTTCAGAAACATTAAATGAATCTCACTGGGCCATTTAAAAGCAAACCCCAAATGGGGACAGTCTGCAAATTTGTTTTACACCTAAATGTATGCATTTACTGAAGCCTAAAGCACTTTAAAGCTATCATAAATGGCAAGAATTGTCAGGAGGTGATCTTTGCGCCTACATAGGAATCCGGACTACATCTCCCAGAATGCTCCCTATCTAGGGGAGGAGCATAATCTATATAGGTCAGGATGTGCGCGTAATTCTGTCCTTTCATGGAGGCAAGCAGGCTTGTTTGTCTTCAGTCTTCCCGCTTTCGGATGTTTTCCAGTTTGTTTACGGAGCCTTTCTAGGGCTTATTTTGGTTCCTGTTTCTTGGCCGGATTCAGTTCGGGTCTGCGAGATTGCTGCAGGAAAGTGG
The DNA here is from genome assembly GCF_964261635.1 of Lissotriton helveticus. Lineage (NCBI taxonomy): Eukaryota > Metazoa > Chordata > Amphibia > Caudata > Salamandridae > Lissotriton > Lissotriton helveticus. Next base: position 443,264,887 of record NC_136063.1, on the reverse strand, counting down.
CAACCCGCAGAAAATCAGCTCTGACTTCAGCGCTAGGACTCTCGTTTTAGAGCCGCGCGGTAGGAGCATTACTTCGGACCCCTTCCTGGTTCCTCTCACGCTGAAGGAAGCGTTCGAGAGTCGAACTGACTCCCAGGGGTTCTTGTCCGGTCTTGGAAGCTGACGAGGGTTTCCTGGTTTTCCTCCCGCTGACGTAAGCGTGGAGGTTGTGGGCGACTGAGCTGAGGCGAGCTCAGGTAGGCGCTACATACTTTTGCCTCTGGCGCTTATTTGTCAAATCGAGACTTTGTTTGTTACACGCAGTGGATTGCGTGAGGGATTAAAGGAGCCGAAGTTTGCTCGCGCTATTGTCGGGCGCTGGGAGTAATCCTTTTTTGATTTCTCTAAAGACTCTGAGTTTCTTGTTTTGTTTCTAACCGCTGGATTAACCTGGAACAATACAGGTCTTCTTACTGCTAAGTCACCTTTCCTTTCATATTTGCTGCCGTGGGGTTGTTTTCCTTTTGATTGGAGTGGATCATTCCTTGTTGCACTGTAAGTCAATGCTTGGTATGTATGAACAGTCACAGAGAGTTTGGGTTGAATGATGTTATAGTGAAAATAATGTGGTATACCTTATTTGTTATAGATCTAACGTTTCGTGGTCTTGGAGAGAAGTATCTCTATTGATGGTCATTTGTTGGTTTCTTGGGAGAAGAGGCTTCGGCAGCTAGACCACAGGTATTAGTCCAGCCTTAGCGAGACATTTGGAGTTAGACTGTTTTTCGCTGTGTATTTACACTGTGTTCTTCTTTTCAGGTATCCCCTTCCCAGCGGTTCCGGCCCACACCTTCTATTTTTTCCCTCACCTGATTGCCTCATTACTCTGTGTTCATCCAGAGTTGGGGACATCAGGAGGTGGACCCCTTTGTGCATCATATCGAATCCAGGGAGCAAGCGTGGATCTGACAGAATTACGCGCCCACGATATACCGCTTCCTGGGTTTTGTATGAGGCGCACAAATGGCTTCTTTAGATGACGTTTTGCAGGCGTTAGTGTTGGTTCAACAGGAATTGGCTGCCTCTAAGGCAGAAACAGCAGCTCTTAGAGAAAGAGTAGAACGACAGTCCCGAAACCCATTCGATGCCTCACCCACAACATCTCAGATACAGGTGAACGTACCACCTCCAATTCCACTGGCTAGTCCTGAGAGGTTTTCAGGGGATCCCTTGAAGGTCCAGACTTTTTTAACGCAAATCATGCTTCATTTTTCATGTAAGCCTGCCTCTTTCCCAACGAATCATTCCAGGGTAGCGTTCGCAATATCCTATATGACTGGCGATGCAGCCAATTGGGCGGTTCCGTTGGTCTAATACGACGATTCTCTCCTTACGGATTGGGACTCGTTTCAACGTGAGTTTGAAAGGGTTTTCGACAGGAGAGCCACAACGTTGTCTGCTGATCGAGAATTGCTACAACTTAGACAGGGAAAGCAGGATTTAGTTACTTACTTAACTAAATTTAATCGTCTGATAGCAGAGACAGCGTGGCCTGAAGACAAGAGAATGTCCCTATACTACCAGGGGTTGAGAGATGAGATGAAAGACGTCCTTGCCCAGATTGATCCACAGCCCACTACTTATACTGACTTAATGAATCTCACGCTCCGTCTGGATCACAGGTTAGCCGAAAGGCGGGGGGAAAGGTCTTACGCCCCTACGGAAAAGACCGAGAAGGGAAATAAAAGTACTTCTTCTTCCTCGGAATCACACTCAGAGCCCATGGAGTTGGGGGCTATAAGGGCTCCTTTGTCTAGGACAGAGAGAGAGAACCGTAGAATCATGGGTCTATGTATGTATTGTGGGAAGAAGGGCCATTATGTGAAGGACTGTCCCACGAAACCCAAGAGAACAGGCAATTTCGGCGTTACCAAGAAGGTGGCGGTTGCTACCGTTCCCTACTCTATTCCAGACACTAAGGAGACGTTGGAGTATGAGGTAGGATCCCCCTCTCTAGGAACCCCTTCTCCAGGGTTGCAATTGCCTTCTTTGGCGGGAGGCACGGAAGCCACATCTGTAACGCACAGCGTGCTTCCCATGCTCCTCACGGACCAGTCGCAAACGCATCAAGTCGGGGTTATGGTGGACTCTGGTGCCACTGGGAATTTCATTGACAGTGGGTTAGTCCAACGGTTAGAACTGAAGCGCATACCCAGAGATACACCAGAAATGGTGTTGGCAGTGGATGGGAAGCCCCTGAAATCTGGTCCTATCACAGAGATGACAGAGGAATTGGAGTTGGTTAGACAGGGGGAACACTCAAATCATATTGAAAGAATCACATTGAATATCATAGAGGCACCACAATATGAAATCATCTTGGGTATGCCTTGGTTGTGGTACCATAACCCCACGGTTGATTGGACTGAGAAGGTTGTGACTTTTGATTCTGAGATATGTCAGAAAACATGCAATCATTCGTCTGTTACTCATGCTTTGGCTCTGTCACATGGTTATCAGGTGGCGACTGCGGCTGAAAAAGACATGGAGATTCCACCTGAGTATGCCCAGTTTAGAGAGGTGTTTAGTGAGAGTAAAGCGGAGTCCCTACCCCCACACCGCAGTTATGACTGTCAAATAGACCTCATACCTGGGGCGGTGTTGCCTTCCTGTCGGGTTTATGCGCTATCCGAACCCAAAACACAACACCTACAAGAGTACCTAGAGCATTATGTAAGAATAGGGTTCATTCGACCATCCCGGTCGCCGGCAGCTTCCCCTTTATTCTTCATAAAGAAAGCCAATGGGGACTTGAGGACCTGTATCGATTTCAGAGTATTGAACAAAAATACTGTCAGGAATAGATACCCTCTTCCACTCATCCCCGTTTTGCTGGATCAAGTGCGGGAGGCAGTCATTTACACCCGACTTGATCTGAGAGGGGCCTACCACCTTGTAAGGATGAGAGAGGGGGATGAGTGGAAGACGGCTTTTAAAACACGCTACGGACTGTTCGAGTATCTTGTAATGCCGTTTGGGCTATGTAATGCCCCTGCGGCGTTTCAGTTCTTTGTGAATGACGTCCTGAAGGATTATGTAGACAAATTGTGGTCGTTTATATAGACGACATACTGATTTACTCGAACAGTCCGGAAGTGCATGTTAGGCATGTGTCTCTCATATTACAGAGGTTGTTGGAACATGGTTTGTTTTGCAAATTAACCAAGTGTGAGTTTCATGTGCATAAGGTTGAATTCCTGGGTGTGATTCTAAGTCCATCAGGGTTGAGCATGTCTGACAGGAAAGTGTTGGCAGTGCAGGAATGGCCTACTCCAAAGAATGTGAGAGATGTGCAGTGTTTCCTGGGGTTCTCCAATTACTACAGGAGATTCATCACTCATTTTTCCCAGCTCGTATCTCCCTTGACTCGGCTGTTGAGGAAAGGGAACCCTTTTTGTTGGACTGTGGAGGCTATAAACGCCTTCATGTATCTCAAACGAGCCTTTACCTCAGCGCCTATACTGCAACATCCTCAAAGTGAAGTTCCTTACATAGTGGAGGCGGATGCTTCCGACATAGCAGTGGGGGCTGTTCTGTCTCAACAAGACCGTCATAATGGACAACTACACCCCATAGCCTTCTTATCGAAGAAATTGAGTTCCGCTGAGCTCAATTATACGGTGGCAGAAAAAGAACTTTTGGCCATCAAGAAGGCTTTTCAGGAGTGGAGACATTATCTCTGGGGAGCAAAACATCCGATCACCGTGTACACCGATCATCGGAACTTGCAATATATGAAAACAGCCAGGCACCTCACCCAACGGCAAATGAGATGGATGCTGTTTTTTGCAGAGTTCGATTTTGTAGTCACGTTTCGACCAGGGTCTGATAATCGGAAGGCTGATTCCTTGTCAAGACAGGAAGACATCCATGAAACCAAACAAAGCAGTCCTGAATCCATCATTTCACCTGAGAAAGTGTTGTGTGTCATCACGATTGAGAACTTTCTGGACAAGGTCCAGGCGCATCAGGATACGGAGTGGTGGAAGAAGTGGGCAAGTCAGGCTCCTCACCGAACCCTTAAGCATGGAATCCCTTTCTATCAAAATAGGCTGTATTTGCCATCTTTGGAACTTCGCCTCCAGGCGTTCAACTGGTGTCATGACTCTGTTTTGGCCGGTCATTCAGGATGTAACAAGACGCTCTGTTTGATACAAAGACAGTTTTGGTGGGAACACATGGACAAGGATGTTGGTCTGTGGGTAAAACAATGCAATGTATGTGCAAGAGCAAAGAACGAGCAATCCAAAGCTAAAGGCAAGTTGGTAACCATGCCAACCCCCTCACAGCCGTGGCACACCATAAGCATGGACTTTGTTTTAGGCCTACCAAAGGATCAGGGTTGTGATGCCATCATGGTTGTGGTAGACAGCCTCACTTAGATGGGCCATTTCATCCCATGCAAGAACCTCCCCACCGCGGGTCAGACCGCCCAACTGTTGCTGACTCATGTGATCAGACTGCATGGTCTTCCCAGGGTTATCATCTCGGATAGGGGGCCGCAGTTCATCGCTCGCTTTTGGAAGATGTGGTGTAAGGCGCTGAAGATAGAAGCCGCGACATCGACCAGCTTTCATCCGCAGACGGATGGTCAGACGGAGAGGCTGAATCAGACTCTAAAAACCTATCTACGGTGCTATGCAAAGGAGGCCATTGAATCCTGGGTTTCGCTGTTATGGTTGGCGGAGCTGTCGTATAACAACGCCTGGCACAGCTCTATCAAGGAGTCCCCTTTCAAGGCCAATCATGGATTCCATGCTCAGTTCCTTCCTTTGACTATACCTTGTGATGTGACGGAACAACCTGCCGTAGCCTCTCGTATGAAGATACTGCTGGAGATGCATCAAAAGATCCAAAGGAATCTAGTCCGAGCGAAGATTCTGTACAAGTCCTGGGCTGATAGCCGTCGTCAGGTGGGTCCCACTTATGCTGTGGGTGATCGGGTGTGGTTGTCCACCAGGAACATCCGTTTTCGTTTCCGCAGCATTTTCCATCCCAGGTTTATTGGACCTTATGAGGTGGTTCGTCCTGTCGGATCTGTCGCCTATAGGCTGAAGCTGCCTGCTTCTCTGCGTATCCATCCGGTTTTCCACTGTAGCTTGTTGAAACCTGCAGGGCGATCCAAGAGGGTGGCGGTTCCTCCGTTGGTCCGTGATGGTCAGCTGGAGTACGAGGTTCTAAGGGTTTTGGACTCCAAATACCGACGTGGGCGGTTATGGTATCTCATAGCCTGGAAGGGATATTCGGCTGAGGATGACTCCTGGGAACCTTCCTCGAACGTCCATGCTCCCAGGGCGGTGCGAGAGTTCCACATCGCTCACCAGGATAAGCCTGGTTCTAGGAGGCGCTTGGGAGGGGGACATACTGTCAGGAGGTGATCTTTGCGCCTACATAGGAATCCGGACTACATCTCCCAGCATGCTCCCTGTCTAGGGGAGGAGCATAATCTATATAGGTCATCCAGTGCGCACAGGATGTGTGCGTAATTCTGTCCTTTCATGGAGGCAAGCAGGCTTGTTTGTCTTCAGTCTTCCCGCTTTCGGATGTTTTCCAGTTTGTTTACGGAGCCTTTCTAGGGCTTATTTTGGTTCCTGTTTCTTGGCCGGATTCAGTTCGGGTCTGCGAGATTGCTGCAGGAAAGTGGCAACCCGCAGAAAATCAGCTCCGACTTCAGCGCTAGGACTCTCGTTTTAGAGCCGCGCGGTAGGAGCATTACTTCGGACCCCTTCCCGGTTCCTCTCACGCTGAAGGAAGCGTTCGAGAGTCGAACTGATTCCCAGGGGTTCTTGTCCGGTCTTGGAAGCTGAAGAGGGTTTCCTGGTTTTCCTCCCGCTGACGTAAGCGTGGAGGTTGTGGGCGACTGAGCTGAGGCGAGCTCAGGTAGGCGCTACATACTTTTCCCTCTGGCGCTTATTTGTCAAATCGAGACTTTGTTTGTTACACGCAGTGGATTGCGTGAGGGATTAAAGGACCCGAAGTTTGCTCGCGCTATTGTCGGGCGCTGGGAGTAATCCTTTTTTGATTTCTCTAAAGACTCTGAGTTTCTTGTTTTGTTTCTAACCGCTGGATTAACCTGGAACAATACAGGTCTTCTTACTGCCAAGTCACCTTTCCTTTCTTGTTTGCTGCCGTGGGGTTGTTTTCCTTTTGATTGGAGTGGATCATTCCTTGTTGCACTGTAAGTCAATGCTTGGTATGTATGAACAGTCACAGAGAGTTTGGGTTGAATGATGTTATAGTGAGAATAATGTGGTATACCTTATTTGTTATAGATCTAACGTTTCGTGGTCTTGGAGAGAAGTATCTCTATTGATGGTCATTTGTTGGTTTCTTGGGAGAAGAGGCTTCGGCAGCTAGACCACAGGTATTAGTCCAGCCTTAGCGAGACATTTGGAGTGTAGACTGTTTTTCGCTGTGTATTTACACTGTGTTCTTCTTTTCAGGTATCCCCTTCCCAGCGGTTCCGGCCCACACCTTCTATTTTTTCCCTCACCTGATTGCCTCATTACTCTGTGTTCATCCAGAGTTGGGGACATCGGGAGGTGGACCCCTTTGTGCATCATATCGAATCCAGGGAGCAAACGTGGATCTGACAAGAATGCTGTTTTAAATGGTCTATTTTACCCAAATTTGACTTTGATGTTTGGGGCACTTTAAAATAAATATCCTATACTTGTGATACATATTAATCATCCTCAGAATGTTCTTTACAAATTACAGAGATTTTTAATCAGACATATCCCATGTAAATCTTTAGAAAAATGAGTTTTGTACGCCTGTGCTAAGTGAAATTCATATGCTAATGTTCTCAATATGCGGTATAGCACAACTTAAATTAAATCTTAATGCTAGGATGTCATAGTATGAGCATTAAGCTTCATGAATAGTAAAAAACGAATTTTGTAGCACTTATTTTTAATAATTATTTTTCATAATTAATAAAAAAATTCATTAAACCCAATTATTTTTGATAATTCCACATATAAAAGCAAGCTGCATCCCTTGCCTATCATTTTTAGACGCACTCATTTATAAGCCCAAGCACAGACGCCTAACTTGAAACATGACAAAATGTTTGCGCCATTTTTTCTTTCTAAAAAGGACAATTTTATTTAGCAACAGACTCAAGAATATGCTTACAAAATGTTGCTTAATAGACTGGAAACATCAATAAAAACCACGAACAGACATTGAGCTAATTTCAGACATAAACAGAAAGGGGTCAAAACACTCATGACACACAATACAGCTCGCTTTAGCCATGCATTTCGTGAATAGCGCCATCGCTATGTACTTACAGAAGTTGCACTAATGGGAAACCCACATAGACATTTAAACACACATTTAACCCACAAATCAATACTCAGGACAGAAACCAAGGACAGCCCACAGACTGTACTTAAACCAAACCAATTTGTAAATACTAGTTGTAAGTCATATTTACAAGAAACGCTTCTCAATTGTGTTTCAAAAGACTGCAAAAACAGCCCAACAGACTGATGTATGTCCAAGAAGCGAAAATACACTCAATTCACTAGCTTTGGCTAGCAGAACACCAAACAAAATCGTTCTGCATATCTTCATTCATAAAACTGCGCAGAACAAAGGATCCTTGTTTTGTATTATGTCATATTTTAATTCCCTGGGGATACAAAATCACCAAGGAAGAAATATGTTTGTAAATCTAAACCTATTTAGATATTCCCTTTAGGGGGGCCGGCTAATTTACTTCACATCACACTATGGTACCTTCCAAAAAAGCAACACATTTTTCCATGTGAGCTTACAAACAGGCATGCCAAAAATACTGCGGAATACGCAAGTATTATAATCAAAGTGGTGCTTAAGGTACTTTTCGTACGTGCACCGTTCAACTAAACCAAATGGAGAAATATCTCCTCATTACCTGCCTACACAAATTGCAATTCGCATATCCAAACCTATACAAATCCAAAGTTGGCCAACACAAATTCCAAAGTTCCAAAGCTACAGTCCCAAATTTGCTAAGATTAGGCATCTTATAGCTCACTAATCTAGCTTCAAACTTCAAGGGGTTATCTCTACCAATAAACTCGCAAATATACAAGCCCCTCGGCTTTGGTAATTTGCAATAACCAAATCAAAAACCAAGAAACCAAACCCCTCGGCTTTGGTAATTGCAATAACCAAATCAAAACCAAGAAACCAAACAAAGTCGTGGGAGCGACCCACTTGTACTTCTTATTCTTACTAATCAAAAGGTTATCCAAATTCTAACTGTCAAGTTCTACATGACCTAACGGTCTTTTTTAGAATACTCACGCCAAAAAAGTTCTCAAGTCAGGAGTGACATCATGTGGACGATCAAAATCAGGAAGATCAGAAATATACTGGGCTGCAGAAACAAAGAATTTCCAGAATCCCTGTGCACAGAGTACCTCCTTAGTAGAATCCTGTTCTGTCCTCCTCAGTAGATTTCAGTCTCCTGACAAGATCACTCCCACAGAAAGTCACTTCTCTGATGAAGCCCACGTTGGCCGCGCCATTTGAAGAACTGTAATCTTCATTCTCAGGGAATACTTACTAATAAAAAGAACTTGGCACAGAAGCTGAAAATATGAGAAGACATCTTTATTAAATTTAATAAGTGAGGCCACGTCACACAGAAGCCGTAGCAACTGAATGAGGTAGTCTGAGGAATACAGAGAACAGAGGCCTTTTATATGCTAGGGTTACAAACTTCAGCATACAAGTAAGGGGCAGTCCTAGCTTTTGCAAGCATGCAAAATGCCTAACATTCCTTCTTACACAAGCCGGACAAACCCATAATAAAAGGACCACAACCCATATCATAAACAGACCATAAAAGAAGGAACAGAAAACAGACAAGGGGTGTGTGCGTGCATACCAAACTCTACAATGTTCTGTGCTTTGATCCTCAATCTTGATCAGCTAAAGGGCAGGAACTGGTTTAACAAGGTCAGCTTCAGGCAACAGGGTCAGTTCACTCAGGTCAAACAGGAGTCAGCACAAACTCAAGCTAAGGTCTACATGTCCTTAAAAGACTTGTTTCAGCCACAATCATGGCCTATGTGAGGGCAACCACAAAATGGCTGCCATACACAAAATGGAACCCACGGGTTCAGAATTCACAGAACCTCAGTGCTGGTGTAATTATTCCAATGGGGAAATTCACCCAAATCAGGAAATGAAGGAGCATTTAATTTTTTAAAGGTATCCAATCCAAAGCATGTGGTTTGTGAAATAGTGGCATTCAGAAACAACGTATGGTTTGGGATGAGACATGCACGATGCAAAACCTCAGTGCCTTGCACTTGCCAACTTTTAGAACCCCAAACAGATTTAAGATCAGTTGTATCTTTCCACAGTTCATAGCCCCCAACAGCCAACTGGTCAATAAAGGACTTTGAATACAGTAGTTTAGTGTGGGTAAGTCTAACCTTGGAAGAGGACTTCTCGGTCAACTTAAAATAAAATGCTTCAGGGTTGGATTGATTAAAATCAGTAAAATAAAAAAAAAATTCAAAAGCGTTTTCGAGCTGCCTTCCACTGGTGCGGGACAATGTTCCTACTGTGTGTAGTTAACCACATTTCTAAATGAATTTGTTTTATGCACAAAGTGATTGCCAAAATGCTGGTAACAGTACAAATCACCGTAGTTTGCAGACTCTAAATATAAATCTTCAGCATCAAAGGCAGCATAATATTTCAAATCAGAAAACAAAGCTGCTACGGCCTGGATGTCCCAATCACCAGAGCAAATATTTTGTTTAACCACATCCCCCATAGAAACACGGAGTAGATTGGGAACATTAATAACCTCTGTGGGATCATGAATCTGGAACTGTACTGCATCCCATACAATCCCATCTAAAACGGGTCAAGCAGTTATATTCACAAAAGTCTGGTCCCTCTTCTTTTTGTGCGAAGAGGAGCGGGGGGCCAAAGTTCCATCATTCAGTCTAATCAAAGTTCTTTCTTGTACGTAGTATCCATTAATAAAACGAAAAAAATACACCACAAATCCGATGGACATGAATAAACAAATTGCAAAAAGTACCAGCCAAATGTAAGTCCGAGGGGGAATCAAAAAATGTTTTTTAAACCAGGTAGCAAAAATCTAAACTTTTGAAGGGGCCTTAGATGTTGTAGAGCCAGTGTCAAATGAAAAACGGGATTGATTAGCCACACGGGTCTCCAAATCAGCATAGACAAGTCAGTGGGGTAAGTATATTCAGTATCATCAAGAGGATCACCTGCAGGTCAATTTAATAAAGGATTCGAAACTGCATTCATCTCAATGGCAACATCAGGCCTGATGGCAGGACCCGGAACTAAAACAGAGTGTCGCACCATTGCTGGACACGAAACCGCAGGCGTCATACTATGAAGAATCAGCCACCCTGTGTAGTTTGTCAGTGGAGATGTACCTGTTCCCCTTTCACCCAGGAAGAGGAGGTAAAATGACTGTTCTGGTACCCTGCACGCCAAGCACGGCAACTGGAGCTCGATAGGAAGGACCGAATTCTTTCTTGTTGTCGATCTTCTCTGGGACCAGTTCTCCAACTTGGGGTAGCCAGTCGACTACCGGAATCTGCAACGCAGCATCAGATGTGGAGGGCAAGTGTTCCTTTGCAAGACTGTCTCTGGTCTTTTGTAGGTTCTTCAAAACATTAGAATGTTCATCTACATCAAAGGAGGCGGTGGCCGCCGCCATGTCTAGACCATCAAGGTCCGGGACAAACATTTTGATGCCAAAGTGCATTTCGTATGGGGTCCGCCCACCCACCCAGAGACCTTCTAGAGAGATTATTTAGTGCACGCTGTACGCTATTGAGGTGGTTAAGCCAGTCTCTGCCAGTACCTAATACCTTAGCTGTCAAGGATTGCTTTAAGTCACGGTTCATCCGCTCCACAACACTATTACCCTCAGGGCGGTATGGAGACGAAAATGTGACCTGGACCCCCAATGAAGCCATGGCATCCTTGTACGCCTTAGAGGCAAACGCTGGGCCCTGGTCCGAATGGAAGGTACCACACGCAAAAATTCCAGTAAAGACACGCAATCCCTTACGACAGTTCTGGAATCAGCACTCCTTTGAGGCCATAGCCACACAAAGCGTGTGCAAGAGTCAACTGCTACTAAGATGTACTTATAGGCAGTATAAGATGAGAAAGGACCACAGTGATCTAAATAAACACACGCAAGTCGTTTATTAGATATGTACAACTGAGTTTGGGGCGGATGTGGAGCAGTAGAAAGTTTAATTTGCTGACAAATGCCACATTGAAGGACATAATCACACGTCTGTGTGTACAAACCTCGCCACCAATACCGTTGCTGGAGGAGAGAAAAAGTAGCTGACACGCCGGCATGCGCCGAAGCCATCCCGGCGTGGGGTGCTGTAATCAAAGCCTGCCTGTGGTCCGCGTTGGGTATTAACCTGTCACCAACGTCGTTAATTCTCACATAAGGAACTTTATCAGGGCTTAAATGATAAGAGTATTTAAAAGGGAAACCTGTAGGGTAATTACCTCCCTTCTCTGTTGCGGTAATGGCTGCCAAGATGTCTTCATCAATCTTACTTTTGGAACGTGTAACCGCTGCTACTGCATATGTTGCAACTGCTGTCTTCGCAGCCTCGTCCGCGAGACAGTTGCCAACAGCATGAACTCCGACACGCTGGTGACGCAGAGTATGAATTACAAAGACAAGTGGGAGCCATTCTTTAAGTTCAGCCACTCGAACCCAGATCATTTTATGTTTTATTGTGCGCCCCTTGGAGTCACGATAATCATTTTGAGTCCAAAAGGGTAGATTGTCATTGTAGGACTGAACACAGTAGTAAGAGTCACTTAGAATTAGAGTGGTCGTACTGGGGTCCGTGTACTCTAACGCAAGCATCAGAGCACGGAGCTCTGCCAATTGGCCAGTACAGTCCCCTAATGTCTGAGTATGCACGACATCGGACTTGAATTCCCCATCCACCATAGTACCAACCACAATTGCGCAGGCCAAAGAATATGCGTGCTTTGAAACCGTAGCCGCTTATGTGCTTCCGTCAGTGTAAATGATACAACGGAAATCCTCAAGTGGGCGCAAGGCTTTGGAATTTGGTACACTCAGGGCTGGACTGGCCATAGCGGGCACCGGGCAATCCCCCGGTGCGCCGCACGGGTGGGGGCCGGTTCTGGGTCCCTGGGGGCCGTTTTTGATACAGGGCCATTTTTGCAGCATAGCTGCAAAATCAGCCCTGTAACAAAATCGGACGAAAACTGGCCCCGGGAAAGAACTCGGCGGCACCTCCAACTTCCCCCTAGTGGGGAGGGAGGGGGGGAGGGTGGCAGCCGAGCACTTTGCCGGGGCCGGTTTTGCTTCCCAGTCCGGCCCTGGGTACACTGGCTTTCGTCACTGCCTCCAAGGCAGGATACGGAGTAACAACTAAAATGCGCGTTCCCTGCGACAGTGCACGTTCTTTAAGAATCGCCATTTGCACTGCTGTCAAACTTTTTTCCACAGTGGAAAACCACAACTCAGCCGAAGTGTACTAGTGTGACTTATAAGCGATAGGGACTGTGTCACCCTCATTAAAAGTGAGGTACGTGAAACCCACCGCCCCAGGTACGATTCTGATCTCCAGGTTGGTGTGGTTATCACGGGTAAGCAAGAACTTAGATACAAGCAGATCAGCCTGCAAAGATTGCAAGATGGCTGAATGCTCAGGCAGCCAGCACGATTTGGAAAAAGAAGGTTGTATCAAAGCATTAAGAGGCTTGATACGCTGGGCATATTCGGGAATGTAGGTACGACCGAAATTCAAAAAGGCCAATAAAGATTGTAGTTTCTTCAGTGTTATGGGAGCTCGCAAAAGTGCGCATTTCTCTAAGAAGTGAGGAGCCAAACCTCGACCTTCATTGTTGAGCTCGTAGCCCAGGAACAACACTGTGTACTCTGCAATATGAGATTTTGCAAGGTTACATTTGTAGCCAAAATCCGCAAAATTGCAAATTATGCAGTCCACTCAGCACAGATGCGGCCATAATTTGTCGTCTGTGTGATAAATGTCATCCACATACGTGTCGATACCCTCCAAGCGACAGACAACTTGAGCGGCAAAGACGCCAGGACTATTCTTATAGCCCATAGCCAAACCGCGAAATTGGCGCTGTTTGCCACCACTGGTAAAAGCTGTCCATTGACTACTAAGTGGGGACAGATTGTGGGCAAAAAAACCATTGGATATGTCAAGTGTGGTTTTTAAACTTTTACACACAAGACTATCCACAAGAGCAGAACTGTGAGTATTCTGCACCGCACACGTACGACAATGTGAGTTTAAGTGGCGGTAATCCACTACCAAACGGTACGAACTCTCTGGCTTGGTCACAGTAAAAAGGGGGTTATTCATCAGAGACACAGACGTTTCAATTACACCTATTCCAATTGTTCAAGGATTTTCACAACGGAAGCTTTTGCTTCTCACCGCATGGGGTATTGGGGTTGAGGCTGTGGCATTGACCGCAAAGGAATCTCATGGGGGAAATTTATCCCACCCACAGAGAGTATGGTACAAAGCCGGCGCAAGCACCTTAGCCAATCTTCTGCAAAATGCAGCGCCTGCTCTTTTGGCACTGTGTGCGCGAAACTAGGGAGTATTACCTCCTCCCCTTGGGGAGCAGCTAAGACAAAAGGTGGGGGCCAGTCGACCTCCGCCAACAATATATCAGAGGTAGTAGTAAGATTTTCTCAAAAAACCCTTTTTATGGTACTTTCTATGTCACCTTCAATTACAAGCACTATCTCATGAAGTCTGTCAGGGGGAGCCACTCTAGCTCAACTACAACGAAGGTGTCAGTCACTGTCACCTTCAGTAGTGGACGCAGGGCCTCTCGCACTATGGTAATCTCCGCCGCGCTGTCCAACAGCGTCAGCACCCATGTCTGATTCCGAAGCAGCGTTCTCACTATCTGTGGCATATCTCGCTGTTACCACAGCAAGTTTCTTCTTCTGAAACTGGGGTCTTTGTCGCTGTGACTCGTCTTGCTTTCCTTTTCCGTCAGCCTTGCGAGGCTGCATACGGCTCTGTTCGGCACCACGACCTCTGCCGCCGCCTCCTCCACCGGTGTTTTTTTTTTTTTTTTTTTTGCAGAGTTTTATATAGCGCGAACTAGAACCGAACCGAATCAGTTATCAGAGCCCTTTACATAGCACCAGTTACGTTACATGAGGACACACTTTCATTTTTTTAGGCACGGGGGGATTAAGTGATTTGCCCAGAATCACAGGGGGTTTTTGCGTCGTTACCGAGACTCGAACCCAGATCCCCAGGTCCGAGGTCGAGCGCCTTAGCCGTTAGGCCAACCGATTTTTCCTGCAAAAGCGAGGAGAACGTTGTTCAGGAAACTGAAATCTATCAGGTGACTTAAAAGTACTGCAATCGCGCAACTCACATGTACGCTCAGTAGAGGCAGGTGTAGGTGAAGCAGGACGGGAACCCTGTTTCTGTTGCTGTTTCCCCTGTTTTTTGTTCTTACTCCAATTTTGTTTCTGAAGATTTGGGCGGTCATCTTTATCAGATGACGCTTGTTGAGTTTGCTACTGTGTTTGTTTTTTAGCAAAAGGCTTAACATCCAAACTATTACGGCCAACAGTCTTATAAGCCTCCGTAATAATTCTCGGTAACTGACGGGGTTTGTCGGCGTCGGGGACATCGCGCAAAGCATTAGACACCTGAAAACTCACCACATCCCCCTTAACATTTGCAAGGACTAGATCGCGGACCATGTCAAACGCTCCTATGAGTCGCATTCCCAACTCGACAGCCACCCCCGGCCCGTGTTCATCCTGAACACGCTTAATGATGGAGGGCAGGAGAGCCATTTAATAGAAAAATTCCTAGGCAACAACTGACCTGTCGAGAATACAGGTTAAACATAAACCCTTGATGAGGAAAAGGAAAAAGCCTCAATATACTGACCAGCACCACAATTTTTATTGAAAAAATATATATATATTTATTAAAATTATAAACAATACACATCAAATATTCAAACACAATTTGTAAAAAAGGGGGGTAGCAGCAAAACATATGATATAACCACCTTAATTGATTAAAAACATTTCATAGAAAATATCGAATTACATAGGTACAGTGGTAATCAAGATATTCAACCAGTAAATTTAGTGTCGCAATCAATCTCAGGACAGCCATTGACGGGGTGCCAAAGCATCTAGTATAGACTGCCGCCAAAATCACACGCCAAGTTGTTCAGTCATTTACATCCGGCACTAAGTCTTTCTGCAAACTTATGGTAAGGATCCTGTGTTTTTCCACAGGAGTAGTATTCGGGAATACTGCTTCCAGTTGGTCGAATTTCTCAGCAAGTCAAAAAGGCATCTCAACCTTTTCCTGGGGACGCTTGCCCATGACCACATTAACCATGACAGGACTAAGCTACAACCCGCCCCCACCAACTGGATGCGCTGCACTACCCGGGGCCCCACCCGGGAGATTGCGGCAAATGTAATGAACCAGACCCCTTATTACTGACACTTCAGAGGCATAAAGGGGTCTTAATTCAGGAGCTGTCAACCGCGGCACATTGGGATGCGGGGTATAAGCAGCTAAAACAGGCCAAGAAGCACCTGCAATCGACAACAGCCCTTCTCTGACCGCCATTATAACGTGTGGGAGGGCGCCATTAAACCAAACGGCATGCTGCCAAGCAGAAATCGGAACTTCCTGTGTCCTATATGGTGCGTACACTGCAGACACAACAGACAGAGTATGAGAGTGAAAAACTTCAGTACCAGCATCAACCGCAGGAAACGTGACCCATGAGTAAAATAGCTCAAACCGGTACGGAGCGTCAGCAGATACAACAAAAACCACTGCCTGTCCCTCCGCAGAGACTAGGAAATCCTGCAAATGATTTTGCACAGCCAAGCGGCTGTGTATCGCGATTTCAACCGCAGCCATAACGACACAGTGATAGATGTTATGTTATGTTATGTTAACTTTATTTTCTATAGCGCACGGCTACTCCAACGGAGTGTCCCGGCGCTTTATAGTGGCAGCTATAAGTACAATGCAATATTAAAAGGCACAACTGGGTAGTAATTCAATAGAAAACCGTTTTAAAATATCAAGCTTGAAAAGACCTTTAGGTAGGTTTTATCCGTCACTACTGTCAACCCGAAACAATAGTGAGGGGGTCATAGACTGATATAAGCACTACTCAAGTGTATCACAATAAGACCACACTCGGCGGCGCCATGTTGCAAGGGACCTGCTTATACACAGAACTGTGCACAGAGACCTAGGACATCAGTGAATTATGGTGTACCAGAAACTCAACTCAGTACCTAGAACAACCCCAACCGGCTAGCATCAGTGTCACATTAGCTCTTCGTCCTATAGCAAAGTAACCAATGATTAGACAACCTAGAACATGCGACTTAATACGAACTCAGGAATGGTGGGAAGTGAGAACGCTCTTTTGTTATACTCTCATACCAGTCCACAACAGGAGTAAAGAGGAGACACAGTAAGGTTAAAATATTTATTTTAACGACGTGATCTCATGTGCAGTATCTTAGCCAACATAAGCAGACATATGATTAAAAATAATATGGTCAGCATGGTTACAATTCCATAAAATACAAAAGGAGAAATCATATTACAATGATGGTGAAAACAGGTTCTATAGCGCCTAGTTTTAACACCCTCCCTATATAGGAACTATGTATTATAAACTATAGAAGGTCTCTTAGGCTTGTTTTGGGGGACCCCATTACCTTTCCGCTCAGTAAGAGTAAATTACATCTGGATCAGCATAGACTCTCTGCATCCCTGGAAACGGAAATCTTCCAAGTGTGTGAAATCATGGCTAGTGTGTGATAATAAGGACGCCAGAATCTTACTTGGCTCACAGCTGCCAAAATGTTGTGTCTAGAAAACGTTACCTGAACATGTTGAAAAACAACGAACATGCTTTGATAACCTTGACGGCTGTAGCACTCACTGTGCAGCCTAGTGGCACGATGTAAGTCTAGAGATGTTGAAAACAAACCTTTTCTCAGGTGTAGACCTTCATGAAGGCTAACTTACAAAAACATCTATGCCGTGTTGTGTGAAAAAGCAGCAAAAGGTAAAATGGCGTTTAAACATGCATGCAAAGCAGGCCCTAGGCCATACAACAATCTAGAGGCCTTCATATTCCGTTGAAACCACTACTGTGCAAGAACAGCTCTAAGTTTGTCGAGAGGTGGTACTCCATCTTGAACAAATGTTCACTCGACCTCATATTATTGATCATGGAGGAGCTTTCTAAAGCATTAGAAGAACTCAACCGGGATATAGCTCAGAGTAAACAAGATCTATCAGAATTGACGACTACAGAACAATTGTCTAAAATTTTGGGAAATATAAATCAACAACTAGAGAAACCCAAGAAATTAACGAGAGAAAGATCCGTAAACACAGACGCGACACCATTGATTATAAACTTGGAGAAGTTTATTAATGGGCAGAGGTGTACGCAAGACGTTGAGAGAACAAGCCGCATAAATCGAATACTGAAACTGAAACTTCTTCATCCGAAGAAGGCACCAGACGGACACCACAGTCACATCTAATCACCACACAAAAACCTACAACGAGTCTGGTGTGCCTTTTTTAGAGAGAGGCCCCGAAGACAAAGATGGCCCAGGAGGGGTAAAAGAAAAGGAAGGAGAGAGAGAGATACAAGGAGTACCACAGCATCGAAGAAAGGATTGGAAGGGAAGAAAACAGTAAGCTAGTTATTAATATTTCTTCTTACAAACTCACCAACAGTGAAATTAAGACCTTACAAAAGGGTACTTCCTTTGTACCAACAAGCAATACTAATGAACTGGAATTAGAGATCAGCCTCTTCAAATTCATGTGTAGTCTACGCTTAAGACATTTTTTTGAGAATGTGGTTACTGACATCAACCCCACGGAAGAAGATCAACTAAGAGGATTACGGTGTAAAAGTACATACATGGCACCCATTAGCCATAAAAGTTTTGACACATTTGAGAACTTGGTGAAATCCGATCGACACAAATTCAATTACAAACGCACCTCTAAACATCGGGATCTTTCCAACAAGGAATTTGCGATATTGAGAAATTTGGCTGACAATTCTGACATCACCTGTCAGACTGCTGACAAGGGAGGAGCCTTGGTTATAATGAATTCTAGCTACTATCGAGAACAAGTGAAGGAACATCTTTCTGATCACAATACTTATTGCACCATTGACTACAATCCCACTGAACAATTCACTGAGATTTGCAGAACATAGTAAAACAAGCTGTTGATACAGGGACCATCAATGCAAAAACAGCCAAATACCTGGTTCAAGCTGATCCTAAAACGCTGAGCCTATACATGCTACCAAAAATGCATAGGGATGCTTCACATCCTCCTTTCAGACCCATCGTATCAATGAAGGGCAGCCTTCATGAACCCGTTGGTAAATTAATCGGCAAATATTTACAAGCTTTTGTGATTAAAATGAACACACATGTAAAGGATACGGCCGACTTTCTTTCCAAAATCAACAAAATTGTGTTTTCCACGAATGATGAGATTTGGCTTTGAACTATAGATGTGAAATCCTTATACACGTCAATTCCTCATGACCTTGGGATGGAGGCCATTGAAGACACTCTACTGCATTCTGATTAGAGTCTAGATTGTCAAGTATTTTTAATGGAGTTGATACACTTTACTCTGTATCAGAGCTACTTCAAATGGGAAGACCAACATTACATACAGATGTCCGGTACATCAATGGGCAATTGTGCCGCACCTTCATATGCGAACATTTTCATGAAATACTTTGAAGAAAATAATATTTTGCACCTCAACACATGTGCGACACACGCCACTACTTTCATCAGATACATCGACGATATATTCGCCTTATGGAATGGATCCCTTCAGGGTCTTCAAGAAGCACTGGTTGATCTCAACAACATAAATGAGATGATTCAATTCACACATGAATATGATGCACATTCAGTCACCTTTCTGGACATCCAGATAACCCGATTAGGCAATGCTCTGGAAACCAACATATTTAGAAAACCAACCAATAGCAATAACCTGTTGCACTACCAAAGTTTTCATCAGACCACTTTAAAAAATCATTTACCGTATTCTCAGTTATTGAGGGTGAAAATAATTGGGTCCAATCCTGTCAAGTTTGAACAACAGGCATCTGAAATGTTATACAGATTTCAAGAAAGAGGCTATCCTCTTGATATCTTAAATTCAGCTATGGAACGCTGCAAAAAAATCAACAGGTCGGATTTATTCGCCTTCAAACCCCATGTGTCCAAACGCCCCGTGGTAGTGTCCAAATTTTCTACAGTCAGTTATGCATACAAGAAATCTATCAAAAAACATTGGCCGATCATAGCATCCGAACCAGATTTCAAAAATATTTTTCAAGGACCATCCATTTTGGCATACAATCGCGGAAAGAATATCAAAGAAACTATAACTAACTTCACTACACCTATCAGAGAATCCAGTTTCAAAGGCAACATACTCTGTCACAATTGCAACAACTGTAACAGTATCATGAAAGGACCCATGATTGTACATCCATGAAGGGGACCAAGATCAAGCTCAATTTGAACGCTACCTGTGACCCCAAAAATGTGATTTATGTTCTCAGGTGCCCCTGTGGGCTAGTTTATATTGGTAAAACTGAGATAAAGATCAAAACACCTATCAACGAACATAAAAGCAACATCAGAACTGAGAACGTCAAGTCTACAATTGCCACGCATTTCAAGGAACATCGCCAAAACATATCTCAACTGCAGTTTGCAGTTATTGACGTGGTGGAGAGACGTGAAGGCTGAAACAATAACAACTTTTTGTTGCAACGAGAGAAATTTTGGATTAAACATCTGAATTCAATGAAACCCAACGGTCTCAATGATCGGATGGAGTTTTCGTATGCCTGTAATACGTTTGTTGAACTATTGTCTAGTTTTGATATGATCTTGCCTGTTATAATGCTCTTCATCTGGTTACAACCCCCATCTTCCCAGTCTTATTTTTCTTGACCAGCTTTTATTTATCCTCAACTTCTTTCACGCTGTGCACGCTATTTTACTGATCCTTTTTGATTACACATTCATGGTGGCTTTAACCATTCATGCGCATCTTTCAGGTTCGACATGCACCTTCAATTTTTACTTTAACACACATTCACTTTAGATGGTGACACTTCAGGTTAATATGATTAGCCTTCACACTTTTCATCCACTACAAGATAGGGCTGGTTTATAATGCACTGAAGTTAGATTACACTAGTCCTTCTTTTATGCCATGTGTATCGGCAATACTATATATAGTTCGGGCTGGACTGTTCCCATGAGGCACAGGGTCAGACTGATTTGCATATGGCCATGTCTGAACTGGGGTGGTGGAGTGAGCTAAAGAATGATGATGGATTGAACCCAGATCAGTTAACTGGGGGCGAGTGTTTGATTTGTTCCAACGCTCCGTCCATCATCCCCTTTGGTATCGCTTTGCAGACTACACAGCTCGTGAGACTGCAGTGCAACGAAGTTCCACATCTATGTATGCAGGTAAATCACAGGCTGAACGTTGGCATGATGCCAGGCAAGAGGACCTGGACATGCAACATCTGTTGGAGGAATAAAGAAATGACAAAATGGAAGTTACCCGCAGCCTATTTACACCCTATGATTCACATGGCACATGGGCCGGCACATGTTGGAGAATCCTCAATAGCAAAGCAACTTATGCAAGTTTGGGATCATCCAGAGATTGTCGGTACAGCTAAGAAACTAGTTCAGTCCTGTCTGATTTGTCTCCAGTATATTCCTGGAAAGTGAACGCAAACTCCAATAGGAGGGTTTGCAACACCAACTGCACCTTTTGAGGTCCTGCAAATGGACAACTGACCCCATTTTATTGGGCAAGTTGTTGAGTATCTCATGAAAGGGTTGGGAATTAAGCAGAAGTTTCATGCTGCTTTTCACCCACAATCAGTAGGACTAGTGGAACGTTACAACTCTACCCTTAAATTAAAACTGGCCCAAATACAGGCTTCCACATCGTTGAAATGGGCTGATGCATTGCCATTGGCATTGCTATCCATTAGATCGATACCACATACACGATCTGGCTTTATACCGTATGAGGTGGTTTTTGGAAGGTCAATGAATATTTGGGGAATCCCTAAGCCTCGCCCTATACATGATGTACCCTATGTATTGATGAGTGACTATTTGTCCCAGTTAACTGACAGCTTGTCTTCTATTTATCAGCAGGTACGGGAAGTTCTTCCAGACAGGTCGCAGGGTGAAGGCCGCGATCTGTGGCCTGGCGATTCCATGCCGCATCCTTCATGAGCCCAGCTGCGTTGACAGATCACTGCGACATGTTGGCCACAGGGAAAGGACAAGCCAAGTCACCCGAAGGACCTGACAAAGTCTTCCCAGACCACACGATCCCTGGTTCATCTCGATATCAGCTGCGACCCCGGAAGAAAGACACTTTGTTGCTGAAAAAACTGTTTGAGCCACTGTCCTGGGTGGTTAAAAACAGATTATCGGAGGATCACCGTGGTAGTTTCCCCTCCACTAGTGATTGTCCAGGTAAGGTCATGGATAATAATGTTTTGACTGAAGGGCCATGGAACTTAATGCTAGATGCTTCTTCGCTGTTGCAGGGGCGAATTATGGATACTTCAATCCATTCCAATCAACCGCATCTTACCTTCAAGGCCCCATCACCTAGTAGCCTGATTCTTACTATCCTATTTTGGAATATTGCGGGTTTGCGTTCTAAAGTTGACCAACCTAATTGGCTAGAACTAATTAGAAAACACAACATAGTATGCTGCCAAGAAACATGGTCGGTAACCGCAATTCACCTTCAGGGATATAGATTGTACCAGTCAGGTGCTTGCCCTTCCCTTTTTGGTAGACCTAAGGGAGGCTTATCAGTATATGTATCTAATACCCTTACATTTGAGAAAGTGGTAGAAATTTCTACTGAAGAGAACTATCAGTTAATTAAACTCATAGTAAATCAAGAACATACATATTTTCTGATTAATTTCAATAACAATCTATCACCACCTGATTTTGTGAAAGTCCTAAATAGGATAACCTCTGTTCTAGATGACCACCGGAATAGATGCCTCTCTCTGCCTTTTAAATTGATTTGGGGTGGCGACTTTAAAATTGCTTTATGCAAAGACTATATTAATTCAAACTGTGGAATTGTAGATGAGAGTGAGAGCCCCCTAACGCATTTCGCACACTCCAGTGCTGGGAACATTTTAAATGAAAAGCTTTTTACCCTAGGACTTGGCTTTGCGAATGAATTAGCTGAACCTTCAGTTGATTTTTTCGACTACCTTTCATGGAGGGGCTGTAACACTACAATCGACTTTATTTTTCTCTCTAATCATACGAAGGCTGAACTACTTACATGTAATACTGGCAATGACATTAGTAGCGACCATTTCCCCAATAGTGTCACCATTTCAGTGCCAACAGGACGCGATCTAACAGGTAACCCTGGGCTGTTAAACCAAAGAGCCTTGTCTTTAGACAAAATCAACGGCTATTCGGTGAAATGGGCTAAAGTAGACCCGGATGTTATCACAATAAATGTCGTTATCAAAACCTTTCCTATGTTAGAAACATGCCTAAATTTGCACTCCACCGTGGATGATATATTTATTTATTTATTTATTTATTTTTTTTCAAAAACCTTTATTGTGCATTTAAGAAGACAATATACGGGCCCACAACCAACCGGCTGGCCACAAAAACGTGAAGGCACTTGCGCATACAATATGGCGACACAGTAATATATCATAACTCCAAGCGAGCATCAAAGACCACAGCTTAGTTCAACATGATACCGTGACGAAGGAGCAATGAAGGTAGATTTTAAACATTTTTCGTAGCAACAATAAAGGTCAGCATTGCACTTGCAGATCAATAATATAAAATATAGAAGCAGAACACTGAGTCCGTGGAGGCGTAACGGCAACAGATTGACAAATCAGTCTGACAGTCCTAGCCCAAAAGTCAAGCTTCCCCCGGCGGTACGGCGGCCAAGGTACGTGTAACTAAAGTAACAGCAGGAGCAATCGAATCATCGCATGCCGCCACCCGCCCGCATTAGTCCCACACACGGACCCAAAGAAAAGAAAAGAAAGACAAAAGAAAAAGAAACAAAGGCACCATAGAAACTAAAACCCATAAACTAAGGACCCCACTCCCACCCCCCACCCTACACGCATGCGGAGGCTACGGCCTACCCCCCCCCCAGCAGTGTGTCTGTCGCCCAGCAATCCCGAAATGTAGAATAGGAAGAGAAGAAAGAAAAAGGAGAGGGTTAGGAAAGAACCTAAATTATGAGAGCAAGAAAGGAACATCCCGATCTAAAACTCCCATAGAGCACCGAAACCCGAAGGAGGGCCAGAACCAATTATTCCCAGACTCCACAGCCCGCACGAAAACTATACCCCACCCAAAAGGATCAACAACAGGACAAATTAATACAACCTGAGGTGGGGAAAAGAAACATTTAAAACAGCGCATTCAAACATAATAGAAAGCGTCCCAGTCCGAATCATCGCCCGTAGAACAGACAAAGTCAGTGAGAAGAAAACCTTCAGCCCTGGCCCGAACGTCGAAAGCCCATCAAACATGGCCACCGCTGGGAGCCCACCGAAGGCAGAACAAAAGGACAAGATGGCCGCCCCCAACGAAGAAGACGCAGGAGAAGATGAAGTGAAAGTCTCCATTTTACAATATGTCCAGTGTCCAAGAATACCATCGTCCCCTTATGCACAGGATAAAAAACAGTCCACCACCTTAGAGAAATGCCTTTAGAGGGAAAGGCGGCCAGGAGGGTCAGCAGCCGAGAAGGCGGTGATGAAGGCAATGGGGACAAAAGCAACGGCAGAGTCACAAGTCTCGAAGTGGGGGGAGACAATGTAACAGCAGCTCCATCAACCGACTGATACAATTCGTTGTTGCCAGGAATCATCCACTGTACCGGACAGGCATGTAGAAACATATTATCCATTTCAGGAGAGATCGGAAGTAGTAGGGAGCCGGATCGCGTCAGGCGCCCCGGGGCAGAAATGGCGTCGTTAATCTTCCAACCCAGCTGCTGGGTGCATCGAAGCCATGTGTCCCATAAGCCGGCGAGCGCTGCCAGGATATCGCCATGAGTCAAATCCCGCTGCGGCTCCAAGCGGTCCATGGCGTAGGTTGTTGCCGTCGGGCCGTCACCACTCTCAAGACCAGGCAGGATAGCACCCCCGGGAGATAAGGGGGCATTCATCAGCCCATCCCGGAAAACCAGCGTCAGTACCTTATCGCCGATGAAACCCCAGTGAGAGGGGGAGGGTGACACAAACCCCGGGGGAAAGGTCGGGGTGCAGGTAGAGACACTGCTCGTAGCACGGAGTGGTGCTTCAGGCGAGGAGGGCGACCCTAGGCAGGAAGGATGTTCAAAAATGGAGGCAGCTCAGCTCGTCAGCAGAGGGACAATGGGAGGCATTACGAGAGGGGAATCCCACCTCGTCAGTGTACAATACAGCCCAGAGGGAATCCGCCACTTCCGCGAAGGATACACATCATCTCTTACTGCAGCCGGCAGCAGCACCGCAAACAACAGGGCATCCCCATATCGTCTCTCCGACGTCGGTGAGGCAGCGTCCAGCGGCGGCGGCAGACAGAGGGTCCAGGGACAACCATGAAAGAAATGCGACGTGTCCAGATCTCCGCAATAACAGCAGGCAGAGACTTCGGAGGAACGCGAGCGTTGTCAGCGCGTTTCAATCTCCGTTTTACCGCATCACAGGCATAGGAAAAGAGGCAGGATATCGATGCAGGAGTGAAAGGCTCGAGGAGCCGGGCGCTTACACGACCGTCCCGACGGCCATCTTGGCTCCTCCCCCCCCGTGGATGATATTTTAACTAACTTTATTAATATTGCTGAAGTAATTAGTAAGGAGCTGCTCCGTAAACAGAAGCAGATTTGCTCTCAGGAAAAAGGGTGGTTCAACTCGGAATGCCGTAGAGCCCTTTCAACTCTAAAAAGGGCTCTACATAAATCCGAGAGGGATCGGCTTGAAATTAGGAAGCTGAGAAAGCTTTATAATTTGGCGAAAAAAGAATGTAGGAAGGAAAGAAAAAAAGATTTGTGGGCAAAGCTCCACGAGAGCTGTAATAGAAAGGACAGTAAAATGTTGTGGAAAGTGGTCAACTCACCCTTCCTGAATGATGTGAACACCGGGCCTAGTATAGAGGTAGCAATTAGTGCAGACGGATGGGTTTCTCACTTTTCAAAAATATTTTTAGCAGAAGATGTCAACCCAAACGAAAGTACATATATTCCACCTTACCCTATTGATCTATCTTTTAGTCTCGAGGAAGTAATGGAAGCCCTGTCTTCCCCGAAGCCTGGCAAAGCCCCTGGGCCGGATGGCGTACCGTTAGATATTTATACGCATACTCAGGAGCTCTGGGCACCAGTGTTAACCAGAGTTATTGAAGCAGCACTAAAAGGGGGTCTTGTAAAATCTTGGTCAACTTCTATTCTGCTTCCTATTTTCAAGAAGGGAGACCAAAACAATCCAGCATGCTACAGGCCCATTTCCCTCCTGGATTCACTTGGTAAAGTTGCAGGTCGTTTGATCCTAGACAGACTGCGGATCTGGTCAGAGGATAACAACATCATGACAGACCTGCAATACGGTTTCCGGGAGGGTCTGGGCACTGTGGAGCAGGCTCTGAATCTCTCCCTTCTAATCGGGAAATATGCTCAGGCCAAGAAAGGTAATCTTCACCTGGTCTATGTGGATTTGACCGCAGCCTTTGACTGTGTTTCACACTCAAGGCTGTGGTCAATCCTAACAGAACTGGGTGTAGACCCCCCGATAGTATCCTTCTTACGCGAGCTGTACCAGGGAGCATCGGCCAAGGTGAGATTTGGGGTGAACTGGGAGCTCACTCTCCCCTTTACGGTTACAAAGGGGGTCAGACAGGGTTGCGTCCTGGCTCCCTTTTTATTTAACCT
Organism: Lissotriton helveticus; assembly: GCF_964261635.1. NCBI lineage: Eukaryota > Metazoa > Chordata > Amphibia > Caudata > Salamandridae > Lissotriton > Lissotriton helveticus. Next base: position 443,238,716 of record NC_136063.1, on the reverse strand, counting down.
TTATACAAATTGGCTTGAGAAGGCCATGTTAGAGGGGAGTCAGGACTTACCTGCAATCGCCCGTCGCCCTATTCCTGCGTTACTTTACGCGGACGACGCGGTGATTATGGCGCGAACCCCATTACAACTTCAGATGCAGCTAAATTCCTACTGTAATTTTATGGCTTCCTTGGATCTAAAGGTCAACATTAAAAAAACATTTGCTATGCATTTCGGTAAAAAAACAGATAAGAAAAAAGGGATATTTATTGAAGAATCTAGGCTGGAATGCACCAAGACATACCCTTACTTAGGTATCTTATTTGATAGTATTTCTTCCTGGAAACCGGCCATCGTTAGCAGGCACATTTTATTTTTAAGAGCTACATCCGCCCTAACTGCTTTTGCACGTAAAGTAGGGAAGCCTCCCCCAAAAGAACTTATGCAAATATACTATGCCAAGTGCCATAGCGTAGCTGTTTACGGCGCTGGGGTGTGGGGCTACGTACCAGTGGACATCTTACAGAGGGTGGAGAATATTTTGATCTGCTATCTGTTGGTCGTTCCTCGGTGTTCTCCAACGTTTGCCTGTCATATCGAATTGGGCATGGATTACATAGCGGATTATATAAAAATTCAGCCAATATTATTGTGGCACCGTATTTGGACAACAGAACAATGTAGCCTAACTCGTGCGTTAGTCTTGGACTGTTTGGGCCTAGACAACTGGTCAGATATTCCATGGCTGTCCTTCGTACATAATTTTCTCAAGGATTTGAATCTTTATATATATTTTAAAGAACCTGCGCTATTAAATACTATTTCAAGAAAGTCCTTGAGATTGTCATGTTTGTCACATCTAAGAGAGCTACGCATAGCCCAAGAAGTTAATAAAGCTTCAAATCGACATAGTCTAACTATTCAATGTACTCAGGGCATCCAACCGTATCTAACCTTTTGTCTGACCAATTATGAAAAATATTTGCTGACACGGTTTAGGCTCAATATGTTTTTTCGTCTGGTTACATTCCCGAGGAGACAAGATTGGTCCTCCTCAATTATCAGGTGCCCGTGCGATGGTATTTCCGAACAGTCCAATATTCACGTATTACTGTTCTGTAAATTTTACGACTTACCACGCAAACGTTGGATCATTCCATTACTGTTATCCCAGGGCTTGAGAAGATGCCGCCCTGCCTTATTGGCATTACAACATCTAGAAACAGTATCAAATGCCAAAAGTATAGCTATGTTCCTCAAAAAATGCCTGAAAATTCGGTGTACCCATGATCAATTATAGTCCCAGTATTTTACTAAAATTTCTTGGCTGGAACCTGAAATAGTCATAGCACTTATGTTTGAGACTATATAACTAGTCGGTTGTACTAAAAAATTTAAATTTATTTTATCCAATCAATTGTAGTTATAAAAGACTTTATCTGATAAATATACATAAATTGTTTAATACTATTTTTACTCTATTTTTTATGATTGTATAAGAAACTGTATATTATGACTGTTGCTTTTATGATTTTATCTTGTTTCTAAAATCGAATAAAGCTTATTACTACTACTAAAAACAGATTACAAAGAGGGGTTACCTTTTAGTGACTGCTCGTCTCAACCTCTGTGAAGAAACCAACGTCTGCCCTGGACCTTAGGGCACCATCTGTTTTGTTGTTCAACGATGAGATGAACATGCCTAAAGAGAAGAAGCAAACTGCTGCAAGAGTCTGTGATCAGAAGGGTATGTTCATTATTGGACACACTTCGATTGTTATTATTATTGATACAATGACATGGGCTGATGTAGGAAGACTAAACTTTCAGTTAAATAAAGTGTGTTTCCCAGATGAGGAAGGAGATCCACAAGCTAAAGGAACTGTATGGGAAATGGAGGAGTATCGTCATTGAAATTCCTCTGTGCGCTATGTTTTCCCTAACACTCGAACTAGCAAGGGTAATGGACCTCCTGTTATAGCTGGTACTAGAGCTCGAGCAGAACTTAGTGTGAGCAGTATTGTCAGTATCCCTGTGGGAAAAAGTGACTGTACTATAACATTGAACATTACTGGAATAAACAATAGTAGTTTTTGGTTGTCACATAACACCTTTTTCATTTGTGGAAGTAAAGGATATTACCACCTACCTATTGGGTGGTTAGGTAGCTGCTTTGTATCCTATTTGCTACCACCTGTGTTTTTGGCACCTGCATCTTACCATAAAGACTATAAACTGTATAATGATATTTCTAAGAGCAGATTCAAGAGGACAATAAACAATGAAGAGGTGGATCAAACTGATACTGCACTGCAGCAGTACTTTGACCTTAATTTGGGACTATTCTTCTTTGTTGGTGCAGCCTTTAAACAGCAGAAAGATAAGGCGTTTGACACGTGTTGTAGAGGCTGTAACCAATCAGACAGCCATGGCACTTGGAAATATCACAGAAGAACTACAAATTGCGAGAATTGTGGCGCTCCAAAACAGGATGGTCCTCAATGCCATCCAGGCCGACTGTGGTGGAGCATGTCGCCTCATTGGGAGCAGCTGCTGCGTATACATCCCTTACATTGCCCCTTCAGTTTTTGAAGCGGATTTCCAAGTTGCACAAAATAGCCCCTGAAATCCACCAGGATTCAGGGGCATGGACTTTGACTAGATGGCTATGGACTATGTTTACTGTATGGGGCTGGAAATTACTGTCAGCTCTATGTATATTTGCTGCAATTCTTTGTATTTTTTACCTATGTATACAATGTGGCCCGATGCTCTGTTCCCTTTGTATTATCACCTGTGCCTCATGTATACCGACTAAACAAAATGCTAAGAATGTAAATGCCTGACTAGTGCCAGACCAATAAATCAGTGAATTAATGATGATTGATGTCCATGATATCTTCCATGTTCCTTCCAAATCATAGAGATGTCTTCAGCTAATGCTAAAAAGGCTATCTATGGAAATCGAAAATAGTTGGGGTTAGCATGAGCTGAAGCCATCTTGTTTGTGGCATCCATTTTGTCAGCTATGTAATTCTTCTGTCTTCACTGCTGCTTGCCTTTCAATTCTGCTTGTGTCATCAGCTTTAGTTAACTCCTTCAGTACTGAGCCAGAGCAATGTATGAGCTCAGAAAGGCCTGTAGCTGCTAGAATGCACCTGTTTGAGAATGTAACTGTCTACCATTTCCTATTGATGTAAGCAGTTCTGTTTCCCATCCCACTCTGCTGACTAAGTGATATTCATCTGCCCATGTTTGTCGGTAGCTATTCCCGTGAATGCTTGTACCTTCTATTTGAGTATACAAGCTTACTCTGCAACAAACTCAGTATAAAAGGCCCATGGTCTGTGTATTCAAGTCTCAACCTCCTGGAACACTTGAGGGTGTTGTATGGACGTGGTCTCACTCATGAGTGAATAAACTTGTTATTTTGAATTTCAGCTTCAGTACCAATCTCTATTTTGTTGGTCTGAAGGACCCGTGGACAAAGATAAGGGTGACCCCTGCACAGGTGTGCCGCTAAAAAGGCACATTTCCACAGTTTGGCACCTGACTCGTGGGGCTCATCGGAGACGCGGCCGCCCGAAGGAGTGGGTCTTGACGGAAAAGTGGAATCTTGCTGAGGAGACGTCCTGCATGTGGTGACCCTTGTCTTTGTAGACCGAAGTGTTTTTCCAGTTTTCTTGATCTGACCCTCCAGGTGGTGGCCGGTCCCAACTGATATTTCCTTTGGTACACGTTTTGAAATGACCATTAGGTCGACCAAGAGATTGGCAGTTGGAGGTTGGAGACTTTTGTTTGGTAAGGTCGCTAAAGCGGCACTCTTGATTTGCTTGGCCAAGATTCTGGTTGTGTTTGTTTGTTTGTTTATCTGTTGCAATAGATAAAGGCAGGTAATGTGGAGATTTTTCTCTACTTTGGAAGACTTTTTAATAGTAATATTTTACTACAATTTGGTAGCATGCCTTCTCCTAGCACACTTCGTAGGTTATGTTGCTGTCTTGGAGGTACCAAAAGTGATTTAGAAAGAAGTCAGCCGGCTCCCCCAGAGGGGACACCTAATAGGCATATGTGCATTAAAAACAGTATTTCTTCCATAATGTATAGTACACTGTGGAACAAATATACGAAAAAGGATCCTGATTTACGATGGCCTGTGAATGGGTCATTTGACTTTAAAAAGAATCAATATTATCTGTGATCCACCATCGGACCGAGATGATGATGACTTGGACTGTGATGCAGTATGAAGACCGAAGGATGAATGGAAGGGGTCTGGTTTCTGATGCTGAGAACTTCCAAAATTGTGACTTTATAATAATTGACGATAATTGTGGTGAAGTGATGTGCTACACTGCTTTATTATGTACAAAATTGTCTTACTGTATTGTTGGAATAGAAATGAATAAAAAAAAACTTTAAAAAAAAAGAATCAGTATTTAGAGCAGTGTTTATTTAAGAAGAAAACTCGAAAAGATATGTTTGATTGTGTACGAATGTGGGAGAAAGAAGTGCAAGAGCGAGTGAGGAGCAGAAAAAGAGCAGCTTAAAACGATATACCAAAAAGCATTGGAATTGAACAATAAGTACATGAAGGAAATAAAAGAAAAAGAAGATAGCGAGCGTTGTTTAGATGTAACTGGTCATTACCCTATTAGGCACCCCCTGTATCCCATACCTAATAAACCTCAGGATGATTCCATTTTGTTAGATAGACCTCTACCCCCATATAAATTCCCTAGTGGCCCTGAGAATGAGGTTTCTGACAAGGAGCAGTTGTATTCAGATGAAAAAGTTAAGCAAGGTGGGCGGCTAATTCGCTCTACTTTGACCAAGGAAGAGAAAGATAAATTATGGGACATTGCAAGAGAGGAAGCACGTTGGACTACTACAGCGACCGTCCTCAAAGTTACAGTTCAGACTTGGGAAAACGCCAAACAGTTATATTTTTAAGAAAAATACTCTTGGGAGGTAATATATGGTTGGCGGCACAATTCTAATGAAACAGAGTCAAATGATATCAGTGTTGATTATGATCAGTGATGGGACTATCCATCTGCCCATGTTGGTCGGTAGCTATTCCTGTGAATGCTTCTACCTTCTATTTGAGTCTACATGCTTACTCTGCAACAAACTCAGTATAAAAGGTCCATGGTCTGTGTATTCAAGTCACTACCTCCTGGAACACTTGAGGGTGTTGCATGGACTGGTTGACTCGTCATAGGGTATGCCACATGTGGCGAATTCAGCACCCGGAGGATAGTGAATTTGGTTTTTAGTCCCCTAGCGAGTCAATCAGCCCCTTCATGCTCCGTTTGTAATACCTGGCTTGCACGTTGTCTGATCATTGCCCGCTCTTGATGTCGTTGAGATGGGGTTGCACTTGCCCCTGTATACTGAAGGGGAAACTCTAAACTGATTTGCTTCTTGACGTGCCCTACCGTGTTGACTTGGCTGAGCACTTGACCAGGTACTTAGAGCATGATGATTGTAACACATCCTTTAGGGAAACAGAATGGGGTCCGCACAAAGCAGTGGTGAGGGGGTTATTGCATGGCAATCACGTAGGGGGACCGACAGATACTCTGCAGAGAAATATTGGCTAAAGAGCAGGACTTGCGTTCTCTAGAGAACGAGCAGCCGCAACATGCTGAGAAGGTTGTACACCTGCACTAGGTGGGAGCAGAGCACCCTGAATTAATGATGTGATTGGGGCGACTTGACTATAAGCAATATCTCGCCCGTCTACATGGTGGGCCGACCAGGCCGGTAGGATGCTCGCATGGCTGGTTTGTACTGACCAATTCCAGCCACCCATAGTGGCAATTTGGTTGTTTGGGGGCATGGTCCTGAACACCCAGGGGGCTATAAATAATGCCTTTGTGGATTTGTATTGCTTCCTATATGTGATGATGCAGGGTCCCTCTGGGCCTGCCCTACACAGCTGCTTAAGTTGACTGCCACTCCCCTTGCCTGAACCCGCTGCTGAGGTCTGAATTGGACGCATCTCTCCAGTTGGAGGAGATCTGTATGGCCATTTTCCAATTTGCTCAGAACAAGACTCCGAGCACCGAAGACCATAGAATACAAAGCAGCTTATAGTAAGACACTGTCCCCCAAGATGCTGGCTGTCTATAATGAAATGTGGGAACGGGGACATCTCCCCGACATGTTGAGGGAGGCCTTAATAGTGGTGCTTCCCAAACCGGGCTGGGACCCCTTAGATATTTCCTCCTATAGGTCACTATCGCTGCTGAATCTTGCCTATAAGATATTTTGGAAGGCCCTCCCAAATAGACTCCTCCCCTTAGTCTGTACTTTGGTCCATGTAGATCAGACTGGGTTTATCCATGAGAATGCGTTTATCCATGGCTGTAACACTTCCTTAATATATGTCTTCTACTTCTGTTGATGAGGGTTGACCTGGGGGAAATGGTGTATCTGTGGAGGTTTCGCTTGATATTGAAAATGTTTCGATACTCTGGTATGGGAATATTTGTTTGTGACACTGGAGGAGATGAATGTAGGCCAGGGAATCACGGGCTGGATCTGGACACTCTATGGACGGCCAGGTGCAAGGTTTAAGACAGGGCTGCTTGTACTGCCGCTGCTGTTATAATATTTTGCACCCAGCCCACTCGCTCTCCCCACACATATCTTTGCTGATCTCAACTCGCTTTTATTGGAGTTGATATGGGGTACGGATAGGTGGCGAGTTACTCTTGACAAACTGCATCGACTGCTATTGGAGGGTGGCCTGGGTGTGCTCAATTACGAGCTCTACTATGAGGCTGCTCATTTACAATGGCTGCTGCGCTGGTTCGGAGCGGATATGTGTACCCCTAGGCGTAGTTTGCATAGTAGCGCTACGGGAAGTGCACTACGCAAGCTACGTGAACTGCGTAGTGCACTGTGCAAAATGCTGTTCGCACTGATTGCACAATGCCGGATGCCTGTCTGCACTGTGCAATCAGTGCTAACCGCATCTTGCACAGTGCTAGCGGTCATTTTCTGCCGCTCGAGTAGATTTGTACTCGAGCAGCAGCTTTCTCAACGTGGACTGGTAGTTTCTCATCGCGAGCGGCCGCGAGCATACGCGACCACTCGCTATGAGAAACCTGACCTCCCCACGTTGAGAATCTCGCCGGGAGGTTTATTTTCCACGCTCGCGATCGGCAACTTGATTTTTCTGATCACGAACGAGGAAAAAGTCTTGCCGGGATGTTATTTTGCTCGCTCGCGGTCACCAACTTGACTTTGAGGACCGCGAGCAAGCAAAAAATGCCAGCTACGCGTTTTTGCCCTTTGCTACGTGCAATTTGGGTAGCGCGTGGTTGCGCAAACTATACGGGCATAGCGTAGTCCTACGCCCAGGCCTAGATATGTGCACTGAGAGGGCAGATGCCAGGTGTTTCCTTGACAGGTTACACATCTACACCTGGGCCTCACTTCCTAGGTGAGATGCGCCAAATGTGGGTCGCTTTGTATAGCTGGCAGAAATACATTAAAGGTTAGACGGGATTCCCCCATACGCACCTCTGATCCCTGTGTGTCACATGAAGGCTAAGTTAGAGGTTACCAGGCATCATGACTTAAGGGGTTAGACGGAAGCAAATGTAGCACCTGTGGGGGACATTTATGTGGGAGGCACTCTTTGGTCCTTCCAGGAGCTCTTTGATGCATTCGGCATGCAGGTGGACAATTCCTGACATATCATGCAGTATATCATGTGTTCGACTCGCACTGGGGTCGGGCGCACTGAGCCTGCTACCACGCTGCAGCTCCATTGGTGGTACACACAGGATCATAATGGCTCTTGAGGTTGCTCTTCTGGTCCATAGGCAGACACTGGACATTAGGATCCAAGATCATTGTTGGATGATGGCTCTCCAAACACGGTTTTCAGACAAACAGTGGGCACAGACCCTCCAGCAGGTGAAAGCGGTCTCCCGGAATCCCTGCTTCCGCTTTACTCAATTTAACTACCTGCACTAAAGGTATTTCACACCACATCACATAGCACACATTTAACCCACTGCAAAATCGGGGTGTCCTCGATGCGGGGTACTTGAGGCAGGATTTCTTCATATGGTGCCAGAGTGTTTGTGCGTGGGAGGAGATATCAAAAGGACTACCTGGTGGACAGTAATATATTGGCAAACCCTTAATCATGTTTGCCATGTTTGATGGGCATTAGACCCAGGGGTAAGGGGGATACATTTCTTCATAGGTTTCTTGACCTAGTGTTTACCTTATATGAGTCAAATAGCAATGGTATGGAAGTCCCCGGTAGCTCAGGAAGTGACGTTCTGGCTCTGCATGTTGTTAAAATGGATGAGGGCTGAGTCTCATGTTTTGGTGGAGCCCCGCAGGTGGGGGCCTCTGAATAGGAGGTTACCATTTGGGATGTCTACATTCGGAATTTGGAGGCAAAAGATGACATGAGACCCCCCTTAGGCACCTGGTTCTGTACCCTTGCAGGTTTCTCCTATTCAAACTAACATATGGGGCTCCATACACGGGGGAACCAAGCTCTCTGGAGGGTTCGGGCAGAGATGTCATGCTGTGATGTAATGCTGTGGTGCAGTTGGGAATGGGGTTGGTTGCTAGCTGGGGGCTGTTGGACATCTGAGAAACGGCTAGCCCCTCTGGGGAAGCAGGTGCTAGGTGTATGTAGAGTGGTGATCCTCAGGAGATTAGGAGGATGTGTTTACTGTATATGTTGTGATGGTGGCTGTGAACACTGGTCGGAATTGTGAATGGGACAACAATGGGGATGCTTTTGAGTAGCATTTTGTAAACATAATAAAGATATGAAAAAAAGTGCTATAGCAATGTTCTGTAGTAGGGGATCTCTGTGTATAGTCATAATCTAGTGAATAGTCCCGCCCATGTGCGAGGACCCCGGCAATCAAAAATAATCTCTTAAATTGTCAGAAAATTGCAGAACTGCAAAGACACTTAAGAGAGAATTTAAAGACAAATAATGCAGCCTATATCCACAGGCTACACTGTCCAGTACTTCAACTAGAAATTCCACCAAAAATCCACAAACAGCAAAGCCTGTCCAGATTTCCCTTGCTTTAACAGCAAAACCCCTCTGGAATGATAGAGAGGAAGGCATGGACAGACAAGCCCCATAGGCTGCCATTATGTGGCTTAAATAGGGTACTGTGCCTTTAAGAGAACTTTCCAGAACTTCTCCCAGTATCCCAGAATGCATAGCAGGTCCCTCTCACTTTCAGTTCTTTTTTCCGGCTCCTGCTTACAGGACCCTGGTGCATTGAGCTCTCCCTTTTTCAAGGGTTTATTGGAGTTTTTGTACACTTTTTGGCTTTAAAAGTGTTTTCAGTTGCTTCTTGGTGTTTCCTTTCACTTCTGTGTGTTTGTTCAGGCTTTTTAGGGATCTAAAATGCCTGCTTTATTCGACAAGTGCCCAGCATGTGGAAGGAAGAAGGCCAAGACTGATCCACACGACGTCTGCATTCTTTGCCTCCCTGAAGAGCATGTCCCTGAAGATTGTGACATCTGCCAGACCTTTTCTACAAGGACTCTGAGGGAAAGGCTGAGGATTAGACTCCAAGGCCTGGAAGAGTGGTGTCTGCAGGCTGCAGGTGGGTCTGGGCAGGCTGGGAAGGCTCCCTCTGCCCCTGCTGAGGCCTCTGGGGGGCTCCCCAGAGGCAGGAAGACCAGCAAACGGTCCCGGTCTCCGTCGACGTCGATTGCATCGACGACGACGTCGAGAGGGATGACGACGGTGTGTTCCCCTTCTCCCCGGGGCTCTGGGTCGAGACAGCGTGGAAGGTCGACGTCGAGAGGCCTGGGTAGGCCGCCGTCGAAGTCACCGCCGACGGCGTCTTAGTCGTCGACGTCGGAGTCGAGGCATCGCCGTCGACGAAGGAGGCACCGGCGCTTGCCGTCGAAGCGACACCGCCGGTCGCCGTCACGCAGTTCGCCGTCGAGGGGCTCCTCGACGTCGAGGACTGTGAGGAAACGGTCGACGAGGAAGAAGAGTCGACGCTCGCCGTCGAGGTCTGACCGTTCGTCGTCGAGGGGGCGACGGTCGTCGTCGAGGAAGAAGCACTCTGCGTCGAGGAGACGGCGTTCGACGCCGGAGTCGAGGGGTCGCCGTTCCACACCTGAAAAACGACGCTCGACGTCGAGCAGGAAGAGGTCAGCGTCCCCGAGGATCTCCGCCTCCCCTAAGCGGCGCAGAAGGGATTCTGGCGCGAAAAGTCACGCTGGATCTGGGGAAGGACGTCGGAGGCGTCGCTCGCGCTCTGGAGGGTCTGGGTCACAGGCTCCTCCCTCGAAGAAGTCACCGGGCTCGGTGTACTCGGTGGTATATACACCGCCAAGGCCTGCGACTCCTCCACCTGTACCGAAGGAGGCTCCTCCGGCTAATCCTCCGCTACCTTCGATTCCTCCACTACCCCCTGCGGGGCAACTTCCGCCGCCGGTCCCACCTCATAGGCCACCGAGGTCGGTGTCGCTGCCTCTGCTTCCGACACCTCCTAAGGGTACGCCTACTCCGAAGCCTCAGGATAGGCCGCGGAAGACGCCTCCACGGAAACCGGTGGAGCGCCCACGTGCTGGGAGGTCCCGCTCCCGCTCCAGGAGAAGGGACCGTTCGCGTCACAGGTCTTCCACACGATCTAGACGGCGCCACAGGAGACACAGGTCTTGTTCCCGGACCCGGTCGTCTGGGACCAGGGACTACTCCCCGACCTTGTCGGACTTGCCAGACATGAGAGTTTCGCCGATCGATGACCTGGTGTCCTTCCAGGACGTACTGTTACGTGGTGCGGCGAAATTGGGCATTACTTTGACGGTGCCCACTCCCAAGACATCAGTCATTTTCGAGACGCTCCACCAGAAGCATTTGTCTCGGCCGTTACTGCCACTGGTGCCGGTCTGGAAGAACCGGCCATGGATCTTTTCCTCACCCCAGCTGTGACTAAGGCGGCACCCTCCAGACTGCAGAAGAAGTACCGGGCTCCGGACTCGGACCCAGCCTTTCTAAGGATGGAGCCCCCTCCAGATTTGGTGATTGTGACGGCGGTGCGCAAACAGCATGCCACCACACCTTCCTCCACAGTTCCGCCAGATAAGGAATCTAGGTGGTTGGATTCGTCTGGGAGAAGAGTTTGTGGGACCTCGGCGACCTCAATGAAGGCAGCTAGTGCCACTGCCTTGTTGGGTCGGTATGACAGAGCCCTCTGGGAATCCCTTCAACAGTTTGTGGAGCTCCTACCGCGGGACAAGCGGGAAGACTTCCAAGAGGTGCTGAACGAAGGGATGTTGGTGGCGAATCAAGTCATCAGCGCTGCAGCCGACTCTTCTCTGCTGGCGGCGCATGGTTTCTGCCACGGAATTAACCAGCGACGACATGCATGGCTCCGCCTTACGTCTCTGAAACCGGACGCTCAGCAAAGGGTTGCCAATCTGCCATTCTCTGGCGAAACCCTGTTCGGGAAGCACGCTGATGATGAAATGGCCCGCATGAAGGCGAAGGCCGAAACGCTCACAGCAGTGGGCTTGGAGAAGCCCAAGGAGACCAAGAAGTCGTACCGTCCGTTCCAATGTCGGTTCGGTGGTCAAGGTAGAGGGCGTGGCCAGTCTTCTGGACAACAGCAGCAACAACAACAGCAGCAGTTCAGAAGACCGTTCCAGAAGCACCAGAGAGGCAGAGGCGGCCATCAGTCGGCCCCAGCGACTAAGGGCCAGGCCGGGTCTAGGCCCTGAGCACTTACTTCCCCTGCAACTGTTACCCGCTCCGGTGGGGGGAAGCATTCAATCTTTTCTGGCAGAGTGGAGAAAAATTACTCAGGACAAGTGGGTGCTGAATATTGTTTGCAATGGATACAGTCTTCGGTTCACCAGCCCGCCTCCATCAATTCCTCCGGTCAGCTCGCAGTATCAACTGCGCGAGCTCCAGGCGGAGGCCGATATCCTGTTAAGGAAAAGGGCGATAGAAGACGTCCCTCTGTCTCAAAGAGGAAGAGGTCTGTACTCCCGGTTCTTTCTGGTTCGCAAAAAAGGACAAGAACGAGTTCAGGCCCATTCTGGATTTGCGACAAGTAAACAAGTGGATTCGCAGAGAAAAGTTTTGCATGCTGTCGTTGCATCAGATTTATCCTCAGCTGCAACGGGGAGACTGGCTTTGTGCCATAGACCTCCAGGATGCTTACTTCCATGTGCCCATTGCACACAAACACAGGAAGTTCCTGCGGTTCCAAGTCGGCGCCAATCACTATCAATACACAGTACTGTCATTCGGACTGAAGTCTGCGCCAAGAACTTTCTCAAAGTGCATGGCGGTGGTAGCCGCACACCTACGGAGGAACAAGGTGTTTGTCTACCCGTACCTGGACGACTGGTTGATCAAGGCCTCCTCATTCACGGAAGCGCAAGCGCACTTCCAGAAGACGTGCGTTCTCTTGAACAAGCTGGGGTTGCACATCAACATGTCCAAGTCTGTCCCGACTCCGGTCCAGTGCATCCAGTACTTGGGAGCCTCCATCAATATGCTGTCAGCAAGCGTGTCTCCTTCGGAGGAGCGACGATTATCACTACTTCGGAAGGCTCGGGCTCTTATGACCACTCCATCCACGACAGTGAGGACGGTGTCTTCTCTACTAGGATCGATGGCCTCATGTATCTTCCTAACGCCCCATGCACGGCTGCACATGAGACCGTTGCAAGAGTGCTTGGAGGATCAGTGGGATCAGAGGAGAGGATCTTGGGACGACACGATACGTCTATCTCTGCATGCTCTTCAGTCTCTGAAGTGGTGGTGTTCAGCGGAGAATCTCCTCAGAGGGGTTCCCTTCCACAAGGACATTCCCACTCAGACTATCGTGACGGATGCTTCTCTCCAGGGCTGGGGAGCGCATTCCGGAGACCTACAGATTCAAGGGACATGGTCCCCGACGGAGTCCACGTACCACATCAATTTCCTGGAACTCAGAGCTGTTCACTTGGCACTGAAGGCCTTTCACCCGTCCTTCCAGACCGACTCTCTACTTGTACAAACGGACAATACGACCACAATGTATTACCTCAACAAGCAGGGAGGCTCGAGGTCACGCACCCTGTCGCAGGAGGCGCAGGCGATCTGGCGCTGGCTTCTGGCTCGAGGACTGACGATAACGGCGACCCATCTGCCAGGTGTGCAGAATGTTCAGGCAGACGCACTGAGCAGACTGATTCAGGAAAACCACGAATGGGTCATAAACGACGAAGTACTAGGAGAAGTCTTCGCAAGGTGGGGGACTCCAGACGTAGATCTGTTCGCCACCGCCGAAAACAGCAAATGCCGAGACTTCGACTCCAGGTACTACCAGCCGGGGACGCTGGGGAATGCGTTATGGATCACCTGGTCGAACAGCTTTCTGTACGCTTTTCCACCCATTCCCCTGATTCCGACGGTTCTCATCAAGCTGTCCCAGTCCAGGGCGCGGATAATACTGATTGCCCCGGAATGGCCCAGACAGTGGTGGTTCACGGACCTGCTTCACCGGTCTCTCCTTCCTCACATTCGGCTGCCGTGCAGGCCGGACCTTCTCACGAAGTTCGGGAGGCTGATGTTGCACCCCAACCTCTTGTCTTTGAGTTTGGCAGCATGGCTCCTGAGATAGTGCAATATGGTCATTTGAATCTCCCTGCAGATTGTATGGACATACTGAAGGAGTCTAAGAGACCTTCCACTAGGACTTCCTATGCGTACAAGTGGAAGAGATTTTGTATCTGGTGCAAGTCTCAGAACTATGATCTGACGACTTGTAAGGAGGATGTCATCCTTGCTTATCTTCTACAGTTGGCGCAGTCTGGCATTAATGTCCATTCTATTAAGGTTCATCTTGCTGCTTTGACTGCCTACAGGAAATGCCCTTCGCAGACTTCCTTCTTCCAGATCCCTGTGATCAAAGATTTTTTGGAAGGCCTGAAGAAAGTGTTCCCTCCTGTCAGGCTTCCTTCACCTTCATGGGAATTGAATGTGGTGCTGTCCAGGTTGATGAAGGAGCCTTTTGAACATATTCATAAGGCTTCGTTGCAGCACCTGTCCTGGAAGGCGCCGTTCCTCGTGGCCATTACATCGGCCCGCAGGGTGAGTGAAATTCAGGCGCTGTGTTGCCAAGAACCTTATACTGTATTTCATGCTGCTAAGGTTGTTAGCGTACTCACCCTAAATTTCTTCCCAAGGTTATTTCTGATTTTCATGTCAACCAGACCATAACTTTGCCTACGTTTTTTCAGAATCCTTCATCTCCAGCGGAAAGGTCGTTACATTCCCTGGATGTTAGGAGGGTGTTGGAATTTCATCTGGATAAGACCAAAGATATTCGTAGGTCTGACCAATTGTTTATCAATTATGGATCAGTCAGGACGGGTCTTGCGACCTCTAAGCAGTCTATCTCTAGGTGGATTGTGTCCTGCATACAGTTATGTTACCAAAAAGCTAATAAGAACTTAGGAGGTAAGCCTAAGGCTCATTCCACCAGGGGCAAAGCTGCCACGACAGCATTGCTCCGTAATGTTCCGATTGCAGAAATCTGCAAGGCGGCCACTTGGAAGTCGGTCCATACCTTTGCTAAGCATTCCTGCCTGGACACTGATGCCAGGGCAGACGCTCAGGTTGGGCAGGCTTCGCTGCGAAATCTGTTTGCACAATAGTGGTGTTAATTCTCTTTCCTCCACCGCCGCTTTGGTGTGGGGATGGACTTGCCATTCTATTCACTAGATTATGACTATACACAGAGATCCCCTACTACAGAAGGAGTAGTTTCTGTCCTGTAACTCCAGTTCTGTAGTAGGGGTATCTCTGTTATAGTCATAAGCGCCCTCCCGCCTCCCCGGTGGAGAGAGAGATGTTCATTTCAGGAATGCGACAGGTCTGGCGTGTTACGCCTTCAAAAAGAACTGAAAGTGAGAGGGACCTGCTCTGCATTCTGGGATACTGGGAGAAGTTCTGGAAAGTTCTCTTAAAGGCACAGTACCCTATTTAAGCCTCATAATGGCAGCCTATGGGGCTTGTCTGTCCATGCCTTCCTCTCTATCATTCCAGAGGGGTTTTGCTGTTAAAGCAAGGGAAATCTGGACAGGCTTTGCTGTTTGTGGATTTTTGGTGGAATTTCTAGTTGAAGTACTGGACAGTGTAGCCTGTGGATATAGGCTGCATTATTTGTCTTTAAATTCTCTCTTAAGTGTCTTTGCAGTTCTGCAATTTTCTGACAACTTAAGAGATTATTTTTGATTGCCGGGGTCCTCGCACATGGGCGGGACTATTCACTAGATTATGACTATAACAGAGATACCCCTACTACAGAACTGGAGTTACAGGACAGAAACTACTCCATCTTTCATAAAAAGGTGTGCAAAAATACTTTATGTATATGGTACTTCTATAGTGCAAACCTAGACAAAAGGCAGTATAGTGCTGTACATGGTCAAGGGCAAGCATGAAGTCAACAAGTCATATGACAGGTAGCTGGGTTGTGGAAGGTCAATGCATTTTGATGTTCTTTAAACAGGTGGGTTTTCGGCTCTTACCTAAATTGGAGCAGCAATGGGGTGCTCTTTAGAGCTATGGGGATAGCATTCCAGCTCCTGGGCTACATAAATGGAAAAGGCCTCCAGCCTTGTTTGTTAGTTGTTTTTTTTGCATTTCTTAGCCTGCAGTTTGACGGAGTCCTGGCTGCAGTGTGTTGTGAACCATCAGCGATGATAAGCTTGTTTGCAAGATAAGTGGGTGCTGATGGGGATGCCTTTGTAAATGATGCAGCTGGTTTTGAACATAGTTTGGTCTGGCAAGGGGAGTCAATGGAGCCCCATCGGGATGGGAGTGATGAGACGTGCTGCTGCAAGTAGGATGCCCTTGAAGGGTGCCAATGTGGAGTCTCAGAAGCCATAGAGCAAGGTGTTACGACCATACAGATGCAAGGGTATAAAGATTTGAACATCAGTTCAGAAGCCGCTTTCTGTAAGAAATGGTTTCACTTTGCTTAGAAGAGAGAGCTGGTACCAGGTGTGCTTTGCTTTTTGGCAAGGTCTTCCTTGGGGTGAGATTAGTGTCCAGGGTGAATCCAGGTGACTTGTCATTCGGTAGAAGTTGGGGTTCCAAGCCATCCAGGCTCATGTTGCTGAGAGAGGTTAGTGCTGTTTCATGTCTGTTCGTGGCAAATAACAGGAATTCTGTCTTGGTTGGACTCATCTTCAGGTATGCGCTGGCAATACAGGTCTGAATGATATGCTTGCATCGTTTGAGTGTTGGATTTCTGAAACAGAGGAAACTTTCAGGTAGAGTTGTGTATCAACTGCACACTTTTGAACCTTGATGCAGGTATTGTGATTAGAGCACCAAGTGGCACCATGTAGAGGTTAAAGATGACAGGAGACTGTATGAAATGCTGGGGGACTTTGCAGGTGACAGGAAATCTTTTGTGACCTGGAGATACCCATGTGAACAAACTGATTTCTTCTGGAAAGGTAGGAGGAGTACCAGTGATGGATAATGCCAGTGAATCCCATTCAAAACACCAGGCTGTGTATAAGGGTGGGATGGTTGACATGTATAACCTTGAATGAGCTTTTATGAGTTTTGCTTGAAGAAAAGATGAGCTCCTGTTCTACTGTTTCCAACAATGTTTATCTGTTTCATCATTTATAATGGAATCGTGAGTTGGAGTGAAATCAGATGTAGCACATGAATGACCACTCACGGAGCTGGCATTCGTATCTCCAGTGCATGAAATTGAAACATTAGATCATCTCCCTCACACTGATCTTCATTACGAATAGGCCAATATTAGTTGTGATATTGTGCCTGATACAAAAGACTACCACGGGTACATTATTTATCGGATGCGATAATTAGCAACTATTAAGATATTTTCCCCTTGAACAAGGAATAATATGCGGGTTTTGGTACTTACCGTACCAAAATCCACGTATCCTGGCATTTACCAGCCATTTTAAGGTCTTTGCTGGTGAAAGTAGAGCGCATGCCCTGCTCTCCTCATATGAATTTGAATTTTTGAATTTGAATTAGATTTCTAGAGCGCGTAGCTACCCGAGGGCATCCCAGCGCTGTGACTCGTCAGGTTAGATATGGGGCAAGGTGGGTCAAGGGAACAACCAGGTTTTCAGTAGCTTGCGGAATGCAGCAGATTGGTTTCCCTCCGGATGCCGAGGGGTAGGGCATTCCATAGTTTGGGGGCGTTATATGAGAAAAGACGCCCCACTGACCGTGCTCTTTTAATTCTGGGGACGCTAGCCAAGGAGAGGATGTTAGATCTCAGCTGCCTGTTGGCTTTATGTGGTTTGACCAGGGGTCTCAAAATAGGGGGGCCCTTGCCATGAAGAATTTTGTGCGTGATACATAAGGTTTTAAAAGTGATTCTTTCATGGATTGGTAGCCAGTGTAGCGAGGTGAGGGCGGGTTTTGCGCAGCAACTAAGTTTAGTGCCTGTCAGCAGTCTTGCTGCTGCGTTTTGGACATGTTGAAGTTTATTAATAACCAACTTTGGGGCGCCCAAGTATAGGGCATTTCCATAGTCCAGCCTTGATATGATGAGGCCCTGAATGAAAAGTTTCCTGGACTGAGGGGGTATAAGGGGGAGTATTTTACGAACGATGCGTAGAAGGCCAAAGCAAATTCCAGCAGTTTTTCTGGCTTGTGTCTTGAAATTGAGGGCCTGGTCGAGCCAGATACCGAGGCTCTTTATTTCTTTTTTAGGGGTAGGAGGAGTTCCCATACAGGGTGGCCATAAAAGCTTAGTGGGGAGTTTGGATAAATTACCAAGTAGTAGAATCTCTGATTTCTCCCCATTAAGTTTGAGGAGAGATTCGCTCATCCATTTTGAGATGTCCGTAAGGCACATGGCTAGGTTTTCCTGACATTGATCCGGCTGATTTAGGGAGACGACAAGTTGAGTGTCGTCGGCGTACATAACTACCTTCATGCCGAAAGGTGTTACGATTTCCTCCAGTGGTGACATGTATACGTTGAAGAGCGTGGGGCTCAGGGAGGAGCCCTGAGGAACCCCAGTTAGACCTGTCCCAGCGGACATGTCCATCAGTGACCTCAAAGGTTCTATGCTCCAAGAAAGATTTGAGCCAGGCCAGAGCGAGACCAGAGACTCCAGCCCTTCTCAGCCGGTGGACAAGAATGGCATGGTCCGCCGTGTCGAAAGCGGCGCTAAGGTCCGGGAGGATCACTGCCACTGATCCCCCTGCATCCAAGATGGATCTCGCTTCTTCGACCACTGCTATGAGGGAGGTGTCCGTTCCCTGTCCTGGTCTGAATCCTGTCTGGGAAAGACGCAGATGGCCGTTGGATTCAAGGAAGGCGGAGAGCTGTTGATTAACATATTTCTCCGCCATCTTGCTGATTCCAGGTAAAAGGGAGATTGGTCGATAGTTGGCCAGGTCTAAGGGGTCAAGATGAGGTTTTTTCAACAATGCTTTGACCTTGGCCTTTTTCCAATTGGGAGGAACGATGCCTTGGCTAAGAGATGAGTTTATTAGGTTAATGAGGAAAGGGGTCACAGTGGGGGTTACCAGTTTAAGTTTATTAATGGGTGCCGGGTCAGTCGGAGAACCACTCTTGATGGAATTTAAAATTGTGAGAAAATTCTCCTTAGTTAGCTGGGCGAAAGAGTCAAGGCAGGGAGTATCTGGTACGAGGACGGGGGAAGGGAGATCAAAAAAGTGATTACCGATTGGAAGAGTTTGTAGGATGTTACAGATTTTCGTGGAGAAGAATTCGGCCAGCTGATTGCATTTTAGACCAGAAGGATCGGCAATCGGTTGTGGGTCTGGAACTTTCATCAGAGATCTGATGATACGATACGTTTCCCTTGAGGAATTAGCAGCAGCTTGAATTTTAACCATCAAAGAAGGCGGCTTGGGTACTTTTTAGACTGGTTTTGTAGGACCTCAGGGATAGTTTATAGTCTCTTTTGCTCTTAGTAGACCAGTCCTTTCTCCATAGATGTTCCAGTTTTTTACATTGTTTTCTTAGGTCTCGCAGCTCTGGCGTGAACCAGGGGGATTTGAATGTTCCATTTTTTTTTGGGGGGGGGGAGTTGGCAGGACTATGTCTAAGGATTTTTCGATCCAGGTGCCGAATAGCTGGTCGGCTACGACAGGATCCAAGCCTAGGGCTGGTATGGTGGCTTCGAAATTCTGTGTCCAGTTTTCTATATCTAATTTCGACCATGGACGGGATGGGGGTAAGGGGGGGGTCTGCCCCCCCCCCTCCTATTCCTGAGGATCTGTTGTGTCGTTGAATTAGGTAGCCTGGCGGGAGTGCTTGAACTAAGTCAGGTTCTGAAGCAGAGGACAGCCAAGTTTCTGTCAAAAG
Source organism: Lissotriton helveticus (assembly GCF_964261635.1). NCBI lineage: Eukaryota > Metazoa > Chordata > Amphibia > Caudata > Salamandridae > Lissotriton > Lissotriton helveticus. Next base: position 443,219,371 of record NC_136063.1, on the reverse strand, counting down.
TAGAGCCTCCAGTTCGGAGTCTTGTAGGAGCAGGTTTATTTCTGTACCATGTTTGGGTAAGGATCTGCAATTAATCAGGGCCATCTTAACACAGTATTTCTTAGGTGTAGTAACTAATGTTAGGGTATAGGCACAGTGAGAGCAGTTTATTTGCCGCTCCTCTAGGAAGATCGAGTGCAAGCATGATTTGGAGGTCGTTTGCCTAAGCTGAAGAAGGGTATCTCACACATAAATAATAGGAGCTGTGGGGGGTGGTGTATAGGGTCTGGGCCCCTGGCCCGGTCTGGCGCGGACGGGCGCAGACGGGCTTGTCTTTGGCGCGTCTTCGGCGCGCCCGCTGCGCTCGTCCGCTGCGCATCCTGGGGGGTTGTGGCCATTTATGCGGGTGAATTCGGCGGGAGGGGCGAGCAAGTAGTCTGCCGACCCACTCCTCAGCCAAGATGGCGATCACCCACCTGACTACAGCACCTACTCGGCTGCGTCGGTGGAATAAGGCGCGTGAGGGCAAGTGCAGGCACAAAACACACTAGGGGGTTTCACAAAATCAATTTTAAAATAACAATTTCAATTTTTAAAAACACGAACAGCGTTACCTCCCCGGCTTCCGCCTCAGGGATGTCTAACTGGCGAGTCTTGCGCGTAAATGACAGCGCGGCTTTTATGCGGGTGAATTTGGCGGGAGGAGCGAGCAAGTAGTCTGCCGACCCACTCCTCAGCCAAGATGGCGATCACCCACCTGACTACAGCACCTACTCGGCTGCGTCGGTGGAATAAGGCGCGTGAGGGTAAGTGCAGGCACAAAACACACTAGAGAGTTTCACAAAATCAATTTTAAAATAACAATTTCAATTTTTAAAAACACGAACAGCGTTACCTCCCTGGCTTCCGCCTCAGGGATGTCTAACTGGCGAGTCTTGCGCGTGAATGACAGCGCGGCTTTTATGCGGGTGAATTTGGCGGGAGGGGCGAGCAAGTAGTCTGCCGACCCACTCCTCAGCCAAGATGGCGATCACCCACCTGACTACAGCACCTACTCGGCTGCGTCGGTGGAATAAAGCGCGTGAGTTGCGTGAGGGTAAGTGCAGGCACAAAACACACTAGGGGGTTTCACAAAATCAATTTTAAAATAACAATTTAAATTTTTAAAAACACGAACAGCGTTACCTCCCTGGCTTCCGCCTCAGGGATGTCTAACTGGCGAGTCTTGCGCGTGAATGACAGCGCGGCTTTTATGCGGGTGAATTTGGCGGGAGGGGCGAGCAAGTAGTCTGCTGACCCACTCCTCAGCCAAGATATCGATCACCCACCTAACTACAGCACCTACTCGGCTGCGTCGGTGGAATAAAGCGCGTGAGTCGCGTGAGGGTAAGTGCAGGCACAAAACACACTAGGGGGTTTCACAAAATCAATTTTAAAATAACAATTTCAATTTTTAAAAACACGAACAGCGTTACCTCCCCGGCTTCCGCCTCAGGGATGTCTAACTGGCGAGTCTTGCGCGTGAATGACAGCGCGGCTTTTATGCGGGTGAATTTGGCGGGAGGGGCGAGCAAGTAGTCTGCCGACCCACTCCTCAGCCAAGATGGCGTTCACCCACCTGACTACAGCACCTACTCTGCTGCGTCTGTGGAATAAGGCGCATGAGGCGCGTGAGTCGTGTGAGGGTAAGTGCAGGCACAAAACACACTAGGGGGTTTCACAAAATCAATTTTAAAATAACAATTTCAATTTTTAAAAACACGAACAGCGTTACCTCCCCGGCTTCCGCCTCAGGGATGTCTAACTGGCGAGTCTTGCGCGTGAATGACAGCGCAGCTTTTATGCGGGTGAATTTGGCGGGAGGGGCGAGCAAATAGTCTGCCGACCCACTCCTCAGCCAAGATGGCGATCACCCACCTGACTACAGCACCTACTCGGCTGCGTCGGTGGAATAAGGCGCGTGAGTCGCGTGAGGGTAAGTGCAGGCACAAAACACACTAGGGGGGTTTCACAAAATCAATTTTAAAATAACAATTAAAATTTTTAAAAACACGAACAGCGTTACCTCCCCGGCTTCCGCCTCAGGGATGTCTAACTGGCGAGTCTTGCGCGTGAATGACAGCGCGGCTTTTATGCGGGTGAATTTGGCGGGAGGGGCGAGCAGGTAGTCTGCCGACCCACTCCTCAGCCAAGATGGCGATCACCCACCTGACTACAGCACCTACTCGGCTGCGTCGGTGGAATAAGGCGCGTGAGGCGCATGAGTCGCGTGACGGTAAGTGCAGGCACAAAACACACTATGGGGTTTCACAAAATCAATTTTAAAATAACAATTTCAATTTTTAAAAACATGAACAGCGTTACCTCCCCTGCTTCCGCCTCAGGGATGTCTAACTGGCGAGTCTTGCGCGTGAATGACAGCGCGGCTTTTATGCGGGTTAATTTGGCGGGAGGGGCGAGCAAGTAGTCTGCCGACCCACTCCTCAGCCAAGATGGCGATCACCCACCTGACTACAGCACCTACTCGGCTGCGTCGGTGAAATAAGGCGCGTGAGGCGCGTGAGGGTAAGTGCAGGCACAAAACACACCAGGGGGTTTCGCAAAATCAATTTTAAAATAACAATTTCAATTTTTAAAAACACGAACAGCGTTACCTCCCCGGCTTCCGCCTCAGGGATGTCTAACTGGCGAAAGCTTCTTGGAATCAATACAGATTCCAAAGCTCTCAGAGGCGGAGTTGAAGCCCTACCCATCTTTTTCATTAGTTCGCGTCATCCTGCATGCAAAACGCTGGCTTGTCATTGTAAAGGAGGCTTCTTGGTCCCTCCTTGTTGCTGCCTTGTCTCCTTTTAGCCCCGCCCACCGGGATTGGATCTTTTACTCGCGGAGGGACACGGCCTCCTTCAATTACTCGGTAAGCACTATATTTTACATTTGTTATTTTGTTAGTTACATGTGCGGTCCGCTCAGGGGTGTAACAAAGGCCCCCGAAGCCCCCGCGGAGTGGGGGGACCCCCACTCTCTTCAGTAAATGAAGGGGGCCCCGGGCCCCGCTCAGCTCTTCAGTGAGAGCTGTGAGAGAGGCTTGCAATAGAGCAAGCCTCTCTCCCTCCAAAGCAGGTGCCGTCAGCAGCCTGCTCTGAGCCCCTCGCCCCCTCCCTCTGACTGAAGAGAAACAAAGTATCAACTTACATTGTTTCTCTTTAGTCAGAGCACACCAAAAAGAGGATGGGGTGAGGGCCCCAGAAAGCAGGAGGCAGCACTGAGCACTACTCAGGGCCCTGACTCGGGTGGGAGTGGCGGCCCAGAGAGAGCATTCCCCACAGATCAAGATTTCAGCAGACACTGAGCGACTGTGGGGCAAGGCATAGCCAGTGACTGTGGATAAAAGCCATCTCCAAGAATTAGGGGTGAATACTCCAAGGATGTCTGTAGGTTTTAAGTCCCAACAATTGTAAATCTCTGCAGGTATTTTACAAAAACTCTTCTGGCCAATTCGGATAAGCAGGCCAAAAAGAAACCCGGGATTTCTTATTCTTCCATTTTGAGGGGACATGGCCGGGCAGATTGGGTTGAAATGCCCCATTCAGGCAGGGTCAAAGCTGATTTCTGTACGACTAATCCTTGTGTGTTATGGCACAGATGGAGCTAAAAACGACGGAATAGAATTCAACGTGAGTTATTACCAGTGTTTTTAGTGAGTCAGAAGACCATACATTATCTACATCTCTCATCAGCCAAACATATGCTACACAAATACAAATACTTTTATATAAAAAGATACAGATATTCAACATATGTGGAATGTACAGAATGTGCCAAAATTAAAACCCTTCTGCACAGATAGAATGAATGAAAGGCTTAAAGTGTCATCCCTTCAATAAACAAGATACACATTAAACAAATCTCACACAGCCTGCTATAAGTTAATGTACTCATGTTAAATGTAAACTATTTTCCACTTTATACTTTGTGTCACAGAGTGCCTTAAATGAAGTCTCTTGTGTTCAGGCTTGGCCATAGCTTACTATTTCTCCATTAATATGTTTTTTTTTAACTCAACTCTGAAAATGTTTATAGTCACAACCTTTCTAATGATAAAACAATTCCTCCATAATTACAATCATTTTGAACTTCTATCTACCCTTCCAAACGGTAAGAGCATTCTAACTCTTCCTCCGTCTTGAAAAATAAGTCTGGTCATTAATGAGCAACAGACAGGGGCGTAACAAAATGCCCCCGGGGTGGGGGGAGTGAGGGGGGGCACTCTTCAGTAGCGAGAGTGGAGAGAGAGAGTGGAGGGAGAGTGGAGGGAGTAGAGAGAGTAGAGAGAGAGAGTGGAGAGAGACAGTGGAGAGAGAGAGAGTGGAGAGAGAGTGGAAAGAGAGAGTGGAGAGAGACAATGGAGAGAGAGAGAGTGGAGAGAGAGAGAGTGGAGAGAGAGTGGAGAGAGAGAGAGTAGAGAGAGTGGAGAGAGAGAGCGGAGAGAGAGTAGAGAGAGAGAGAGTGGAGAGAGGGAGAGTGGAGAGGGGAGAGAGTGGAGAGAGAGAGTGGAGAGAGAGTGGAGAGAGAGAGAGTAGAGAGAGAGTGGAGAGAGAGAACGGAGAGAGAGTAGAGAGAGAGAGTATAGAGAGTGAGAGACAGTGGAGAAGAGAGAGAGTGGAGAGAGAGAGAGAGGAGAGAGTAGAGAGAGAGTGGAGAGAGGGAGTGGAGAGAGAGAGTGGAGAGAGTAGAGTGAGTGAGAGACAGTGGAGAGAGAGAGACAGTGGAGAGAGAGACAGTGGAGAGAGAGGAGAGAGAGTGGAGCGAGAGAGAGTGGAGAGAGAGAGAGCAGAGAGGGTGAAGAGAGTAGAGAGAGTGGAAACAGTGGAGACAGTGGAGAGAGAGACAGTGGAGAGAGAGTGGAGAGAGAGTGGAGAGAGAGAGAGTGGAGAGAGAGAGAGAGTGTAGAGAGAGAGTGTAGAGAGAGGGAGAGACAGTGGAGGGAGAGACAGTGGAGGGAGGGAGAGTGGAGAGAGAGCGGAGAGAGAGAGTGGAGAGAGTGGAGGGAGAGAGGAGAGGGAGAGAGAGTGGAGAGAGAGTGGAGGGAGAGAGGAGAGAGAGAGAGAGTGGAGAGAGAGTGGAGGGAGAGAGAGAGAGAGTGGAGAGAGAGAGAGTGGAGAGAGAGAGAGTAGAGAGAGAGAGTGGAGAGAGAGAGAGAGTAGAGAGAGTGGAGAGTAGAGAGAGAGAAGGGATAGAGAGAGTATAGAGAGAGTGGAGAGAGAGTAGAGAGAGGGAGAGAGAGTGGAGACAATGGAGAGAGAGACAGTGAAGGGAGAGACAGTGGAGGGAGGGAGAGTGGAGAGAGAGACAGTGGAGATAGACCGGACAGAGTTGAGAAAGAAAATGGAGAGAGAGAGATAGAGTGGAGAGAGAGTAGAGACTGACTGACTCAGAGACTGAATACTGACTGACTGAGAGACTTACTGGCTGAGAAACTAACCGATAGAGAGAGAGACTGACTGACTGAGAGAGACTGACTGACTGACAGACTTGATAGAAAGAGAGAGAGAGAGTGGAGAGAGAGTAGAGAGAGTGGAGAGAGAGAGCGGAGAGAGAGAGCGGAGAGAGAGTAGAGAGAGAGAGAGTGGAGAGAGGGAGAGTGGAGAGAGAGAGGGGAGAGAGTAGAGAGAGAGAGTGGAGAGAGAGTGGAGAGAGAGAGAGAGTCGAGAGAGTAGAGAGAGAGCGGAGAGAGAGTAGAGAGAGAGTATAGAGAGTGAGAGACAGTGGAGAAGAGAGAGAGTGGAGAGAGAGAGGAGAGAGTAGAGAGAGAGTGGAGAGAGAGGGAGTGGAGAGAGAGGGAGTGGAGAGAGAGAGAGAGAGTGGAGAGAGAGAGAGTGGAGAGAGTAGAGTGAGTGAGAGACAGTGGAGAGAGAGAGACAGTGGAGAGAGAGACAGTGGAGAGAGAGGAGAGAGAGTGGAGTGAGAGAGAGTGGAGAGAGAGAGAGCAGAGAGGGTGGAGAGAGCAGAGAGAGTGGAAACAGTGGAGACAGTGGAGAGAGACAGTGGAGAGAGAGTGGAGAGAGAGAGTGGAGAGAGAGAGAGTGGAGAGAGAGAGTGGAGAGAGAGGGAGAGACAGTGGAGAGAGAGAGCGGAGAGAGTGGAGGGAGAGAGGAGAGAGAGAGTGGAGAGAGAGTGGAGGGAGAGAGGAGAGAGAGAGTGGAGAGAGAGAGAGTGGAGAGAGAGAGAGTGGAGCGAGAGAGAGTGGAGAGAGAGAGAGTGGAGAGAGAGAGAGAGTAGAGAGAGAGAGTGGAGAGAGGGAGAGAGTAGAGAGAGTGGAGAGAGAGTAGAGAGAGAGAAGGGATAGAGAGAGTATAGAGGGAGTGGAGAGAGGGAGAGACAGTGGAGAGAGAGTGGAGACAATGGAGAGAGAGACAGTGGAGGGAGAGACAGTGGAGGGAGGGAGAGTGGAGAGAGAGACAGTGGAGATAGACCGGACAGAGTTGAGAAAGAAAATGGAGAGAGAGAGATAGAGTGGAGAGAGAGTAGCGACTGACTGACTCAGAGACTGAATACTGACTGACTCAGAGACTTACTGGCTGAGAAACTAACCGAGAGAGAGAGAGACTGACTGACTGAGAGAGACTGACTGACTGACTGACTGACAGACTTGATAGAAAGAGAGAGAGAGTGGAGAGAGAGAGTGGAGAGAGAGAGAAGAGATAGAGAGCGGAGAGAGAGTAGAGAGAGAGAGAGTGGAGAGAGAGGGAGAGTGGAGAGAGTAGAGAGAGAGAGTGGAGAGAGAGTGGAGAGAGAGAAAGTAGAGAGAGTAGAGAGAGAGTAGAGAGAGAGAGCGGAGAGAGAGAGCGGAGAGAGAGTAGAGAGAGAGAGTATAGAGAGTGAGAGACAGTGGAGAAGAGAGAGAGAGTGGAGAGAGAGAGAGAGGAGAGTGGAGAGAGAGAGTGGAGAGAGAGGGAGTGGAGAGAGAGGGAGTGGAGAGAGAGAGAGAGAGTGGAGAGAGTAGAGTGAGTGAGAGACAGTGGAGAGAGAGAGACAGTGGAGAGAGAGGAGAGAGAGTGGAGCAAGAGTGGAGTGTGAGAGAGTGGAGAGAGAGAGAGCAGAGAGGGTGGAGAGAGTAGAGAGAGTGGAAACAGTGGAGACAGTGGAGAGAGAGACAGTGGAGAGAGAGAGAGTGGAGAGAGAGAGAGAGAGAGAGAGAGAGAGAGTGTAGAGAGAGTGTAGAGAGAGGGAGAGACAGTGGAGAGAGAGAGGGTGGAGAGAGAGAGCGGAGAGAGAGAGTGGAGAGAGTGGAGGGAGAGAGGAGAGAGAGAGAGTGGAGAGAGAGTGGAGGGAGAGAGGAGAGAGAGAGAGTGGAGAGAGAGAGTGGAGAGAGAGAGAGTGGAGAGAGAGAGAGAGTGGAGAGAGAGAGAGTGGAGAGAGAGAGAGAGAGTAGAGAGAGAGAGTGGAGAGAGAGTAGAGAGAGTAGAGAGAGAGAGTGGAGAGAGTAGAGAGAGAGAAGGGATAGAGAGAGTATAGAGAGAGTGGAGAGAGAGTAGAGAGAGGGAGAGACAGTGGAGAGAGAGTGGAGACAATGGAGAGAGAGACAGTGGAGGGAGGGAGAGTGGAGAGAGAGACAGTGGAGATAGACCGGACAGAGTTGAGAAAGAAAATGGAGAGAGAGAGATAGAGTGGAGAGAGAGTAGAGACTGACTGACTCAGAGACTGAATACTGACTGACTGAGAGACTGGTTGGCTGAGAAACTAACCGAGAGAGAGAGACTGACTGACTGAGAGAGACTGACTGACTGACAGACTTGATAGAAAGAGAGAGATAGAGAGACTGACAGAGAGAGAGAGAGGCCGACAGACTGACAGAGAGAGAGAGAGAGACTGACAGACTGACTGAGAGAGACTGAATGACAGAGAGACTGAATGACAGAGAGAGAGAGACTGACTGACAGAGAGAGACTGATTGACTGAGAGAGAGAGACTGTGAAGGAATTGGGGTCAAAGTGTGTATGAAGCTAGGCAATGCCTCTTAAGATTGCTATTATCTACTAATAAAAATTTATTATCAAAATGTGCTCTTTGTAGTTACATCTGCTTTTGAAATACTGCATTGTCGCGTTGTCTAATGTTTTAAAACGGAAACGAGAAGGAGCAGTGGATGCACTTTTGTCAAAACTGAACAATGAGTGGGCCCGATGCTGTATATCATGACAGGAGTCTGCATCAGGAAACCCACCTAAAATTGGACAAACTTCCCCGGTGTACTGATGGCAGGGACCCTGTAATGAATGGCCACCACCTATGATAGCATGCTGGCAGACTAAGCCCAACCTTTAACTCCACCATCCAGTGTTACTTATAACGGCTGTATTGGTGACAGTGGCGTAACAATAGCCTGCATCCCATGCAGTATGGCGAGTCGCTGGCCTGAGAGCTCTAGACTGGCACCGAGGATGGGAGGGGGGCCCCCTCCATGTAGTTTGCAGGGGGCCCCCTCAAGTTTCATTAAGCCACTTGGTCCGCTTTCATTTTCAGGACCGCAACTCAGGTATTTCTTATACCCACCCTCTCTACAGATTTGACAGTTTCAGAACCATGTAAATGGCTGTAATCCGCGCTCTGCTTTTCATTGTGAAGTACTAGGAAATGCACAGACACTGCAGGTAAATGTGTTTCACCGTATGTATTTATTTTACAAATGCCTCGGACTTTGCAAAAAAATAAAAATATGTTCTGGGCATTACTATACTGAAAGCGTGGTACGACCATTTAGAGTCCCTTTTGACAGAGCAGAAGAATGTCGCAGTCCAGCATCCTGGAGACGTAAAACACCTATTGGCTTATCTGCCGCTTGACTACGCATATCACTGCATCAAAAGAAAGAGACCAGCAGGTACTCCTGTAACTCTTTGTCCGGGCTGCTTAACTCGGCTCCCTCTCCCTAGTGCTCCGTTGCAGTGTTGGTGGAGGAAATTCTGTACATGGGGAGATCCTGTACTTTACTGAGAACTCAGGGTAGATAGTTGAGGTTACAGGATACAAGCATTAAAAATGCAATCGGTCTCGCCTTTCATTAAATTAAAGCCATTTGTTTTGCTATACAAAACCATTAGCAAAGCAAATGGCTTTAACTTAATCAAAGGCGAGACCTATTGCATTTTCAATACTTGTTTAATCCAGTAAGTATGGGTTGATTTCATCTGCCCAAATGTATCTGGGGATGCAGCTTTTACTGCACCCAGTATCTATTGGGAGTAATAATACCTGCAAACCCCATAATCTTATATGTGTGGTAACAGGAATCGTGGCAGATATGGGACATTATCAGTCAACTAGTAATATGCACTGCTGAGGAAACAAGCCACCTCCGGCTCGTGTGTGAGAACAGAGCAGCACGCCAGAAGCGCAGGTAGGCAGAGAAGGGCCGGTCAAGAATTTGACTTAGAGGCGTCATGAACCCCTGTTTTAGCAGATGAAGTAGGATGCTTGATTACGGACCAGGGAAGACATGGCTTGGCTGTTCGGGCTGGACTGTTCCCATGAGGCACAGGGTCAATGCTGATTTGCATATGGCCATGTCTGAACTGGGGTGGTGTGGAGTGCAAAAAAAAACGATGGATTTAGGCCCAGATCTCTGTACTGGGGTGAATGTATGACATTGTTCTGCATTCTGTCCATCAATTGTTGTTTTTGGGGTTGTCACTGGACCCCATGGCCTAATAAGCTGAGGGGACCAGACAGGAAGGAAGGTGAAATGGAGGACGAAGGGGATGATTGAAATGATCAAATGAAGGAAGAGTGCAAGGACGGGTGGGGTGGATGTGGCAAAGATTAATGAAAGGGTGGAAGGATGGATTGATGGATGAGCGAAAGCGTGCTTTGTGCATGGATGGATCGATATGTGAACGAAAGCATCGGTGGCTGGCTGGAATGGTAGATGTCTGGAGTCTGGAAAGACAGATGGACGGACTGAAGGATGGGGAAGAGGGGAAGTGGGTGGATGTGTGAGGATAAATGAACGGAAGAATGGGAGAATGGATGGATGGGATACGGATGATGAATGGGGAGAGGGTGTCTCCGAACCGTTAGAGTGGTCCACCTCCAAGCTGGAGAACTGGGTTCGAGTCTCGGCAGGGACGCTCAACATGCTGTGATTCTGGGCAAATCATGTAATCTGCCTATGCCTAACAAAATGAATGTATCCGTCTGTAACGCAATTGGTGCTCATGTAAAGTCTCTGATGCCTTCAGCTCCCGTTTCCGTTATATAAAACAAAAAAAAACATGTATACAGTGTTAGTTCTAAAGATGAAGGACGCCTCTCTAGGAGTCTGGCTTGTTTATTTTCCTGGGGGGGGAGGTGTAATTGTCTGGCAGTTGTCTTGCATGGACTTTCATAACGGAGTTATTTGGTGTTGGCGCGCAGTTAAATACCAGGCAAATGGTCACTATTTGAACATTCATCTACTCGACTCTGAAGTTTAGCAACACCATGGCTCAGGGACAGCGGTCTCCAAGAGCCTCGAGGCACGGCTCCTGGGGTGCCGACCCTCAGCCCCCAGGCAGAGCTGAGGTCGCCCCCGTAGCTTCAGCAGCAGCAGGCGCGTGGGGGCAGCGCACCCCCGGCTCGGATCCTCCCACCCCATATTCAGAAAATGAATTGATTTCCATCCCAGGGGAGGGGCGCTGTTGCGGGGAGGGGACGGGGCGCACCGCGCTGCACGTGGAGGCAGCGCTGGAGCACAGAGCCAGTGCTGGTCCTGAGCGCGCTGCACCGTGTTGCCTGACAGAGGCAGACAGACCCCCTGCACCCGAGGCAGCTGCAGGGCAGGCGCGGGGGACCCGGGGCTCTTCCGACTGTGGGAGTTCCTGGAGTAGGGGCTGCTGCTGGCTCCGACAGACGGACCTTGATCCCACACTGGAGGGCTGCTGTGGGCTCTGTTCCGCATCCGAGACTGCTGCGGCGCCAGGAACTCCGCGCACGGAGCTGCTCCAGAAACAAGGGACTCCGGGTCTGGTGATAGGGGCTGCACGGCTGACAAGAGTCCGGACCAGGAGCGCGGGAGCTGCTGCAGAGACCAGGGGGTCCGCAGCGGGATCTCTGCGGTGACTCTTGAATCAGAACCGACACTACCTCGTACACACCTGAGGACTTCTCGGGCTGAAAGACCCCTGCACCAAGGACACAGGGGCTGTCGCTATACCTGAAGACTCGCGAGCTCCAAGACCCCTGCACCAGTGACTCAGGGGGTGCGGCTGTATCTGGGGACTCCTCGGGCTGAAAGACCCCTGCACCAGGGACACAGGGGCTGCGGCTGTATCTGGGGACTCCTCGGGCTGAAAGACCCCTGCACCAGGGACTGAGGGGCTGCGGCTGTATCTGGGGACTCCGCAGGCTGAGAGACCCCTGCACCAGGGACTGAGGGGCTGCGGCTGTATCTGGGGACTCCGCAGGCTGAGAGACCCCTGCACCAAGGACACAGGGGCTGCGGCTGTATCTGAGGATTTCAGGGGGCTGAGAGACCCTTGCACCAGGGACACAGGGGCTGCGGCTGTGTCTGAGGACCCCGGACCAGTAAGCTCTACTGGCTTCCTGGGTTCTCGCACCCGGGCATAGGGGTGCTGTGACACCTAGCATCCAGTGACTTCTGTAGAAGCGGGCTGGTGCTGTTTCTGGAACCCAGTGGCGCGGTGCACTCTGCGGACTCCGGGATTCCTTGTTTTGTGAATTGAGGGCTTAGTCCGGCATACTCCTGCACCAGGGGCAGCTGTGGAGTCTGGGGGCTCCGGATCGGGAGGTGGCTTCTCTGTCTGGGGGCTCGCAGGCCAGGGTCACTTGTGATCACCAGCTCAGAGGTGAAGCGCTGCCGGGCGGGGGCGTGCCTTCCCATCGGGGTGACTTTGGTAGGCTGTTCGCGCTCCTGGAGCAGGTTAGTGGCTGATACCACTGGATTCCCTGAGATCTGCACGGGACAGCAAAGACCCGCCGCGTGCCAGTGGCTGCAGTTTCGGGCCCGGGCAGGGACCAGAGGGAATGCGGCTGCACCCGGGGACTCTCTGCGGGATGGCTCCGCTGCTGCTCCTGGTGGCCCTAGCGAGCCGCCCCGTGGCGCCTCTGCGGAGCCGGCGCACGCCCCCCGCCCGCCTGTCCCCCTTCTCATCGGCTTCATCCTCCTGCTCTCACACGGTGCGGGTGCCAGCGGCGGGGGGCGCCCTCGGGGAGACCATCTTCACAGTGCCCGACCTGCGCTACCCCCGGAGGTGGTTCGAGATCCGGGGGCCCCCGGAGCCGCCCGTGCGTATCGAGAGCGGCTCCGGGCGCGTCTACCTGACCCGCCGGCTGCTGGGCGGCCAGACCCAGGTGCTGGTCAAGGTGCAGAGCCTGGAGCAAGGTAAGGGGGAGGGAGGGAGGGTGCACGGGGTGCGGAGAGGGACCGCGGGAGGAGAGTGGACCACAGCAGGGGGGGTGAGCGGCTGGACCGCAGCAGGGGGGTGAGGGGCTGGGCCACACCAGGGGGGGGTGGGACTGGACCACAACAGTGGGGTGAGGGACTGGACCACACCGGTGACCAGAGGGTGAGGGCTGGGCCACACCTGGGCCAGGGGGTGGTGTGGTGGCGGGCTGGACAACAGGGTGTGGTGGGCTAGGCCACACCAGGGGGTGCTCGGGGTACAAAGCGCTTTGAGCAGTGCAGACAGGCGCGGGTGCAGACCCTCAGCAGGAGGTCAAGTGTTGAGACAAACCAGAGAGGAGGCAGCGGGTTGAGGCCGCCGCTGCTTGTGACCTTCCTCACCAGGGATGGGAGAGCCGTAACACGGGCCTTTGGGGAGAGGGCTCAGCCACAAGGGGTCTCCACAAGCACATGGCGGCACATACCACGGAGCGGATGCAAACACTGTCATGTACCCTACCCATTGACAGCCGAGCAGTAACAGCCGCTTCAGGGGGGAATTACGCAGTTTTGCGCATATTAAATTAAAATGTACAAAAAACAGTGGGTTCCACCGTCCTCATGCGCACCACCCCTCCCCCCCAATCGACGAAGTCTCCTCGGTCACACAATGTCACCGACCTTCCAAGGCGCACAGATACCTCATCGACGCCCCCTTTCCAGAGACACTCAACATAATCACAGCCGCTCCAGGCACACACCACCCCAACAACAACGCCTCATGGGTACACTGTATCTTCTCGCCTCCTCAGTTACACACAACTGACCCAAAAGTCCTCGGGAACGCACACCATTAACACCGCCACCACCCTCCGGGGGCCACGCACCACTTTCCCGGGACACACACCATCGCCCGTCTCCCCGGCGCCCACCTGCAGCGCAGAGATGTGGTCAAATTGTTAGAGCGCAGACATTAGGGCGGACGTCCCACGTTCACACATACTTTGTAAAATGTTCACCAACAAGGTGAAAAGTGTGAGTAAATGGGGCCGCGCTGTCTTCTTGGTGCGTCCCGGCGCCGCCTGAAGGTGGTCTGCAGATGTGATCTCGGGACTCTGCTCCAGATCTCCTTCGGAGCGGGTGCTCCCTCGCACCGCTGCGCTGCCTTCAGCAGCCAGCGCCGCTTCCGGGCACGGCCGAGCCACCCTCCCTCCACGGCTGGGGCGTCGCTTCGGCCCGTAACAGCGTTCCGGCGCGTTCCTGCCCAGTGCCACCAGTGAAGCCTGGCATCTCCTTGGAACATGTTCTGAGTCTCTTGAGCGAATCAACTGATTACTTCGTCTTTTACTTCAGGTATTCGGAAAGGGGCAGAGTGGTAAACCTTCCTCCAAAGTGCTGAATACTAAATCAAGTTGGAAGTGACTTTACCTGGCGGTGCGGTGGTTTCTCTGCTTCCACGGGGCCGCGCTGGCCTTTGTGCTGATCTCGGAAGTTTAGCCGTCCGTGCAAAGTATGTCGGTCTCACCAGGCGGCACACGACAACTACGCTGAGAAACATAGGTCTCTTGTCCCTTCCCTCCCCGAACTATTTCAGTGTCACACGTGCTAGATATGCAAGCAGCAAAGCAACCATAACCCCACTTTTGTCTCCTTGAATATGAATTTACAATGTTTGCGCAATGCATCGTTTTACGGTTTTCCCTGAATACACCGCACGTTTCGTGATGAGCAGCCCAGAGACTGAGCACTGCACCATCACTACTACTGCCGACCACATTCCGCATGCGAATAGCGCACTGTACCCCGGGCGGTTTCAATGCGCTGTAAAAGGCACGCTGCTGAAGGAGTTTCGAAGGGGAAGTATCGATGGATTTCTAAGAGTTATCGGGGCGTGGATGAGGGCGGCGGAGACGCTGTGAAGTACCAGCACCAACATTGCAACTGAGGAACATTCTCCAGAACCGAGCGTTGCTAAGAACCGGGCTAGGCCAACACACACGGACTTAGTGTTTGGCATGAGCGCCACCACGTGGCAGCCGTCATAAGTCCCGGTGTTAACACTTAAGTGCCGATGCCGAGCACCGGGAACCACCGGCTGAAATTAAGCACTGCCAAAAACCAGGATCACAAGTATATAAGGTTGGGCCTGCATGGCAGGGGTCGTGACTGTAGTAACGGGGCAGGGGTACGACTGGACATGAAATGAAATGAAATTTAATTTGTAAAGCGCATGGCTGCCCTAGAGCGTCCCAGCGCTACCCAACAGATAACAGGAAGAAACTCAAAGAGGAACCGGTAGTTAGGGGATCTTAGGGAAAAGAAAAGTTTTAAGCGACTTTCGGAACTTAAGATAGCAGGGTTCGGTCCGAATATGCCTAGGGAGAACGTTCCAGTTTTTTGCCGCATTTACAGTAAAGCGGCGGCCTCCTGTGCGGGCCTTCCTCACTCTTGGGACTATGGCAAGATTTTCCAAATCCGACCCGAGGGCCCGAGAGGGTCTATAGGGACGAATCAGGCTCCTAGAGCCGGAGGACCTTTGCCTTGGAGTGTCTTATGGGCAATGCATGATGATTTGAAGGCCATTCTCTCACGAACTGGAAGCCAGTGGAGAGCTCTCAGCAATGGTTTGGCCGCCGCTCTTCTTGGAGCCCCCAAAAGCATCCTGGCTGCTGCGTTCTGCACCCGCTGCAGAATATTAATGGTGGCTTCCGGAGCTGCCAGGAGTAGGGCGTTGTTGTAATCCAGTCTGGATAAAATTAATCCCTGGATCAGTAGTTTCCTGGACTGGAAAGGCAGGAGAGGGAGAACTTTCCGCACTGCCCGAAGCACACGCCAGCGACTTTCTGAGCATGGGTCCTGAAGGTTAGTTCGGGCTCAAACCACACCCCTAGGCTTTTAATTTTTTCTTTTGGCAAAGGCAGCTTGCCCATACAGGGAGGCCAGAAAGCTTTGGGCAGAGATGAAAATTGGTGTCCCAGGATCATGATCTCAGTTTTTGCTCCGTTCAATTTGAGCTTTGAGCCAGTCATCCAAGAGAAAATTCCGGTAAGGCAGGCCGAAAGATTATCCGGACATCCCTCTTGTTGAGTCAACGAGACGACTAATTGGGTGGCGTCTGCGTAGGTGACGGATTTAATCCCGAAGGGGGCCACCACCTCCTCCAGTGGGGCCATATAAACGTTAAACAAGGTAGGGCTCAAAGAAGAGCCCTGGGGAACTCCGCACTGGAGGGGAGTAGATTTGGACATAACACCATTTTCCCAGATCCTAAATGATCGTTTATTCAAAAAGGATTCAAGCCATCTCAGGGCCGATCCTGCAATGCCCAATCTAGCGAGACGGTGGTCTAATATTTCATGGTCCACCGTATCGAACGCAGCGCTCAGATCCAGGAGGATCAGAACTGCAGATCCTCCTGAATCTAAGATGCACCTTGCCTCCTCTGCCACCACTATGAGGGCTGTGTCAGTGCCCTGTCCCGGGCGAAAACCTGTTTGAGAGTCGCTCAGCAGCCCGTTTCATTCTAAGAACCCTGAGAGCTGTTGGTTGACGTTTTTTTCAGCAATTTTGCCCAGGCCAGGTAACAAAGAGATCGGGCGGAAATTGAATAGATCGGAGATATCAAGCCCCGGTTTCTTTAGGAGCGTCTTGATTCTGGCCTGTTTCCAGCTGGGTGGGACCACCCCGCAAGTGAATGAGGAGTTTAACAGCTCTGTTGCAAGGGGGGCAATAGTGTCTGCAATTTGTTTAAGGATGTACATAGGCGCCGGGTCAGATGGAGAACCACTGTTCAGGGAGGATAACGCTTTACAAAAATCCTCCTTGGTAATGCGACTAAGGGCATCCAGCAGAGGGCCGGTGGTCGGGATTGGAGGAGTGTCATCACCGGTAGAGGTGATAGTCTCTGGTAGACTATCAAGAATTCCTTGTATCTTGGTGTCAAAGAACTCCGCAAACTGGTTGCACCTTGCTTCGGTATATTCTTGATCAATCATCGGAGCAGGGACTTTAAGAAGTTGCTTAACAATTTTGAAAGTTTCCTTCGAGGAATTGGCGGATGAATTAATGGAGGGGAGGGGGCACTCCCATCCCAACAGGGGGCGACAGGATCGTCTTTCACACCGGCGGTGCGTCCATTGGGGCGTTGCCCCGCCAACCAATGCGCACCGCCATCTGAAACTTCACCGGCCGCACCAGATGTAGCTTCTAGGGGAGAAAGGGAATGGGGCTGTACCTGATCGGGTTGTGAGCGTGCGTGCTCACGCTGCTCAGCAGTGCTACTGGCGCGCATGTTTGCTTTGGGCTGGTCATTTTTCTGACCAGCCCGAACATGCGCAGTAGCCTCCCCCTTGGGAGACCGAGGGTTGCCTCATGCCGCAGCCTCCGGTCTCCGAATGGGGCAGGGAGTTACGCTGCTCCACAGCCAATCCTGGCGCTGATAAGCAACGGAGACCGCTTTTTTGCGGTTCCCAAGGGGATTGCAGAGGACACTGATTTAGAATGAAAGGTGGTCTTTTGGACAAATAAAATGACACATTTGACACCATTCTGACAGCGTAGTTGACCCGAGTATAAATATCTAGGAGGACTGGTGAAAATTGTTATGATACAACAGCACCAGCATTGGGGTCACTCTCGAGCAAACCACCAAATACCGTGTAAGTAAGAATCCCAACAATCTTTATCACAAACCAGACTCACCCGTCACCCGCCTATGTGCAGACTCCTGTTATCAAAATAACAAGATGTTGCGTGTGCACACTTTTGGAAGTGAACAGACCGTCACGCATATGCTTTATTTCACACTTTAACCTTTTCTTTGTGGCTAAGTAAAACCATCTAATGTTCTGCTGCTTTGTATTGTGTTTTGCAGCAGTGTTCTTTGGTATCACATTTCTTCGTTTCTGTACGACTCTTGCTTGGTGCTTTGTTATCGTGGCCCATGAGTGGTGGACCCTAGGTGTATGATTGTTGCAGGTTACACAAGTTTGGAGAGTCTTTCCCCCAGTGGTGTGCTTTTGCGCTGCTGATGCTGGTTCTCCCTCTCTTCATTGCGCATGCGACACTACCCCTTATCACGTAGGTTGGCACCAGGGGGATGCTTCCGGACTGAGCACTGCCTGTCAGCTCCTCGCCGAGGGGCCTGGAGATGTTGAACTGCAGTGCCTTTCTGTTTCTGTGTGCGGTACGGCAGGTTGCAGAGCAAGATTGTGGCGTCCCCTGGGCGACGGTGCACCTGTGGATGTGGTGCCCAGAAAATGTATTGATATCTGGTCTACCCTGCGTGGCCGAGCTTCTTGCGTTCTCTGCTTGGCAAGTGCAGGGGCAAGAAGTGGGGGACCCCGTGGGCAGTGTGGCACCTGCAGAAGTGATGTCCATTTGTATTTGTGCAGTGGATGGGTGGATGCATGAATGAATGATGGATGCAGGATGGGTGGATGGATGGGTGGATGGATGAATGATGGATGCAGGATGGGTGCAGGATGGATGGATGGGTGGATGGATGGGTGGGTGGATGCATGAATGGATGCAGGTTGGATGATGGGTGGATGGATGGATGGGTGGATGGATGGGTGGATGGATGGGTGGATGGATGGGTGCATGAATGAATGATGGATGCAGGATGGGTGGATGGATGGGTGGATGCATGAATGAATGATGGATGCAGGATGGGTGGATGGATGGGTGGATGCATTGATGGATGATGGATGGCTGGATGCATGAATGAATGATGGATGCAGAATTGATGGATGGGTGGGTGGATGAATGAATGATGGATGCAGGATGGATGGGTGGGTGGATGCATGAATGAATGATGGATGCAGGATGGGTGGATGCATGAATGATGGATGCAGGATGGGTGCAGGATGGATGGATGGGTGGATGCATGAATGAATGCAGGATGGATGATGGGTGGATGGATGGGTGGGTGGATGGATGGGTGGATGGGTGGATGGATGGGTGGATGATGGATGGGTGGATGGATGGGTGGGTGGGTGCATGAATGATGGATGCAGGATGGATGGGTGGATGGATGGGTGGATGGATGCATGAATGAATGATGGATGCAGGATGGATGGGTGGATGCATGAATGAATGATGGATGCAGAATTGATGGATGGGTGGATGCATGAACGAATGATGGATGCAGGATGGATGGATGGGTGGATGCATGAATGAATGATGGATGCAGGATGGGTGGATGGATGGGTGGATGCATTGATGGATGATGGATGGCTGGATGCATGAATGAATGATGGATGCAGAATTGATGGATGGGTGGGTGGATGAATGAATGATGGATGCAGGATGGATGCAGGATGGATGGGTGGGTGGATGCATGAATGAATGATGGATGCAGGATGGGTGGATGCATGAATGATGGATGCAGGATGGGTGCAGGATGGATGGATGGGTGGATGCATGAATGAATGCAGGATGGATGATGGGTGGATGGATGGGTGGGTGGATGGGTGGATGGATGGGTGGATGGGTGGATGGATGGGTGGATGATGGATGGGTGGATGGATGGGTGGGTGGGTGCATGAATGATGGATGCAGGATGGATGGGTGGATGGATGGGTGGATGGATGCATGAATGAATGATGGATGCAGGATGGATGGGTGGGTGGATGCATGAATGAATGATGGATGATGGATGATGGGTGGATGCATGAATGAATGATGGATGCAGAATTGATGGATGGGTGGATGCATGAACGAATGATGGATGCAGGATGGATGGGTGGGTGGATGCATGAATGAATGATGTATGGATGTAGGATGGGTGGGTGGGTGGGTGGATGGATGGATGGGTGGATGCATGAATGATGTATGGATGGATGCAAGGTGGTTCGGGCTTGCTCGCTGCAATATGCAAATTAGTTTCCGCCCACCACTTTCAAATGTCACCAGCCGCCCCGGTCTTTCAATAGGCCACCTAGATCCAGATTTTTTTCTAGAAGCGACTAAAGAAAATAAAGTCCCTGTAATCTAATATCAAAAGGGGAATTATCTCACCATGGACCAAGTGTCTACATCAGTATCCTATTTGATCTTGCACAAGTGTCTATATGAGAGACAGAACTTGTTCTAGCGTGAGGTACAAAGCAAACCATAACAAATAATTAAAAAAATGTCTTAGGGCAATTTTTTGACAATAGAAATAATTAAAAACATACACAGTAAGCTAATTCTAGCTTTGATGAACTTTTTGTTCTAGAAGTAGCATCAGCACACGTCCCTTGAAGTCCGGAAGAAAACTTGCCGCAGGTATGGACTTGTTAATTAGAGGCAGAAAGAGCAGCAGGGCCTCCAAGCGCCCACACAGGATGTAGCTGCCGAGGAGCTGGAATGAAGAGAGTTAAACGGGGGCTGGGGGCAGGGATGAGGCCATCCTCAGGAGCGACCCACAGAGGAGGTCTGAAGGGCAGCCCTTTAGCAGTCACGGACAGGCTCCTGAACGGAGATTCCAGGTTGTGTTGCAGACAGAGTCGGTAAGAGACGCCTGGAATGGGCGCAGGTACTGCTGGCACACAGGGTAAGTGACAGACCAGACAGGTTCAGCCGGGCCTGGCCCTGAGAGCTGGGCTGATGAATGGACCCTGCCAGGCCAGGAGGGTCAGCTGAGAGAAGCCCCCCCCCTTGCAGCACCTTCTAAGCTGCCTTATCAAGAGGACGCAGGTGCCGCCTCCAGCTGACACCAACAGCCCCCACGGGCCCGCCTCGGCCCTGCAGCACAGCCGAGACTCTACCTTTTCACTTGCGGATAAAACATCGCATGTCTTCGTGAACGTCATTCTCTTTAGTGGAAAACAAGCATGGGCAGCAAGAGAAATCCCCCCCAAATATCGTATGCAAGGTCGGCGCTTGCTTGTTTCAAAATGGCATGTATCACACAACTATTGTCAACTTATAAAGCGCACACCCAGCCTTGCATTAAGACTGGCATATCCATATGTGGAGTTATGGCAGCCGCCTTATAGCGCCACCATTAAGTCGTTGTCAGGAGAGAGGTACCAGATGGGAACATTCATTTTACCTATGGGGCCCATAACCCTAGCACCGTTCCTACCTGTCGTGCAGTTTTTGCAGACCACGCTGTTATTTCTCTTAGTCTGCGATAAATAAAGAATATGTTTGACAGCAGAATGTAAAAGCTTCCTCAATGTAGATTCAGCTGAACTTGAACTACGTGTAGAAATCATACATTGCGCCTGACTTTAGCTGATGGAGTTCCGTCTATATGTTAAACGCAAACACACATTTATTCATGCTGAGCTCGATATGCCTTCGAAGTAGAGATTTTCAGATTTGGCCCATCCATTTCTTATACCAATAAAGCCATTTCAACCAATTTGTTGTGGCAGCAGCCTTGCTGAATACCAGTGGTAAGTGTCCACAACCTTATCACAAAAGGGACGCGAGGCTCAACGAGATCAAGTGGTTTGTCCAAGAAATGGAGGAGCTGGAGCTGATGTTTTCTTGATCGTCAGTTGGCAGCTTAACCAAGAGGCCTCAAGGATGCTGCTGATGCTGTTGATTTATTTACGGCAATTGTCGGTAAAACAGTAAAAGGATGTATAGTAAACGAGTTCCCTGTGACAGAACAATGCAGGCGTCACCACTCGGACTTGACACCAAGGCCCTGCTTCAAAAACTGCTCTAGTGTGTTAAGCGCCCTGCCATGATCAGATCACTTCAGAAAAGGGGGTGGTGATGAACAGAGTGTCTGAATTAAGCAGACCACTCTTACCCAGTCCAAAGATCAGGGCTTGATCCATCACCGTGGATTCAGAAAAGGGGGTGGTGATGAACAGAGTGTCTGAATTAAGCAGACCACTCTTACCCAGTCCAAAGATCAGGGCTTGATCCATCACCGTAGATCACTGGCATCAACAAACCCTGGGACCAACGGAGTATGTGCTTGCACATCCCTGGCACACTCAGAGGCTTGTTTGATTATAAATAGCAGCTATGGTGTGAGGCAATCTGAACGCCGCCATACTCTGAGCTCTGCACTGCTCTTCAGAAAGCCCTGGTAATATCAAGTGTGACATAAACCAGAACCTAGTTTTCACCAGTAACCAGGGATAATCAGACCACAAGTGTAATGATAACTGTGGCACAGCTAGATCCCTAATTCTAATGAGGATTGGCGGAGTTTGTCTCACGTCGCAGGGCCAGATGGCAGCTACAGGCTCAAATATGAATTCCTTCACCACAACAATCCAACACGACCACCACCGAACACTATCTCCTCTCACAATTTTCAACAATTCTCCTGGAAGGCTCTTGACCCAAGAGGCCTATCTTAAATCCCACTGTACCCCCCATGACCTCCTCAGACAACCCCACCAGCGGCGCTTCCCCTCTGTCATGCTTGTTCCTGGATCCCAGAGGTTGTATGGGACCACTCAGCTTTATAAAGGTGGGACTGTGCGTATTCTCTGCTGGCCTTCAGGTCAGAGATTAAGTCTGTAAATTTAGTTGTCAAAGCATCCTTGTTTCTCAGGATCAGTTGGATTGAGCAGTCAAAGCCTTCCCATGGGGTTGGGGTACATACATGTAGTGTGTATGTATGGAGATTTCTATATTATGTGTGTGCGAATTCATGTAGTGCAAACTTGGCTACAAATCAGAGGATTGCTATACAAAGGGCAGAGTATAAGGGAGGAGTAAGGAGAAAGACGGGGGAGGGGTAGGGGAAGGCAAAGAGTATTTATTACCTAAAGGGGACCATCGTCGAGAGGATTACACCTGGATGATTGAAGAGGTGTTCATTAACTTCTTGAAGAGTTGAAGTGAGTGAGGTTGCCAGCTATGGGTAAGGAGGGAGTTCCAGATTGTAGGAGTGTAGCTAAAGAGTCTTCTCTTGCCAGCATGTGTTTGACTTTATCTTGCTGAGGTTTCTGCTCAAGTGTCATGTAGCCCACTGCAGACCCTGATATTGCTTCCCAGATGTGGGGAAATGCTTGCGCTTACCTCTTTGAAGGGGGTGCACCAGACGTTGTTGTTGATGTGGGCTGGTAGAAGGAGCCAGTTGAATTCTTTCAAACCGCCTTTGAACCATGATCAGTGGGGCAGCAGATTAATAAAGCACTTCAAGGGGTGTCATATTTGATTCTGGGATACCAGCAGCGTTGTCCTCATCGATGTGAGATAGCACCAATGCTTGCATGTCTGTTCTGAAGCCTGATTCAGGAACAAAAAGCCTTCACTTCGTGGAGTATGATGAGGTGATGTCAGGCTTTTTTGAGACGTGAGCTCCAAACCTGAGAGGGATGTCTGTGGAATTATAAAGCTATGATGCAGTTTATCATTCTGAGATGGAGACAGCAAAGTACATCATTAAGAGCCATTCCTGCACATGTTCCTGTCGGTTTCTGCTTCCATTTAGCACAAAGTTTGTCTTCAGGGGGTTGAGATTCAGGTATGGTTTAGACATCCTGGCTTGGGTGGTGGTAAGTTCATCTTTGAACTGGGTAAAGTATGGCCTGATGTGATCTTTAGGTAGAGTGGTTGTCGACTGCATACTGATGGATCTTGATGTTATTGTCAGCCAGGAGGATTTCCAGCAGTGGATAGATTGAAGAATACTGGAGATAGGATGGGTCCACAGGGAACTGCACAAGTCACTGGGTTGGAGTCCAATTTGGAGATGCTTTTCTAGACAAGATTGAATCTTTATTCTGGTAGGATATGAATCAAAGATGGTGATGACATAAACTGCTATTATTTAGGAGATAGTGTAAATTAGGATTTCATGATCAGTAGTATTGAAAGGATCCAGTATGATGGGAAGCATCGGCTTCAATTGCCAGTGGTTTTTAGTGTGTCACTGATTTCTGGTAAGGTGGCTGTTTCTTTGCTCTGTTGGGTCTGAATCCTAGATAGGCATGCATGGAGGAGTGTGTTATTGATTTGCAATGGAGTTGAGCGTTAGCCGCCTTTTTGATAATCTTACTCAGGAATGGAAGATGAAGGTGTGATCAGCCACCAGTTGAGTAGGTTGTTTGTGCTATGTGTGCTCTCTCCAAGAGGGGTGGAATTTGTTCCACCTTGAGGGGTTTGGAAGGATGCCTCGAAGGAGAGACACACCGATGTTGAGGAATGAGTTGGGGGTGTCACTCAGACAACCTATTCTATTGATTGTGGACACCCCACACTATTGATTGTGTGTGGGATGATGTTGCCTTTGTGTGATGTTGGCTTCAGTAAGTTTGGTAGGTTGGTGAGATCCCGTTGGACTGGGGGCACAGAGGGACTGTGCAGCCTGTTTATTTTATTTGTGAGAAAGTTGGGTCATTGCTGATTGATCCTGTCAGTCTTCACTTTGAAGACACCACCAAGGAGATTGTATTTCTACATCAAAAGCTGTATGGGTGTGCTAAGCATAAGATTTATAGAGAGCCTGACTACATTGAATAGGTCTGTGCTTCTGTTGAATGCTTCCAAGTTAGGATGAATGTTATGAATAGACATAGAATAATAACATTTATCATCACAGACAGTAAAGATCACTGTGTAGCTTTATGTAGTACTTTAAAAGGGAATAACTCTTGAGGTTGGGGAGGAGCACAAGGGGTATTCACTCGATTGCTGGGGGGGGGATAAACATTAGGTTGCACATAGATGGCTACATTTAATTCCTCCAACTGCTGACAATAAGTTGACATGTTTCGACCCCATATATTTGGGGTCCCTTCAGGATCAAGGCCGCTTTTTCACATTTTATTTAAAGGACTCAGTTGGAAGACTTAAGTTTCTATGCTGTAGGATTACACAAAAGGGAGTTGATATAATTCATTGTAACTGTGTACGGGCAACCTAAAGGACTGAGACAGGTGTCCTTGTCAATCACCCTTGTTTATTGTGCGAATTTAGGATTCCCAAAAAAGTGAAAATTGAAATATATGACTCTTTTTATATGTGTTCGTGAAAAATTCAAGACTGGTTACATTGTTGACACTGTGGGAAAGTGTTGTGATATGTGTTTCATATAGTGTAAATGTGGGAAGCACTTAATTTCGAATCGGTTTAGACAGCATAAAAATATTTTGTGAATGTTTTGTATTCAGTTATGATTTTATTAATTTGCCACGGTCCATAAAACCTTTGGTATATGTGATCCAATGTGTATGATATAAGGAATGTTTATCAAATAATTAATCCGGTTTGATAAATAAAAAATAATGGTTCAAGGTAATTGAATTTCTGGACCTTAAAGCGAAAAGTTGTTAATGATTCCAGTCAAGGCAAATAAAAGTTGTCATTTTTTTGCCAGGATACATATGTGTGAACCACAAGCAGTGGCCATCACAATTTACACCAATATGTGTACGCTGTATCAGCATTGGGCTACATGGACATGAACAAATTGGGTAATGGCCCTTTCATCTGAAATAAACAGGGCACATTTGAGGCACACTGGTAGACCAGCATGGAGCATCTTTCACTGCTGCAGCCACACAGCACCTGAGCTGTCCTTATACATAATAATTTCCATCGCTCTGATCGTGCCACCTTGAAGACACAGCTCAAGAAACACAATTGGAAGGTTTGGAGTCAGTATACTTAGACGTAGAAATGATTACAGATACATCTTAAGCACCCGTATCAAGTGGATGTGAAGAGGAACAGTGCTTAGAAAGTATCTTCACAAGAAAAGTGAACGTGCTGTCAGCAGATTTTCTAGCACCAACGACTTTCAGAACAAGCATTGCAAAGCCAATAGGTCTCGTCTTTAGGACCTATTGGCATAGGCAGTGGTTTTTACCCATGCCGCACAGCACCCCTGATGCTGCACAGCATGGCTATAGAAAATTATAAAAAGCCTTTATCTGATAGAGACTTCTAGCCGCAGAATCCTAACCATAGAATTATCCCAGGCGTCAGGCTGGATCCAGAAATGTTTCGTGAGCAGTACCCCTGTGTGCTGCAAGGTGGTTTCAGTATAAGTGGCATCGTCCGCGCAGGAAATGATGTGTACTGTGCCTTTATAGGTGCCACCCCAGCATGCCAATGTCAGTTCTTTTCTTTCTGCGCCAGTCACCACCTATCTGAAGAGAGCAACCCCAGTCATTTTTTTACTTTTGTTGAAGTTTTTTGAGTCTTGTCTTATGGTGTGGCAGGGATGTCCACGAGGAAGGCTGGATTTAAGCCCTGCGGCACCTGTCCCTAGCAGATGTTGGTGACTGTCTCTGGTGCCTTGAGCGTGACCACGACACCAAGACCTCTGTCAGTTGTCGCACCATGCATCCCAAGGCCTAGAGGGATGGATCCCTCAAGTTCCTTACTGCTCGACGTGCAACACCAGAATGGTCCTGATCCCAGTCGAGAGGACTGTTAAAGGATCAGTTGCTGAGCCATAGATCTTTTTCACAGTCAAAGTCGTCCCACTCCGGTAAGTCACAGACAAAGGAGAGCAGTAAGTAGTCAATGAGGTCTTCGACTTCACCACACCCGCTGAAGTCATCTGATGAGACGAGGAAGTGGTGTCACTCAAGGCCTGGTTCTGTGGTTGAGCTTTCGCCTGGACCATCTCTGCACCTCCACAATTTCCAGGAGCCGGAGCGACTCCCCACCCAACTCCAACAATTCTATGAGGCTATGCACCTCATATTTGGGTGGCCCGTCCCTGCTGGACCACCTTCAGTTCCCGTGGGTTCGGGAGAGGTGTCTGCCCTCTACGCCATTCAGGCATCTTCGATCCACAGAAGGATCCCATCTGGCACCAGTCATGCCACCTCGACCTTCCCCAACACTGGTCCCTCTGTTGAGACTCCCATCGGCGTCCTCCTCATTCTTATTCTTGACTCCGACATGGAGCAGGAAGGGGTGTTATTTGATGCCGACTCCAGCACCGACGTGAGCCATTCCCTCCAGGCTGGAGCCTCAACCTTAGTCCTATGGGCTAGGACTTGGGGAAGATTGGGAGGGGTGACTGGACCCTGAAGTATACCAGCCCCTAGACTCGAATATGGACTGGTGTAAGGAATTGACAGATTCCAGTGGCCTGGACACCCCCCAGATATTGGCTTGGTCTGGTGGTGAGCAGGGCAGCAGAGGTCCTGGACCTTCAGTTGCCCTCTGTGGCTGTCAAGACTAACATCTTTACGGAGGTGATTCAACCGGGAGTCACACCTTGAGAACCTCTTCTCCAATTTAATGAAACTCCTACAGACGTCCTGCTTGGGCGTGGTGCAAATCCTGCATGGGGGCTCCTGTGTACAGGACAATTGCCTGGTGCCATCCCCCCTCCCAGGGAATCCCTCTTTCCTCACCCTACCCTGGAGAGCTTGTGATCCAAGCCTCCACTTCCCTAGTAAATCCTGGAGCATTCACTACCACCCCAAAGGATAGGGAATCCAAAAGGCTGGACCTTGGGCAAGAAAATGCTTTCTTTGACCAGCCTGGCAATGCATTCTGTGAACACTACGCGCCTTTTGTGACATTACTCCCATTCTCTTTGGACCATGTGCAGGTGCCGCGTATGGTCCTGGAGGGGGCCCGGGCCATACTCTTCCACCTTATGGCTTGATGGGAGAGAAGCAGAAAAGTACATAATCAGATGAGGGCTGGGTATGACCGACTCGCTAGGCAGAGCGGTTTCTTCATTGATGGCCTTACTGCGCCACGCCTGGGTGAGGACAACTGGCTTTTAAGGGAATGTCCAAGCTTTGCGTATGGACATGGCCTTGAATGGCTCCCATCTTGTCGGATATAATGTGGACTCTGCTCTGGAGTACTTCAAGGACAGCAGAGCTGTGGCCAGGTCCTTGGGCCTTTCCATAGCCCCCATCAACCCCAGTCCGCCTTTTTCTCCTTTCATGTCCATGGAAGGGGCTTTCAGCTGCGTCTCTACCTGCCCAGCCATGAGAGCCTGTAAGATTCCCAGGCCCTGCATTGTCAAGGACGCAGCACCCACAGTCACCATGGGTTAGGCAGCCAGAGACTGGCCCAATTCACCCCCCACTCATGGCAACCCAGCCTCCAATCCTCTTGTTTGACCTCCTACCAACATGGGCAACCAGTGGGCACATGATACGCCTACATCTGCACCAATGGAGGTCAATAACTTCAGACCGCTGGGTTCTTCAGATTGTCCAATGGGGCTACTCTCTTCCCTTCATGACTACCCCTCCACCCATGCCATCCATTAATGACTGGCTGACAGAGGACCATCTCTCCTTACTCTGACCAGGAAGCGGTGGCTCTCTTGGCCAAGTGATCCATTAGAGAGGGTGCTGGCATCAGGAGTACGTTGTGGGTGCAAATCCTGCTATTTTCTGGTGCCCAAAAAGGACGGAAGCCTTCGTCCTTTTCTAGACCTATGCCCTCTCAATTTCTTCCTGGAAAAGGAGAAATTCAAAGTGCTCACTCTTGCGTAAGTCCTATGTGCCCTGGTCCAGGAGACTGGATGGTGGCTTTGGCCTTTCAGAACGCTTATTTCCACATCCCCTTTGTGCTTGCCCAAAGACATTACTGCAATTCACGGTAGCTCAAGAGCACTTTCAGTTTGTAATGCTACCCTTTGGCCTTACTAACGCCCCTCGGGTGTTCACCAAAGTAATGGTGGTGGTTGCCGCTCACCTACAATGATCAGGGGTGCTAGCTTCCCCTATTTCGATAACTGACTGTTGAAGACGGTTTCATCCCAGGCAGTTGTCTCCCATCTCCAGCCCACAGCAGACCGTCTGCACTAATTGGGGGTTCAATATCAACATGACGAAGTCACACTTGACCCCTTCTCAGATGCAGACTTTCATTGGAGCTGTTCTGTTTCACACTGCGTTTTCGGGTGTATACTCCTGAATGGAAATTCCAGAATATTCAGGCTATGATACCGATGTGTCAGCCTCTATCCTGGGTTTCGGTGAGACTGAATGAGGCTGCTGGGCCTCATAACCTTCTACATCCTGGTTGTGACACATGCCTGTTAGCATATGCAGGCTCTGCAGTGGGACATGAAGTTCCAGTGGGCGCAGCATATGAGGAATCTCTCTGACATGGTCCAGATCACGGAAGGCACTGCACAAGATCTGCAGTGGTGGTTAGCGAACCATGATTGGGTCAGCAGGAGACCACTCTCCCTTCTTCAACTGAATTTGACAACAGGGACAGAGGCGGCACTCTGGGGCTGGGGCAGCCATCTGGGAGGGATGGAGATAAGGGGCCTCTGGCGGAATCCGGAATCCACATCAACTTGTTGGAGCTCCGGGTGATCCGACTGCCTTTAAAAGACTTTCTACCTCCCACCAATGGAAGCCTATTGCAGCTGTTTATGGCCAACACCACAGCCATGTGGTACTGCAACAAACAGGGAGGGTGGGGTTGTGGAACCCTTGTCAAGAGGCCCTGCATCTCTGAACATGGCTGGAACATCAGGTAATTTCCCTGATGGTCCAAGACCTGGGGGGCTCCCTGACACCAGAGTGGATGAACTCATCCAACGATGCCTAGTGGATCATAAATGACATCTCCATCAGAGGTGGTGCAGGTTCTGTTCAGCAGTGGGGAGAGCTTTGGCAAGATCTGTCCACCTCTGAAGAGAATGTGTAGTGTCATCAGTTTTGCGAGCTGGAGTTTCCAAGGCGGCACTCACTTGGAGACGGTTTTCGATTAATTGTGTACCTCCCTTAAATAATTCAGATGACAGCCATCTTCTGCTAGAGGTTGAAGAATTGACATTTATCGCTTCAGCAATATAAGGATATCATTTTGGGTCCTGCAGGACCCACTGCAATGAGAGCAAAACTGAGCAGGACACATCAAGCTCCTTAAAAGCTTTAGTGGATATAAACAATGTGCTACCAAAAGGTAGGGAAAATGGAAAAGGAATGAACCTGTATTATTTTCCGATACCTTAAAGTAGCCATCAAACTGTAGTCATTGTTGGCGGCTAAAAATATTGCTTCTGGAGAGAAGGCAAGAGCGATCCAAGTAGGGTAGCAGAAACCTGGTTTTCACTCCAAAGAGATATGTCTGTTTGTCTAGAGCAGACTTCTCCAATGAGTAGCTCGTGAGCTACTGGAGGCTCTCCAGATACCTGTAAGTATCTCTCCTGAGTGCATCCCAGCCTACTAAAGTAGAAGCTTTTGCTTCTATAACTTGATCTATTTATACCAAAATTGAAACGTGTTTCGGATATGAAAATGTGTGTCTTTTCAGACCTTAAACTGATGTTCACCACATAGTTACGGATTTACTGCATTTGCCACATAAATTACCAGATAATTTGAAAACTTGCAAAGTACACCAAAACTGTTGTTTTTATCTCAAATAGATAAAAATAATACTTGCAGAGCATGTGCTGTAGAATTGACATTTTTTGCACGTTATTTAGTCAAAATTGCTGTATAATTTGATTGTCCATGCTGTATAATTCTAGTTGTCCTGACATTGGTAAACCTCTGCAGAGGGGTTTGAGGGCTGTCATTATGATGATGAAATCTGCATTTCACAGGCAGCCATGAAAGGTTTCCAGTATTTCACTTTTTAATGTGAAATATGTATTTTTATTATACTGCATTTTATGTAATAAAAGCAGCCAAAAATGTTTGTGCGTGCACATATTTATGTTTGTAAACTTTTTTCTGCCCACTAATCAGAAGACTTTCCAGCTGCCACTGGTATGGTTATATATTTTCTAGAGTACTGTAAAGTAATGAATCCCCATGTAAATGTAGAAAAACTTACCTGCAATGTAATGAGTCCTGGTGTTCTGCCTGAGGTAGGAGGTGTAATATCTCCTGATGTCCCTCCATAAATCAGATAGAAGCACTTAAACTGTATCTTCAGTATGTTTTTTTAATGTGTAAATAGTCAAACCCAATGCAATGTAAAGTTGTTTGGGGGTTAGTTGCAGTAGAACCTCGTAGTACTCAGCACCAAGGCTGTTGAAATCTGGAGAATAATTTTGTACATTGTAACTTGACCACCACTGCCATATCGGTGTATACTCCCGATGTACTGCCTGCGATTTAAATGTGACTACAGGTGATTTACTCTGTGATTACACTGTTACATTTTTCCTTAAGGCACACCTGAGAACAGCAGTGCAGCATTGATGCATACGTTTAATCCAGGCTCTCTGAGACATACAAAGAAAATGGAGGCCTCTCCCCCCACCAGGCTGGGCAATAAAACATGTCTCTCAACTCACCGTCATTCTGAGGTTTCACCCATCTTCATCCATCACTCACAATTCCTGCAGTAGACTTCACTGGGATCATTCGAATAAACACCCCCCTCATGCGAAATAAAAAGACTGATGGCTGTGGCAAGAAACCGCCATACTATGTGTGCCCTGGGGCCCTCGTGTCTTGGCCCTTGGTGCACAACGCTTGCTATATCCCAGATGCAGTCTTCCGTGGATGTGGTTGACATTGCTGGGATCCATTTTGAAAGCCGGGCTCTTTCACACATTACATTCTGTTGCTCACGTGCAGAGCGCGCGCTACGCGTGAGTGGCCGCACCTGCGTGCCGGGTGGCCAGTAGCCTCGAACTTTCCGCCCTGCTCTCAGGGCAGGCAGCCTCTCCGACGAGCTCGCGCCTCCGCTGCGCGCCACAGAAACACCGCGAGACTCCGAGATGCTGTTCCCCCGCGTGCCGCTGTTGGGAGAAGCCTTATCATCACTTAAGTGACCTTGCGGCTCCCATTAGTATGCTGCGCGTCGGTCTGAGCGAAAAAGCTGTCCCCAGGGCCCGGTGAAATCAGAGATATTTACAACACACGGAACAGAAATATGCCCATAACTCACGGCGATCATCGAGTCTCATTTACTCCAGAACGGGCGAGGGCCGGCTGGGCTTGTTAGATAAAAATACAAGTCATGTAGGTCTGGTTGTTGTGATTCAGCAGACGTGTGCTCTGGCTTTGCATGCGCAGCAACAGTGATGTCATTCGATATTTACTGCACACGCTTGCCATAGCAATAATTATTACAATAAATAAGGTTGTTTGCTGGAGTTATCCGGGTGGTTTGAATATGCTCCAACATTTTGAATCTCTGGACACAGAAGGGTAAAGTGCAAGCATGCCAGCTAGGGGCAGTAGCGACTACCTCTGCTCTGCACTTTCCTACCCCTGACACTGCCCCTCGGTACCCACTGTCTCAGGATACATGAAGGCAGTGACCAGAGTAAGATTGAAACTGGGCCAAAGCAGCCCCTATCTCTTCCTGCATTATGCACTCCTTGCCTATCCCCATACCAGGGCCAGACTGGCAGTAGTGGGCACCAGGCGTTTTCCCGGTGGGTCGGAATAGTGGGGGTCGGTTTTCTAGAGGTGGGAGGCAATTTTGATACTGAGGGTCGCTTTTGCAGCACAGCTGCAATATCCCCCCTGTAACAAGAGCCATAGCTGTGTTAAAGCAGCAGCAGTGCTGCTTCTCACCAGCACCACCTCCCCACACTACCCCCCATGGGAGTCGGTCCAGTAGAATTGCCAGGGTTGGTTTGTGTTCCCAGTCCGGCCCAGCCCGCTACTCCCTCAGTAGCACATAGAAGGCTGTTTAGGGGTCGAGGGACCAATCTTGTGATGCCATCGATGGCCAGGGTCACTTTCACTATCCCTAGTATTTTGAAGAACTTGTCTCCATGATAAGGACAACATAGATCGATTATTTTCTTCATGCTCAATTGAGTGATTATTAGGACTGAATTGTCCCTTGCATGGTAAATGATCATTTACCCCTGCCCTGTATGCCCAACTGTATGTGAAACTGGTATCCTGGGTTTTGAGATTGGCCCAGACTTTGCACTAAGCTGGGATATGACAGTGGCCTATGTTCCTTTGCTGGTAATGCAAGGTGTACAACCTGTTCTGTGACATGGAGGGATGCACAAGGCGTGCTAACATAATGGGCATAGGACTCCTGTCCATGCTCTGGCTAATCATGTAAAGCAACGGTGAGGAAGTAACAAGTTTTGCGAATCAGTAGTGTGACCAGACCTACTTGGCGCAACACTTGGGGGATGAAGTCCCCTTGAATGCTGTGGGTCCTTGGGGGCCAAAAATCCCTCCTGTTACCTCCAGTAAGTCCCAAACAGCGGGATTGCTCAGATGTCTTCGGAAGCCATGCTTCCTTTCTCCACCACTCTGCAAACGCACTTCCTGGCGCACTGCTGGTTGGGGGGGTGGTTTTCTCTAGGAAGCTGAGGGTCCCTAGGGGCCAAGAAGCCCTCCTGGTACCTCTAGTAAGTCAGGCAGGATTTGTGAGAGCTGGTAGGAGGCCCGCCCCCTTTCTCCACCACTCTACAAACGCGACTACTAGTTTAAAAACCATAGAAATTCATTGAATAAATCCAAAGATTACAGGAACATTATAGTCAGGAAATAGAATTTAAAAAACTTAGAAATGCAATGAAACAACCAAAGGTTACAGGGACGTTATAGTTAGACTGACATTTCACTCATACAAAACCAGAGAAAGTCAGCAGTTATAGTTAGCTGAGCTAACTATAACTTACGCCCCGCAATACACTGCTTATGACCTCACTTATTACATCACTCATGACATGGTCAGTGACATGACTCATCACATCACTGATGACATCTCAAATTACATCTCAAATGACATCACTGATGACATCCAAATGCTATCACTGATGACATCATCCACACTCACACACCTACTCACTGAGTCGTACAGCCACTCTCACATCAACTCACCCATACAACCACAAACGAAACCACTAACTCACATATACAGCCAAGCATGCACCTACTCACTGACCAATACAGCGACTGACACATCCAGACATACAGACACTTAAACACCCACTTATACACCAATACAGCCATTCTTATACTCAGTCACCTATACAAATTCTCACATACCTATTCATTCACCCATACAGTCACTCACACATGCAATCATTTGCCCATACTGTCAGATACATATCTATTCACTTACTCATAGATATGCTAACACATCTACTCACTCATCTATACAGTCACTGACACAAGTACATATTCTCCCATATAACCTCTCACACTCACTGACTGATACAGCCATTCATGCACCCATTCACTCAGCCATATAACTACTTACACACTCACTCACCCATACACCCAGTTACACACCCATTCATACACCCATACAATCACTTATGTATCCTGTCTCTCACCCATACTGACATTAATGTACCTCCTCAGTCACTCATGCACTCTTGCATTCACCATTCATCCTCTCATTCACCATTACACCCACTTAAACACCTACTCACTCGCCCATACAGATCCTCACACAGCCACTCACTTACTCATACACCCACTTACACGCCCAGTCTCTCACATACCCACTCACTCTTGTATACACAACTTACACCCCCACTCACTCACCCATCTAGATACTCCCACAGCTACTAACCTTAGTATATATGTTTAACAGTAAGTAACTGTTAGATAACACTCACAATCACTGGATGATGTAATCAGTGATGTATTCCGTGATATCATTTGAGATGCCATCAATGATGTAACTGGCCATGTCATGAGTGATGTAATATGAAAGGTCATAAGCAGTGCATTGCAGGGGCGTAAATTATAGTTAGCTCAGCTAACTATTAACTTTCAAATTTCTCTGCTTTTCTACTAGTGAAATGTCAGTCTAAATATAACGTCCCTGTAACCTTTGTTTATATATATATATATATATATATATATATATATATATATATATATATATATATATATATATATATATACACACACACATATATATTAATATATAATATTTTCACTATTAGTGGAATTCAAAATAGAGTTCAGTTAGCTGGAATATGACCTTCCCTGGCAACTGAGGTAAGTAAAAAATGCTTTTAAATGTAGGTTTTGTGTGTGCTTGCTGGTATGTGAGAGTGTGTGTGCGTGTGTGTAAGGGTATATGTGTAAGCGTCAAAGGGCATATGATGTCACTTCCGCTATCCCTGGCATTTTGGTGAATTGACATTTTATTTATTTATTTAGTGTTTTATAGAGCGCAAACCAGACCTGTGAGGGTATCAGAGTGCTTTACAGTAGTATCAGGTTGGATACAGAACAAGGGGGGGGGAAGAGTCCAGGGATAAGGAAACAAATAGAAACAGTATAAAAACAAGACGCCTGTGTAGTGTTTCCAGGGTAGACATTGAGCACTAATGCAGGATGGTCACTTAGTGGATTCCTATTGTCTGTGATACTTTGCTTATCCCTTCCACCAACAAGGCCATGAGTTGTAAATCAGGTCTACGTTACCTGCATAGCCCCATCCTTATTCTAGAACGCTGAGAAACTTCTTTACTCTCGCGATAAAGTGGCATATTCTCGTAGTTCAGCCGGTCTTTCCCTAAGTATTGCTACCCTCCAGTGGCGTCATAACCTCGCCTCGTGAACGCACGTGACCCGTCTCCTTGGCATGTGCCGTTCGGGCGCTCGCCTGAGAGGCTGGAAAAATAACGAAACGGACCCCCTCCAGCCTGTACGCGACTCAGATGACACTGGTTTACGGATCCCTCGGGTCCAGGGTGTGTTTGTTTAGGCACGTGAACCCTGTTTGTCCACCTGGCGTGGGCAGGCGTTTACAGAACGGGGACAGGCGTTAAATGCAAACACTGGCATGGCATGGCATGGCACGCTTGTAGAGTGACGGGCTGCAAAAGCAACCCCTAACAGTCTGCTCAAATAAAATAACCACAAAGCTCGAGAGCCATCAGGTCCCTGTGGTGCATATTTGTTGTTAAACTATAACAATCTATTTATCTTACGTTTGTTTGTGCTCGTGTACGTTTTTGTCGGGACATCATGGGTGACAAACACAAACACCTTTCTTCCAGTCCCTATTGTCACCCTGCGTCCAGCAGCCTGTGCCCTAAAATGTTTTTAAAAACACATTATTTGTACACCACACACCACAAAGTGACACCTTTTCTGATCTTTAAATAGTATTGTCCTTTAATTCAAAATGAAGTTGTGAGCAAAAAAGAAAAGAACCAACAATGTTCTGGAAGGAATGAATTAATCTCAGCTTCTTGCGACCGCTCGCGTCGCATTCCAGTCCATCATTTTTCGCCCACTGTGTCATTCTAGACAGAGACCTGCACTATGCAATAAAAGTTCTGGGTCCTGCTCCAGCATTAACAGTCCTGCTATGCCTGGGTTTAATTTACTTTTTGGATCAGTGGTCGCTGAGTCTTTAGCGCCGGGACACACTGTGAGTAGCCGTGCCTTTAGTGCCGGGACACTCTGTGAGAAGCCGTGCCTTTAGTGCCGGGACACTCTGAGAGAAGCCGTGCCTTTAGTGCCGGGACACTCTGAGAGAAGCCGTGCCTTTAGTGCCGGGACACTCTGAGAGAAGCCGTGCCTTTAGTGCCGGGACACACTGTGAGTAGCCGTGCCTTTAGTGCCGGGACACTCTGAGAGAAGCCGTGCCTTTAGTGCCGGGACACTCTGAGAGAAGCCGTGCCTTTAGTGCCGGGACACTCTGAGAGAAGCCGTGCCTTTAGTGCCGGGATACTCTGAGAGAAGCCGTGCCTTTAGTGCCGGGACACTCTGAGAGAAGCCGTGCCTTTAGTGCCGGGACACACTGTGAGTAGCCGTGCCTTTAGTGCCGGGACACTCTGAGAGAAGCCGTGCCTTTAGTGCCGGGACACTCTGAGAGAAGCCGTGCCTTTAGTGCCGGGACACTCTGAGACACTCTGAGAGAAGCCGTGCCTTTAGTGCCGGGACACTCTGAGAGAAGCCGTGCCTTTAGCGCCGGGACACTCTGAGAGAAGCCGTGCCTTTAGTGCCGGGACACACTGTGAGTAGCCGTGCCTTTAGTGCCGGGACACTCTGAGAGAAGCCGTGCCTTTAGCGCCGGGACACTCTGAGAGAAGCCGTGCCTTTAGTGCCGGGACACACTGTGAGTAGCCGTGCCTTTAGTGCCGGGACACTCTGAGAGAAGCCGTGCCTTTAGTGCCGGGACACACTGTGAGTAGCCGTGCCTTTAGTGCCGGGACACTCTGAGAGAAGCCGTGCCTTTAGTGCCGGGACACACTGTGAGTAGCCGTGCCTTTAGTGCCGGGACACACTGTGAGTAGCCGTGCCTTTAGTGCCGGGACACTCTGAGAGAAGCCGTGCCTTTAGTGCCGGGACACTCTGAGAGAAGCCGTGCCTTTAGTGCCGGGACACTCTGAGAGAAGCCGTGCCTTTAGTGCCGGGACACACTGTGAGTAGCCGTGCCTTTAGTGCCGGGACACTCTGAGAGAAGCCGTGCCTTTAGTGCCGGGACACACTGTGAGTAGCCGTGCCTTTAGTGCCGGGACACTCTGAGAGAAGCCGTGCCTTTAGTGCCGGGACACACTGTGAGTAGCCGTGCCTTTAGTGCCGGGACACTCTGAGAGAAGCCGTGCCTTTAGTGCCGGGACACACTGTGAGTAGCCGTGCCTTTAGTGCCGGGACACTCTGAGAGAAGCCGTGCCTTTAGTGCCGGGACACACTGTGAGTAGCCGTGCCTTTAGTGCCGGGACACTCTGAGAGAAGCCGTGCCTTTAGTGCCGGGACACACTGTGAGTAGCCGTGCCTTTAGTGCCGGGACACACTGTGAGTAGCCGTGCCTTTAGTGCCGGGACACTCTGAGAGAAGCCGTGCCTTTAGTGCCGGGACACTCTGAGAGAAGCCGTGCCTTTAGTGCCGGGACACTCTGAGAGAAGCCGTGCCTTTAGTGCCGGGACACTCTGAGAGAAGCCGTGCCTTTAGTGCCGGGACACTCTGAGAGAAGCCGTGCCTTTAGTGCCGGGACACACTGTGAGTAGCCGTGCCTTTAGTGCCGGGACACTCTGAGAGAAGCCGTGCCTTTAGTGCCGGGACACACTGTGAGTAGCCGTGCCTTTAGTGCCGGGACACTCTGAGAGAAGCCGTGCCTTTAGTGCCGGGACACACTGTGAGTAGCCGTGCCTTTAGTGCCGGGACACTCTGAGAGAAGCCGTGCCTTTAGTGCCGGGACACTCTGAGAGAAGCCGTGCCTTTAGTGCCGGGGCACACTGTGAGTAGCCGTGCCTTTAGTGCCGGGACACTCTGGGAGTAGCCGTGCGCTTTACAAATACTACTCGATTTGATTTGAGCTGCCAGACAAGGTCCACTCCAGATGTGAACACAAGCATCTTTACACAGCTGGCTGAGATGCGCCCCAATAATTACCAGTGGCTGAGATTATTAAATGTTTTTCATCCATCACTTTTCTGTATACTTCACGATGAATAGTATTGTCTGTACGATGGCACCAGTTTATCACACTCAGTAGGATAAAATGCTGAATTGGCCATGTCTAGATTTCAATCAGCGACTTGCAGATCAGACACCTTAAAAATCTTGTAGGAATATATAAATAGGCAGGGATGGGGACTAGAAGTGGCAGCACAGGGGTCGCAGTTCCAGCCACTGGAGCAGTGGCGTAACACAGTCCCCTGCAGCCATGCTGTGCGGGTGGGCCCCCAAGTTCCAAGTGGCCCCATCCGCACAATACTCTGGCTGGAGAACTCCTGGTTGAGATCAGAGGTTACCCTCCTCGAACCTTGCAGGGGGGACCCCTCAAGTTCCGTTACACCAGTGCACTGGCGAGACCTGTCTGGCTCCTCAATTTCAGTTACTGTGTACCTGCCTATCATATGTCACCACAGCACCCATAGCTCTGCGCCCTGGACTCCTAATGGATCAGAACACACCCCTCTTCCCAAAGCTGAGGGTCTCTGGAGCATAGGAATGCAGTGGAAACCGCATGGGTCGCAATACAATCTGCTTGATGATACCTAATCTGGTTTTCATTCACACTATAGCATAGAAACTGCTCTCTTCACTGTGCCAGATGATATGAGAACCATCTTGGACCATAGCAGCTGCTGGTCCTCTATGCAGCCTTTGTCAAGGTCTCCCTCTCTATACTAATCCACTGTCTTTTGGATATGCTCAAACCTATTCTAACAGACGGGATGCGATCTATCTCTGTCCGTCCCTTTCGGTCTTCCACTACTACAGTTACCTGATGCATCACTCAGAGCACATTTCTAAGGTCCACGCTGTTCAATATTTACACAGCCTGTGTCTTGACACTGGGCGGATCCTTTGAATCGTGTTCTATACCTATAATACCCACATTGTGGTATATATATGTCAGAAAATGGCTCCTCCAATCAAGGCCACTTTGATTGGCATGTCTGCAGTCGCCACCTGGATAAATAGTGATGGGTTCAAGTTTGAAAGTCACAAAACTGATGCTTAATGTTTGACAGTCAACCCTTGATTTGGTTGTCGGCTTCGTGGCCTCCTAGTGTGAACTCCCACACTGGCCACCTGCAGTAAACATCTGGGCATCTTATTCGACTTCAATTTTTCATTTTGCCCTCAGACACTCATTTTGTCACCACCTTTTTCATCTTGCAGATGATGCTTAATACATTTCTCCCTTCTTCCTGCGTTATGGTTACTCATGTTCTTGTGATATACCAACTTGATTATTGCAGTTCACTCTAACTAGGACTGCTGAACAACCGTACTCAAAGTCTTCAGATCATGGAAAATGCAGCAGCTCGTTTGATCTTGAACTAGCCTTGGCGGGCGCCTGTGCAAACCCATTTTGAGCATCTCCACTGGTTGCAGGACCGTAAGCGCTGCTCTTGTAAAGCACTCAGCCGTGTGCACGGAGCCATTCACATTCTGGCCCTAGTTGCATCAGGGATGTTCTTATTGGTTACTCTCCAGCTCTTTCTCTGCTATCTTCTTCTGCTATCCTTCTCAGTATCCCCCATATTAAGCACAGCTACACGAGAGGCGAAATTTCATCAGCTGCCCAAACTATGGACTTCTCCGCCCCATCCAAACAGACACAGCTCTTCTCTGCCTTTTCTTTAGGTAACAGCTGAAAACCTGGCCATTTCATTCACTGCAGACCTGTCCTCTGAAGCCCTTTTCCTCTGTACATCAGGAGCACTTTATAAGATTCATTCATTTAATGGCAATCACTGGTGACCCAAAAATGACTTCTATGATGGAACAGTAGTGCGCTTTACATCAATGGAGGTTGTGAGACATTTGAGATTGTTTGTTAAGGTTTTTCGCCAGGTTATTTTCATCTGGATGGCACAACAATGCGGAAAATAGGTGAGGGAGGATGGGACGTAAAGCAAGAAAGGTAAGGTAGGTTCAAAGAAAGAAATAGGTTGGTGGAGAAAGAGATAAAGAGAGATAGCTAGGGGTTTAGAGTGAGGAAGAGAGGGGAGTAGCAGCTGCCGAGAGAGAGAGAGAGGGGAGTAGGGTACACTGGTGAATGGGGTACAGCGCGCGAGGTAAGGGAGAAACACAGGTGAGTTACAGAGCGATTTAGTGGTAGGCAGGTGAGGTAGTTGGAGAAGCATAAATAGATGCAGGGTAGTGAGATTTTGGTGAAGGATGGAAAGAGAAAAGGTATGAAGTAGACAGACATGGGCAAGGGTAAGGATGAGGGTCATGTTCATACAGTGCTGGAGAGAGCGAATGATGACGTATAGAGAGGTAGACCCAAAGAGTTGAGGTAGAGAAAAGTCTGAAGACAGAGAGGTACATGAGGTAGCAAAGTTATATTTAACTAGAGAAAGTGGTACAGGGCGAGATTAGAGAGCCCACGAAGGAGAGAAGGTAATGATAGACGGGGAGAAAGAGAGGTATCAAGAAAGCAGAACGGTTGTGAGAGGGGTGAATTAGTGTGTACAGGGGTAGAAAGAGGCATGGATGGTGGAGAGGTAACGTAGAAAATGAATGTTGAAGTGAATCCAGAAGTTAGATAGTGTGAGAGAGAGAAAAAGAGAGTGAGGTGGTGTAGAGAGAGATGGTGTAGTGAGGCAGAGGAGGCGGCGGGGTACTTGGAGATGGAGAGAGATACACAAAGAGAGGTGGGGTATAGCGAGATGCGCTTAAGAGAGAGGAGAAGTACATGAAACAGAAGTGTGAAGTGCAGAGGGTGAGTAGTGAG
Organism: Lissotriton helveticus; assembly: GCF_964261635.1. NCBI lineage: Eukaryota > Metazoa > Chordata > Amphibia > Caudata > Salamandridae > Lissotriton > Lissotriton helveticus. The sequence continues at coordinate 443,179,044 of NC_136063.1, read as the reverse complement.
AGCTGAGGAATTGGGGCAGATAGATATCGATGTAGGGTTAGGAACAATGTAGTAGAGATATGATGGAGAGAAATGTGTATTGAGCATAGCAATGGAAATAAGGAGAGAGATATGACACAGAAATGTAGGGTAGTGTTACTGAGATAGAGAGGGGGGGTAGGTAGATAAATGAGGTATAATTAAGGGCAGTGATTTTGTGATTGAGAGATAAGATAAAACAAGATAGAGAGCTAGTGGTAGACGTATGAAGTAGAGAAAGGTGAAGTCTAAAGGGGAGATTGAGAGATGGGCGAGGTGCACTCCGGAGACTAAGAGAAGACAACCGAGAGGGAAAGAGGAGTGAGCATGGAATGGAAACAGAGAGATGATAGAGCGAGCCAGAGGTGAGGCAGAGCTAAAGTAGTAGATAGAAAAGTGTTGAGTGGTGAGATAGGGGTCCATAGCTAGAGGCAGAGTCAGAGGTAGAGGTAGACAAAGTGGTCATGTTACAGATGCTGAGTAGAGAGAGTAAGAGAAAGAATCTTCTAACTGTTCCAGTACCTTTACCATTGGCGGGCCCTTGGAAGGTGGCACCCTTGGGCAGTTTCCCACTCACCTTGAAATCTCTCTAGTTATGTTTTGCATGAGGTCAAGAGGTCAGAAGAATTGGGTCCTCTTCCCGAAACTAGTATTCACTCCTCTACTGGGGAAGACCTGTGATGAGAGTGACAAGCATCATCTATGGAAGACCGAGCTTGGATTAGTCAACCAGGAAACTTAGAATGTATTCTTTAACAGTTGTTATATTTCTATATTCTAAGTTCAGTGAAAGTATGGAGCAGTGACTCTAGGCCCTAGGCAGGCATGGACAGTGATTGTATGTGTTTCATGACGTGGGGTGAGATTGGAGACCCAAGCCCTAAAAGCCTTGTGGCCCATTGCTGCAGGGTGTTAACAGATGCCATGCACCTTCCACCTCATTGTGCCTCTTGGCCTTTGGCTCTGTACCCTTGCGTACTGTGTTATGTGTGTTTGTAAAGTGCACTACCACCCATGAGGATATCCGGACGCTGAGCAGGTGTGTGTACCTAGCCCTGCCTAGGGTAGGTAGGTTAATTGAAAAGCCAGGTCTTCAGCTTCTTGTGAACTTCAAGAAGAGAGGAGGAGGCAGAGATGTGGAGAGGGAGGTCATTCTATTGTTTAGGAGTGATGTAAGATAAAGCCCATCCTCCTTTGCATGCATATGATGTGTGCGAGTATCAGTCCTGCGGAGCGGAGGTGTCTGGGTGGTTTGTGAAAGGAGATGTGACTGATGAGGCAGAGGGACCCTAATTTGTGCAATGCCATGAATGTGTGTGTGAGGAGTTCAAATTGAACACATTTATGTATCAGGAGCCATTGGGGCTCCCCAAGGTGTGGGATTATGTGAGTTCTGTGTTCCAGTAGCCAAACTTGCTGGTGTCTGGGGCATCATTGACAGTTTTTCTGGTGTTGCTTGGGAGGCATTTAAAGATTTTCCTCAGCAACTTCAGGGTGTGGAAGTGGATGCAAGTTAAATCGGCAGCGTTCGACACCATATCCCATAAGATTCTGCTCGAACGACTTGCTAAGATCGGTCTTGTAAGCACAGCACTGGCCTGGCTAAGAAGTTTCCTATCTAACCGGACTCAATCGGTTAGTATGGGTACATTTCGCTCGGAGGAATCAGAGATTACCAAGGGGGTGCCACAGGTCTCTTGTTTAAGCCCAACTCTTTTCAACATCTATGTGGCCCCCCTGGCTAAAATCTTGAGAGAGTTCGGTTTCATCCCAGTGTCATACGCGGATGACACCCAGCTCCTGTTTCCTTTTAAAACCCTTACCGCCGAAGTGAAAACTTCCTTTTGCAGTGGTATGAAAGCGGTAGCAAATTGGATGTCTTCTAATTGCCTACAGTGCAACGTAGGTAAAACGGAGGTTTTACTTTTTGGGGAAGCAAAGATTTTATGGACACCGGACTGGTGGCCGCAAGACCTTGGCCCGGTCCCTGACCCCAAATTGGTTGTGAAGAATCTAGGAGTGCGTTTAGATCGTGAACTTTCTTTTAAACAGCATTATAATATCACGGTGGGCTCTTGCTTCCATGTCATTGGACTGTTGCGAAAGGTCTTTCCTTTGTTACCTGACTTCACCAGGAAAACCTTGGTGCAAGCTCTGATACTTAGTCGTTTTGACTATTGTAACGGCCTTTTGCTGTCAGCCAATTATGGAGTGCTAGCCAAACTGCAGATGATTCAAAACACTGCTGCCAGGCTGGTATTAAACGCCCCGCCCAGAACACCATCTAAACCTCTCCTGGATAAACTGCATTGGCTCTCAGTCCGTAATAGGGTAAAATTTAAGACCTGTTGTTTACTACATAAGAGCCTAAACGGACTAGGGCCACCGCATTGTAGAGATAAATTCATTCCATACAACCCGGTGCGGTCCCTTAGGTCCAGCAACCAACTTCTTCTGAGAGTGCCTGTTGCTAGAAAGGCCATACAAGGAGGAAAAGCTTTATCTGTTGTTGGTCCTATTCTATGGAATACGCTTCCCCTTGAACTGAGGCAATGCCCTGAACATCTAAGCTTCAGAAAGAAGCTTAAAACCTTCCTTTTTCAGAACTAACATGCTATCCATTGACTGCTTGAACATGCTTCTGGTGTTATGGGCGCAGAGATACTCCAGCAGGAGTGATTCAAGCGCGTTATAAACCCGCAAATAAATAAATAAATAAATAAATGCTGCCCGAAATTAACAGCCATTAACATTTACAGATGGTAATAAAGCTTAAGTAGCACCCACTAGGGAATGCTGAAATTTGCTTCAGTATTTGAATAGACTTTACATTTGATTGTTTATATTTTGAGGCTTTTTGTGTTTGCATATGTTTGGAGTAGGAACATGAAGTAGGCGCCTTTGACTGGGTGTTGAAGGTTGGTCAGTGTAAATGTTGAATGGGAACAGGCACTTTACAGCTATTAATACCTGCAGCGAAAAAGGCTCATGCCTAAATAATTCCATTTTGGCCACTTTTACTGAAGTATTTTGCACTTGCAAACCCTGCAGTTCATAAAATCACAATGTTTGCAATTGCAAAATTACATTTTAGGATTTGCTAAACCACTTTTGTGATTCAGAAAAGCCTTCCTGATTTGCCAAAGAGGTTTTGCATTTCATTCCGAATCGCAGTTATGGAGATATATGAAAACAGTGTCGCCTCCTGACTGCAAATCGCAATGAGATGTATCAACGATTTGGGACTGCAACTGCAGTTGCAAACTATTAAAATGTTACAGATTCCTAAAAGGCGGTGGTAACAGATTCACAAAGGGGAGCTGTTCCTGAAGGACACCTTCACCTTGGCAGTTGTTTGGCACCTCCAGAGGGTGAGCAGACAGTGGTCCAGGTTACCATGGCCTGCTCCCCCATATGTCCTCCCAGACAAGAAACATTTTTTTAAAGCAGTACTTCTTCCTTTAAGGAACACATAGTAGTTTACAAACAAACATTAGCAAAGCCAATATGTCTGGCTATGCTTTTTGGCTTTTATAATGCTAGTATTGTTTTGTTATTGTTTATTGTTTGGGGAGCTGTCAGGCCCTTGGCAATAGATAAGAAAACGTTTAAATGTGCTTGGTTTCAAAAAGCACTCTTTTCCACCGTTGTCACTGGCATTGAAGGTGACTACTCCGTGTGTGGATATTCTCCTTGTGGAAGAGCAGAATACCGTCATTCAGAGTGACGTTAGCCAGTGGCTATAGCGGACTTACTCACTGGTCCATGCTTTATACTGAAGTGGACAGACAAGCATATCAATGGATGAAGAGGGCTAGCTGAAATCTCCTTTAAGTTAGTATATCATATCAGATATACATAATATATAATATACATATATACATACAAATTATAAAGCCATATTACTTAAAAAACAAAAAGGTCTTGGATAAATCCAGATGTAAAAGTTTTGGGCCCAGACTGATGTGCATATGGCTGGGTTCAAACTGGAATGGCATGATGAGCAAAAAAACAATGGATATAGGCCCAGATCTCTGTACTGGGTGAATGTATGACATTGTTCTGCATTCTGTCCATCTGTTGTTCTTTTTGTATTTGTAAATACTTAGGCTGAAGTTCCCAAAAAAACGTATAACTGAGGCCGAGTATTTCCTATAAATTGTGAAGAGGTGAGTTGGATAATAAAAACGTCTATAATTCCAGCACAAAGGCACAGTTCAGTCTGTCTCATGCCTGACTCCGCCCCAGCCCTGACTGACTTTCAGAGGTCCCTTCCTCTTAGTTTCCCTCTGCGGCAGTCTGTCTGCCTCTAGTCCTCGTAACGAGAGTGCTTGGAAGCTTTCAACTTGAAGTGACTGCTTCACTCCACACGACCTACCGAGCTCCCACAGATATCCTTTTGGCAGGCCCGGTGCTCCCTCAGATAAAGAACTGGCTACCCTACAAGAAGGCACAGCCGAGGCCAGTAACTAGCTGGTCTGGGAGGGCGGCAAGGCACCGTGTGTTTGTGCACAGTGCACCGTGTGACATTGAACGGGACATCTCTCCTCTGGCAGCCGCCGACTGTGAACTCGCTGCACGTGCCCTGACCCGAAGCCAGCATATTGACAGCTGACGCCTGAGGGGAGATTTTCACAATGATCAATTAGGACAAGGTCGCTGGTGTCACGCAGCTCGATTTGCATAGTTGCGTCATCCCGGTGCTTGACTTGCAGAAATGCTCCACTCTCATGGCTCAGACTCATTTTTTTATTTTATAAAGAGTAAACTGGCTTTAAGAAAAAAAGTGTGATATGCACGTTATATATACATAACAATCCTGCATGCCCTTCTGTGTTTAGGATCAGTAGCAGTGGAGTTTTTTTTTTTTAGAGTTTTATATAGCGCGAACTAGACCCGAGAGATCGGGCATCAGAGGCTGTAATGAGCACCAGTTGTGTTACACGAGGACACATTCATTTTTGGAGATTAACTGATTTGCCCAGAATCACAGGATGTTGAGCTTCGCTGCCGAGACTAAGTTGCACCCGGTTCCCCAGCTTCGAGGTCCACCGCTCTAGCCGTAAGGCTACATCCTAGGTTGACTGCTGGGTCGGTAAACCTGACCTATATAGCAGACAGAATGTAACTTGTTTAAGTGTGAGGGACCTATTAGAAAAGGAGTATTTCAGGATTTTACTCAGTTAATTGTGCTTCATGTTTTCTAACGATGCCATAATGGCCCTAGCGTAAGCAAGGGAATTGGCCTCTGACTGCTGTTGAGGTAGTCAAATGCATCCTGTCTGGGTTCTGTGGGCCCCAGTGCCACTGAACTAGCTGCACCGATGGTAGCTACCCCCTAGCTTTCTAGCTGAGTTAACCGATCACTCGATGCTGCTTTTTCGTGTTTTCTAATCCTTTTCACATGTTAGCCTTGGCATCCTTGATAATTCATCCTAAACGTGTTTCCATGCAGCAATTGCCATTCGTGGCGATCAAACCCGTGTCTAGTTTATACAAAAGATACTTTGAACATGATGTACTGTCTGTGTAAAGTATTCAATTACCTATTATGGTTGTTCGCAATCATGACGCTACATTTCTGCCATTTTGAACTGTAATTTTCCTTTACAGCATCATGTCACTCCATGCACTGATGTTTGCAATCTAAACGTGTACTTTAATACTGCGGCACAGGGCTTAGGCACTCATGGGAAAGACTTATGCTTCATAAAAGTATATATGCATAATGCGGCCAAATCACAAAAGCATTTACGAATACGGAAATAGTACTACAGGACTACTCTTTTATATATATATTCCTACACAGGGCTTTAAGTGAGATGAGAAAACTGTGGGGTCTCTCAAAAGGCGTGGGCAATGTAATTAATGGCATGGCTTAAAAACGAATATATGACGATAAAACGAATTCCGTTGCAACGCATGCCTTTACCACGCATGCGTTACAACGGAATTCGTTTACCACGCATAAACTTTTCCTCGTCTATTTGCGTGGTGACGTCATACGTCGTTAAGAGAAAACGGCATTTTTTCCCGATTTCTCTTAAACGACTCTGATGCCGACGTGAATTCTGGTGAGTTGTTTTATTTGGGGGGGAGACCCCCCCAAGCCCCCCACTTTTTTTTTTTACCTATACCACATATGCCTTTACTACAAACATCGTAGTAAAGGCATGCGTGGTAAAGGCATTAGTGGTAACCACGCATGCGTTGTACTGCATGCGTGGTTAAAGATTTTGTGGAAACGGCTTTGTTGTAAAGGCCGTTTCCCCTTAAAAACACAGTAAGCTTAAAGTCTGTGCTTAGCATAGTGTGCCGGATGACTGGTATTTTGCTGCTTCATTGCATTCAGATATCTAATACAGCAAGTTAAATTACACCTACAACAAGCCAGGGCTATTTGCTTTGTCAATGGTTGTCAGTTGCATTAGAGAAATAAGCAACAACTATGGCTTTGTTGTACAGAATATTTAAAATGTTTCAGTTCTGAAATGATGAGACTGTGAAAGACCTACAACTAGTCTCTTTGAAGTTACATCGAAGGCAGTGAAGGATGGCACTGCTGCAGAGTTAAGATTTGTTTTCATCCTGAGGGTGACAGCATAAATGTAGAGCCCGATAGGGAGCTGTCTCAGCACTTGCTTTTTAGAACTGCCGGTGCTGAGCACCGGCAAGACCTGGCCCACTTAAAGCCCTGCTTCTACTTGCCTTTCTGAATCTTGCCTGGAATGCCCAACTCCTATTAGTAAACTTGCACATAAGTCCCAGTCCTTTCTATTTCTACTAACTGTATATGAATATTCCCTTTTCATTCCCATTTTAAATGTTTCAGGCGCAATTCACAAAGGCATGTAAAAGTATATTCAGGAGTATAAGTTCACATACACCTACATACGTTTATGAATCAGCTCAATGTAGTTTTGAGTTTGAGGCAGTGGGGTCATGAAAAACCACCACCTCTAATTTTAGTGAAGGGTCACCACATGTGCCCATTGGCCAACCCCCTCACCAATACACAAAGACCACGGCTCTCTCGATAGCAGAAGGGGTGGCATTGCCTATGTAACATCCCTCAGCTAAGGTCAGCTAATGAGTGAAACTGATTTGCTGCAGTTCAGTTTTTCAGATTTGTATGAATTTGGTGCTGCGTCCTTTCTGCTGTACCCGGCGGGTGGGGGATATTACAGTAATCACACATATACAAATCCCCTTTAGGTTTAATCAGACCCCTATTGATTTACGTAAATAATTATCTCGTTTTGAGCAATATTGTTTGAGCCAAGACTTGGTGCTGAATGTGTCAAAAACAAACGTAAGTTTCTGGTCGCAGGAAAGTAGCTTCTATAACGTTTAGATGCCAGGTGGAAGACTAGACCAGGTGTCTCGCTTACATTGGCTAAGCCTATGGGCAAGGTAGGTAGTTGTCAGGAAAAGAAAGAAATCATCGTCACAGTAGTGCAGGAGTAAGCCATTATTGCTAGATGCATAGAGGATAGTGGGCTTTGCAGCACTGAAAGCTTGTGATGCAAACGTTAGAAAGGCCGCATTATAAGTCACAGAGATCTGGGGCACAGTGAATGTCCCTAGATAGTTATAGCTGAAAACACGTTTATGAAGAACAACTTTAAACAACATAGGTGCACTCTTTCTTTTATTGAGGGACAAGGAATGAATGGGATAGCTTTAGTAACAACCGAAAGACCTGCAGCCTTGTGGGCGAGTGTCCATATTCTCTAGGTGTGCTACTATATGATGCAATATTTATCAATTTATGTAGGTGTTTTTGTAAAGTGCTGGTTGTTGCCTTATGATAACTCCCTAGAGCTTTTGGGGAAGACAATGAAGTACAGCAACTCAACATATAGCCGACAGTGTGTCATTAGAGTCCAGCAGGATGAGGCAAAGACCACCAACTTGTATTTTTCTGCGGTGATACCTACAGTAGTGGGTTCAAGGAAAATATACCCTGAATCACAGATAGTTTGGTTCATCTCTGATTTTGGGCCCAGGGCCTGCGTGACCTGTTTATCCTCCATAATGGCATCAAGAGCAATTTGATGGCTAATGTCAGAGATTTGAGGCAACATCAATGTGAGTCAATTTTGGGACTCCATAGCCTAATTAATAAAGAAGATCAACCCCAGATTGCGTAAAGTGTCTCACATGTCTGTACAATCAGCGCTGGGTCTGAATATGTGACTTACTTTGAGAACAGTGTACATTTTCTATTAAGAATGTTTTTCACTTCAGGTTAAATATCCTACTCCTGGCAGCGCTAAGTGTCAAATGAACATAGAGATGACAAATGTTTAATACATGCTTATGCTCAGACGCAGCCCTTTATACCAGGCCAATACTAAAAATAAACTAGCCCTATCTTAAAGCACGTAGACTTAAGTTGCCAATGTTACAACTTTTAAGTTATCATGCCACCAAATTCATAATCTAATTAGTCAATATAAGAAAACAACTTAAGATAATTAAACTAATATTACCATGTATCCCACAATCGAATCAAATAACATTTTTAGTAAACAATCATTGGGACATACTGTCAGATAATAAGATCCTGGAGAGGACATGCAACACCAATCAATAGCAGTATAAAATGCAATCAGAGCTCCAAAAACATACTGGTGAAAGATCCATATAGTCTTAAACAAAGACCGATACTACCAACAGTGCATAACGCTCTGTCCAATGACTGGAAGGTGCAAGCTGCGAAGTAGTGATTAAAGGCTTGTGATCGAGCACCTAAAAACTGGCAGAGAAATCAGAGTGAGGGATGCCAAGAGTGACATCCTTCTAATCAAATGTCCTTGCCGCTAGGTGTATGTAGGGCACACTTTGAGGCCAGTGAAAACTTGGCTATCTGAGCAGAAGTCGTTGACACATGAAAGATTCTAAATTAGCATTAACAAAGCAGGTCATGGAATTCCAACTTATACTCACTCAAATACGCAAAATATGTTTTTACGACAAGATTGTTGGTGGATGCACTTTATTCAAACAATGATCCAGGTGGCTTCACTGATGAATTTAATTTATCTTGTTATCCGGGAATCACAATCTGCTACCAAATTGTTGATGGAAGTGTAGAATTACTCTTGATATTACTACTTATGATCGGAATGCGGCATTGAAAGAAAGACTATAAAGGCTGGAGGCTTCATGAAAAAAGTGTGGGTAATGAATATCACGTGCTGTCTGTACAAAGTACAAAAAAGTAGGTTTATTTTGATTATTTAAAACCATACACATTTACAACACAGTGCCAGGTTTAAAAATTTTAAAGTGACGAAAGACATGACAAAAATAAACATAATAAAAATGGCGGCGGCTTAGACCAGGGGCGTTTACAAGTACAATTTCAGCATTGGGGCTGAAGTGGAGTCAAAAAGAAAGCATAGGCTACTCCTCTGCTGCTTGATTTACCTATTATGCATGCAACTCCTGCGACTAAGGTTATCGCGCCTGGTTTTTCAATACAGGGATATAGGGGCAGACCACCCTATAAGGTGCAAAATAATAATCATGGAGGCCTAACACCGCTAGCAGTGAGGCTGCCATATATTCTCACTGCTTAGCATCATGTTTGGCGAGTGTCTCACAGCATCTTATTTTCACTTCCATGCTATAGAGGCACGGTGTTGGTGCAAGACGCGCTGTAAAGTGCTGAAGCAAAATGATAATACTCTTGTAAGGGAGCATATATTAAAAGAACATAACGTGCCCATACTAACAACTCAAATTTTTGTTGTTCTGATTGCTGAGAAGCAATTGACCCTCCCACTGTCAGCAACTTGTCGCTTTTATAATGAATTTTATAAAAGATGTAATTACTTGGAGGGTTTCGCCCGTCAGGCAGAAGAGTACTGCATATTGCCATGATCTAATGCCATGCTGGTTAAAAGTACTCTGCAGCAGACCCTTACATTCAGTCAATAACACCGGGCATATTGATAAAATATGAGTCAGGCGTTCATCCTGTTGGCCATAATACACAAGACCTGATTATGGGGGAAAACTATTCTTTTTTAGAGTACATGGGGCAGTCTGAAACTATCTCTGCCAAGAAGCTGGCTTCGCGAAGATGCCAGTCATACCTAGATCCCAGTGTTCAAATTTAAAATGTTTGTCAATACACCAATTAACACCTCATCTCATGAGCAAAACTAGAAAAAAGTGTTAGAGGTCAGAAAGCACCTCACGTAGCACCAAGGGAGATGCTGGTTGGTACTCACCAGTTTGCTCACACTGTCTTCATTGGTAACTTTCATGACTGTGAAGAAAGAAAAAAAGGTAGTGTCCTAATTTTTAGAGGTGAAGAAAAGAAAGTGGAAGAGAATATCGATGCTTGTGTCATTCTTTAGCCAATCGTACCCCGTGGTGAGAAAGAAGAAAGTTGCTTCTCCAAGCTAAAATGAGTTGTGACTCATTTGCAGGTATACATACTTTATTGATCGCCGTGATCACACTCGGATTAAAAGAACTGCATGAGTTAGACCATTTCAGTTGGAAAGGCCGACATGTGTAATTGCCACTTATTTTCGGCAATTTGATTAGGGCTTGGGGACCGGTCTCCACCTCACAGATTCGTCAAACACAACCTGTGGTGATTGACAAACAATAAAAGAAAGATTGTGCCAAACATTTAAACACACATTGAAATTGTGGTTTACTGCAATATTGCCAAGACATTAATGTATGCAAATGTACGAGGTAATACCATATTTACCAGGGAGTTGCTAACAGAGTTCGTACCAGCAACACACCATTAGGGGAGCACACACAACTTTTATCCATGCATCCCCTGCAGAAAGTAGCAGTTGCCGCTCATCAACCTGTGGATATATGTACATACATTTTAATTGATGTGTACTGACCATGCCTCCTGGGGTCACCCATATTCACCCTGTAATCAGTGAGTGCCTATGCTGTTGGCGACAAAGTCTGTATTAGAGATAGATGGTTTTGGATGCCATGTAAGCATCCAGTCAACCATTTGACCCAGCCCAAAGTGTAGATGAAGTGTGCTGTGTGTGAAATGACTGGAAGAGGAGGTCAGGGGAGAATAAGAATATGTGGTATGGTAGCCTTCTTATGTTGAATGCGATATATTGCATGACAAAAATTGCAGATCCACTAAGTTAACCGGACCACTACATTATAATGTAAGTCTAGATAGTTAGATGTGGAGTTCAGAACAGTAAATATGTATAATACGTTGGCAAGTTAGTGGTAGACAACATAACAATTGCGATATTTGTGTAGCTCAACATTGTTGACCTCAACATAGTGACATAACAACGCGTTTCTATAGGTATTGGGGAGGGTATTTGGAAAAGATATGAAACAGAAAAATAGTGATATTATAATGTTGCCATAAAGATTTTTCTTCCATTTTGGTAATGCAGGTGCTATTTCCAAGTTACAGAACTCAGAGCAAACAGTTTCCAGTAGGCAACGCGACCCTTCAAGTGCAACTAGGCTCAATGTGTGTGAGGCGATGTTTAGAGGACAGTCTGTAAACAGCTACATCTTCTCCAGGAAAACAATTGAAGTATTTGGTCTGACAAATTCCAAATATTTTTCACAGTCAATTGTGAGAGTTAATCTGCATACTTCCATTCTTCAAGTCTTGAACGGTGAGAAAGAGACGTACAGAGTCTATTAAAAACAATTCTCCCAATGCCTCAGGAACACTAGCTATTGCTATAATAATTTCCCACCAAAAGCATATCTCTTTATCATAGTAGATTTTCTTTTTAACACTCTAAATCTCACATGCAATTCTGGGAAGAGTTAGATATGCCAGATTTCCCCCAAAGCTAACACCCCCTTTGAACTCAAAAGTTTCTTCCCAAAAAGAACAAAGACATTCCTGAAATGTCAGTCAATCCAGATTTCAAACCCTCACACAGTCCTCTGAAGCCAGCTGGACAGGTTGGCCTTCCTTACCATAGGGCTGTTCAAACCTAGCTGCCAGCATACCTTAAAGGTCTTATTCCTGTTATTTCCATTGTGTTGCATGCGCCTGATACTGCTATCACAATTTCACATAGGCACAGTTGCAAACCCGAACTGCCCCCTCTCAAGTCCAATGAATTAATTATTCTATTGAATTTACGCCTGGCTGGAAAATATCATTTTTAAATTGATCATAGCTGCAGGACACTAAGGTGAAATTAAAATCTGGCAGTTTCTGACAAATGTACTAAGGAACTGAATATGAGTTCATCAGATGCTACTAATAAAAATTTAGAGTTTCAGTATTGTAATTATTTCTTAGGAACCACACTGGCACAAGCTCACAGCATATCTTCACATTTATGAAATCACAAAAAAAATTCAACGAAAGCTTGGTACGGTTGCACTATTGCTCTGTGGTGTTTTGTGATCTTGGTATGAAGTTTTGTCTGAGGTATTTATTATCTTAATGTAGTAGTTGAATGTGAGTGAGGATGCTGGTACCCTAGGTGTTGCCAGACCCGTTTTGGTGTGAACGAGGTTGTGGGCATTTCCTCAAAGTTCCTTAGGTTTCTGTCTTTGGCCTGGATTATCAATGTGAGGTTGAAATTAAAGTTAGTGTTGAGCTTTTTTTGATCGGTTGCATTGATGGCTGTGTCTCTGCGACCTACCTGCGTAATGTTGAATGTTTCCAGGAACGTGTCTTGCTTTTCCTTGGGATGTTTCATCAGGAACAGGATGCCTGTTTTAGCTGGGCCAGTTTTTATGTTGGTGTAAACTACAACATTGAGGAACCCTGGTTGCCTTGTCGAGGCGGCCATTTTAAATCTTTTCTTGTAATTTGCAGAGGAAGCAAATGTGGGGTACACGAAATACAACCTCACAGGGCACTGTAATGCTATACCATAGTACAATCTTCACGTAATACTGTGCTAGAAGAACAAAGTCTAAGAAGGAAGTGCAGAGACTAATTTGTTGAATGATATGTTAAGCAGCAATGCCAGTTAGTGTCAATTAGAAGCTTATATTGCAGAGTAGTTAAAAGGGGTCTTTCCCAGCTGACATTAGGCTAGCTGGTGTAGGGCATGATCTACAATGATGGTGGTGGTTGGTGAACCCTGGCAACTCTCTGGTATTACGAGGACTAAACAGATTCTCAGCCCGGAGCTGTGTGCACGCGATGTTGGTCCACATTTCAGATGGATTCAATGATATATTGGAAGGGTAGAAGATCTGGTTGGGAAGCAGACGTCTTGGTTGTGAGGCCTGTGTAAAGTTTCTTTCTTCTGTAAATGGGTGGAATAACAAACAAAGATCTCCTCTAACCTAAAGGCGGTACTTTAGAACATCCCAGCACATCTAGGTGATGCGTAAGGTAAGACCAGGCATGGGCCTGGTTGGAATGCCAGAGACTGCCTACAAAAGTGTGTGTACCTTCGATATGGATTCTATTCGAATGTTGAGTGCAAGAAAGAGGATGGAGATGATAGCTCTGCCTTGTTAATTGATACTGTGGCAGTGGAAAGTGGTTTTAGGAGGTTGTATCTGAACGGGGGCTATATCTACTTAAGTCAAGAGGCATTTCCACAGGAGGTGCATGTATTACCTATTCATGCATACATTAAAATGACATGGAAAACATTTGCTAACATGTACTGTCGTATTAGTCTATGTTGTCGCCGTTTTAGTTGCTGGTTCATTTTTCATAAACAAATCTATGGCCAATGGTTTCCTCGTAACAGTGGGATTTCTGGAGACACAACCAGATAAGAGGCACTGGGTTACATTGTTTTCCCAGCCATTAAGCGACATGGTGCATAGTTTGACAGTAAAGTACCAGCCACCTATGCTCGAAGATAGTTATTCTTATCATTTTTAAACATGTTGTTTTTACTTCCACTTATTTATTCACAATTTATAATCAATTTGCGTCGCCTTGCACAGGCAGGTAAAATTAGAAACTGAACATCGGTCATTAAAAGGAATACTATGTAAAATATGCAAATATTTTATATTTAATTCATGACCACCTGTTATCGGCAGCTTAGAGTGTAATAGAATTAAAACTGTAATGTTTTCATTAGCTTTCTGCACGGATTTTATAGAAATGTAGTCGAAAGAAACCTATTTTTCAACTTGAGTCATTTTTAAAGTAGGCCAATAAAACTACGGTATTATTAACATCATTTTGTAGTTGAGAGGGATATAAAGTCTGTTTAGGTATTTTTTAATAAAATTAATCATTTCGGTTGTAGTGTACACATTTGGAATGATCTCAAATGGAGTGAGGCTGGGGAGGAAGGTCAAATCACCCATGTGGAAGTTAAAGCGCGTCGTTTTAGTTGTAGTGGCAAGCAGTAATAGATTTTAGAGGCCATTTTGAAGGAATGTCTCCTGTGCCATTAGTTTTTCCGAGCTGTCCCTGAACAAGTTTATGTTTGCCAATTGAAAAATTGATGATCCATCTGAAAGATGTTGTGCTCACATTTTGCACGCGCAACAAAGCCAAACATTTTGTGTGACAGCGTAATTCGTGGACACCTAAATCACTGTAACAAGAACAAAGTGTTGGATGAAATTCTTGATTTATTCTCAGTCACTGGCAATTGCTGGGGTCGCATCCCAGTAGATGGCATATCGCCCACTGTGCCACTCTACAAGCAGCCAGACATATGCAGATCAGCCGTGATCCTACCGCAGTAGGCACAGTGCCGCCTGAATTGCCAGACCAGGCCTTATCCAGACAGCGACACAAGAAACCCAAGTGTGGTTTGGGCCTATTTAGGCCTCATCAATGAAGCATAGCCTAAAATATTGTGCTACTGCAGAAACATTGCAACCCTAAAGTGTTCTGCCTCTGTGGAGAGAAGCACATTATCAAAACTGTGGAAGAAGCAAACCAAGTGGAAATACTGTGGTGCAGTCAATGCTAACTCTAATACCATAGGAAAAGAATAATACTGCATGAGGACCAGAAGATGAATGCCAGGCAGTCGTCGGCACATGTGTGGTCATTGCAACAGAACTGTGGGACAGAATAGTTCATCATGAAATCTGAAAGAGTGCTTAATGTCCACAGTAAATCATGTTACCATGCTCATTAGTACCAAAGTGGAACTCCCCTTCAAGGTACTACTGTATCAGTGAAGCTCCACAGCTTTTTAGATTCCATTCCAAAAATAATGTCCTAAATTAGTGTCCTAATAAATAGCTTTGCTTCTGCATGTAACAGGTAAGTAAACATATAAATAAATAAAACAAATTTCGTTGCGTGCACTGCATCACAAAATGCGATGCAGTACGCGCAAAGAAATTCGTTTTATTTATGTATATGTTTACTTACCTGTTATACTCCGTAATCCATACATTACTACCCCCCACCCTGCCCCTCCCCCTCCCCACGTCACCGCCCGGCCGGTACTCCCACTACCGGCCACGGCTGGCATTGACGTATACTGGAGAGTACTGAACCAGCGGAATAATACCTGCCATATTTAGTGTTGCCAGTAAAGTAGTTCCACTAGAATACTAGACTAGAGTACAGTGTTCACCTAATATTATGTGGGAAGAACAAAGCTCAACAATGCAGTGCCAAAGAATAATGCCTCCAGTGATGTGTTAATGAACAGTGGCACTAAAAATAGGGTGCCACCCAGAAAACTATATCCTAGAGCAGTGCCCTTCGCAGTTACTTGTCAGGGGTAATGTTCTAGAGAGTCATGCTCCAAAGCAGTGGGGCAAAGATTGGTAGCGAATATACTGCTCTAGGTAATGTGCACCTGTGAAATTGCCAGTAAAACATGCAATATGAGTAAGGATATTCTCAAGGGAGTTGCCCTGGCTGCAGGGCTGCGCTTCTCACAGTCGCAGTACTACAAGCGTGGTCCTCTGGTACATGGGAAGGGCTCCCTTGCCCCCTATTCCCTGTTTTAGTGAGGGCAGGGGGTGTGACTCTTCAGTTCTGCTATCACTGCTCAAACCTCTTCTTCATCTTCCTTTGCCTTCCTGGAATGTCCTTATGGCCCGAGAAGTGGCCTGCATTAATGTGACATATGTGGCTCCATCCCTCCCAGAGGAACAGATAGTCCAGGGAAATCCCTGGCGTCATGGAGGATCGGGGAACTGCAGGGCCTCACCTGGATCTGTGCATGGGCAGTGGAGGAGGACTGGCTCTGGATTGGTCTCTGGAGTAAGGTGATCTAGTGACCTCACACAATTCTTCCCAACAGAGCACGATCCCTCCACCTTGGAGTCACGACGTTTGATGTCTAATGACCTCTGGGTAATTTTTTTTAGAAATGAGGAGGAGAAGCTCAGAGGTGGTGCTCTGACTCCTATTTCATTTCCCAGTGATTGGCTGTTCCTGCTGACATTCATCCTTGTCGGTGCACCATCTGCGGCTGCTGTTTTTGCAGGATCTGTGAGGACCTCGTTATATGCAGAAGCCTGATGGGAGTATACAGGAAGGTGAGCTGCTCAGGATGGACCATTCTTCCACCTGTTCATGTGCCCTCAGAGCTGGGAGCACAAAAACCACGGATTTCCTCGTTACATTATGTGCCAACCACACTCACTGAGCCTGCACCATCTCAGCAGAGGCCTGCCAATGTGATCTACTGGAAAAATAACTCTGTTGTGGTTTCCCCCTTGCACGTGCCCACAATACTGTGCCAAAGAGCCTCCTCTAACAGTATACCACTGCCCACTGGGGTGGGCCATTCACCTGTTTGAGGTTCCCCCAAATGCTGCCTTGGAGACTTCCCATTTTTTCCCAGTTCCTAAGACTCTAATGCTTGCAGGCTCATGACTCCTGCACTCCCTCTGTTGTATCACTCAGTCTGTTTATGTCCCTGTTTACTGTCAGAACTCTGTTGGAAAGGTTCCATTTGCATCTCCCTCCTCTCCCCTGCCTCCCCACTCTTATCTTCTTGTCTGGCTTACCATATGCCATACATCTGGCCTTGGTTCACCCTTGCTGCTCCTACTTTACTAGACCAGGGGCCTTGCTTCTGCCCTCATTCCTTGCAGTCTTCCTTCGCAGCTGCCTAGGGGCCCAGACTGTGCACCCTGTCTCAGATCCCCACCATGCTGCAGTGACTCTTCACTTGTCTACCTGCCTCCCAACTATGATATCAAACAAACCCAAACACTGGAAACTGGAGTGCACTGCTGGAGAGGGAATTACGTATTTGGTACACCTTGATTGTTTAATATAGTTTAGTGCACTGGTACACGTTAGTGCTTAATTTGTACAGCGCCATGGCCCAATGTATCGCTTAGGAGGCCACTGCAGCTTGCGTCACCCACTGCCCCCTGCCAGTAGCTGTGGCCTGGATGCACGGCTATTAATATTTTGATTGCATATTAAATTGAAAAACATCGGCACAAATTAAGCACTGACTGTACATCAACCTTTGCCTTCTCACAAGTAGACAGACAACAAAACCTGTGTGTTCCATGCATTCTTTCGCAATTTGGTTTTACCTATGTGCCTTATTATGATGGTTTGCTTCACAGGTTCGTACCGCGCCTGATGTTGTGGACCAAATCCATTCCACATCTCCGTAGTGGTGATGCACACTATCCTCGGGCATCCACCACCAGCAACAGGGAAACTCAGCGTAAGCGCTGATAAAAATTAGAGTTTGTGCAGAGTTCCACTGTTCCTTTCTGCTTTCTCTGTTTCTTTCTCTTCTTACAATTCTGTAATGGAAACAGCATTCTGGACCCATCCCAGTCCGGATTCCGCCTCAACCACAGCACCGAGACAGCCCTCCTAGCCGCCACCGAAGACATCAGAACCCTGCTAGATAACGGTGAGACCGCGGCCCTCATCCTTCTGGACCTGTCAGCCGCCTAAGACACAGTCTGCCACCACACCCTACGTACACGTCTCCACAACGCTGGGATACAAGAGAAAGCCCTGGACTGGACCACCTCCTTTCTCTCTGACAGAACACAGAGTTTCTGCCTCCCCCCTTCCGCTCTACAGCCACCGAGATCATCTGCGGCGTACCTCAGGGCTCATCCCTCAGCCCCATGGTTTTCAACATCTACATGGCCCCGCTCGCCCACATCGCCCAACTGCAGAACCTCAACATCATCTCCTACGCCGATGACACCCAGCTGATCCTCTCCCTCACCAAAGACCCTCAGACAGCCAAGACCAACCTCCACGAGGGAATGACGGCCGTCACCGACTGGATGAGAAACAGCCGGCTGAAGCTGAACTCAGACAAGAAGGAGGTCCACCCCCTCGGCATGGGACGACTCCTGGTGGCCTATCTCGCTAGGAACGGCTCCCATGCCCACCGACCACGCACGCAACCTAGGGGTCATCCTCGATTCCACCCTCTCTATGACCAAGCAGGTCAACGCTGTCTCCTCCTCCTGCTTCAACACCCTCCGTATGCTCCGCAGGATCTACAAGTGGATCCCCACCGGAACTAGAAGGATGGTCACCCAGTCCCTCGTCAGCAGCAGACTGGATTACGGAAAAGCCCTCTACGCAGGAGTCTCGGCAAAACTCCTCAAACGGCTCCAACGCATCCAGAACGCATCCGCACGTCTGATCCTTGACATCCCACGCCGCAGCCACATCAAAACCCACCTGAAAGACCTACACTGGCTCCCCGTCAACAAGAGAATAACCTTCAAGCTCCTCACCGACGCACACAAAGCACTCCACAACACTGGACCAACGTACCTCAACTGCCGCCTCAGCTTCTACACCCCCACCCGCCAGCTCCGCTCCGCCGACCACGCCCTCGCCACTGTCCCCCTCATCCAAAGAGCAACCACCTTTGGCAGATCCTTCTCCCACCTCGCCGCCAAGACATGGAACACCCTCCCCTCCACCTACGGCAGATGCAGGACCTACTGACCTTCAGGAGACTCCTCAAGACCTGGCTATTTGAACAGTAGCAGCATCCCCCCTCCTCTCAACGCCTTGAAACCCTCCCGGGTAAGTATCGCGCTTTACAAATAGATTGATTGATTGATTGTGTACCGTGGAATCAGTAGCGGCTCCTTGAGGGAGTGCTGCGAGTCGGGGTGCGGGGTAGTAAACTCCGGCATACGGCCGACCGGAGTTGAGTAAATAAATAAATAAATAAAATGAATTACCTTGCGCGCACTGCAACGCCAAATCGGCGATGCAGCGCGCAATGTAATACGTTTTATTTATTCATTTATTTATTCAACTCCGGTCGGCTGTATGCCAGAGTTCACTACCCCCACCCTTCCCCGCCCTGCCACCCCACAGCATTCCCTCGAAGAGCTGGTACTGCGTGGAATTAGTGTACTTTGTGCAGAAAGGTGGTCCTGCTTTTACAACTCTGTCTTTGTGTACCGTGGAATTAGTGTACTTTGTGCAGAGAGGTGGTCCTGCTTTTACAACTCTGTCTTTGTGTACCGTGGAATTAGTGTACTTTGTGCAGAGAGGTGGTCCTGCTTTTACAACTCTGTCTTTGTGTACCGTGGAAATAGTGTGCGTTGTGCAGAGAGGTGGTCCTGCTTTTACAACTCGGTCTTTGTGTACCGTGGAAATAGTGTGCTTTGTGGAGAGAGGTGGTCCTGCTTTTACAAATCTGTCTTGGTGTACCATGGAATTAGTGTACTTTGTGCAGAGAGGTGGCGCCTCTTTTACAACTCTGCCTTTGTGTACCACAGAAAGAGTGCACTTTTTGCAGAGAGGCGGGGCCGCTTTTACAAGTCTGTCTTTGTGTACCACAGAAGGAGAGCACTTTTTTGCAGAGAGGTGGGGCTGCTTTTACAACTCTGTCTTTGTGTACCCTGGAATGATTGCACTTTGTGCAGAAAGGTAGCCCTGCTTTTACAACCCTGTCTTTGTGTACCCTGGAATGATTGCACTTTGTGCAGAAAGGTAGCCCTGCTTTTACAACCCTGTCTTTGTCTACCGTGGAATGAGTGTACTTTGTGCAGAGAGGTGGTCCCATTTTTACAACTCTGTCTTTGTGTACCCTGGAATGAGTGTACTTTGTGCAGAGAGGTGGTCCCATTTTTACAACTCTGTCTTTGTGTACCCTGGAATGAGTGTACTTTGCGCAGAGCGGTGGCGCCGCTTTTACAACTCTGTCTTTGTGTACCGTGGAATGAGTGTACTTTGTGCAGAGAGCTTGTGCAGCCATTACAACTCTGTCTTTGTGTACCGTGGAATGAGTGTACTTTGTGCAGAGAGGTGCTCCCGCTTTTACAACTCTGTCTTTGTGTACCGTGGAATGAGTGTACTTTGTGCAGAGAGGTGGCGCCGCTTTTACAACTCGGTGTCTTTGTCTACCGTGGAATGAGTGTACTTTGTGCAGAGAGCTTGTGCAGCCATTACAACTCTGTCTTTGTGTACCGTGGAATGAGTGTACTTTGTGCAGAGAGGTGGTCCTGTTTTTACAACTCTGTGTTTGTGTACCCTGGAATGAGTGTACTTTGCGCAGAGCGGTGGCGCTGCTTTTACAACTCGGTGTCTTTGTCTACCGTGGAATGAGTGTACTTTGCGCAGAGAGGTGGTCCCGCTTTTACAACTCTGTCTTTGTGTACCGTGGAATGAGTGCACTTTTTGCAGAGAGGTGGCGCCGCTTTTACAACTCTGTCTTTGTGTACCGTGGAATGAGTGCACTTTTTGCAGAGAGGTGGCGCCGCTTTTACAACTCTGTCTTTGTGTACCGTGGAATGAGTGCACTTTTTGCAGAGAGGTGGCGCCGCTTTTACAACTCTGTCTTTGTGTACCGTGGAATGAGTGCACTTTTTGCAGAGAGGTGGCGCCGCTTTTACAACTCTGTCTTTGTGTACCGTGGAAAGAGTGTACTTTGTGCAGAGAGGTGGTACTCAACAGCCTCTGATAGCACTGCTGCCTGCTGAACGCAGCCAACGCGTCACCTCCACCTGTGCACTCTTTTCCTCTCAGTTAGGTCATGTTTCCTTCTCCGGTTTCCACGCCGCATCTTTGAAGGCATGATGTCTACCACAGCCTGTTGGAGGCATAACTGATGCGCCTCCGGCATCACGTCAGATGTATGTCACACATGCCCTCCCCTCCAGCCTTTGTGGGGTCACGACCGTACTACAAAGGGAAGGAGGATTCTCCCCAAACCCTTAATGTAGGCAAATTTAAGCAGACGTGTGCATGTATTACTCCCGTGGGCTTTACGTCCTTTCGTCGGTTCATTTTGGCACTTACTGATTGTGAAATGAAAGCGTGGCTGAGATAGCAAGTTATTGTGGGAGCACTTTAATGCAACTTATGGCTTCTCGACGTTTTGAAACGTATAGTCCTCCGTTTATTCTGAAGCAAGCAAATCTCAAGGACTACAATGCCGAGAAAATGTACTACTTACTCATGATCAGACACTTTTTAAGATTTTCCGGGCGCCTCTCTTTATTTTTTCTATATTTGTTATTTTCTTTCTTCTTAGTATTGCCTGGCTGTATATGTTTTCCATTATCCGAAACGAGTCAACACAGTGGTATGGGTCGAAGATTGTTGTGCCCGTATCTGGCTAAATGATTGAACTTTTGTTGTGTAAGGCTGAGATTGGCTGCACAACCACACTAGCTTTACAAACGTCCCTGGTGGGGAGCGCTCCATGTGCAAAATGTGCCCATTCTTCTCATTGCCCCGAAATCAAACCTGACTTTATCCATTCAATGGAAGGGGTGCAGGATGTAAAAGTGCTCACAAACTGCGTCGGAAGGCCTCGGTGAGGCCTACGTCATCAGGTGCCGAGTTAAGTTCCATTCCAAGCTTTGGTGGCGATGAAACCACCGAGGAGTGCTGTCTGTAATGGAACAGATGCGCCATCACCTGCAGTAAACAAGAACATCACACAGACGCACTCATATTTTGTTCCATTGTACTGAGCCGGAAAGACGAAACACCATGTGGCGTCTCTAACCATTTACACGTTATTGCCGTGCAGAAAGCTAGCGGTGTGTGGGGCTCGCGAGCACTTCCGCTCTAATGGAATGGCTGCCGCCGCCTAGGCATTGCTTCTCAATTTGTTCACACTACATTTGTATGCAATACTTTTCGTTCCGTAATCGAAGCGCGTGCGTTAGCTGTGGTTATGCAAATTGCACATTTGCTGTGAAGTGCCCTGCTCGCCCGCAGCAGCACCTGCATGTGCGTTTTGTTGTCGACTGAAAAGTACAGGCCTCGTTTTAGTATTGTTCCCGCCTTTTCACAAAGTGTGGTGCGTTGGTGCCTCGCTGTCGGTGGGGCAGGCGCCCAGGGTAACACAATAGCCTTAATCCCGGCACTAATGAGCTGTGGCCAGTAATGGCTTTACGGTATAAACGGCCCAAGCTCGGGCTCCGCCTGCACCTGAGCTGAGGGCCGGCCCGATATTCACACATGGATGGCATCAGCAGAGAGCAGAACAAGAGCGCGCGCTGACCTCTGACCCCGCCTCTCAGCTCAGATTTCTCCTGCTGGGCTGGTCTTATCCTGGGACCTGAGAAAGGAACAGCTCTGGGCGCCCCTAGCATTTGTTCCAAAGGGGTCAATTTAAGAGCAGCCATGAGGTGAACATACTAAGGTTCCTCGTGCGATACAAGCACCAGACATCTGCTAAGCACAGAGTGGCGGAGCAACAGCACCATGGCCTCCCACACCCTAGGTTGGTACTAGAAATAACAATCTGTAATTATGTTTCAATAGGTCCCTCAGACGACTGGGCTCTGGTGCCACTGCACCCGCTGCACTGTTAATAGCCACGACCCTAAACATAGTCTCAAGCACGGTGACTACGTAATGTCAATGGCATGGAACACGTGTAAGTAAGAACCAATGTATGGTTTTATTCATGCTGTTTTCTTACGTGTTATCGAATCACCATTTGTACAGCACGTTCTACCATTAGTATGTCACAGCAGAGCTAGTCTGGCCGCTCTTCGTGCATTCTGGGGTTTCCTTCCATCGAGTAGTGCACGGTGTTTGGTTCTGTGTGCTCAGTGAAGATGAGTTAAGTCAAGTGGCTTGTTTATTAATGGTTCATGATGATTAATGTTAATGTAAAAGAAGTTCGATCTTACTAAAGATCTTTTAGGCCATCATGTATCAGCGCATTTCCCCACAGGCAGCATGACTAAAAGCTTTAATTCATCAAGCCTGTACTGTTATATGTATGGATCGGGGCACCAGGGTATTTTGCCATTTTTAGCTGAATTATACTGCTTTGGTGCTGTGTGGTGCGAATGAGGGGGCCTGTCGTGTTCTGTTTAAGAATGGCAGATAAGAAGTTTGATTGGAAAGGTGTATGCAATGATATTCGTGGGTGGAAGCAGCAAGTTTTGTTGGGCACCGAGATAGCAGACTACATGGTGCTGGAAGTATGTTGGGACTTCTCTCCAGTATGCATGTTGGGGCTTTTCCTCAGTGTATACTGTTGGTTGTTAGTGTGGTATGTTATGGTGTGAAGTGCTGTTGTGAACATAGTGATAGGCAGCTCAAAGGCATATCTGTGCAGTGTTGGACGTATTTAACGTTCACAACGTCATTCTTGCTAGATAAATGGATGTTCTGGGTCCCACATAGGGACAGAGAGTGGCGGTTCCTCCTAAAGGGCAGAGGAGCATCGCCTCGCCTGTTGCGAGAGCAGCAGGTAAATGCAGATTAATAAAATGTTCTTTCCCATTTTATTACATCTGTGCTGCTGGTCTGTGCTGTTCTAGCGCAAGTCGAGGCTAATTCCTGCTGATTGCAGGATGGCTGCGTGCCAGTACGCATGACGGAATGGCCAGTTGTCTTGCGATGGCCAGCCCGACATGCGCACTTCACTTTGCGTCGCGTCGCGCTCTACCACTTTCAAATGTCACCAGCCAGTCCGGGAGACAGATTGAGAAAA
Organism: Lissotriton helveticus; assembly: GCF_964261635.1. Taxonomy (NCBI): domain Eukaryota; kingdom Metazoa; phylum Chordata; class Amphibia; order Caudata; family Salamandridae; genus Lissotriton; species Lissotriton helveticus. The sequence goes on along the minus strand of NC_136063.1, from coordinate 443,155,198 downwards.
GTAGATTTTAACACGTTTACCATTGCAGTTCCATCTTTCTGCTATGGATAGGCTGAGCTACACCCTCTCACCTGCTGATGCTTGGCCCCTTTACTCCCCACTTGTATTATGTAATTTTATTCTTGTTCCACCAGCATACGGTAAAGATCTTGGCGTGCACGTGATAACCAGAAACACAAGGCACCTGTTAACACTACTATAAGCAAGGCTAATACACACCCTGGGCTAGGCAGTACTCTACAAATAACACAATACAATACAAATATAGAATAAAGCCTTATACAGAATGACCAGTTCTGCAGTTTCAGAATTGGGCAGAACATCCTAAAGAAGAGGGTATGGTATGCCCCAGGGTGCCACTTTCACAAATGTACAAGAACATAGAATTTTATAGTAGCCCCGCCCATTTAGTATTTATACTGCACTGTGCCACCCACTTCTTCAAGGTTACTTTAAAACGGTGTACTTTGCCAGTCAGTTGGCTTGGGTGAGGATTAGTCTGAGCTACTGGTGCCAGCATTAGAAGACCAGCAGGACGGGGGAGCTGATTAGGGCCGTCCCATAGCAGAGTTCTCGGGCTGCAGGTCTCACCCTACTTCCGGAGTTCTGCTGCTATGTAGGCCACCGCTGGGGATATAGTCTGCAGTTTATGAATGAACAGCAATGGGCTGCTAGTATAGAATGCTGAAAATAAATACACCTGCGTCCAGGATGCTCTCTGGTGAGGTTTTCTCCTACAGTATCCGCCCTGTTCACTTATTTACTTTAGGGACATCCTTTAATGGCCTCTGTTCCTCGTTGAATAGTTAGCTTGCCTACTCCGCAGACATTATGCCATTCTGGTCCTCGTCATACTTAACAATATCAAGTTCTAGATAGGTAAACTTAATTTCTATTTGATCATTTAAAATCAATCACATCTAAGCGCACGTCTTGTTTGCCAGCCAGAATCTTCAACACCATAGAGTAATTCAATTTACAATATCAGCGATACTAGCTTTGATATTAAAACATAAAAAACAACAATTCTCTGGAAAACATTTGTTAATAGCTGATACGTGCTTAATTTGGCATACTTTCTTTACTGGTGAAATCACACATTATATTCACTTAATTGTGTAGTTACTGAATTTTTTTCCAGAATTGGATAGACGACGCCGAGGTTATGTCACCACTGCAAGCTGGCTTTCGCCAATTCACGAGTACCGTGGACCAGGTTTTTAGATTTGCTATTATTTATTGGAAGTGGGTAGTTCTTGGAGGAGGCACCCTATACGCAGCCTTTGTCGATTTGAAATCGGCTTTCGACCTAGTGCCGCGTACAAGGTTGTGGAGACTCCTACAGGAGCAACGCATGCCACCGGAACTCCTCGCTCTCTTAATTAAATTTCGTGACAATAATTTTGCGCAGGTCAGGTGGGGGGACCTTGGCCAGACCACTGACACATTTCCAACTCTGAGAGGAGTAAGACAAGGGTGTGTCTTGGCTCCAACACTGTTTACGTTGTACATCAACAGGGTTATTGATTATTATAAGGACTCATCCACAGATGCTCCCAAGTTAAATGGTGTCCCGATACCCCTGTTGATGTTTGCAGTCGACACCCTTTTAATTTCCAAAACACAACAAGGACTCCAGAGAGCAATTGGGTGTTTTGAGGCTTTCTGTATAGACTATGGCTTAACCATTAACGCATCTAAAACAAAATTCATGGTCATGCACAGGTACAAGAATGTGAAAGGAAGGGCACAAATGAATGGAGAGCTCCTTGAGCAGACCCAATCGTTTAGCTATCTCGGAATTACTTTGGGGTCTCGATTGGAATGGAAACCCCATATGAATTACTTATCCACTAAACATGCACAGCTGGCAGGAGTGCTCTTAAGAGAACTACGATCCTCGACTACACAACCAATAGCTCCAGCCCTAAAAATATATGATACTAAAATACGGGCTTCTGTACTATACGGGGCAGAATTGTGGGGGCCATATAATATCTCGGCCCTGACAATTGCCCAAAATAAGTTCATGAGGGGCTTGGCGAGGCTCCCCCCATCTACACCACTGATACCCCTCTATTTAGATAAGGGCTGTCAGAGAATTCAGGACGTTGCACGTTTTAGACCAATCGCATACTGGAGGAGGATCTGGGTTACCCCAGAACTCTCTCAATATGCTCAGGCTCTATTAGAAACCAGAGACGTGGACAAAGGAAGTAGAATACCTTGGTTCAGAGAAGTTATGTTGATCTATAAAGCTATGGGTCTGGGGGACTTATGGGATAATCCACTACTAAATACCTTCCCATCACGCAAGACTCTAAAGGAGCTATATTGGGCCATGGTAATTCAAAGAGATTTCCAAAGGTGTATTGTCCCTTCAACAACTATGGATTTCTTGGAGCACAAACACATACCGGCCTACGAACTGTATTGAGATGTCATAACCATTCCTGAGGATGGGGGCGTGGCTTGAGCGCCGAGGGAGATGGCGGCGTGAGCCCGGAGCTCCGTGCCTCCTTCCCCACATTACTCCTGAAAACGGGGCCAGAGAACCCGCAAGTGCCCCGGAGCCGGTGGCGGACCTGAGGGAGACTGGCCGGGCGAGATCTGAGCTGCTGGCGGCGCTGCAGCGCCGAGATCGGCCGCCGGTCGCAGCGGCCGCCTGAGTGAAGGGAGAGACGGCGGCGTGCAAGATGGCGGCCGCGACGGAGCCTTGACTGACCGAGGGCGGCGCAGCGGTCCACACACCCGGAGCACACGGTGGGGGCGCGGCCGCCGTCTGGGACGGTCCCAACGGCGATACCCCCCGCAGCGGGAGGAGCTCCTTGACCCTCGGCTGCGGTGCGCGGCGACCGCGACCGCTAGGAAACAGGGCCGCCAGGTACGTCACTGCAGGCGGAGCTCCCAGGCGGCTTCATTAGCCAGGAGAGCGGAGAGACGACCTCCGACCCAGCCCTGGGCACTGAACTTGATGGCGGGTGAGCGGGGGCAGCCCTGAGAGGTGGGCCACGAGGAACGGGAACTACTGCAGCGCGGCCTGGGGCCCCCCCCCCCCACCTCCTTTTTCTCGTTGCCCCCCCGCCGCGGCTGAGCGCATGGTGGTTGGAGACGTAGCGGAGACGCCCTGCAGGCCAGCAGCGGTCCCCCGACAGCGCCAAACTCCCGATAGCGCGCCACACTTGAGCTGCTAGCCCAGGAGAGGGGAGACGGTATACCATAGTCCCCCAGGGAGCGAACTGCACGGCAGGCGCTGCTTCTGGAGTGCGGCAACAGAGCAGTGGGATCCCGTGGCGCACAGGAGCCGGCCACGTGGCTGAGGCCCGAGGGAAGAAAGAACGAACATCCACAGCCCCCGGGGGCCGAGAACCACGACAGGCGCCACTGCTGGGGTGTGACATCTGCGACAGCGCGACCCCGTAGCGTACAGGGACAGGCCGTGAGGCCGTGGCCCGGGGGGGCCTCAGCCAACCATGCAGGCCGAGCAGGACGAAGTCAGCCACAATGGGGAAGCCGAGGACTAAGGCGGAGGAGGCTGAGCCGTCTGATGCGGCGGAGGGGGGCCCCACCGGGCAGACGGACCTGCAGCGTTTACAGGACCGGATACTGGAAGCCATAACGGCCACTCGAGACGCGCTCCACAACGATATTGCGCAAGTGGCGTCGGGACTGGGCTTGCTCCGGGCGGACCACGACAAATTGAAAGACAGGGTCAAGGACGCTGAAACGGTGATCAAGGACCTGGCGCCGGCTCACAAGGTGATGGAAGGGAAGCTAACGGAAGCCCTGGACCGCATACGCACCCTGGAAAGGCGGGCGGAGGACGCGGAAAATAGAAGCCGGCGCAGCAATGTGCGGATCGTGGGCGTACCAGAGACGGAGGGGGCGAGGGACATGGTTGCCTACATGGAGGAATGGATGAAAACAGTGGTGGCGCCGGAAGGGCTCTCGCCCTTCTTCACACTGGAGCGTGCACATAGAGTCCCCTCAGGGCCTCCCAAGCCCGGGCTCCCACCCAGGCCGATCATAGCCAAGTTGCTTCATCACAAGGATAGGGACTTGCTCCTGCGGAGAGCTCGAGAGGATGGCCCCTTCCAGATTGCGAACAGCAGGGTCACGCTTTTCCCGGATTTCACCTTCGAGACACAGAAGCAGCGGGCCTCCTTCCTTACAATCAAAAAGGAGTTGCGGAATGAGGGGATTGCCTACTCGTTGCTTTTCCCAGCCAGGCTCCGAGTGGTGGTGGACGACAAGGCGAGCTTCTTTAACACATCAGCAGAGGCCTGGGACTGGTGGGAGACATACAAGGCTGGGACGGACGGCGCCAGAGCACGGGAGGAGCGGGAGAAGGAGCGGGGGCGCTCGCCACAGCGGCCGCGGAGGTCGAGGAGGCTGAGGAAACGAGGGCAGGGGAAGATGGGACCGACGGCCTCCCAGACCGAGGCAGAACGGCAGGCCGCACTACTGGAAGTGGGAAAGCTGAGTCAGGCGGAGGGCCCCGGTTCTGGGGGGGCCTTGGACTCGGACGCTCTTGTATCGGCCTCCGGCTCAGAATCGGACCTTTCTGAGATTCTTCGGCCTGGAGGGCCGCTGGTGACGCCGCAGACGGCGGACGAGATCCTGAATGTCTGAACTGCTGGCGGAAGACTATGGGTAATGTTTGGGAAGCTGGGAGGGGGACCCATGCCTAAGTATATAGCGGGCGCCGGGGCACACCGGGGACCTCGTAGCAGAGAGGACATGGGGAATTGGGGAGGGAGCGAGGAGCTAGGCGGCGCAGCCCCCCTCTGGACAAGGCCGCACTCCGTAGGCCCTTAAGGCACCCACGGCTACGGCTGTGTAGTTACGACCTGGGTCGATCAGGTGTGGGAGTTTGGATGGGGACTGATATCTTAGTATTGGGGCCTATTCTGGGGGAGGGGGGGGGTTCCACAGTTGGGGATTGTTTACCCTTTTTGAAGTTATTGACCCTGGGTACACCACGGGTAGGACTGCTGAGATGTTTTGTTTTGTTAAGGGGGGGCATCACCACCATTGAAGGGCGGGAACTGGAGGAAATGTGTCGATCAGATCGCTGGGACAATGGCTAATGTGAATAACTTGAACTGTATTACCTGGAATGTGCGGGGCCTACACACTATGCAGCGCAGACACAAGGTACATGCCTATTTAGTGCGGAGGGGAGTGCACATTGCCATGCTGCAGGAGACGCATCTTACACGGCAGGAGGGGGCAGCGCTGCAGAGAAGGTGGCGAGGACAGGTTTTTCATACCAGCTACTCGGCATATGCTAGGGGGGTCCTAATCTGGATTAGAGCAGGCACACCTTTCCAGCTCACGCGCCAATGGGTAGACCAGGAAGGGAGGTATGTGGTGGCGGAGGGGAAGCTGGAAGGTAGAGATGTGGTCTTAGCTAGCGTTTATGCCCCGAATTCGGACCAGCTGGCTTTCCTCACGACACTGTCAGGTACGCTGGCTCACTCCCTGGCGGGCCCGGTCCTGATGGGGGGTGACTTCAACTCCATTACGGACCCTTTGTTGGATAGGTCCCACCCCCCCTGCCCGATTCCCCGGTACACAGGCTATCTAGAGGTAGAAGGGAGTGGCAAGAGAGTTGGGAACTAACGGATGTCTGGAGAGGGCAACACCCGGCTGACCGGGATTACTCATTCTTCTCCGGACTGCACGACTTGCATGTCCGCTTGGACACGGTACTCTGCTCCCGGGGGGTACTGCCGTGCGTCACGGGATCGGAGTACCTGTCGAGAACGATCTCTGACCATAATCCACTCCTGATCCGGCTGGCTTGGGTGGCGGGGACACCCAGGATCCCGATCTGGAAACTACGGCCTGAGACCTTAGAAGACCCCATATTCGAGGCGGCCCTGGCGGAGGGGGTGGCCTCATATTTCGCGGAAAATGAAGGGACGGCGTCCTCCAGGGCGATGGAATGGAACGCCTTTAAGGTAGTGGTGAGGGGTGTCTGCATCAAAGATTATGTAGGTGTGCGAAGAGTATTGCTGGGAGATCTGGCTAAGGCGGATACTAGGCTGAGAGAAGCGGAAAGGGAGCGGCCCGGACACCCTGAACTCCAGGAGACACTCTGCGCGGCTAGGGAGGCGGTAGCGGTTGAGGTGGAGAGGCTTCGAGCCTTTGACTTCAAGAGGTATGTGCTGCGCTCCCATGTGGACGGCGACAAGGCGGGCACCCTTCTGGCGTGGCTTTCGAACCCCACTAGACGGTACACTCCCATACTCCAACTGAGGGATACGTCGGGTGTAGTACAGCACACTCAGTTGGGCATAGTTGACGGCTTCCGGGAGTATTACGAGGGCCTATATAAGAGTGCCCCGGGAGACCGGCCGGGCCTGGCAGAACCCTTCTTGACGGGTCTACCTCTACGACGGCTAGAGGCAGAACAGGCGAAAGACCTGGGCTCGGACATTGAGTTAGGGGAGATCAGATCGGCGGTGCGACGCATGGCACGAAACAAGTCGCCGGGAATAGACGGGCTCCCCATAGAATTCTATGGCAAATATCTAGATATCCTGGCCCCACGACTGTTGACCGTCTATAAGGAGGCCAAGGCAGCGGGCCAACTACCGCAGTCAATGCGGGAGGCATTGGTGGTCCCACTACTGAAGCCCGGCAGAGAGAGTAGTGACCCGGCGTCCTATCGACCACTCTCTATGCTCACCGCTGACTATAAGATCCTGAGCTCCATACTGGCAGCGAGGCTCCTGCCACACATGACGGACCTCGTGCACGACGACCAGAATGGTTTTATACCAACACGCAACACCACAATCAACATTAGAAGGCTTGTCCGCCTCATGGACGGGTTGGACGGCGGAGCTGGGACGGAACTGGTCCTTTCGGTTGACATCGAAAAAGCCTTCGACAGTCTAGAGTGGGACTACCTCTATGCTGTAATGGAACGGTTCGGGCTGGGGACCGGCTATATTCATTGGACGAAGGTCCTTTATGCGGAGGCGATAGCGAGAGTAAGGGTGGGATCAACGGTGTCCCTCCGATACCCGGTTGAACGAGGCACTCGACAGGGTTGCTCTCTCTCGCCGTTGCTATTTGCACTGGCTATAGAACCGCTGGCGGCTCAGGCCCGGACTGGGCGGCACTTCCGTGGAGTGCAGGCCCGAGACGGGCAACATTTCATCTCGCTATATGCCGATGATTTACTGCTGTTCCTCCATGACGGCGTTGAGGACTTGCAGGGAGCGGAGGCGCTGTTAGAGAGCTTCGGACAGATGTCGGGCCTGAAAGTTAACTGGCCCAAGACGAGCTTGTTCCCGCTGCAGGAGGGCGCTGCCCAGCCGCACCACCGATCAGAAGTAGCTTGGGAGCCTGCCTGTATTAAATACCTGGGGGTCCAAATTTACCATAAGGCGGAAGACTTGCTAGAGGGCAACCTGGGGCGATGCGTGCGTGGATTGAGGGGCTGCATGACCTTCTGGGCCACATTGCCGCTATCGGTGGCTGGCCGGATCTCCTTGCTGAAGATGGTTGCACTGCCAAGATTATTATATTACTTCCGGACGCTCCCGATCTGGCTACCTGGCTCCTTCTTTAGACTACTTAAATCTCTGATCACGACATTCATTTGGGGCGCGGGACGGTGTAGAGTGGCGCTGGCCACGCTCTCTCGCCCGAAAGATGAGGGGGGGTTATTGGTCCCGGACTTCGAGTTTTATTACCTAGCGGCCCAACTGCAGGTCTTCACGCAGGAGGTTGCAAGGGTGTTTCGGGGTCCGGAGGAGGGCATCTTGCGGGGAACGCCCAGGCATGTCCTGGCTTATATTACTCTCCAACAGCGGCTGGACAATAGGGATTTATCGCTGGAGCAGCGCACGTACCGCCACTGCTGGGACCGGGCACAGAGGAGAGCCGGTATTCGGCGCCCGTACGCACCGGAGATCCCTCTGGGCATGTTAACAGCCCTACCGCATGGCGGGGACTGGTCACATCTGCAAGGATGGGAAGAAGCGGGCGTGCAGGTGGTGGGGGACCTGTACGAAAATGGCGCGCTGATCCCGTTTCAGGAGTTAATGGAGCGATTTGACATCCCAAGAGGGGGATTTTTGCTACACGCGGCGGTAACCAGGGCAATGCAGGCCCACTGGGGCACGGGGCTTGAGGAGCCCGAGACGGCAGCAGCGTGTCAGTACACTATGATGGCGGCGGGAACACTCAAGGCGGTTACATGCCTTTACAATCGGATGATAAGAGAGAACATTCCTCCTCTTGCATCTCTGAAAGCCAAGTGGGAGGCGGACCTGGGTAAGGACATGCCAGACACGACATGGGCACAGCTGGTCCGAAGGGCCCGCAACAGCACAAGAAACGCTAGATTCCAACTAATCCACTACTACATATTACATAGGGCATACATGACTCCGGGAAGGATCAGGCGATATTTCGGTGCGGAAACAGCGTCCTGTCCCCGATGCCTAGCTGAGGGGGCCGAATTAGTGCACATGCTGTGGGCGTGTCCGGCCCTGCGGGGATATTGGCAGGAAATAGGGGTGGTGCTGAATGAGGTGACTGAAAGGACCGTAGACTATGGACCAGCGGAATGCATCCTGCACTGGTTTCCCCATACCCCCAAAAACAAACTCACGAGCAAGTTCATTGATATGGGACTGATGGTGGCTAAGAGGGAGATCACTAGGAACTGGAAGGCGAGGTTGGGGCCAACTCCGCGGAGGTGGCGGCGGGAATTCTTGAAGTGGGCGGCGGCTGACAGCTCATATAGATACCAGATTGCGCGTAGGTCCCCTAGCCAGACGGCGGCAGATACGGCGACCGCTTGGGAAGTAATGGTGCAGGCACTCCGGGACAACGAGGCAGATGAGGAGGAAGAGGCCCCCGAGGCAGGAAGGGAGACAGAGACTAGCTGAGGCCCCGAGAGCATCAGATACACAGGAGGACAGGTACTGGTACTCCAGGAACGAACGCTATAAGTGCCTTAGATGGGTGGTGGTGACTGGGGTGGGATGAGGGGGGGAGTTCTAGGTTTTTGCGCGGGGGTGGGAGTTGGGGGTTAGCGCATAAGTTAAGTAGGACTGTAAAAGTAGTCATGCACACGATCAGGACACCGATTACTCCTTTGATCTGGACGTCGGGCATGTGAGCGCAGAGATATCAACGCCGCCCGACCCCCGGGTTGTGGGCATACCGGCTGTGTACTGACCACCAATTCATATTGTATATCTGCTCATTCTTATGAAACTACTTGCGCATGTATGGGCCTGTACAGGCATGACTGCAATAAAAATTATTTTAAAAAAAAAACCATTCCTGAGGATAGGAAACGGTTCCACCAGTATAGGGCGGGAACTCTCCCAATTAACACATTCACAAGTAATTGGTCAACCAGTAATGGTCTTATGTGCCCTTTCTGCACTACTCAACCAGAAAGTTTAGCTCACGTCCTCTTTATATGCCCTGCGTATAAATCTCCACGCTTTAAGTGGCTTAGGCCAATGTGCATCCAGAAAGGCATTAAAAGAGGAACAGAAGTGCTAAGGATTTTAAGAACGGACTGTTCCGAGAGTCTAGTAATAGCAGTGGCCAAATTTTTGAATTGGATGTGGGCAATTCGTAGGAATAAATTAAAATCAGTGAACACCCCACTAGTATAATTCTGTTTTAAATCTTGATTGTCTAAATATCATTAATGTACTGTAAATTTTTAAAATTGGTATCTGTTTTAATCTTAATATATCATATTTATGATTTTATCTGATGTGTATGGAACAATCAGTAAACGCGATCAACTCAGTAGAACTCAAAATAACATCCTTTTGATTTCTCAGCACATAAGCTAAAATAATTATTGACACATTCTATCGTTGTACTATGGAATTGATGCTGTGTTTTTATTCTTGTTGCTTTTTTTCTGTTCCCTTTTTAAATATTCTGTCTTTTATGACAAGTAGTCGAAATAAAGACTTATTTGAATTGAATTGAATGTTTTTAAAAATAATTATGTGTCATCTTTCACATATTCAGGGCACTGACAGAAGGAAAAAAAATACACAACATGACATTTGAAGGGGCAAATGGAGTTCAGGTGGAAAGAATAAGTTATTGTAGCCAATATTGTTCAATCACGACCCCTGACATGTTCAGTTCAATTAAAGGTAGCTTTTTTTTCAGACGTTTTCTAAACTTAGTGGAGTTGGGTTTCGATCTCAGGTTAAGATGGGTGGCATTCTAGAGCCCTGGGCTTTCTACCCACTCTGCTTTGTGTTTCATGCTCTTGAAGGATCATTGATTAATCATTTGGACAGACTTCCAGGTCCCTGGTTGGGGCATAGTGGGGACTCAGCCAGTTTCTCTAGGTACAGAGGCCCTTGCTGCATTTTGATCCTGGTATCCACTGGGAGCCAATAGAGTGCTTTAAGGATGGGCTGATACTAACAGAGATTAAGGCGTGTTCTGGTTTCTTTATTCCAAAGTCTTTGGATCGATGTTGTATTATTATTTGGAGACCAGAGTGAATTACATTCCAGTATTCACTACTACCCAGGGTCAGGCCATTTCCAGAGGAGAGAGCTCTACATATTCACACAATTGGCCAGTGTGTGGATTTGGGGAGCAAACGCAAAATTGTTTGGAAAGGATCCCCATATTTCTTCGGTGTCAGAAATCCTTCCAGAAGAACTGAGGACATAACTAGTAAGTGAGCTGAGGAAATATAGTAGAAACCTGCCCATCCTTAGTAGATGCCGTTCTTATGCAACTTTAGAAGAGGGAAAGTGAGTGTATAGGCTATGCAGTTTTTTGGCCCACATTTTAAGACCTGGCAATTATGAGAGGCTACTAACTGGAGATTGGACCTGTACCCCAGCTGTCATATCAGCAGCCACTTCGTCTTCCTAATTTTGAGAATAATCCCCAAACATTTGTGGGTTGTTGGGTATTGCGCTAGCAGTAGCTCTAAAGTAAACTAAAGTATTACTAGAAGTACACTTCACGGTGGACAAGGATGTAGGCTATCAGCTCAAGCATTGTTTGAGGATCTGCTTTGCAGTCATCTTTCAAATCTTTAGTCCATTGGGGAGTCAGACCTGACTCCTGGTATGCATACTCATTGAATGAGTATGGCCTGGGGGAATTGGAATACAAGAGGAGCTACTCCCTGCAGAGAGCTAGGAGAGTAGGGTTATTCCTAACCACCTCATTCCCCCCCTTTCTCTCCTTCCTTGCCCCCTCCCTTCTACGCTACATTTATTTTGCCCTCCATGTTCCTTTAATTGCTTTTCCCATTGAGACCAAGCTATTTGGCCAATGCCCGGTGGAGCTACCTGATAGCTATAGAGGAGATGGGTTTAGGGACTTCCCCTCGACCGTCCCCTACCCAGCCAGACTTTGGACAGACTTTCCTTTCCTCTCTCTGCCGTATCTCCCTCCTATCCCTTTACCCTTCCCCCCTACACTTCAATTATCTCGTCTTCTATGTCTCTTGCAATTATTTGTCTAGCAACTGATGTAAATTGGAACTGATGTAATCTTATAATTGTAATTTTTGTGGAACCTCATGTAAAGCACTCTGATACCTCCGGGTCTAGCCAGCGCTAAATAAAACTCTTGAATAAATAAATAAATAAAATAAATAAAAGTCTCAGCAGACACCACTGAATGCAGCTGTGGTGCAGCCCACTTTCATAGAGGAGAAAAGGAGGGAGATGGGTGTATTGCGTAAGAGAATTGGCAAGACAGGCCAATTCGTGGTGCTGTGGTATACTCTTCTACTGCATTGAACTTTTTGTGGACTGGACTGGCCATTCCCCTTGTAGGCTCTTGCCTAGGAGATTTATTTGTCCCCTCAGCACGGGCTGAGGGGACACACATGATCTAAAATCTCCTGACCTACCAGCGAGCCTGAGTTGGGGAGCACCCTTTTTGTAGGCCTGCGGATGTTAGCTCTCACAGATATACACACAGCACCTCTAAGAACCCACCTCTAGGAACCCACCGCGCCTCTTTAGCATACAGAACTTGAGTGTGGCTAATTGACCCTCAAACATGAGACTAAATGCAGAAATTAGGACAGTTGGTTGCCTTCTTATTCTTCACTTGCCATCTTGTTTGGTGTGATTGAGGCTGGCGACTTTGTGGTTCTCTTCTCAGTGCTTAATTTGAGCTGGTGGCTGCTGGTGGGGACCTCTGGCACTTATGTGTGGGAGCAGGCAATTATTTTCCTGCATCAGACAATTACCTAATGCAAGAGAAGGAAAAACTCACAGATCGGAAAGACAGAGGAAGAGAAAGACATAAAACGTCACAAAAGGATAAAGCAGGAACCTGCAAGAGTGAGATAAAGGGGCAGGACGTGTCTGGCAGTGGATTAAAGAGAACTGAGGTGGATTTAAGACTACCAGCTTTGGTATTCGGCGTGCCGACTTTTAATTGCACCCGAGCCACGGGCACTCTTTCTTTCACAAATTAAGCACTGCCTTATGCCATCTTCTCATAATGTTGTGTATCACCTCATGATTGGATTCACCCATCACAAACGACCTGCTTCATTGTAAACAATCCTTTCTCGCAAGTCTACGCTCGCTCTTATTCAGCTATCCGTGGGTCTCTCCCTAGGCGCACTCTCTTCATATACCTATATGCACATACAAGATGTCAGGAAGGAAGCTGTGCCAACCTGCATCTGCGAGGCTCTCAGTAGTTACTTCTGTGCTGTTTACAGCCAACCTCAATAATGCTTTGACAGTGTTGTTTCCAGCATCACCCATCCATCTTCCTGCCTTGCTTGTCTACCTGCTGTCGCGTCCGTAACCTCTGGCGCGCCGCTAGTACTACATTGCTATTCGTTTCATTCCACTGGCTCGCCTTGTGCCAGGGCCGTATATTTTAATGTACACCGTTATAGTTAATATTATTCTGCTGTTTTACTGCCATAAAACTGTTGGGAATATTTTATGGTTGTTTTAATGTGCAGCCTCAAGGATACTCAGATTGGTTTGGCTGCTCGATCAGTCCTTATTCACCGTTAATGGCTGTTTTTGTATTCATGCCATCAATCTGCCACTGCTGCTGTAATGGGAAGGACATATAGTACATGCCCATTTTTGTTTTAATTGAGGACATTGATTGTTAGTTAATTACAGGCAAGGTTCTTGCAGCGTGATCAGGAGCAGCTTTTGTGTTAGTATGCAGGCAACGTCGCAGATTTTAATTTTGTTACAAATATGGCTTTATTAATAATGCATTTCGCTCAAGTTAGTTTACAGTGGGGGTATGCTTGTCCTTTTTCACAAACAGCTCCTCACCACCAGGAGTTTCGAATACAACTTTTAGGCAGTAGCGGCTGGCTTGCACCGAGAGTGGTGCGGCTGGTTGCCAAACAAATTAAATAATAATAATAAATTAAATAAACCTACCTTTCTACAATGAGGCGAAGTCCTCCGTCATCTTCTCTCCCAAGGCAGGCTCCCAAGCCAGTCCTGGTGCTGCTTTCATATTTATGAGAGAAGCGCCCTGATTGGAGGTAGCGGCCTCTCTCGGGGCGCACCCGAGGGCACCGGATGCCTGCAGTTACTCTCAAACCAGCTGTCTCCGAGTTGAGAGGTTTAAAGTGTGCATGTGTGGCTGGTTGCCGCAAGACAGCTGGCCAAAGAGACATGCGCACTCTAAAGAAATTCAAAAGGCAGCCCGCTCTACTCCCTGCTGCCGCCGCCACTCAGCAGCAGCCCTGCCCCGTTCTGACTCTACGTTTGGGATGGGTTGACGAAGAATTTTTTTTTTAATTAATTCACTCCATTGCCATTTTATTTTTTGTCTCTGGGGGGCATTTCAGTGGGAACATACATACACACACACCAACACCTCTTCATCAATTTGTCTGTTCGAGTGTCATTCACATTTTGCTTCCACCCACCACAGCATTCATCATGGGGAAATGGCTCAGCCCCATTTCAGCCATTGGCTGTTTTCACTGTGAGCGATGGCATGTCGCTTGTGCACATCTGCCTAAAAAGTAGCCAATTTCAGTGCCAACGCTGATGGGGTAAATCCCTGCATTAATTACTGATTTCATTAAATGTTTTTAAAAATATATATTTTTACGATGAGTCATTTAAAAAACTTTTTTATGCAAACTTATGCGTGCCACTTATTGACAGTGGCGTTTTAAATTATTACTGCTTTTAAATGTTGCATGCCTATTGCATATGTTAGAAAAAAATAATAAAACAAACACTGTAGGCATGCCTAGGTCAGACATATTTTTTTGGGAGCGATTGTTCTATAGGTAGTATTGCTGAAAGGTTGGAGATGTTGAGAAAGACGGTAACAGCACCAAAACAGTGTTCATAGAGTCTCAATGTCAACTAACTGGCTGGCACAAATACAGAAAAAAGACCCATTTGTGTGATGTGCTATACATATATTATCCATAAGGCCGCATGCACATTTAAGTCATATGGCCCAAACAGAAGTGATGGCTATCAGCCACACCGTGGCATTGTAACCAAGTACAGCAGTGCGCATAAATATGGTGTGGTAGCCAGACCTGCCCCTCTCCGTGGAAGGTCTGAGGCCAGTGGGCCCTCACTCTTCCGATCTACTGAGATGGTGAACTGTCCCTGCACTAATAGGGGGGGTGGGTCTGGATATAGGGAAGTAATATGCACTCCGTGACCTTGATTTTCATCAGGATGGTGATTTGCCTGAAGAATGCCATTAACTCTGTTTATACCCTTCATTCCTTGCCCATCATTTCATTTTCCTATGGATAGTGCCTAGATGTACGCAGCATGTGAAAAAAATAAGAATTACATCTGAATCTCCCTTGAAAGGGCATTACAACGCAGCACAGCAGGGGGTGCGGAATGAGGAGTTAATGTGGTGCTGCACTGTTCTTAGGTCACCGCCATCATTGATCCCTTACAGTCCCCCCAGTGCAGGATGGAGGTGTGCAGAGGATTCGCAGGGGGTTAAACTGCATGGGATTGGTTGGAGTGTGCAATGGCGCTATATCCATACCTCATTGGATTTGACTGTGCTGGGCATATTTGAATCCTGGACCTTGATGTGTGAGCGCATGAGCTTGTAAGTTCTCAACTACAAGGGACTATGCCAGCTGATCAGTGCTCATGTGTCCACCTGGCTCAGTTGTGTTCAGTAAACTATCAAACAATCAGATACAGTTGTGCACCCCTCAATTCCTATTCTCCAAAAAATTAACAAGTTATGGGTCCGATGTGGTTCCATACTTTTTCCCTCATAGTATCGCTGTTACAATTTAGCAGGGATTTATGAGGTTGCTGTAATAAATTGTCTTGCCAAATTGTATCTTGAACGGTTGAAATGGATGCCATAATCTAATGCTACAAAGGTATTTCTACTTTTTCAGCATGCCTGCCACCAATCCTTGTATGGTGCACGCTCATGTATGCCAGAGTTGGTGCTGGCCTGTGTATCTAATTTTCCCTGAGTCCAGGGTGTAGACCGGTTTTCCTGGTGTGTCTGTGTGTCAGGGTGATCAAAGGTTCTGATCAATTACAACAATCCTACTACATACATACTTGTCTCTCCATATGGGTCTCAGGGTCCATTATAATCTTAAAGATTGATGAGTAATACTCCCATACAGAAGGGTATGTGCCAAAGGTATGTCTTTAGTATGAGACAAAATACCGTATACCAAAGGGGCCCGGCATAGGTGGCCTTTCTGGCTTCGGGGAAATATCACTACATTTACACTCGTAGGAATGGATATGGCAATACGCCGGCCATGGCACAGCAACATACAGTACTCGTACTGGGAATCATACATACGACTTTCAATCATACCTGGTTCTAGTCTGAATGACTCTCTTTATGGGTGTCAGATGTGATTCTAGTGCACCAGTGAGAAAAATGTTTCCTCCTTCGAGGTAAGATCAGAATGGGGCTTGTAGAGCTGTTATGGTTTGTGCTTCTGGGAGAAAAGCTATCACTATGGACGATAATTTGTTGGCGCTAAATATTTCATGTCTTTTTTGAGATGTTTGTTCTGAAGATGAGGATTGTGTTACTAGCCATCATTGGAATTTGGAGAAGTTGGCCATTTGCAGGATGAACCCTTTAAGGTTAATCAATGAGAACCTTTCCACGCATTTAACTGTTGGGTCTTACGAGCGCTTAGCACACATTCTCTCTTCAGAGGGTTGAGTTTCAAGTATGACTGAGACACAAAGGCTTGGATGCTGGTGAGACATTCTTTGAGTCAGGTGATGTAATTTCTTGATTTTTTTTTTGTGGAGTTACATGGCCCTCTATATGTGGATGCACCTTAGTGTACTTGTCTGCCATGTGTAATCCCAGCGGTTTCATGTTAGTGGATATTGTATAGATTATTGGAAGGATGTTCAGGCCCTGGATTGGAGGGCAGATCTGGAGATGCTTATCTGGATGAGCTGCGATCAGTTCTCCAGATAACATATGAGCCACTAGACAAAGATGCCACAGAAGCACAGAAGCGAAATAGGGTGTTTAGTAGGGTTTCATGATCTATAGTGCTGAAAGCAGATTGATGAGTTACAGACCATTGTTATCACTCATTTGGAGTGCTCCTTGACTACTGGATGGCAGCCATCTTGAATGGGGGTCTGAATTCAGACTTGTCGTCTTGAAGGAGATTGTTTTTCTTCAGTTTTCCTTTGGGATGAGTGTCTGCCTTTTTAATGATCTCTCTCAAGAATTGTAGGTTTACATTTGGTTGGTAGTTGGGAAGGTCATCGAGTCCATACATCATTTCTTCAGAAGGATTAGGATTTATCCTTTCTTAAGAAAGTTGCAAATGAAACATTGAGTAATTAACGCTTTAATGATGTTGAGTGGTTTGAGGGAGTTACTGGATATGGCCAGCATTATTGCTAATGAAATGATGTCTCTTTCTTTTAATGGTCGTTTTACAGTGTTGAGGATGCTAGAGAGGTCCTCGTTGGTGATGGGGTCTAAGTTGGTCCACTTTGATCTGTCCCTGTGTTGTACTTTTGGAGAGATGGCTAGGAGGTGTGTGCTGTCAATGTATGTATTAATGCTTTTGGAATTTGTACAGTGCAAACCTGGCCAAAATGCAGCAAGTTGCTGTACAGGATCAACACATGATTGAAGAGGTAGTCTGGTACTAAGAGCAAAAGTGAACTGTTAATGCATTGTGATATTGGTGAATTCTGATGCTAATACTGGTAGAAGATGATAGGACATTTTAGGGAACCCAGGGGGACTCTGCAGGTGAGAGTAATCTTCTAGGTCCAGAAGGTGCCTATGTGGAGAAACTAGTATCAGCTCCATAGTTAGGAGGAAAACAGTAAAGGATGTTGCCAGTAAATCTCATTCAAGACATAAGGATGAGCATGATGGCGGGGTGATTGACAGTGTTAAAGATGGCTGAGAAGTCCAGTAATATCAGCTGTCAGGGGGCGTATTAATCTGTGGTCATGAGGGCATCATCTACAATGTGAAAGATAGCTGTCTCTGTGCTGCTGTGTGATTTGAAAGCAGATTGTTGCCTGGAGGCAGGGCAATACATGAGGACTGCAGTGCTTGAAGGATGAGTGTATGTGCTGGGCCTCTGAGTGGTACAGTACATAAAGGATATAGTGCTGGCAGTGCACACATGTTAAATGAAAGTGCTGGATGTATGTGTGCCCCTTATTACTGTGCAGTGAGTGTATGCTGTACACAAGCACTGGGTGTATGTGTGCCTGTGAATGGTAAAACACATGAAGGGCCCTGGATTCCATTTTGAAACACCCAGGCCTGCATGACGAAACATGGAGTAGAGGTAGAGGAATCCTTCGGACTGATGTGTGGATTGCTGCATTCCTGTAAGCTGGGCGGGGCACACACTGGGACAAGGCCTCGCCTGTACACTTCAAAGGGTGCTCTTTGATTCTATGAGAGGTGACAAGGAAGGGGCCTAGGCACAACTCAGGAAGGAGATGGGGCTGATAAGAGAATCATATAGAGTAGGGTGGGAGCCCTGGGCTAACGTTTTTATGCACTTATCACTGTGTCTGATACCCAGCTGTGAGCTCTAGTCACTTCCATGGCCTGTGTTGTGGGACTGTCAGCTACTGGGATATCCCTGCTGTGAGAGACTGCTTTTCAAGAGGAAGAGTGGGGAGCTAAACTGTATGCCAGAAGGAGCCGCCTTGGCAAGGCTGAAGCCTTCTTCTGTAGCAGTGTGGTAACCCCGTATGCCGGGGGGGTCACAGTGGTGAAAGACGGCTGTGCAGTAAGGGCTGAAGTCTTGTGCGGCAGTGGTGCAGCAAGCCAGTATCCTGGAGCTACAGTGGATAAATTTGCCATGTTGAGCAGGCTGGAGCCCGTAGAGCAGTGGTGACCCGTAGGTCAATGGAAGCAACAAGTACTGCGATTGGTTCATCCTCGCTGGACAAGTGAGGATGCCATGGGAGCACTGCCACTCAATTGGGACCAAGACCAGGATTGTGGTAGCCACACCCCCATCAGGAGCGTGTTAACACTTGCCCACAGTAGAAGCCTCAGGAAACCTCTAAATTCTACAAGGGAGCGACACTTACCACCTTTTCGTTTATAGAATAACTCTGGTGTGTACACTACCTGTCACCAATTCCACAAGTAAATCCCTTGGGTGGTTTGATTCTAGCAGAAGCCCTGAGCTTGTAGTTGGCACTTTTAGGAAGATGAGAAGGCCAGCGAGTTTGAGAGGGAGCAGCTAAGACTAGCTGGCCGGAAACCAGAGGAGAGGAGGAGAAACAGAGAGTGGGATGAAAAACAAGAGGAATGAGAAAGAGTGCTGGAGAGGGAATGGCAGCCCTTGTGAGAGAGAAACCTAGGATGGCAGCAATGGCCACTCCATCTGGGATGCATGGCTCTACATCCAGTTCAGGCCAGTTTGTAGCCAAGGCTCCAAAAGATGTGCCTGTATATATGGTAGGTCAGGATATTTTGGACTGATTTGTGAGTTTTGAGGTCACTAGTAACGCGCAGGCCTTAAATTAGGTGTCTATGACAGCTGCCTTAATTGAGAGCATGCTATTGGAAGGGACAATCGTCATTGGGAGAATGCCTATGGCAAACCAGAAGGTCAATGAGCAAATGAAGGAAGCTCTCGTTGGGAAGTTTTGACTGATGCCAGCTCAGGACTTGCAGAGATTCTGTGACTGCACGAGAACGGATGGTGTTCCATTTGAAACTTGGATTCATGGTGTATTCCTGATTTGAATGAGTGGGCAAGAGGGATGGAGTGCAAGGACTTTGAGTCCCTTAACCAGTTGATGGTGATAAAGCGACTCAAGAAGGAGTGCTCTACCTTACTGAGGCAAGATCCAGAGAAGCTTGCAGTGTTGGCTGACAAGTGGTTAGTTAACTGGGTCCACAAAGGGCTAGAGCAGCATGATCCTAAGCCAAAGTGGGAGAAGAACTCTCCACAGACTGGCTCTAAACCGGAGGGTAAGAGCCAAGGTCATTCTCATGGGACTCGAGTAGGGCCCAGGAAGAATCAGCATGGTAATGATGTGTTCGGGAAGAGCTTCAGGAGAAGGGAGGAAAGAGGAGTTATTCAAAGTCCACGGTGATGACTTGCTTCAGGTGCCACCAGGTGGGACACTCTAAGGGAGATTGTCAGGTGAAGGAACCTCACCCAGCAACATCTGTGTAAGCAAGCAAGTTACATGTGGGTGAAGGAACCCAAGAGGTCCCTAGTTTTGTATAGAAGGCTGTAAAGAATATGTCACATTGAGATTATTTGGAGGAAAGTCTTCAAATGGAATCTTGTAACCATTTTGTTTTTTGTTGTTAATGCAGGCATCTGTAATTAGAGCTTTCTAGGAAGCTATGAACATCTGAAGCCGACCTCCTACAGGACAATCTTCTTAGGACAGGAATCTGAAGAGGGTCGACTGGAGAGGAATCCTCTTAAATTATAGAACTATGGCAGGAGAACTCACAGAGCAGCAGACTCACAACTGCAGAATACCTGAAATTATTCTCTCATTACTAAACAGAGTTTATTTAGGAATGTGGCTCTCTGTCTGGTTCTCTAGCATGTTCGAAGTCAGAGGAGTAAGTTGGCCGATAGCGGGTATTGAGCCCTGGGGAGCTACAACCGCTCTCGATTCACTAACTTAGACTCTCAAAGAGGTGTGCCACATATAAGTAAAAGATAGAACATACTCACAACTCCTAGTGGGTGAAACTGTCTCACTGACAGAGAAATCAAAAGTCTGTTTTTACGCCAATCCCTTTTACTTCTGTGAGAGGAGTAGGTCCTTCACTAAGAATTTGGGGACGGTAGTTCTTTGATTTGGTGGGATGGGTGTAAATCTGTCTATGGCCGGGGAGGGGGGCCACTTCATAATGACTGTGATGAGGAGGTAATCCCAAGCAAACTCTGACTGTGCACAGCGTAGTCCTCACTTGTCACACAGATTTGAAGCAATGTTCTTCCCTCCTTTACGCCCTAATCATCGCCCCCCAAAAAGGCTGTACAGTAGCACTGCACTCCCACTGGCCTAAACAAGCACAAGACCTAGTATCCAATCATGTTCATGTACTCTTCTGTAGGAAAGAGATTCATAAAATAAGTAATGGTAAAGAGCACTTGCGTTCTCTCGCAGCAAACATGACAACTGCGCAATTTTAATGGACAATGAAAACACCTTCATCTGAAGTGTCCTTCCCGAAAAGTTGGAGTTTAGTATAGCATTCGACAGCAGAGTTGAGATTTCTTCAAGGACAGAAATCAGAGAAAAGGTGCAAATTTGTGGATCTTTATAGTCTACACACAAATGGAAGAAGATGCCTTATTACATTTTTCCAGTGGTTTTGTGTAGTCCTGAATCTGCAAAGTCCAAGCTGATGGGATGGATACTCCATCCAAGAACACAGCAGGGGTGGAAGACCTTACTCTAATGATCACTGAGGACAGATGGATCAGTCGATCACAGTTCACATCAGGCCTCAGACCACATCCTCAATATTCTGTAGGTTTGTAGTGGATGAGCAGTTGTTTTTTTCTGGTATTTGCTATGATAACCCTAGATGTTTAATGGCGACTGCTGCTTAGTGATGCAAAATGTAGCCCTAAAACCAAATTGGATCAGAGACTTTTCCCACACCAATACTGGACTTAATGTAATCGATTTGTCTGGATCACGTGACTTTCTTGTAAGAATTCTGATTTGTAAAGGAGAAGGGTTTTGAATTGTTAGGTGGGTGAAACATTTCATATTGTCGTGTAATCGGAGGACATGATCGGATTTCTGTTTCTGACCATGGAGCAAACATGATTCTCTACATCATCATCTAACTCAATGGAATCCCCATCCACTGCTCTAATGACATCTTTACTATCAGTGTGTAAATGTTGATGTTGCCATTTTGGCACTGTTGTCGGCTAGGTGGAAGGTTGCAGTATTGAGCCTGCAGGACAACAGTGAGTTCCAAAAAGCCATGGTGAGACATCATGGAAGTTAGTAGGGCGAAACACACGTTTTGCCAATGAGTGGTGTGCAAAAATACAGGAGGGATAAAGACTGTTTTGCCTATGAAAAGGCTACTTCCACTGACCGGTCCAAAAATGTGTGTTTCACCCACACTCATTCATGCTTGGCCACGATTGCTGGCGTCATGAAGAACTTTTTACCATCATACATCCTGCCTTCTGTTACTCTTCGGTTCAACAGACCCTCCTATTTCATATTAAACTGCTTGTCTTGTAGTAGCCTCAAAAAGATTGAGCTGCTCGCACGCTGTAGGAGAGTAGTAGAGCATCTGAACCCTCAAGGACACAATGAATACCACCTGCAGAATTTGGAAATTAACAGTGGTGGTGGTGGGAGTGGTTACACGTTTGGCTTAGCGGTATAATTAACGCTGCCAGGTTACCGCCTGCAGTTTCATTACTTCAATAGTAAACACATGACTGGCACCAGTAATTGCATTGCCAGCAGTAGACACGCAAACAGACAACTCGCTGTTATCTGACTTATGTACAGACAGTGATAAAATAATTTTATGATATTACCTCTACTGGACTTATTTTCTGCTTCTTGACCCTTTAATGTAATGTAGTAAACATGGCTGAGGATCTACTGGAAAGGTTAGAAAGCCTTGAGAAATGAAAGGACGAGAACCACAGAAGAGAATAAACATTATATATATTTAGAAAAATGGTAGGCAAGGTGAAACTGCATGCTCAGATTGTATGAACCGCCTTTAATGTCTGTCCCTCAGTAGTCAGTTGTTAGGGAAATTGAGCTGGAAAGTGTACTGTTGTGCCACGCTTTTTTCAAAGATTTCTTGTAGATGGGTGAACCTCCAACTCTCGAGGGGGAGGGCTAGGTCTGTATTATTGGCAGGTTTTTGCTGTGAAACGTAGTATTTGGATTTTTTTTTCTCAAACATAATTAGGAACTTGGTCGTCCTCGGCCGTCCCCCCTTGCCCAGAAGTGCGGCTTGTAGCTTAATATAGCTCCACTTTGAGGGTTATTTTTTTGCGATGGGGGCCTTTGTCCACTGTCTAATAACTGGCGATGAAAGTGCAGCTCCTGTTTCCACGAGTTTAACTGTGATGCGGGGTCGAGTGACGAAGTTAAACCTGCTTTTAAAATTGTAACTCAGGCTCTTAATTAGGGATTACGGCAGACATCTTGCATTCTGCGGAATCGGTTACTGTACACACAATGTCAGATTTCCCCTGTCAATCACGGGTTTTCTCATGGCTCGCTGATCGCATTTTAAACAGCGATTAAAAGCAGCAGCCATGTAATGAGCTCGCCACCTGGCGCAGCGAGCTTTCTCTGCGTGTCACCCCCGTGAAAAGTGTTCAGCGCCCGCGAGCACAGGGCAGGGGGCGGCGGGATGGCGCCGGGGAGGAGAGGGGCCGCCTGCCCTGCCTTACCGTGGTCCACATAATGCGGCGCACTGCGGTTCCCACACCGCCCGACAGCCAGCCGAGAAGCAGGCCGCTGCCACGCAGAGCTTTTTTGTAGAGGTGAACCGATTATTCGAGCACAGCACAAAAATATTTTGATAATTCTGAATGGGAACTATTTAAAGACGTAGGTGCAAGAACCGAGTAAATCTTCCCCCAGAGGGTTACGACCTCGCATGAGGGAATATTTAATCATTTCAGAAATGCACAAAACTCTTTCAGGTTATGCTTGGAAACCTGTAGCTGTTGCAAATTTCTAGACATGGTCCATGAAAAGTTCTGTGAATTCCAGCTCAAGACACTCACTCCCCACCTACAAGATGCGATTTATAAGCACAGAACCTTTTATTCTCAATTCGAAAAGGATTTTGCAACAGGTAAAGAGAGTTCTTACATATCAGAAAGAAAAACATGTCAAATGTATAGTATTTTAAGTTCAAAATTATGATCAAAGTAAGAGTCCCTGTGTAAACGGTGCAAAGAATGTGAACGTTGAAGGTGGGTGCAGCGGGTGAGGTCCTCTGATTTTATAAAAAAGGCTCTGGATTCCATATATATACTATTTATACAGCTGAAGGAATCTCAGACTGTTACTGTATTTCATGCACATGCATCAAAAGATGATTGTGGGTTTGCTTTCTCACTGACAGTTTGAAAGGAAGTGGGCGTGTCCGATAGGTCTAAGGGTGGTGGTGGTGGTGAAGCCTATATTTTCCTTACTGAGTTTCCTGGTTGAAAAACTAGCATGAACATGTAGTCCCTGTACTTTACAGGGGTAGGTTGCAGCCAGGACACCCCTGCCCTCTACATGGCTAAAAACGCCTTGTGCTGTGATAGATGCCCTTTCTGAATGCTCTGAAACAATCATTCAATTTGAGCCGAGTGCACTTCACAGATAAATGGTGCCAACGCTGGTGTACGCCAGGACAGCTACCCTTTAACGTGTATTTCATGTCTTAAGCAAGGCAGATGGTTCTCGTGGATTCTGAGCACCCCTTCAGAGTGGCCCAATACAGTTGTCTACATACCTTTGACTCCCTACAGGTCCAAGTGTTCCATCACTGATGACCAAAGACTTTGTGGTGGACCCATTACGTACTTTGCAGTTTTTCAAGTTAAGCACTGTATACCAAGTGGTACATTCATTCACCATGTCAGAATGTGCATATTAGTACTCCCCAAACCCGCAACTTCCTTTTCCTCATGCGGGCTTCTCAAATCTTTCCTTCTTCATCCTGCATCATCTTGCATAACTTCACAACCTTATAGCCCAAAGCACTTTCAAACTCCTGAAGGATGTGGGAAATCCTTTGGACTTCTGGGTCCTAAACTTTGGAAGGCCTTGAGCCACAACCTGAACTGAACTTGACGTAATTCAGAAAACGAATGAAAAACCATACAAATGGACTTCACACCATAAGGGGCCATCATTAAAGATCTTTAGTCAGGCTCCACCTTTCCAGTCGAACTCTAATAACTGACTCAGTTGACAGACTTACGTTGCACATTCTGTGTATTTACAGAATAGATGCAGCATCCTGAAGTAATTGCCAGAAGACCTGCAGCGCTTTACAAACCTACTTCTGAATAAATAGGTATGGAAATGTCTGTGGAAAGGTAGTATACTTGCAAAATGCACTTTCACCTCTTGGAGCTAGGATGCACTGAATTGCAGCAGAACTGTTTCTTTCTACCTCCTTTGCACCATGAAAATATCTGCACCCTTCCTCTTGGTAACACTACCTGAGAGGGGGTGTCTTCTTAAATTAGTCTAGATACCTCACCAATCAGGACACAAGGATATAGATCGATTATTGTCTCAAGAAAACAATGACTACCATGGAGATCCTTCGCACCAGGTGAGCTGTGTGTTTGCGTGAAACACAGCTGCAAACTTACCTTACATCACAGGGGTCATTAGGTGGAAGCCATCTACGTTTCTCCATCTAACCTGTACAGTCTACAGCTTTTGCCCTTTCCCCATTGAGTTCTTCTGTTGA
This sequence comes from Lissotriton helveticus, assembly GCF_964261635.1. NCBI lineage: Eukaryota > Metazoa > Chordata > Amphibia > Caudata > Salamandridae > Lissotriton > Lissotriton helveticus. Next base: position 443,130,253 of record NC_136063.1, on the reverse strand, counting down.
AAAGTTGTCCTACTGCTGGGGTGTGAATCAGAGACCACCCAAGGGCCAGCTCAGAGGTCCCACGAGCAGAGATAGATTCTGCCTGATTGAGGAGCTCGGGTAGTTCTCTCACACAGGCATTAGCCACCCTGACGGGCCATTGTGACTGGTTGCTTGGTAGCAGTATAAGAAACTTTATTACAGGAATAACTTTTTTTCTGTAAATATGTGTTTTCATGTACTAATTGTGAATTGCAGTGCTTACTGTGTGCAGTTGGTTGCAGGCCCCTGAGTTACCAGAGATGAATGAATGAGTTTGTTTCACCCCCACCCCTCTGCCTCCAACTGTGTGTCCTCGGGTAGTGTCATGATTGCTGTAGGGACTTCTGGGAGGGAGCCTGCTATACAGGACCCTCCTCAAATGCCACGGAGAACCCTTTATTCTTCTATCCCTGTGCCCCTACCCACATCCTGTGTTAGGAATATTTTGCTGTGTAGTTGTCTGTCTCAGGTCCACAACTCGCGTCCAGCTTTGGCTGAAACAGTTACAATACGCAGCTCAGGGAAAAGCCTGAACATTCATCTTTGTCCCTGATTGTCCCATGGCCAGACACATGAACTGAAGACACAAGTCAATATATATACTTATACCATGGACCAAGTACATCAAAATGTCCATAACCTCACCTTGCCCTGCAACCCTCTTGTTCTGTTTCTCTGCAGGTCATGAAACAACTCTATGCTCCAAACGACCCCAGCGGGTACCAAGTGTCTTGTCTCAGGACTTGGGGCCCCAATGCGGCACAGGCTTCTCAAAGTCAGGCTGGTTACTGACAAACATTTTTTATTCCGGACATGCTTTCCTGTGTCCTCTTTGATTATTTCTTAGGGGAGCTAGTGTGCTAAGTGTTCCTTTCACACTCCTTCCCATCGCCATTTACTGTCCAGCCTTCGGCAGGTCAGGAAGTCCAGTGTCCAGATAGGTGGTCAAGGAAGAATGTGGGTGCAGGGTCCTATTGCCCCACCAACTACATGACATCAAGCTGGGGTGAAGTTTGCCTCACAAACTGCCTGCCACATGAAGCGCTGCGTGGAGTGACTTAAGCACCCTTAGCACAAGAGCTCATGAAGAGTCAGGACTACCTGCCACTCAGAAGTGACCACGGACATGACCAGAGCGAGGGATGAGAATGATGGAGAAGTGGTTTCAGTGGCCTACAAATAACCTCGACTATGACATCGATGTATAGGCGAGCCATCCCTTGGGCAGTGACACTGGCAGTGGACTTGCTCACTCCGTCCTTAATGCAGGAGCCTTGTTGCACTCCTACAAGAGAACCTGAAAACACGTTCCAAGCGAAGACCCTTTAGGAACCCACAACATTTACTGTTACGACTGGTTGTTTCTGGGATATTGGAATTAGAATTTTGCTTCGATCTAATGGCTGCTAGACCCTAGGGTGCTCCATAAGATTTCTATTGTGACCGGCTCATTTCTTGTGTAGTGCCCGTGAAGACCAGCCAGAACCAGGCAGACTGTGAGGGGGGATTTTCCAGAACACAGTTGGACCATTAAAGGATCTTGAATCGAGGAACCCCCCCCCCCCGAGTCCCCTCATGAAATTTGACTTTACCAGCTGGGGAGGCTAAATGGTCTTATTCCCAGTGTTCATTGGCAGGACAGGAACCAAAACCTGCTAAATTGCCTTGAACCAAAGAAAACAGATTGTTTTGCTAAACTGACAAACACCCTTACGCAGGCGGCGTGCCCAGGTTCTCGCTGACACCCTCCTCTTTACCACCAAACCTTCTCTCCCACTATCATCTGAGCTGCACTTCGGTATCAGTGAGAGTGTGCAGAGTGGGATGAGGACGTGCAAGGCATGAGTGGACAGGCATAGCAAGGACATGGGTGTGTAGAGAGTTGCAGTGGGTGTGCAGGTAAAGGTTGTTTAGCTCGATGAGCTACAGGCATCGGAAAGGATATGAGCAGATGCAGAACAAAGCAGCTCATGCTCACAGCAAGGTTAAGAGTCTGCAGACTGTGCCTGAGGCATCATAGAGTGCTGCTCGGTGTGTGTCCCAGAGTGCTGCAAAGGAGGGTGGGCAGAGCATCGTTTAGAGCATCGCTTGGTACATGGTATGCAGACAGGGTCGGATTGGGATTAAAAATCGGCCCCGGCACGCTAAAAAAAATTGTCCCACATTTGCATATTGCCTTTGCAAAATACGGGGGGGGGGGTAAAAAATGCACGGATTAGCTTACACTGGTGAAACACACCTGAATAGAAGTGAGGCCACTTTTGCTCTGGCCCCTGCCTCTGCACAATATGCATATGTTAATGGGCCGGCCCAGCGAGAGAAAGGGAGTGACACCTCTGCCCTTTGATAAAAGGGAGGTAATGGAGGCCTATCAACCTCCAGAAAGGTCACTCAGGCACCCACTGGGCCGCTGGAGGCATCCGAGCAACACAGAAACCGGCAAATCGCCCCACAGACTGCTAAAAAAAGCAGCCCAAATGCTGACACTGGACACCGGGCCCTAAGGCAATGCCCGAGTGCCCGCGTTACCAATCCGACACTGTATTCAGAGTGTGCAAAGTACGGCTTGAGGTGGGCAGTAATGTGGCTGAAGGTGTGTGGGGCAGTGCATGCAGTGGGCATGCCGTGGATTCGGTGCAGAATAGCTGAGGATGGTCGAGAACGTGCAGAATCAATATTGATCAAAAATCAGCGGCATGTCAGTTTTTAATTTAAGCCCCAAAAATGCAGATTTAGGAAACCTAATGATATACTAGGAAAACATATAGTAGACGTACACTGACCATGTACTACAGATTACTTTTACCAAAGTGTAAATGGTTTGTTAGCTATTGCATATGTTTCCTGTGTGTGTGTGAGTGTGTGTATGTATGTGTACAGTTGGCCGTATCTGGTGACGTCCCAGCAAACTAACAATTATCTGCTGTTCTCATTCCAACTCTGAACATTGCCACGAATTGTACAGCAAGTATGGAACCCATAAAACGTTGAAAAATGTTAAAATTGTTGCAAGACACCCCGCCACTATGTTGTGACCGTGGCACCCAGATGTAATGCACGCAACCCTCAAAGACGGGCGTAGCTAAGGGTGTAAATAAAAGGGGAAAAGACCACTCAAGGTCTTTCCCGAAATACTCATACCATGGTCTGTGTGCAGTGGATATTGGTTGGGACTGTGGGACACAAGTGGAGGCCCCAATACAACATTTGGCGAAGAGAAGGGCCCTTGAGTTTCACCCGATCTCACGTCCTGCTCGGAGCCTGCAGAGCTCTCCATCAAGCGCGGCCCCGCCCGAGAAACAGTCTGCCCGCTCGTGCTACCACCCGACGCAGCGGCCTGATCCGGCCTCCTTCTTGTAGTCGTGCCAACCTGCAGGCCTGTTTTCTCCATTGTGAGACTTCTACCTCCAAACTCCTGATCCCGTGGGGGCTTCTTGCCCCAGAATGCTGTTCCCTGAGTGTTTGATTTGCTCAAACGCTCCGTCCATCATCCCCTTTTGTATCGCTTTGTTCGTTCCTTGCCTGGTGGCTGGGTGCTGGAGCTCTCCCTGATGCCCTCCAGGAGCTGCTTTGTTCTGAATGGTAGATTTCTACAAAGGCGTACTGCACATGTGCTGAGGCCTACACCTCCAGTGACCCGCTTCAGGCCTGCTGTGCCCTGTCTTCCAGATCCCACACTACCAGGGATATCCGGACCTTGTGTCGGCTCTGGCCTGGTGGCTGTTTTGCCCACATACCACCCGCAGTGTGGGCACCACTAGCCTGGAGCAAAGGAAAGCAGCAATCTAGCTGGCCCACATGCTGAGACACCATACTGTGTTCCTAAGTGAGTACGCACTTTTTTTTTTATTGCCTCCACCAAGGACTTCGCATTTTCCTATGAGTGACTTGGGTGTTTTGACTGACGGAGTGCCCTCATAGCGAATGATGCTAATGCTGGGCGCGCTCAGGAACCACCAGCACCCTCGCATCACCCTTCAATGGGGTTGGGGCCTTCCTACTTTACAGTGAACTGGTGGATTCTGCCACGGCTGCCCAAGATGGAAGACATGGGTGGTTAAGCTGAACAATTATTTTAGGGCAACCCGAGAGACTGATGGTGCAGTAAGCATCATTACGCAGGAGAGGAGATCTACAAGTTGTGCAAGCACCTCTACAAGTTGTTCAAGCACCTCCCCCACACCGGGGCGGAGGATGATTATGAGGCGGCTGTGAGGGCGCTGAACATGCATTTTGACCCGCAGCTAAACCCAGATTTTGAGTGGTTCAATTTGAGACAAGCACCCCAACGTGAAGGGGAATCTATCAATACCTTTTATGCCTGCCTTCTTGCGTTTGCCAGCTCATGAACTGCTGATGACCAGCCGAAAGAGATTTGTGCACAGCTCATTGAAGGATGCCGGTCGAAGACACTGCAGGGCTTAATCCTCAGACAACCCAACATCAGCCTGGAGGACATTCCCATTTTGGCACACTCCCATGACCTCTCTTCGGCAAGGGCAGCTGAGATGGATGTAGCCCTCATGCATGGACAAGGCAGTGGAAAAATGCCTTCTGTCAAAACAGAAATCATGGATGACATTGCAGCCAAGCCAAGGGCTGCCCAAGTGAATCAACCAACACCCTCTGCAGTGGGGGAGTGTAGGAACTGTGGGTGTGAAGAGCACACACTAGAAAACTGCCCAGCTCAAGGGAAACATGTTCCAACTGTGGCAAACTGAACCACTTTGCCAGGGTGTGCAGAGGAGGCCGAAGACACTGTGGTGCCAGAGGGTGCATGTCACTAACGAAAACAGTGAGGCTACTATCCATGACTAAAGCTGGGCATCAGAACCCCACATCCCAATGCGAGTGATCAACCAGCATGCAGGAGGACGGTACCTCTAAGGAGGAAGATGTGTTCCTGAGATAATTCACAGACCACCTTAAGAGACACCAATGGTTGCAGCCAACGTGCATAGTGGAGATTGCCGGCAGGACCATCAAGGCCCTCATCGACACTGGCGCATCAGTAAATGTAATGTGTTATCATCAGTACAGACATCTTTGTCTAAGAGAGCTTATGCCCTCAAATACCAAGATCTACACATATGGGGGACAGACGCCTCTACTGCTAAGAGGGACAATAGAAGTACGAGTCCTATCCAATGGCACAGAATATATTCAGCAAAGTTCCACATCATCGAGGGGGAAGGGGAGATTCTTGTGGGATGACACACAGTTGAAAATCTTGCACTAGTGTCATTTGCCAGAAAGGTACTACAATTTTATTGTATATGAGCTACTGGACTATATTCCTCAGCTGCTCAAAGATTCTGGTGTCTCCGTGCATCTCCAATAAGGCTACATACTGATAGATCGGTCTCACCGGTGTCCCTCAGATACCGGGGGTTGCAGTTTCACCTATGACCTCTAGCTGAAAATGAAGTGGAGAAACTGGAATGACTGGATGTTATTGAAAACATTTCTGGGGCCACACCATAGGTGTCTCCCATGGTAATTGCTGAAAAAACCAAAGCAACCTGGCAAGGTCAGTCTCTGCGTTGATATGCACCTCCCTAAAAAGCCATCAAACGTGGAAGACACATCACAGCTCATCATCCCGGATCATGGCTGATCTTAATGTAGCAGGTGGTTTTCGAAGCTTGACCTAAATCCCAGCTGCCACCAACTAGCTGGGTGAGGACAGTCAATATAAAACAACATTTTCAAGGCACCTTGGCCTACTCAGGTACAAATGCCTTAACTTTGGAATGTTAAAGGCAGAGGTATTCCAGAATTCTATCCGTATGGTCCTGTCTGGCCTAAAAGGAGTAAAGAATGCTAGTGACAATATTCTTATATATTTCACAATGGCAGAAGAACATCACCAGTTCCTGAAAGCCACTCTGAAAAGGTTATCTGATCATGGCCTTACCCCCCATAGGGAGAATGCCTCTTTCTTAAGTCACGCATAGAATTTTGTGGCAGGTTCATCCTTCAACAGGTGACCATCACAGAGCTATTCAGAGCCTTAACGAAACGGAGGCTCGATGGGTCTGTGTGCCAGAAGAAGAAGACGTGTTCAAAAGGATCAAATCAGTGCTCCTGAGCAAAACCATGATGGCTTATTTTGACCCCAAGCACAAGACAGAGTTACATTTGGATGCCAGCCCAATAGGGCTGGGTACCATCCTAACACAAGAGGTGGAGCCCGGAAGATGGGTGTCCCTAGCATTTGCAAGTAGGGTGCTCACACCAACGGATGCGAGGAACATCCAGATTGAACGCATAGTTCTGGCCATCAAATAGGTGTGCAGGCATTTTCATCTGTATGTGTGTGGGAGACCTTTTCAGGTTGTAAAAGATCATCAACCACTAACACACCAATTGAAAGGTTCCATGCCTCATCCTTTCCAGAATTGAGCTGTAGGTGATCCAACTACAGCAATATCATCTTGAAGTGGTCTACCGTCAAGGATTCCAAAACCCGCCTGACTTGCTTTCCTGGCACCCGCCAACCATAGATGAGACCATGGGAACCGAGGGAGGATCCACAGAGAAATATATGATGGGATTGACACAAGGGCATGCCCACAGTCTCTGAGTCTCAGGGACATCAGTCAGGCCACTGAAAGAGATGTAGTGCTGATGAAGGTCAGAGCAGAGCCTGGAATATTATTCTACAGGATGTAAACCAGCGAGGTTGTATGAACAAGGAAAGACTGATGCAACTATGGAGGATCTGGTACGGACTCTGTTCTACCCTCAAAGGTGTGGTGCTGAGACTGTGGCGCATAGTGATCCCGGCAGAATTAGTCCATCACGTGACTGAGCTGGCACATGAGGGTCATCAAGGAGCTGTCAAAACTAAATGCTGAGAATGGGAGATGGTGTGGTTCCTGTGCCTGGAATCAGTAGTGGATTAGTTGGTTCAAAGGTGCGAGTCCTGTCAGGTAATCAGCAGTGCTGAAGCCCCCATGCCAATTATCACAGAAAGGAGGAGCGACGTTCCTTTGGCAAAAAGTTGGCTTGGATTTTGGCAGTTTTCCAGATGGGAGACTAAAATGGTACTAGTGGCTAGCCATCCCAAGTACCTAGTTGTGGAATTAGTGGAGTCGGCAGCTTTCAACAATGTAGGTCCTGCTTTTGACAAGATGTTAGTGCTTTGGGCTTCCAGAGGAGATCAGGACAGATTTTGGCCCACCGTTTCAAGGCAAGGAATTTCGGAAATGTTTGAAACCTCTTGGGATAACACACAGGGCAATCACTCCACAAGGTCCAGAGGTGAATGAAGATGTGGAACGCTTTAAGCAGACTTTGAAAAAGCCCTGAGAATTGCTGTATATGAAGGGCTCAACCCAGAGTTTACCCTCACCCATACAGGAGCACTCATCACTGCATTTTGAGATGCTTTGCATGGGCGATGATGATGAAAGGACGTAGGCGGGATACCATTCCTGTGGTTACCACTCGACTACGTCCCCGATGGATTGCAGTGCTGGAGGAAGAGCAACAATGACAAAGCGAGCTGGTGGCAAAGAGCCCATTCGCAAAACTTTGGTCCTGGGGATGTGGTGCTTCTGAAGGATCGCCAATCAGGCTGGAAGTTTTGCACTCCATATGAAGCTGGAACATGGGAGGTTATGAAAGTGAAAGGTACAATGATGATTGTTAAACGAGTGGAGGAAACGGTGACGAGGAATGTGGCGTGGTTCAAAAAGGTGAATAACCCCATCATTGGGAATGAGATGGAAGCTGGTGATCTGAGCGAAGGCAACAATGCCACTAAGAAGCACTGCCTTGCTCCACCAAGAAGTGAACCACGGGTGGATCAAGAAGGGACTGGTAGCCAGATGTCAAGTGAATGCAGTAAGGTGATGCAGGAGAGGTGTCACAAAGCCAACGATCCAGTCGGCATCCGAATCCTCAGCGAGCCAACAGCTGAACGACTTTGTGTATGAACTGTGATTGAGCAACTCAGAGAAAAGTGGGAAGGGGATAAAGTGTGCAACCCGGCCACTACGTTGTGACCGGGATACCCAGATGTAATGCATGCAACCCTCAAGGCTGAGGGTATAAATAAAAGGGGAAAAGACCGCTCCAGTTCTTTCCCATAAATACCATACTGTGGGCTGTGTGCAGTAAATATTGGTTGGGGCTGTGGGACACACGTGGAGGCCCCAACACAACAAAAACCAGCGTCCTGTTGAGCTGCACAAGACAACGCTTTGAAACTGGCTGGAAAGAATTTGCTTTGATCCTTTCAGACCGCGATTGAAAATGTGTGAGGATGTGTTATGTGTGGCAGGTTTATTCACCACCTTGTAAACTGAAAGCCTGGTAAAAAGACAGCTGTGGAAGATTTTATGGAAACCACTCAGCCTTGGCCGAGGCACACAAACATGGAATACAGATAGGCTTGAAAGCACTCGCATATGGTTTGCTTCCTCTGACACAAAACTGGAAAATAATGCACCTTCCTACAGTTTAAAATACAATTTAATGCTGCCAAAATATAATTCAATCGTATTTTGCATGTGCTGAACCCTCTGTACAACAAGGGAAACTAATTGATCTTTTGGTTATTTTATGTTTAGTTTATGGGACTGATAAATGCCTACTACTTGTAACACAGATGGGGTACACCCCAGAATACTGAAGGAGCCTAGAGACCTGCCTGCATTGACACAGCCTTGTTGTATCCTTCGCCTGAAACAGTTGTGTCTAAAGACTGCTTCAGGGGGTTGCAGTTAAAGGGACGTAGTCTGTCCCCAGTGGTGTGACAACTGACTAGAATCTTATGAAAGAGAGATTGGTTTACCCTGTTAGAAGAAGACCCACGAGAGGCTGCACAGTGGCTATATTCTCACATTTGATTCATCCCTAATATGTGCAAATAAGAAATTGAAAAATGCTTCAACAGATGATCTGGTTTAAAGGTGCCCCCTTACACTGCAAAGTGGGCAAGCCTAATAAATTAAAATATAAAACAGTTGCAGGTAATGAATAGACTATCCAGGGCAATTGCATGTACCAAGGATCAGAAAATTGTTAAATTACTTGTTCTGAAAACCTCCGCAAAGAAAGAACTTTTAATTGGAGCAACTGGGGATCAAATAGCAGGCTTTTTCAGATTAGCAGTATAGCATCGAGCAGCAATAGCCTAATATCCAGTGCGAGGAGTTCCAAACTCTTGGTGGACTTCCAGTGAACCAATGCTTTAGATTTTTGAATTTCATAAATCGTGGTGCTTCATGTAGGTTAACAGTGCATTGGCCGCAAGAGATTAACAATTTTTGGTAGTTGTTCAATGTGTAATTAACACTGGCTTGAGGTTGTTCCTCACTTGTAAAGGGAGCCACTTCAGAGAAACCAGATTAGGCGCGGTGTGGTTGTACTTTCTGGTGCCTGTGACTGCCTCGATAATAACTGAGAATGCTACTTTGACGTGCAATTTGGGAATTCCTATGGGTAGCAGGCCCGGATTGGGAACCCAAAGCCGCCCTGGCAATGTTGACGGACCAGCCTCCCTGCTGCTTTTGTTACTGGGGATTGATATAGTAACACCACAGCAAAACCAGCCCTTAGTAAAAAAAACGGCCCGCCACTGTAAAATCGGCCCCCACCCTTCCAGCCTCCCGGGTAAATGCCCAATGCCCGCTATGGCCTGTCCTGTCCTGGTGGGTAGGGAGTTTCCATAACCTAGTCTTAACTACATGAGACACTGAATTGATAGCTTGACGCCAGGATGCAGAAGAAAAGGTTTGATACCAGAGAGGAGTTGCCATGCCTCCTTGGTCATAGCATTATTGTGCGCTTAAAGGTAATTTTTTTTTTTTTTTTTTACTGCGGAATGAGATGGTTGTAGACTATCAAGACTGCCTACTCTTGATTCCCCCATATGCCTCTTTCTTCTACCACTGTGCACATACTGTTTCTTTACCTCACTGCTGTAGGTTTTTTTTATCTAAACTTTCACCCTTTCTCACTGTTTTTGTATTTTTCTGTTTGTCTCTTTCTGCCTTTTTCTCGTTTGGTCTCCTCCAAGACAGATAAACAAAAAGACGTAGTACCAGATTATTGTGGAAAAATATTGTGCAGTAAAAATATCGTAATAAAAGTACCAACTACCGAAATATCATGCTGTTAAGTCTATATAGGTAACTATTATATTTATATTGGTGCCTGAGCGCCTGCCCATGCATTCTGCAAGCATTCACACATAGAGTGCCTGTCGAGGGCATATGACCAGGCTGCTGCTTCCAATATCTTCACTCAAAGACTTTTTGGGCATATGCAGTTGCCCTCCTGCTCTTACAGCTAGATTCATCAAAGACCCGTTTTGCGAGTCTTTAATAGCGATTCATAAGGAATCGCTATTAAGGACTTGCAAAACGGGATTCATGTAGGAATTGCAAAAAATATTGCGATTCCTACATCTTCCTTATTTGCGATTAGCAATTTGCTAATCGCAAATAAGGATGCGATTTCAAGGGTGCCAGGGGTGTCCAAAGGACACCCTGTAGCACCCCTGAAAAGCAAATGTAGCCAGATGTTGCGCACACACATGTCCAAAGGACATATGTGTGTGTAACATACCAAAGTGCATTTTTCTGAGTTTTCGCTATTTACCACAAAGTCTGACTTCATGGTAAATAGCGGCCAGAAATTGCGAATTCGCAAACTGAAAATGGTTGATGAATTGCATTTAAGGAATCTCAAATAGAGATTCCTTAAATGCAATTCCTCGCAAATATGCGATTTCGCAATTAGCGATTTTTGCATTTGAGATGATGAATCCCAAATGCAAAAATTGCACTCGCAATTCTCAGAATCTGGCCCTTTGCGAGCCGAATTTTCTTTGATAAATCTAGGTGCAAGTCCTTTCTCATTGGAAATCCAGTTAAATGATCAGGTAATATATAGAAGCCAGGTAACATGGTAACAAAAATACTCTTTATCAGAGTGATACCATTACCTGTAGTTCATCAGTTTCCTTCACATTTCAGATTTCCCTTTCCTTCCTCAGTTGCGCTCTCAGTGCAAAATGAAATCTAAAACTGACCAGCTACATTGTGAGGTTTAGGTGTGTGTATCATCAGCAATGATGCACTAGAAAATATGAATTGTTGAATTAGACAGACCTCGAATAGTAAGTGTACAAAAATAAAAGTCATACTTAAAAAGAAACAGGTAAGCTAAGCTCAGCCATTTTCAGCTACAGGCAGGCGCCCGCAGACCTGGAGGGTAAAGCAGCACTCAGGGAAACCCAACAGACTTTTGTTCTGAGGGTTTAGACCCCCAACAAAAGCAGTTTCTTTATTTCTGTTGCTCTCCCAAGGGAAACTAAAATGGAAAAGTTACTAAACACAGTTGTTAATTTAACGGTAGCAGCCCGCGGACTCCTTCATATTACCAATTTATTGGCATTCTGAGACTGAGAGTGGAAGGTCTGCAAACCATGCAAAGCTTTAATATTTTCTAAAGCTAGGAAACCCTGCAGGGACGCATCGCCTGTTCTGTCTCAGCGCTCCGCCATTACAAATTATTAGCCATTGCAGTAGTTTGAAGTGATGAGCCATACGAAAGCGGCCTGTGTTTCTCACGTCTAATTGGTCAGAAGTCTGCATGCAACATTAATACAGAGCCCATACACTGCTATGCATTCAGCTTTACCAATGGTAACATCTTTCGACGTTCCAAAGCATACATACTGTGTTAGCTCTGGGTATGTGCTGCTGCTACTCATCCTAGGGTGCATAAGATGACATGTCCTCTGACAGCATATGGGCACTCAGACTCTTTGCAGAAAGGGGCCTATTGCTTCCAATAGACATTCCCAGATTATCAAGCGAAACGTGAATATTGACTTTTAATTGAACTTCCAGCTTTTTTCATCCATCACAAAAGGATGAGCATGTTGTGAGTCACGCGGCTGGAATTCGTGGAGCGCTTGAGGTGAAGGTGATGAAGGATGCAGGTGGGTGACTTTAGATCCTACCTCCACTCAAGCTGAGGGAACGAGAACTGCCTGGATGGAAATTGAAAGAGCTATTCTTCTCCAGCACAATGATCCTTTCAAGCAGCGCTGCGTTGCTCTGTATTGAATGTCTCTCGGATAGGGTCTACCGTGTCTGTCCCCCGTATCCAAAGGAGCAGGCTAGCTCAAGTCGTTTGTTTGCAGCAGCCTCCGCTACAAGCCGAGAAGCGGGCTCTCCGGGGCAGGCTTTGCTGACCGCGGTCCCTCTCTTCTAAAGTGCATTTGTAGTAAACAAATTGTGATCTTTGTGGTACCTAGTATTTTTGCCTGTTACTCCACATTGAAAAACATGCACTGTTCGTTTGTTATCTGCCTGATTGAATATTTACGGTAATGTACAGAACATACTGGCATTATTTTGCCGATTTTTGATACTTTAGAGGGATAGGTGCACACTGGTCAGCAATTCAGATCTACTAAGCATAGGATCAAAGCACAGATGGGTCTAGGAACAGGGAATTCTGGGTGCCTGCTGATGGTGTCATCAGTATGGAGGTGCCATATTGCCCTAAAGATGACACAACGGTCCTCTTGCCAGGAGAAGAGATGGCAAAATGTCAGTTTTTTTTATCTTGGCAAAAGTCTTTGCATTGTCCTGCCAAAAAGGTATAGCACTCAGAAAAACAAGGCCTAACTTCCACCTACTCAGATTTTGCTGGCTGCTGAACCCATTCCTCATAGCCTGTGTCGCATCCATGAACTTCCCATATTTTTATAACCAAATGTTATTGATTTTTTCATTAATACACAGCTGCATCACACATTTGAAATAACATCCCACTTGTTCTGATCACATGGCACCGACCCCCTTCCAAACACATCATGCATTTATGAAGGTAATTCATAGTGAGCACACCAATTTTCCCATTTCTTTGCATGCTTTTGAGGGCTACATTGGTAGCTAACACCAGTCAACACCCCTCCGCCACACCTCTAGGGAGGGGGCCTCCGGGCGCCTTCAGCAGCCGGCAATGTCCCGTTTGGCCATAAGGATACCACCCCAATAAAGCTCCTCTCAGAACAAGATTCTCCAATGCCCAATAACACCTCCCGAGCGCCCAGCATATTAGTATGTTGCAGGACCACCGACATATCCTGTGTCCCTGAACTTCCCATATTTTATTGTAATTGGAAAAGCAAGGAAACTGAAAGACAACACCAGATTTGAAGCAGCTGACACAGGAAATTAATTAGGGTCTGCATCTTGAAGAGGTACAAGTCTCCGGAAGCTATGAAATATAGTTAGTTGAAAAAACATGTGAGGGATGGTGCTAAATAGAGCACCATCTCTTACTTGATCTAAGTGGACATGTCATCAAGTGCTCTTCCATAGAATAGATCAAATATAGCCTTTCTTTTCTATTTTTACACATAGTTGTATTATTCTCGGCTTTGCGAGCCACTTCATTTGCAGGCTTTTTCCATCTTTTCAACTAGAATCTGGAACCACAGCCCTGCATCCAACAAGACCTCCCTAACAATGCTCAAACTGAGGAAAGAGTTGAAGACACACTATTTTAAATAACATTACATCACAGTGCCATAAAGTTCACAAACAAACTACCTCGCCTATCACTTGTTGACTTTCTGCTTACCCTGTACGGCTTTTCACTGCTTTATGGCTTTGTTCACGCTATAGAAATACCACATCCATAGCTACATAGATAAATTTGCCCTGGAGGCAGCACTTAATGGTATTCTATTATGGGAAATCCTATCATCTTCGGGTGAGTTCACCAACGCTGGTGAGACCCTCGATCGGGAGGTTCTAGTTTTGCCAGTCATGTAGTAAGTCACTAGACCAGAGTATGTCTAACTGATTGGATTAATCCCAGTTGGTAGAAACTAACTTTTGAACACCAAAATTGTCCAGACTAGTCCATTGTACACCATGCCTCACATAGTTGAAAATGGAAGTGGCTAAGTCTCAAGACATCCAATGGTGGATTACCAAATGCAGATAGGATCACATCAATGAAAGGTTTGAGGGAACCGCCCATATTCACACAGAATAAAACTAGAATGGCAGAGTACTTTTAAGATGCACAAGTCAAAGCAACGGAGGGTGAGTTGTGCAATTTCATCAGTCATCAGGCGTGTGCCTAATAACGAGACAATGGGGGACATAGCCAGAGTTCTTAATATAATATTGCTTGGATTTCCAGAGCATAATGAGATTGTCAGTATCTTCCGATCAGGCTTCCATTCCAGCCTTGGGATTGCAATGACAATGCTCGATGGTGTGGACAACTTGTTAAATATAGTGTGTGGAGAGAGCATTGTAATCATGACATCGCGTAAACTTTTGGCCATGGTTACAGCTGGGGAACCTTGAAATAGTTGAGGCCAAAATTACCAATTGCCTATTTTCTAGAAAATATGGGGGCAGCTGATATCTAATAGGTTAGACCAGTAATAGGAATCCAGCAGCAGCGGGAGTGTGTGAAGTACATAGGGAACTTTTAGCTGGGCAATGGGAAATAAGGTATGATGGGAAGAAAGTATGGGTATGCTTAGCTTGTCCAATCTAGAATGTTCACACATATAGAAACATTAACCTGCTTATAGGAAAATGCTTTTGGGGTGTGCACCCAAACAAGGACACATTATCTCATTGATAGGGATATGACGTATAGGGAAGGTTTTGAGTTGCGTTTATGTTTACTGTTTTTTTCTCTTGACATGGTACACTAGTCCTGATACCTATAATGACTCCTGTATGTGTAATATACCCTGTGGAGAGGTGGGTGGCCATTGAAGGCTGAAGAAATGCTTGAGCCAGATGCCTGGCTCAGTTCGAGGTCCCCTTGGATCCTCGAGTACAAAACAAATTTAGCTTTCATATGACTTCTACCGGCCACCTGCACTCTATGGTCATGCACAAGAAATAATAATAAAGAATTATCCTTTGATGTAAAACAGGAGAGAGAAAGGGATACTCACCTATGGGCTAAATTGCACAATGATAAACCAGAAAACCTGGGTTCAACCCAGGCTTCCCTGCTTGACCAAAGTGTGTGATCCTAGGTAAATATTTGGGGGCACATTTATATTATTTCAAGCAATGTGGCGCAGCAACAGAGATTGCTGCGCTGCATTGAATGAACGAAGATAGCAGAAATGCACCATATTCACATAGATATGGAGCATTTCCACTCTCTTCTTGCACTGGCTGCAGGCACTCCTGAGACATTCTGCAAGGGTCCCTGCTTTATTAGCACAATTGTTTTGTGCAATTAGGCACATCTTCCTGCACAACAACAAACATTATAGACATATTAATCTTTCTATGTGTGCTAGCACACATGGCAAGAGAAAGTAAGGAGGAGAAATTAAGATATTTCTCCTTACACCTCTGTCAGGTGGCCGCACCATTTTGGCACAAACCCAGGCTTACAAGTTCTTGTAAATGTATTTTTGTATAAAAATACATGACTACATGCATAGGAACGCCCATCCTGCACCCATGTAACTCTCCTACCCCATGCAAAGTAGCGCAAGGGAGCATATATCACTGCCTTGCTTTACTTGGTTTTTACTCAACCAAGCAAAGCCATGAAAAGTGGCTTTGCGTGGCTCAGTAAATGCCAAGTATTATTTTGCTTCAGGTATGCGCCACAAAAGTGAGACAGCCCCAATGCAAAATCATAGTAAATCTGGGCCTAGATTTTACTGGGCCTCCTTTTTCTTAATTTTTGCATATGAAAGCATCTTGAAATGCACAAATGTGTGCGCTGTACAAAAACATCTCTTGTGTTTGATTTAATAGATTATTATGGTGTTCCATGTATAATAAGAATCTAGGCCACATCTAGGGTCCACATAACCACTGACTTGCCTCTCTGTGCGCTAATCACTTCGTCGCAAGGGTGCTGGTTGAGGGAGGCATGAATGTTTCTAAGTTCATGTTTAAAATCTATCACATTTAGTAGATGCCCTTCAATGCAGTGATACAATGTGATGTAGTAAGGTCAAACGCCTCCACATGTTAAAGAAATACACTTTTTTAAAGTTTGAAGCAATGTAATGTTTTTTTTTGCACACTTTACGTGCCAAACATTATCAGTGTACGGAAGTGCTTTCCTGATAGAGTGTTTTAAGCAGGGCCAAATGGCATATTTTAAAGCATAATTTTCAAATATTTAGTCTGAAAGAGGTAGGGAGAATCCTCTGGTCTATTGCAGTACTTCAAGCTGACCACACTACACAGGAGCATTTCTTCCCAGGTCGGTAATTGTAAGAACACTGTGCACCAATATAAACACTGGGTGGGCAGCATACAGACATTTGTGTGACACCACTTAAGGAGAGGGTGATGCAGCGTGCCACTGTCCTATGGAAAAAGTGATGGATATAAATGTTATGTCTGGAGAAATTACTCCAGGCTAAAAATTGTTGGGGTAATTTTGAATGTGGCAGAGCAGGAGCCCTGCTGTAACCTGATGGGGCTCCTGCCTGATAAGCTCACAGATCCATCACCCTTTTAGAGATGGGGAACATAGCTGCAATATTGGCCCCTGTAACAAAAGCAGCAGTATTTAGACGGGAGTGGTGGTTTTCACTAATGTCCCCCTTCCCCCTTCCCTCCCATGGGAGCTGTTTGCTAGGGCCGGTTTTGGTTCCCAGTCCGGCCGTACCTCTAAGGTTCCATCAGCTGAGTTTCATCATGCTCTACCAGTGATTACCTTTTCCCACTGGCACATCTGACACAGGGCCACCAGTTTTAGTACATCAAAAGGTCCGTCTTATGTAAGGCGGGCCTTCTGGCGAACATTTGTCCAGCCCCAAACTGCATGTCTGTCCTAAGAGTATTCAAAGTAGCAGGTATGCGAGGATTAAACTCCCCTGATGTTTGCAAATATAATTATCTGGTCCTAAAGAAACAATGATTCTAGCATAGGTGCAATGCAAATGGGAAAACAAACATGTTTGCACCATTATGAATATACAGTTTAAATAGCAGCCTTGGATGATGTGTATGAGGGCTGCATATCACTGCATTAATCTGCATTATTCTCTGCAAATTTGAACTGACCATCGACCACTGCTTTTGTGTCTAGCAACATGATTGCTTCCCTGCAGGTGGCATTGCGTATGCACAGAGCAGAGTCGTTTAGTACCACGAGATCCTCTATTGAGTGGAGCCTCCACACACCTCTCCTATTGTTCGGCTCAGAGCTTTCTCTCTTGTCGCTGTGAAGTACCACAGCGATGCATGGAGGCAAAGAGAATTTAAGTAGAGTATCTCGCTACTCTTTCTAGCTCCTCCTCTCTCCATGTACAGTTGCTCCCTCATCTCAGATGCCCATCTCCCCATAGCCAAAGCGGTCATCTTCAGCTGCAGAAGTTGAGGCCAGCAGCACTAACTCGTACTTTTCCTCTGGACGAGACATAGGATATCTCAACTCACATAACTCTGGGAGAGCGCTGAGCATAGGACGATCACTCTGTGATCAAGTCCCACTTTTCCAAGCCTTGAATTCTCGTTGGCTGGTCAGTGAGTTTAGAAGCAGAGACGGAATGGGTGCCAAGGAACTTTCCTACCTGAAGCAATGAAATTCAGCACCTGATCTTGGCACCCTCCACCGCAGATATGAGCTGTGCATGTTGGGTGGAGGCAGAAATGAAAATGCCAATCTGAACAAGCATAGTCAAAATACCCAGATAAAGCAAGACACACAAGATATGACCTACAAAACACATAAGGAACTGCTGTTCTTAACTCACTGCGAAGCTTCTAGCATGTGGAGGCGGGCCCCAAGCATTTTAGCGAAGCAGCAGGCACTACTCGGGAGGCCTTCAGTATAGTAGAGCCTGCCCCTTGATTCTGGCAGCAAATAATCCCTTCTCCATTTTTCCTCCTTTCTTCAAGTCCACATTAAGATGGTTCTACTACGTTCTTTCCTCTCAAAACCTAAATCTCTACACTCCGGTGTGACATGGATCTCATGGCAGGGGCGGCCTTAGGCATGTGCAAGCTGTGCACCTGCACAGGGCCACCAAACCCCAGGGGCCACCACCCCAATATATATCCTTAATATAATAATCCTCTGAGGATGGATACATATTTGCGTGGCGGGCCCTGGCAGGGATTTGGCAGCCTCCGGCTCTGTTCCACTTCCAAACACCTTCCTGAGCTCCGGGGGGGGCTCCACCCTGCCCGGACCCCCTCTTCCGGGTCCCCCTACCTATGCTCCTTGCCCAGGGCCTCCATGAGCCTAGAGCCGCCCCTGCTCATGGTTATCCTCTTGTCTGTTCAGTACCTTTGTGAAGTGTTCACCCGGCGTAAACAATAACTTCGAGCTACATTGTAAGACATATTGAGACGCACCCAGAATTTTATCAAGAGCCTCTGGTTAATACAGCAACCTATGATGTCACCAGTTGACAGTGGCAAACTATGGTTTTGTTGGACAGGTGCTTATATTTATCATGTTTTACCTAGGTGTTTATGCAATTAAAGCAAAAGATCAGAGCATACACATCGCAAAAATTTGTATGTGGGGGCACAAGTAAAGGAACTATAACTGTTCTGAATCTTCTTAGATGTGTCTTACAAGGAAGTTGCTAAGTTGATCTTCCCTGCTCATGGGTCTATGATTGTCAGGTCCTTCTTCAATTCTCGGATTGACTAATGCAAATCCAATGTACGTCTGCATTCCAGAAAAAAACCTGAGCTGACAACATCAAAAATACGTGTAAACGGGGGCGTGGCCAACTGCCGAGCATGGCGGCAGCTTAACGAGGGAGCTCCGCAGGCACTAACGGCCTGACCACATATCCGTAGTCCCATCCGTGACATCGCCCGCTCGAAGGAGCGACATCGGCTGGGGGTAACCAGCGGCACGCACCGACCCGCTCCCGGCAATCGTCAGAGGCCGGGAGGTGCTCCGATCAGGGGCGGACTGCTGCGGCCTTTCACTGCCCGGCAGCACCGGGCTGACGTACTAGGCGGACCCGGGCGGAAGTGCGCCCTGGGCGGCTGAGGCGCACTGACTTCACCCGGCACCTGCGGACACCCGGTGAAGAGACTCGCGCCGGCGCTCCCTGCTGCCAACCTGCACCCCTTGGGAGAGCGACGTCGGCTGCCATACCCCGGACGGGCGGAACGCCCACACAGGAGAGGACATCCCTGCTCCTCAGCGGCGCCATCACTGGGGAAAGAGAAGGGCTGACACCGCCGCCCCGTCTGAGAGGTGAGACGGCAGCGCGCCCACGGATCCGTGCTGAGGCCACTGGCTTCAGCCCTCCTGGGGGGCTGGTGCTGAACATTGTCCCGTGGTCAGCGGACACTACCCTGGGCACTGCGGCTCAAAACGCGGCGAAATCCTGCCGCTATTTACAAGACGCCACCTGTCCTGGGGGCACAGAAGACACCACGAGGCACGGAAGGTACACGTGCTGTAGCGCGCAGAGGAGCAAAGTACACACGTGGGGAGCCGCACGGCACGGGCACGGGCACAGATCCTCTACGAATGCACCCCATCAGTCACAGTGAACTAGAAGCCTGTAACTAACGGTGCAAGGGACTGCAGGCGGTGGGAATCCTGAAGGGCCGCGCGTGGCGGTCTGCGTTGGACATTTTTAGGGGTCCGGGTCGCACGACAGAGAACGCGGCGCCATGGCAGGCAAAGGCTTAAGGAATACGACGACGCAGGCAAAACTTGATAAATTTACATATGGTCAACAAAGCCATTCTCAGGGAGGCGGGCGCCACTCCACTGGTACTCCTCCGGACACAGAAGGGGCGAAGAAAGTAACCCTGGAGGACATTATGAAAACGCTCACTGATGTACAGGCGACGGTGGGCACTATTTCTTCCGAAGTAAATTTGCTGAGGGCGGACTTTAGGAAGATGTCTGAAAGAGTGTCTCAAGTGGAAGTGGTCACAAAATCTCTCATTGAAGACACTTCGGACCTGCAGGTGGCGATGGAGCGAATGGAAAAGGTCGCGAAGCAACTACAGGACAAGCTGGATGACCAGGAAGGGCGCTCCCGTAGAAACAACGTACGCATCCTGGGCCTTCCGGAGTCGGAAGGGAAAGGCGCCATGGACTTGTATGTAGAAGACCTTATCAAAAACAAGCTACAACCAAAGGGCCTGTCCAACTTTTTCTCTGTTGAGAGGGCGCACCGGGTCCCTGGAGGTACGGCCAAACCGGGAGCAACGCCGCGGCCTGTCCTGGCCAGGCTGTTTAACTTCAGAGATAGGGACGCCATCTTGCAGGCAGCGAGGGTCGCACCGCCTGTAAAAGTCCAGAACTCGACCCTGGCCTTCTTTCCGGACTATACGGCGGATGTGGCTAGGCGCAGAAAATCATTCACTGAAGTAAAAAAGACGCTACGCGATAGGGGCGTACCCTACTCGATGCTTTTCCCCGCCAAATTGAGGGTTGTGGCCGAGGGCAAGACATGGTTCTTCGACACACCGGAGGTGGCACGAGAATGGCTGGATGGATGGAGGCAGGTGGGCCAACCCCAACGTCCACACAGGGACCGCCGGAACCAGCGTAACGAAGGAACGCCGGAATGCCGAACCAACAGCCCTACAACTGAAGAAGGAGCCGCAGGGCAGGATTCGGATCTAGAAAGAGACCCTCTCGGCTCGGGACAACCTGCTAGGGGCTGAATGACTGTGATACATTTGGATCGACAAATCTGCTGCCGTTGGGACCTTGTGGCTGTTGGAGCTGAGTAGGGCGGGCATGGGCCGATGCCTGTGGGGGACTCACCGACCCCACGAGCAAGTAAGATAGTTAGGGATGGGACTAAGCACTCTGCCAAGTTGGGGATGCGGGCGGGTCATCGTCCGTGGAGCAGGGGAGCAGGGAGGGGGTGGGGGGGGAAAATTGTACTGTTATTGTTATGGTTATCGTTATTGGTCCTCACTACTTCCATGAAGAAAACGGTCACACTGTGGGCCATCCACATCGGGCACACAGGCCCACGTCATTCCTTACAGATAGCGCCACATAGCCGCACGTTGGGGTCACGGGCCTTCAATACGGATGGCAAGGCGAACACAAAATGCACCCACTGAGGGCGCTCCCGCTCTAACAATGGTGCCCCCACTGAAACTACTTACGTGGAACGTCCGGGGATTGGGTGATAAAATAAAAAGGGGTTTGGTAATGCACACCATCAAACGCCACGGCCCTGAGTTGGTTCTACTTCAAGAAACACACCTGACAGGGAATACATGCAAGGCTTTAAATAGACGTGGATACACCATGGCAGTTCACGCTCAATTTACTACGGGCTCCAGGGGCACTGGGATACTTATTAAGAAAAACTCGCCCTTTCTGGTCCGCAGCCATAAGGCAGACGACCAGGGACGCTTTGCGGCGATCTCTGGTCAATGGGAGGGGAGAACCTTTACTGTGGTGTCAGTATACATCCCCCCGGCGCTGCACTCTACTGCGCTGCCGGCACTGGGGCAGTTTCTTCTAGAACTTCCGGAGGGGGACATAATCATCGGGGGGGACTTCAATGCTATAACAGATCCCTTGCTAGACACTTTTCCAACACGGGACCGCCCGAGAGGGGCCTCTGCTCTTCCCAGCTTCCTGAACGCAATGGGCCTCACGGATGCATGGCGTCAACTCAATCCCACAGCACATCAATACACGCACTACTCCTCCTCACATAACAGCCTCTCACGTATTGATTTCTTCTTTCTTTTGGGGGTAGGTGTAGGCTCCATTGATAAGCTGGAGATTCTACCCAGGGGCATTTCAGATCACTCCCCGATATCACTACATCTTACCACCAGAGAGTCAAAGCGCGCCAGAATATACCCGATTTATCCCAACTATCTACAGGTCCCTGGGATCAGGAAGAAACTTAAGCTAGCCACGACACATTACTTTACCGAAAATGCAGGAACAGTCTGCTCACCCTCGGTACTCTGGGAGGCGTATAAAGCGGTTTTACGTGGAGCTGCCATAGCGGCCATTGCTGGGCATAAAAAGGACTCCAGAACAGAACTTACGAATTTAGAGCTGGCGCTTGGCGCGGCGAACAATGCTCACATGTCAGACCCCACCCCGGACACTACTCATACATTGCACCTCCGACAGCAGCAATACCAGGCTCACTTGACAACAATCACTAAGGGTCACTTAGCTCACACCGCACACCGAGTATACGATGTGGGAGACAAGGCCGGAAGGATGTTGGCATGGCTAGACAAACGGGGCGGCAGTAATAGAGGGATACAGAGACTATACGACAGTGAGGGCCAACTACAGACACACCCGGAACAAATAGTATGTGCCTTGGCACGCCACTTTCAGGGGATATACACCCCGGAGCGGTCCGTCACGGAACGGGAGGCGATGGCCTCGATTAGTCACATTGATATCCCAGAGCTTTCCAACGAAACACAGCTAGAACTAGACGCAGACCTGACTGAGGACGAGATCCAGTTGGCAATACAGGCACTGCAGTCAGGCAAAGCGCTAGGACCCAACGGCATACCTGTGGAATGGTATAAAGCGACGGCCTCAGTGCTGGCGAAACCCCTGTTAGATATATACACTGAAAGCGTAGAGAAGGCGATGCTCCCGCTCGACCAGCGCACAGCCACGATCGTGGCCATTCCCAAGCCAGCTAAGCCACCAACTGATTGTAGCTCTTACCGACCCATTTCCCTACTCAACATTGAAGCAAAGATACTAGCGAAACTCCTGGCCGGTCGCCTAACTCAACACCTACACACCTTGATACACCCAGACCAGTCGGGTTTCATGCCGCACCGTAGCACGGCGCTGAACCTACGGAGACTGCATGGGGTGATGGCACAGGCGCATCTTCTTACAGACCAGGCAGCGATAATTTCCCTGGATGCTAGGATGGCGTTCGACCTGGTTGAATGGGAATATTTATTTGCTGTACTGACCCGAATGGGCTTCGGCCCAAAATATCTTGCATGGGTACGGCTACTGTACACGTCGCCAGTCGCACAGGTGGTTGCGAATGGTCACATCTCACCGCCATTCCCACTGGGGCGGGGAACCAGACAAGGGTGCCCGATATCGCCCCTTCTCTTTGCACTGGTGCTGGAACCTTTGGCAATTCTGCTCAGAGCGACGCCGCTGTTCCGGGGCATCTCCTGGGAGGGAGGATGGGAAGACAAAGTCTCCTTGTATGCAGACGACATGCTTATTTACATGATCAATCCTACCGAAGGAGTCCCTGCCCTATTGGCAATATGCGATGAACATGGCAAGGCGTCGGGCTACACCCTGAATTGGTCCAAATCCATCTTATACATACTCCGGGGCCCGGCCCCTTTGTTGCAAGACGACTGTCCCCTAAAGATAACGTCCACCTCTTTTAAGTACCTGGGAATCTTCGTTACTGCTGATGCTAAGGGATTTTATACAGAGAACTTGCTGCCGCCTCTAGTTCGCCTGCGTGCGGACGTTAAATTCTGGGCTACACTGCCGCTGACCCTCCTTGGAAGGGCAGCGCTGTATAAGATGATGGCTCTCCCAAGGTTTCTATATGTGCTTGAGAATTCCCCCTATATCGTGGACCCACGCTACTTTACGCAAATCGCTGCACTGGTATCGGGCTTGTTGTGGAGTAATGGCCCAGCGCGGATAGCACAGGATAAACTGGTTAAGAGCTGGTATGAGGGAGGGATTGCGTTGCCTAATCTTCAATTATATTATTGGGCGTCCCAGCTTAAAATAATTAACCACTGGATACACACTCCACGGGACGATCCCGCTTATAAGGCGGACTGGTCTCAGCTGGGCACGGCCGGCATGCTCGCGGTGTTATACAACTACTCGCAAGTTAAGACCCTACTAGGCCCGACATTTCACACAGCAACACTGTGGCACACAGCACAATCGCGTCTGGGCTGGAAGGGCAGACTTACCAGGTTAACACCGTTGTGGGACACTAAGGCGCTGGGAAACTTGAGGTCCTGTAAGGGATTCACACAGTGGGACAACATAGGGATCTCAGTGGTAGGGGACCTCTGGGAGGGGGGCACGGTGCTTCCGTTTTCCCAACTCCAACAACAATATGGATTAGGCCCCACGGAGACATTCAGGTATGTTCAGATCAGACACGCCCTCCTACGAGCGATTCCACCTGACACCACACTCCCAGACTCATCACCGCTGGAGGACAGGCTACTGACAGAATTTATGGAACAAAAGGCTACCTCTCTCACATATAAAAAACTAGTTAACAACTTCCCGGACCCCACACAGAAGCTCAAGGTGAAATGGGTTGGGGAGCTGGGCGAAATGGACGAGACGGAATGGAACGAGGCGCTTGCATCACCGCGGGAGGTAGGCATTTCGTCCAGGTTCCGCTTAATACAACTCAAGATTCTACACCGCACATATTACACCAGACCGCTCCTCCATAGAATACAGCGGGCGCCACACCCATACTGCCTCAGGGGCTGCGGGGAGGAGGGTACTCTGCTCCACACACTGTGGGATTGCCCACGAATCCAGGAGGTGTGGAGGCAGGTTATGCGCACTGTCTCCCAGGCCATGGAAATATCAGTACTGCCAGAACCCCGTCTGTGCCTGTTAAACATTTGGGAACCTACTGACCTGGACAGGTGTGGGCGATTGTGGATTACGTTGGCAGTCACGGTGGCCAAACGGGATATTGCGCAAAAATGGGGTGCCCCGGAACTGCCTACAGTAGCTGGGTGGATCAGGAATATGGACCTTTTAATGGTAAAAGAAAGGGCAGTATATCTAATGCGAGCTTGCCCCCGTAAGTGGAATAAGGTATGGTCACCGTGGAACAAATATAGGGGGGAACCATGTACACCATTGCCGGAGGGCCAGGACTCAGAGTCGGAGGAGGATGAAGACTAGACGGACTGAGTCCACACACTGAAAACTGGGGAGGGCTGAGAGGGTGCGGGGTGGCGAAGCTATATTGGGACCAGTACTGCATGTGTGGAATGGCCGAATGCTGACCATATACGGACTTACCTATTGCCATGTGATGACCTTAGTTGAGTTAATTGTTTTTGTTATGCTTACACTTTGGCCTGTTGGGAGCGGGTAAACCAACCACGAGTAAGAACCGTAAGGACTACCATGAGAGACTGTTATGGAGGTATGACCTGAAACCTGTCTTTCACGGACTCTTAAGACTGCTCCATGGACAAATCAAGGTGGCAACCGTAAGTTGCTGGATCGCGACATGTTTTTTGTTTTTCCTACTCTCTTGTTCGACAATGCCAATGATACATGAGCGAGATGCATGTCTGTTTATGTGATTGTCTATTATGCCATCTTGACAATAAAGATCTGTTTAAAAAAAAAAAAAAAAAATACGTGTAAACATTAGAAGCTAGGTTGGCATAAAACAACCATATCTCTGCAGCACACAGGAATCTACACAGGCTTCCAGTGGAGGCAAGAATAACATTGAAGTGTCTGTGCTCTAATTTGAGAGGCACTGGAAATATGCAGCAGTGAATAGCCTAATTAAGCAACGGGGAGGATTAGAATGTGCCAAAAAAACTGAAGAATTAGGCAATAATTATTCTGCTTCGATTTCAATTAAAATGCAGCTCTTTAGCACTGTAAAGTGTAGTTCATATTTGTCATGTATGTGCCTCACGCTTCGGCACCCGTGGATTCAAGAAACTAGGCCTTAAAATAGATGCAGCATGTTTAAAAAACACATACTTTTCTGGGAAATATTGTCACCATTTTAAATTACTATTTACAATAGCTAATAGCTAAAGCTGACCAGATAACTTTCTTAACGTCTGTGACCTGTGTACTATTCAAATGTCGCCAGAGTTTAGGCCCCCGAAACAATACCTGTAAGATACCTTTACTGCTTGTTCTAGAACTATATACCTTTATAAGCTTGAGGCTAAAGAAACACTGATAAAGATAGAGGTACTGATTCACAAAGAAAAATTACGCTTTTGAGTGAGTTTACACTTTGTAGTAAATGTACTATTTTCGACATTCACAAACTCTGAGTGTAAACTTACTACAAAAGTGTAAATTTCATGTCTTCACCCACAGATTAACGTAATTGCTTTACTTTTGTGTTGGCGAGTAACGTCCCTCTCTAAACGTCTTTGTGACCCTCCCTAAACCTCTCTTACTTCTTCCTAATCCCATCACCTATCGTAGTAATTCTGCCCCTTTTCCCAGCCACTCTTGTGTTCCTCCCAATACTGAAATGTATACTTACATGTGCGGAGACTCCGCAGTCCGGGAGGAAAACTCTGCACATTTAAGTATCGGAAAAGTTAAATTTTATAGTATGTTTTGTAGTACTACAGTGTGCAGTGTGTGAATAAGGCCCAATAGATCTGGCTTTTGCATACTGAGTCTTGAATAAAACATTGAAAAAGTCTGCTGCTCCAGTAAAAAAATGAAAATGAAACAAAAGTGATTGCTCTCTGTATACAACGCATCTACAAGACACAGAATGTAGTTTATTATTCAGAGTACTTTTGAGATCTAAAATAATCACTGAAGTACCGCAAGGCAAGCGTGGAAAAGGACGCAGAATGGGACACCAAACAGCAAAATTCATGAAGTGAGGTAGTAATTGCCCACTCTATTTATATGCTGATGTATGGTTTAAAATAGGTCAAACTGACAGCTTCGTAGTCAAGCCAGACCTAAAGATGGTTCCTAGCAGGTAACTACTGCCTAAATACCAGGAGAGGTCTTGCAATGGCTTGAATGGGAGGATGTAACTCTATGCTAGAAGACATTTCTCTCACAAACATGGGATGTGACTTCTTTCCATTTTAAAGCCACATTTAATACCTACATATTCTATGTCACCTCTTTCTTTGTACCTGGATGTGAAGCAACTAGATGTAAACTTGGATGTATAGCAGTTCTATGTAAGAGTTCTGACATTTACAACTTTGCACCAAGCAGCGGTAGGGCTTTACAGAGAGCATTTTCATCTCAGCCTGAGCACCTCAGACACAAGATGCTGTACATAAAACAGTATCACCTGTGTGAGGGAGCGGAGTTGGGGTACATCCATATTTCATGGACTAGTATGTGATGGGGAAGAGCGGAAATCAATACTTGCTACTGTACAGTTATTTCCTGTACATCACACATACTTACAGATGTAAAATTAGGCGTGTATACAATGCCCCAATCGCATTATTTTTGGTGAAGTGCTAACAGCAGTATTAGCCCTCCAGGTTGGGACCCAATCTCTCCTCTCCTCCATTTTAGCAGAGGAACACGGCGGACGAGGCTAGGTATACAAATGAAACATTGACAGCTTTCGAAACTTCAGGACTGAAGCCTCTGCCTGACAGACAGCCACCCTGGCTGGTAAGTGGTGGTGCAGAAAAGGTCCTCTGTGGTCCAGATTGGCACATGACACGTTCAGCTTTCTAATTACCCAGACAGAACTATGGCTGTACTAACTGTCAGAAAATATACGAGGGTCTCAATCTGAGAATTCTTTGAGTTTGAGGCTCAATCCAGTGGCCGTCACCTGAGTGCTCTTTACTTATTGCGTAGATACTTCTGCCTTTTTAACCCCTACCGCGCTACCGCGTTATCCCGCTGTGCGCTGAAAAAAAATGGCTTGTTTATGACAAAGCCAGCTCGTCATCCGCGTAGCGCAGGTAACGCCCATGACGAGCTGGCTTTGTCATCAGCACTGAAGGGGTTAAAGGCTGCTCCAGCCCAAGCCGGCCTGCTGAGTATGAATTGAAAAGTAGCTTAAGCGGGAGAGCGCTCGCGAGTTTTTGTTGCGTGTCTATGTAGGTATTACCTTTAGTATTTTTTTTATTCCTTTTGCTTCTCATGTTAAGAAACCCATCTGAGATTTTGGCTGGTGTGTGCTTATATGATGTGTGCGGGAGCAATCACAGGTTGCCAGTGTCAGGTCAGGCGGGAGAAGAGTAGACACTGTATCTGGTCGCTCATTAACAGCCAGTGAAGATCAATCCGTTTGCTGTGTCTTCAGAACAGTGTAAGTGTGAGCGAGGGCCTTAACTTAATAAGTTGACTGGAGTTCACCTGTTCATTCTGTGGGGTTGTGCCGTTATGTAGATGCCTGTGGCTCAAATTTTTTTTTTTTTTAATTAACAAAATTCAACGTCTGGAAAACAAGCTTGTAATTACAAGATATCATAGACCAACTAATAAAGTATAAATTACACAAATGTAAGTATTGTTTTCTTCTGAATTAATGGGAATACAATGTGCTGATTCATATAACAGTCAGTTTTATTTTTTATATTTTCCAAATTAGTCAGGTTTGATAGATTTCTCATGTCCTGCCCCTTCCAATCTGGAACCTCTGATTTAGCTTTTCCCTTTATAAATAAAGGCACAGCTATGCTCCTACCCTCTAAAACAATGCACAGTATTATGCCGCCACTTCTCAAAGCCCAAATTCCAGTGTGAACTCCAAAACAGCTTCTGATTGTCCTAGGTGGGGATGTACCGAGCCCGAGGAAGAACATTTATTTGTCACATATGCCAGCTCGAGCTGAGGCTCTTATAAGAAAGACAAGGTAAGGCCTTAGGATGCCACCTGTGGTAGCTCTCAAATTATGGATACAGGCCACAAATAGCCATTTTTTGGTCTTGCCAATGCGCTTGCGCATTGCTCCGGCGAGATTATAGTAAGCGGAAAAGAAAAGTCTACCAAAACGGCTGCGGATCGCATACAGTTCATGTAATCTATGCGCATGCACAGAGCCAGGCACATAACACACCACCATTTGTGCCCCCCCCGCATCAGACTTGAAAGGAAGCCACTCGCACACCACCATGAGCCTCGGTATCGGACTTCAAAGGAAGCCGCTCCCCCACCCCCCCATCAGGCTTCAAAGGAATGCACTCCCGCGCCACGCAATACCAAGAGCTTTTTTTAAAATTTTTTAGCTTCAGTCTCTGTGCTGCTGCATCACTCTCTGCCCCACACTTTTTCTCTCCTTCATCCTGACTAGCATATTACTTTGTTGCATTCCGCACAAAGGTTTCTGATTTTCAAACATTCCAACACCACAGTAATCTTGGGTGCGGGCACAATATCCTTACATCACTTTCCGATGTGTTCTTTTCGTGTGCATTGCTTTATCCATTAGTTTCTTTTTCATGCCCTGTACTTTGCCTGGGAGCCATGCCGACAGCGGAAGCCTCACTGCATCAGGCAGTTTCTTACATTCCTGATGTTCCATCACAAGCAGGATGACTAGCTGATAGCGATACCTTCCGAGTGATGAACGCCCCCTTGAGTCTCTCTTCCCATGTTCTGTTCGGTGCGCGCTCTTCACTTGTTTAAGCTTTTCGTCATCACTCGTGTTGTTTACTGATGAACGTGCAGTTTGCTCCAGCAAACATCATGCATTTATCGTGTGTGGGTGCGGTCCTCACTGTTTTGTGACATTTCACGCCGGACTAGTTGCTTCCACAGTTGCCTTGACAATTGCACACCTGTTGTTGCCCTTATGCACTTAGCTTGTGGTATAGCCGCCTGACTAGAATACGCGTAACCTGGTGAACTGCACATCATTCAGGGACACCACCACATCACTCAGAGACACCACCACATCACTCGGGAACACCACCACAGCGGCGCGGTCCTCGGGAAGCCCCTGTCGGAGACCTGTGGGCTGCGGGACCCCCACGGGTGGTCTAGGGGCTAACGGGAACCGGGGGAGCCAAGGGACAGACTCCCGACTCCTGACCTACCAGTTGGGACGAATCGTGCGCGGGGGCCGTCACCGGGTTAGCTTTCTCAGCTGCTCACAATCGCGGGTGTGCCCTTGTCACAACTCTCGTGGGAAGGCCGGTGTGTGGCCCTCCCCGGTTGGCCTGCAGTGGAGCCCAGGGCCACGTGACCGACAGTGCTCCCCGGCGCAGGTCCCTTATTATTTATTTCTTTATTTACTGCGATCATGCGCGGCCGCCTGAGTCAGCCCAGTCCTGAGCATGGGCCCCCACTGGTGTTGCAGACTTGTGATGTCCGGGTTTTGGGACCGCGGGTGTGTGTGGCTCTGGGTGGGTGTGTGTGGCTCTGGGTGGGTGTGTGTGGCTCTGGGTGTGGGTCTGTGTGTGTGTGGGTCTGTGTGTGTGTGGGTCCGTGTGTGTGTGGGTCTGTGTGTGTGTGGGTCTGTGTGTGTGTGTGGGTCTGTGTGTGTGTGGGTCTGTGTGTTTTTGTGTGGCATTTGCCAGAGATTAAACTATTGGCATTGTAAATGACAATGCCATTTATTTATCTGTTTTCAAAACCAACACATAAATACAAATTTTGTCATTTACAATGCCAATAGCTCAAACTTTTCAAAAGGCGAAACCATTGCATTGTAAATGCTTGTCCTATTTGGTTTTCAGAAGTCAACAGTAGTTCCTTTTGGCTCACCTGTGGGTACAATTAGTTTAGC
Source organism: Lissotriton helveticus (assembly GCF_964261635.1). Taxonomy (NCBI): domain Eukaryota; kingdom Metazoa; phylum Chordata; class Amphibia; order Caudata; family Salamandridae; genus Lissotriton; species Lissotriton helveticus. The sequence goes on along the minus strand of NC_136063.1, from coordinate 443,099,816 downwards.
ACGTGGTGCATCTGAATGTTGCCTAGGTGAAATCCTCACACATCCTTGGAGAAAGGTAGAAAGGTCTGGGGCATTGTTAGCCCTCCACTGCACACACTTTTGCCCATGTTGTTATTGAAGGACTATTGTCCGAATTACAACAAAAATATAGACATACATTGGCCGTTGGGTCAGCATTCTTCTCTTGACCAGATGGATTTCTTGTGTACATAATTTCCATGCTTCTTATTTAATTTCTTTCCTCGACGGTCTTTGTTTGTCCCGCTTCTGGAGCATTTCTTGTCTTCTGCCTGGATGAAAGTTGTTCTTCCACTGCTCACATTTACTTACCTTTGTATGTTTCTAGCACTCCATGGTAGTACATGTGTTTTCATGTGCTGTCCCTTGTGTGCAACTTCCTTATGAAATGCCTCCCTCGCTCTCCACCCCATCACCCTCCAACCCCCACCCGAGCTGAGCTATTCCATTTCTGTACTAGCGGGCTCCATTGCTCTTCAGCACCCGATCCCACAGCTCAGCGGCTTTAACTTCCTACCTCCAACCCCATCTCTGTCCTTTAACTGCCCCTTCCTTCCCTTTCACATTTTTGATTACGTACTTTATCTATCTATTTTTTGCACAGGGCCACTCCTTACTTAAGGCTCATGTTCAAGTACATTTCATTTAATTTTACTCTCCACGATAAGTGTTCGCCACCTTGGGATAGTAAATGAAAAGAAAGTAAATTAATAAAAATTGCGACCACATCCCCCTGTATGTGTATGAGTAAGTGCAGTGATGCACCCATGTGTGGCCGCACAGCAGGGGTGTCATGACGTACGCACACTCTGGGGCAGATTTATGAAGGACTTGCGCCGCCGGTGCGTCACTTTATTTGACGCAACGGTGGCGCAAATAATGCGCCCTATTTACAACATGACGCATCTAGGAGATGCGTCACGTTGTAAAGCCCTGCGCCATAAGGAGGCGTTCCTGCGCAGGGGGGGGCCTTCCTGCGCAGGAACGCCTTCTAAAAGTGGCTGAGTGAAATCTATGAGATTTCACTCAGTCACTTTCAGGACAATGCTGCGTCAAAACCCTGCGCCTGCTTGAAGCAGGCGTAGGTCTTGACGCAGCATTGTGGAGATGGTGCACCCCCGAGCCTTGCTGGAGCTGCGTCGCGCTTGCGACGCAGCTCAGGCAATGCGCCACCTTTACGGCACAGATGCGTCACACATCTGTGCCGTTTTTGCCCCATGGTGCGCCGCATTGTAAATGCGGCGCACCATGGGCGGCAGAACAGCGGCGCAGGATGACTGGCGCATCCCTGGGGATGCGCCAGTCATCATAAATCTGCCCCATTGTGTTTAAAAAAAAAATTGCTGATACCTTTTAGCATCCGCAAGGTTGCATTTTTTTCACCCTTCTACAAAAGCATTAGGCAAGCCTATGGGTCTGCTTTACTTTTAAAAAGGTAAGACCTATTGGCTTTGCTAATGCTCTTTCGTATTAACTTGTCCAAGACGCCTTGCGTTTTGCGCTCTTTAAATCCCTTTCCCTCACTTCATAAAACCTTACGGCGGGCTCTGTCATCACCTGTCGGAAGATCTGTGTTGCCTTTGAGCCGCCGAGTGCTGTTTTGTGGCAATAAAGTGGTCTTTGAAGCAGCAGCTCTTTCATTGGAGGGCCGAGAGGTCTGGCAGCGGCGGCCGCGCGCGGCCCTCAGATGGCGCGCTTTCAACGTCACCTTTAATCAGCCGCACATGTTCCGGGGTGGACAGACGGTACCTGGCGCTGGCCAGACGCACAGAACACGGGGCCGTGCCCCCCGGTGCTTTGATGTTTGCTTTTCTGTAACACAAAACACGTGTCCTGGCCCTCGTTTAGGAGCGTGTTGAAAGGCAGGGGAAATGTAGCCAACCAGAAACATGCATTAGGCTTCTTCCTTGAAGCATGGCCTCCGCGTAGGTTGACCAGAATTTTAAAGCCAAAAACCGGGACATATCACAAAAATAGAAGAAGGACTACAATTTTACTCCATGCGATGAGAGCCCCCCTCAGCAGAGAATTACAGAACAGTCAGTAAGTAAGAACATACATAAAATGCAATTGTTAAACCCAGTAGCTTGCCTGTTGATTAAATTGCTTTCTTGAAACAACTGAGAGAGCGCAAACTGATTTAAATGTATGAGTACATCACACTTACCTGTAGTAAGCACAAATCATGAGGAGAAATGCCATGAGTGCTAATAGTATCTGCAATTATATTCTGAATGTATAGCTAATGTAGAGATTTAAGTAGAAGTGGAACTAATACAGAAATGTGTGACATTATATGATTTTAGTAGATGTGATTATTTTTGAATCCATGTCGTGTAGCTGTTAAAACATAAGATGGTATGTGGTTAAACGCAGAATGTGGTAGGCCTCAGGGCCAGAGTTAAAAGGGAAGGTGTTTCTTTTCACGACACAGATTGTATTAATGTTTTGGTCATTGCATTAAATGGGCCATGATTTATAGAGATGTATACTGAATAATAGAATAAGAATATTAACATGCTTTAATTAATGAAGAAGTTGAATGCTATAATCGTGATGAGAAATATTGTAGGCCTGAAATGTTTTAACATCGATTTGCACGTACATGTCTGGGCTTAGAAATGTTGCAGGCCTTTTTGGAAGTCTATGAGAGTTGGGTTCTTGGCTGCAGATATCTGTCTGCACAGGAAAAGGGGGGATCCAATTATAAATGAATGAATAGAGGTCTGTTCAGTAGACGGCCCAGACATGGAGGAGGGTTCTGGAATGTTTAAGGGGTATCAGCGGGCCGGAGAAGAGTCTGAGAAGCAAGGTCAACTCTAACGTATGAGGCCCAATACAAAGCATCATGGAAAAAGCCAGAAGCTACACCACGTGAGGGGCGTCTCGCAAGGGGCGTCTCAAATGTTGTTGACTGTTTTGTATTAGGGACAGCACCCCTGGGTGGAGTTAGAGCAGATACCTGAGGACCCTTTAGAGAGCGGATGGGTAGGCAGAGAGGGGTCATGACTGGAGAACTATAGGTTTTCACCAAGAGACTTAGAGTGAGTGACTTCCCTTGGGGGTCATTCACTGCTGACACCTTTGTTAGGTTGGGACTTGGTTAAGTAGGGATACCATCTAGAGCAGGGTAGGGACAGCCTAACCTGTGCGTTTTCCTCCAACCTAAATGAAGGAGAGATATGCGTCAATGCTGATAGCTTTATTATTCTTAGAACTTGTGTTAGTGATTTCCGTTGCTCGTCTGAGGGCTTTCCGAGAGCACATGTATGTAATTGGACCTGTGTATCTCGTGAATCTCATTCTGAGATGCCTGTATTTGCAGCTTATCATATCTTTACAATAAACTTTTGAAAGCTAGAAGTTGTTTGTGATCTTTGGGAGCAGAGTCCTTTATTGGGTGAACTAACTTGGAAATAGGTGCACTTTCTTTCCTCATAGACAGGCAACAAAGGTTCAGTCGACCAGATCGAGGTTTGGATCAATAGATATAAGGTATCGATCAAAATCTCGCCCTTTCAGTTGGTAGCTATAGAGGATGGTTGCCTTCTTGAGGACGGTGACCTAGGCCAGGTTAGCTTACCCCAAGGCCCCTAGAGATCGATGATCGGAAGAACAGCCCGCTGAAGAAGATCCGGATGACGTGAGACAGAAAAAGCAGCAGTATCGGTCGAGAGTGAGTATAAAGGGTTATGCGTGTTAGATTGCGGTGTTTTGTATTGTATCTATGTTGTAATGTCTGGCGGAGTTGAATGTCTGTAGAGTGACTGTGGAACAGGTTGTGAGCGCGCGCAACCGGTGGAAATCTTAAGTTCAAGGAGAGCTTAAGTGGTTCGGGTGTATCGGACACCCAGAGTAATTGTCAACTAGTGTGAAGGGGGTCATGAGGTACCATTGATCACCCGAAAGACCGAGATAGGGGGACCGTAAGAGTGAGTGCGTGAGTAACGGACGCTGGTCGGAAGTTACTGTGTGTGTAAGCAACCTATCAGAGAGACGATAGACATTTCGTCAGTTGTGTTGACAATTACAGATAGACTGTGGACGTACAGTCGAGAGAAGTGACCGCTTGGTCGGAAGTAGTCATTTTTCGGTGTATGAATGGGACGCATGCATAACCGGGAGACGAGTTGAGAAAGGAGGGGTGCTGCTGCGAAGCGGAGAAAAGTGACGTCAGAAAGTGTCGCGACGTGATTGGCCGACCGGAGAAAGACCGCGCTGTGATAGGCCAGCTAGCAAAGACGTCAGACAGGGTCGCGACGTGATTGGCCGACCGGAGAAAGACCGCGCTGCGATAGGCCAAGTTAGCAAAGCCGCGACAGGATTGGTGGATTGTCATCAGGAAGTAAACAGAGTAGCGAGGCTGGATATTTTGCGCATAATTATGAAGTGTTTTAAATGGCTGAAAGCGGTGTTTAAAAAAGAGAAGCGGGGATCGTATGAAGGGGAAGAAGCCCCGCCGGAGGGTACGCCAGCTCGTTATATGGCAGTGAATGTTGGGCTGCATACGATCCTTTGGATATCAGAGTGGAGTAAGATTACTGAAGGAAATGAGGAACTGACGTTCCCGAAGTACGGGACGTTCAGATTAGAGGTGTTACATCGATTAAAATCAGTCATGACCTCAATGAGACCCTTGCCTAGACCGACCCAGTTTGAAGCTCTTGAAGCATGGATTAGGGCAGCGCATGAAAAGAATATGAACAGACGACAAGAAAGGGTGAAACGATCGGTAAGGGCAGTGCAGGATGCCAGGTGGGATGCGGATGCTAAAAGATGGAGAGTGCATAACAGGGAAGTAAATAAACTGTACCCAGTGTTAGAGGCGCCCGTAAATAAAAGCCCCCTAGAAGAAGATGATGAGAGCGAAACGGAGGATAGCCTGATAAACAGATTACTGACAGACAGGCCACCCCCGTATAATAGAGAAGGGGGAGAGGTCGAGAATAGTGAAGGAGAAAAGGGGGGCAATGCAGGAGAGCATAGACCGCTTCCCAGTTCAGAGTGGGATCCTGAGGCAAAGAAAGAGCTGTCCCAGCCTAGTCAGGTGCAACAGGTAGTCGGGAGGTTTGTGGTACAAAGAGCGCCGGAAACGGAAAGCGCCACATCCTACCCATTACCAGATGCACTACAGGTACCTGTTACCATAGGTCCTATAATATCGATATATGACCAAGAGAGAGCAAGAGGGGAAGAACGGGTACGGAAGGACAGAGAAAGAGCAGAGAAGGCAAGAAGGAACGATACGATCAATTCCCCAAGTCAGATGCCGATACCCAGAGAGTGGAGCACCCCGATGCACACAGCAGGGGACCCAGGAGGAGATCCTGGGGGTCCTAGATGGCCAGTGGATCTGAGGGGATCTGGACGAAAATCCTTTCAAGAGCTAAATGAGTACATGAAGCAGTGGGATGAGGCAGTGAAGGCTCAAAAGAACATCATAGCTGCGGAAGCTGAAAGGGAAAGTCAGGACAGCCGAGCTCGGACTCACTGCGGGGCTGGGGAGAGCAGCCCGGAGTGGGACTGTAGAGAGAGAGAGAGTAGGGGAGTCACCCATTGGGCCCGGAGAGGAGATAGAACCGACCTGGAAAACGGGGGCCCCGGGAGTGGAGGGGTGGCGCGCCCAATACTCAGTGAAGGAGAGAGGAGAGCGCAAGAGTATAGAAACAGCTTTAAGTGTCCACACTGTGTGCCCGGCACCGGAGAACCGAATGGGAGTTGTGAGAGGTCGCACCATAATCCCTGTGATGACGGGAATGAGCGCAGCCCAGGGAATATGGGGAACCAGGAAGGAGCGTATCGGATACTGAGCGATACTAGGCAAAGGGAGAGTAGCGACCAGAGGGAAAATAACAGAGAGGCGCACGGTGAAAGGAGAGAAGAAGAAGAGAGTGGGCAGAGAAAGAGTGGGGGTAACAGGCCCGTGTTCCATCACCTTCCAAGATCGGATGGCCGAGCATGGGACCTGGAGAGATGGGAGCAAGGGAGACCACTCATTAACTCTCCCGAGACCAAACGTAGAGCTCGAAGTTGGGATGGTAGGGAGACCAGTGAGCCCCCTTCGAAAGAGATATTGCGAGCTGAGATAAAAGCCAAGAGACTCGATGTCACCAGTTTAAGGTCAGACCTGGATGACATGGTAGATGGTACCCTGCCTTTAGAAAGAATGGAAATGTATGAACAGGATGAAATACTGTATATGGCAAAGGACATTACTCGAAAAGCGAGAGCAGTCCATGAGAAGTTAGTCGAACTAGCAGGCAAATATATGGTGGACTTGTCAAGAACCAAAGCATTACAGGGTAACCACAGGCTACATTATACAGATCGAGACCTAGATGAGAGGAGAACGATTGGGCTGAAAACGCACATAAGGGAACTGATCGCTGGAATAAGGACATGGAGGGCACTAGATAAGTGGGAAGAGAGGTGGTCCAAGAAAGGGACCGGCAGGAGAAGCACGCTTGGTATGACACCAGGACAGCAGGGAATAGAAGCTTACCCTTTGCGTGAAGTTGCAAATGGGAACTATGTACATGTCCCTTGGAGTAGGGGAGATTTAGCTGCTTTTACCACCTCATTCCCCAAACTACGGGAAAACCCAGTGGAGTGGTACAAGCAAGTGGAGAGATTTGTAAAAATCTCAAAGGTCCTATGGATAGATCTGAACACGCTGTTTGACATTGTAGTACCAGGCGATCTGTGGACAGCATGCAAGGTTAGCGCTGAGTGGCCCACAACGGAGCCAGAGAGAGATGCTAAAACTAATGGGCCGTCCGAGATTGTGATGGCAAAATTCGAGAGAGTGATGACTTGGCTGAAAGAGAAAGTGCCAATGCAAGACATAGATTGGGTCAGAATAGACCGAACAAGACAGGAACCCAAAGAGACAGTCCACGAATATTACGAGAGATTGCTGAAGGCGTTTAAACAGTATAGCGGCTTGGATGTAATGGATCCAAAAGACATAGGGCAATTTGTGTCCAAGTTCGTCCTGGGACTGAGACCGGATATTAGTTTAATGATTCAGCAACACTCGATTTGTTGGCAAACTAAACCTCTAGACGAAATACTGAGATATGCCAGGTACTGCTGTGATGAGATAGACTCCAAGGCTAAGAAACTAAAGGAAAAGTTGATGGTGGTACAGATGCAGGCAGCAGGGAAGGGGGGACAACAGCAACAGCAGCAAGGAACAGGTACAGGAGGAAAGAAGCAGTACAGTCAGAACAAGGGCAATGAGGAGAGTTCCACCTTTAGACCCAGAATAGATATAGCTGCCTTGAAGAAAACGACTAGGTGCCACCAGTGTAACGAGGTGGGGCATTGGAAACGCGAGTGCCCCTACAATGTAGAGATAGGAGAGCAAGAGATAGAGGAGGAAGAGGTCCAGAGCGTGCCTACAAGAGGGGGAACGCCATACCAAGGAAAGGTGCTCAAAAGGGGGGGGGCTCCTCCCCGAGCCCAGTTTCCGCAACCTCCTCGAGTAGGGACTATGGGTAAGACCTATAGACAAATGCCACTGTTTGTAGAAGGGGAAGAGTGCTATTATGTAGACCCATTAACCGGACAGAGAGTGGAAAGAGAAGACTGCACCCTCGGGGCAGCCTTGGAGGTGGACCAGAGGGGACCCTATGTGGAAGCAGAAGTAGCAGGGTGCCCTACGACATTTCTGGTGGACACAGGAGCCACTAGATCCACGATCAGATCAGCTGCAGTTCCAGACCTGCCCATGTCTGGAGAGACCATACAGGTGGTAGGGGTCGCAAACAGGAGAATAACCAGCCAATTGACAGAACAGGTGAAAATAGGGAAGTACAGCGATGAGCACCAGTTTGTGGTTTGCGATTCAAGTCCTGTGTGTCTGCTAGGGAGAGACCTGTTATGTAAATTGAATTGTACTATATACTGTACACCTCAGGGAGTGGAGGTATTGACCAATGATGATGACGCAGATTTCAAAGTTGCAAACTCAAGAATATGCGTGGAGCTGTACCCTACTTTGACAGTAGATGAGCTCCCCTGGGACTTGAGAGAGACAGTGGCACCAGAAGTATGGGATTTCACTGGGGAAGAGATTGGATTGGTCAAAGGGGTGGACCCAGTGAAAATTGTAGTGAAACCGCATGCTGAGTTCCCAAGAACACCCCAATATAAATTGACTCCAGAAACGATTGCAGGCATAAAACCTGTGATCGAGTCCATGATTAAACAGGGAATACTGAAAGAAATCGTGGGTAGTCCATGCAACTCCCCGATTATGGGTCTGCAGAAACCAAATGGGAAATTTCGGATAGTACAGGACCTTCGAAAGATTAATAACATAGTCGTTTCATGTTGTCCAGTGGTACCGAATCCATCAGTGATACTGTTTCAGATTCCATTCCAAGCTGAGTGGTTCACTGTGATCGATCTTTGTCAGGCTTTCTTTTCGATCCCTCTGGACGAAGAAAGCCATTTTCTTTTCGCATTTAAGCTGGAAAATCGCGTCCTAACATGGTGTCGTATCCCTCAGGGGTATACAGAGAGCCCATCGATCTTTAACCAGCTTTTGAAGAAAAATCTTGAAAGTCTAGTGCTGCCCCAGAAGTCAGTTCTGGTCCAGTACATAGACGACCTCCTTGTGGCGTCAGAAACAGAAGAAGCTTGCAGGGAGGACTCCATTGCTTTGTTAAATCACCTAGCTGCCAATGGGCACAAGGTGTCCCCGGGAAAATTGCAGTACTGCCTGACAGAGGTGCAGTACTTGGGACACAGAATAGAGAAAGGCAAACGAAAGGTGTCACCAGACAGGATAGAGGCGATCATGAAAATGAATGCGCCTAAGACACAGAGAGAGGTCAGGATGTTCCTAGGGATGGTGGGTTATTGCCGACAGTGGATCGTGAACTTTTCACTGAAAGCAAAGCCCTTGCAAAAACTGACGCACAAAGAGGTGAGCGATCCGGTACCATGGGACAAAGACTGTTTGATGGCGTTCCTACAGCTGCGAGAGGACCTGTGTCGTGCTCCGGCATTGGGAATGCCTGATTACAATAAACAATTTTTTCTTTACTGTTGTGAGAGAGAAGGGTGCGCGTTGTCTGTGTTAGTCCAAATCCATGGGAATGCCCGTAGACCAGTTGCTTATTTCTCGGCTACTTTAGACCCAGTAGCCGCAGCGTTGCCCGGATGTCTCAAATCCGTTGCTGCAACGGGTGTCAGCATTGAGAGATGTGAAAATATCGTCATGGGGCACCCGTTAGAGGTGTGCGTGCCCCATTCTGTTGAACTGTTGATGACCAGGACCAAAACACAGCATCTGACCAATAGCAGGCTCACGCGCTATGAGCAAGTTATTCTTGCTGCAGAGAATGTGACCCTCAAGAGATGCTCTGTTTTGAACCCTGCCACCTTGATGCCACTTCCAAATGATATCGAAGATGATGATGAATGTATAGACCATGACTGTCTTGATGTGACTGAACTATGCACCAAACCCAGACCCGACATCGTAGATGAGCCACTGACCGACCCAGACGAAATTTTCTTTGTCGATGGCTCATGTGTAAGAGACGAAGTTGGGCAGTTGAGAGCAGCTTATGCTGTTTGTACAATTACTGGAGTTGTGGAAGCTGGGTGCCTGGAAGGAGTACACTCCGCTCAGGTAGCCGAGATTATTGCCCTGACACGTGCTTGCTTGGCAAGCAATCAAATTCGAGTCACCATATACACCGACAGCCAATATGGTTATGGGGTAGTTCATGATTACGGGCAGTTATGGTCTCAAAGAGGCTTCATGACCTCTTCAGGCTCTCCCATTCGCAATGGAGAGTTTGTGCGCCTGTTGTTAGAGGCGTTGCAATGCCCAGCAGGTATCGCAGTTGTAAAGTGCACCGCACATACCAGAAATGAGGACTTTGTTTCGAAAGGCAATAGATATGCTGATGAAGTTGCGCGGTATTGCGCAGAGCAAGGGTACTCTTTCACAGAGGTGGAAGTGGGTGGAATAAATGTAAGAACTGAATTAGCCATGATATTGGAAACTGTTGATACTTGGGATGAACTGTCAAACATGCAAGAAAATGCTCCTAATTCTGAAAAAGAAACATGGGAAAAGGCAGGATGTGTAATGGGTGAGTCCCATTTTTGGGTCTCAGCAGACGGCAGAGCAGTGTTGCCCAATGAGATGGTGAGTCCAATGGCTAGACTCATACATGGTCCCGTACACTTAGGGAGAGATGCTATGCTGAGAGTGTTTAGACAAACTTGGTACAATCCTAAGTTTAGAATAGCAGCAGAAGCAGTGTGCCAGCGTTGTGTGACCTGTCAGCAGCTGAACGTAGGAAAAAGAACACCAGTTGCACTAAGTCACATAGGAAGGTCTGGAGGTCCATTCAATCGAATGCAGATAGATTTCATTGAAATGCCAAGGTGCAACCGCCTCCGCTATGTCCTGGTGATTGTTTGTGTGTTCTCCAGATGGGTTGAGGCATACCCTACACGTAGGTGCGACACCCTCACAGTGGCCAAGTTACTGCTCAGGGAACTCATTCCTCGCTTCGGGGTGCCGGCCTTTTTGGAATCAGATAGGGGAACACATTTTAACAGCGAGCTTGTGAAGATGATTTGTGTAGCGCTAAATATTGATCAGAAGTTGCATTGCAGTTACCGACCAGAAGCCTCAGGAATTGTGGAGCAGATCAATGGCACGATCAAGGCCAGAATAGCCAAAGTTTGTTCCTCAACGACCCTGAGTTGGCCTGATGCCCTGCCATTGGTTCTCATGAGCCTTCGTAGTACCCCAGACAGAAGAACGGGGTTATCACCACATGAGGTGTTAATGGGGAGAGCAATGAGGCTGCCATCTGTCCCAGCTACTGCACTGTTAAATATCACAGATGATATGATCCTGGACTATTGTAAGGGGCTGTCTGACGCCATTCGTTCTGTGTCCCTTCAGGTGCAGGCTGCCGAGGTTCCAGCGTGCCAGGGCCCGTGCCATGACCTGTACCCTGGGGACTGGGTCTTGGTGAAAAAACACGTGAGAAGAAGCTGTCTGGATGTTCGTTGGCGTGGGCCCTTCCAGATCATCCTGATCACGAACACAGCTGTGAAGGTGGGAGGCCTGCCCAACTGGATCCACGCGTCACATACGCGAAGGGTTCCAGCACCTCGAGAAGAAACAGCTCCTCTCTCGGATAGACGTCCAGAAGAGGACCAAGAAGCCATAGAGGGGGCTAGCCAAGCTGTAGAGGTGCCAGAGGAAGCAGGGAACGAGTCTGACCAAGCTGAGGACGGTCAGTACAAAAGCGAAACAGAAGACGCTACAGAAGGAGAAAGTAGCTGGGAGTACGAGTCAGACCCTGACAGGTCTGAGAGAGAGCGAGAACAGACAAGAAGGAGAAGGAGTAGAAGGGCACGTGGAGAAGTTAATTGGCCGCAAAGAAGGAGCTCTAGCCTGAGGTCAACTCCAGAGGTAACCCTTCCTCCGATATCAGAAGACTCAGACCCAGAAGAAGGTGCTCAGGGCGCTGAAGCACCCGACCGAAGAAGGTCAAGAAGAGTGCGTGTGCCTAACAGAAGATACTCCACACCTGAGTGGACATATCTGGCGACAAATGTCTGTGAAACCGGAGACAGGGAGGATCCGAGCGGTGGTGGTGTCCAGTTCTGAGCCCATTATCACCGTGGAAATACGACTGTTGGTACCCGGTGTCGAACAAGAAGGGTCACTAACATTCATGATCCCCAGACCTCCCCGCCTCAGCAAGTTAAAACACATGTTCCTTTCAGAATTGCAATTCCCCGACTTTGGTACAACGATAACAGCACATGAAGAGCACAATCTTCGTTTGGAAATACTGAACTATGCTATTGAAGCTACAGGCACAAACCTAATAGTAGATTGTTAAAGGACTTTGTAAATAAAACAAGCAGAAAAAGAAGATTACCTAGCGCCCAGGAAGCAGAGAATTTTAGGGAACTTCCCTTGAGTTGATGGAGAAGGGCTAGGGTTGTCTTTATTGAACTGTTAAAGGACTTTTGCGAAGAAGGTTGTCAGCTTCCAGTTGTGTGGATTCTAAAGACAAAAGGATTAAAAGAGACTGTAAAGGAACGAGAGGAAAAGAACTTTTTGCTAAAGATAAGAGAGAGCCATATTGTCTGACAAAATGGAGGCCGGCACCCAGAACCGCAGAGCTAAATGTATAATAGGTACACTAATAGTAGGAGTGATAATATTAATAGCTTTAGTGGTAACAATTTCTTATGTAAAGGGACATGAGGAAGAGGCAAAGGTAACTGATGTGAATTCTGTAGAAACGCTTACACCTACTGTTGCTGGTGAGAAAAGGGAAAACACTCAAGAGAAAGCATTATTAGCTGCAGAAGCCCGCAGGTTACACGTAGATGAGTCCCAAGGAGACTTTAGGTCAAATGCTTATGCTAAACTCTTATATGAATACGTGGATGCCATGGAGGTTAAGGATTGCTACGTCTGCATGCAGTTGCCGGCGTCTGTAGATGAGGGAATTCGATACCATCACCTCCCGCTGACATATGGCATTACATGTAGCTTATTGCTTAGTATATTTTATGAGAGAGATAGTTTCGAATACTATTTCTCCAATTATGATTCAGTGTTGCCAGAAGTCCCAAATTATAAGCAGATGAACAAATGGGACTACTGGAAGAGTGAAGACAGATTGGCCAAGTTCTTCATTCCTTGGATTACCTTAGATACTTCACATGCCCGTAGAAATAACCTGACATGCAAGGTGTCAGAAGTCGAGAAGAAGTTCATAGGGCAGGTGGATGATCGTTACAGGAGACAAAAGATTTTGAAAAAATCAGGACAATGGAAAACAGATTGGACCGAGGAAGAGAAGGCACACAAGAGAAAGGGTAGTAGTGGTCCAATAGCTTTAGATAAGACGCAGAGGGGAAAGCTATGTCTTCACCGAGCCAAAACGTATTATGAAAATGTATACGTGGGAGAAGTTGACTGTGAACATGCTTTCAATCTAGAGTACTATACTAAAGATTTCCTGAAGGGAATGCAAGTGATTCCAAATGTGTATTTTGTATGTGGAAGAAATGCCTACGTGAGACTACCTGATAACTGGTATGGATCATGTTACCTAGCAATTGTCTTCCCTAAAATATATCATGCACAAGACTTAGTGATCATCGAGGGCAAGACATCTTCGAGGGGAAGGAGAGATGTAGGAGATGCAGAAATGGTTGGAGATGTCTTTGGAGCTATGTTCCCTCTTTTGGGGGTAATCCTTAATGATGTTAAAATTAGACGACTGGCAACAGTTGTCGACAGGTTGTCTGCCAGCACTGCTCAGTCCTTAATGCTGGTAGAAGGAGAGATGCAATCGATAAGGGCTATGGTTCTTCAGAACCGTCTTGCGTTAGATGTCCTACTAGCAAAAGAGGGCGGAGTCTGTAAGGCTTTGAAGGTCCAGGAATGCTGCACTTACATTCCAGACAATTCGAAGCCCCTTGAGAAAGTTATTAAGAACATAACTAATATTCACAAGGAGATCGAAGATTTGACTAGAGAAAATGTTTGGGAAAAGGTGGGCCACGGAATGAGTGAAGTTGGAGGGTGGATTTCCACCTTAGGCAAAAGCTTTGTTTGGTATATACTAAAACCTATCATCATAATATTGATCTGTGGGATTATATTGTGGGGATTGGTGAGGGTATTCAAATGGTACAGAGCAAGAAGGTCAGAAAGGGCCCAAAGAGAACAGCTGCAGAGATTGGCTGCCATACAAGATAATCAGTACAGGAGTCTGAGGGCTCTGGAAGCGCAGAGAATGCCAGCAATAACTGCAGTTTAAATGTTGGTGATGACCCCGAGAGGTCATCAAAGGGGGGAACTGAGAGAGCGCAAACTGATTTAAATGTATGAGTACATCACACTTACCTGTAGTAAGCACAAATCATGAGGAGAAATGCCATGAGTGCTAATAGTATCTGCAATTATATTCTGAATGTATAGCTAATGTAGAGATTTAAGTAGAAGTGGAACTAATACAGAAATGTGTGACATTATATGATTTTAGTAGATGTGATTATTTTTGAATCCATGTCGTGTAGCTGTTAAAACATAAGATGGTATGTGGTTAAACGCAGAATGTGGTAGGCCTCAGGGCCAGAGTTAAAAGGGAAGGTGTTTCTTTTCACGACACAGATTGTATTAATGTTTTGGTCATTGCATTAAATGGGCCATGATTTATAGAGATGTATACTGAATAATAGAATAAGAATATTAACATGCTTTAATTAATGAAGAAGTTGAATGCTATAATCGTGATGAGAAATATTGTAGGCCTGAAATGTTTTAACATCGATTTGCACGTACATGTCTGGGCTTAGAAATGTTGCAGGCCTTTTTGGAAGTCTATGAGAGTTGGGTTCTTGGCTGCAGATATCTGTCTGCACAGGAAAAGGGGGGATCCAATTATAAATGAATGAATAGAGGTCTGTTCAGTAGACGGCCCAGACATGGAGGAGGGTTCTGGAATGTTTAAGGGGTATCAGCGGGCCGGAGAAGAGTCTGAGAGGCAAGGTCAACTCTAACGTATGAGGCCCAATACAAAGCATCATGGAAAAAGCCAGAAGCTACACCACGTGAGGGGCGTCTCGCAAGGGGCGTCTCAAATGTTGTTGACTGTTTTGTATTAGGGACAGCACCCCTGGGTGGAGTTAGAGCAGATACCTGAGGACCCTTTAGAGAGCGGATGGGTAGGCAGAGAGGGGTCATGACTGGAGAACTATAGGTTTTCACCAAGAGACTTAGAGTGAGTGACTTCCCTTGGGGGTCATTCACTGCTGACACCTTTGTTAGGTTGGGACTTGGTTAAGTAGGGATACCATCTAGAGCAGGGTAGGGACAGCCTAACCTGTGCGTTTTCCTCCAACCTAAATGAAGGAGAGATATGCGTCAATGCTGATAGCTTTATTATTCTTAGAACTTGTGTTAGTGATTTCCGTTGCTCGTCTGAGGGCTTTCCGAGAGCACATGTATGTAATTGGACCTGTGTATCTCGTGAATCTCATTCTGAGATGCCTGTATTTGCAGCTTATCATATCTTTACAATAAACTTTTGAAAGCTAGAAGTTGTTTGTGATCTTTGGGAGCAGAGTCCTTTATTGGGTGAACTAACTTGGAAATAGGTGCACTTTCTTTCCTCATAGACAGGCAACAAAGGTTCAGTCGACCAGATCGAGGTTTGGATCAATAGATATAAGGTATCGATCAAAATCTCGCCCTTTCACAACTGCTAACTATCCCTGCTTTGTAAAACATAAAAAACACCATCAGTCGACCCTCTTTAAAAACCGGGACATGAGCTACATTTCTTGAGATTTGCTGGGACAGCTGGTTAAAAACTGGGCCCGTCCTGGCAAAACGGGGGACGCCTGGTCACCCTACCTTCGCTTCAGAATTATCATTTTACTGCTCAAAGGCACACACGAGTTCCGGCCTTCTGCGCCCCCATCCCTTTCGCGCGTCACAGGACCCCAATGCATGATAGGCCTTACCTTTATCTCAGGTGCGCAGGCGCTTGACACTATTTAAAGAATTCCGAAGAGCGCGTGTAGTCTGGCCTGGTTTGCAATGAAACTCAAATATGAAACTTTTAAAATGTGTTTCCTTTTTTTTAAGGTCTAGCTTGATAGTGTAGCTGTTACTGACCCTATGGGGACAACAAAAATTAAGCTTTATGAAACACTGCTGAGGGGGGCTTTGTCTCTGCCCACATGTTGATTAATTGAAAAGTGGTGATTGAATTACTCTTTTTGCCTTGCAGGAAAGCTTCTGCTTTATACTGCAGGACTCAGCTGGTTATGGTGATAAGCCAATGATCAAGGTTACAGGCGCCTGAGCCAATCATTGTGAAAAGTTACAACAAAGGCAGTAGTCCTGACTTATTTAATGTGAAATGCATATGTTAAAGCCAATAGGCTTTTAACGATGGATGAATATTACTATGTTAAAACCTGTAGCCACGTATTTTGTTTTACATGGAATCTCACAGATTGTTAGTAGCTATGCTTTTGATGTTGGTTACACCTTGGCAAAGTCTTCAGTGGTGGCTCCTTTGCTAAGGCAAAGGAGAGTCGCCCGACTGCTTTTAAGCAGTATAAATTAAGGAAAAATAAAATGATAATAACTCTGAGTTATCATTTTATTTTTTCCTTGTTGAGGCAGCTTTGCGGGTGGGGCGGGGTGGGGCTTCTTTACTGATAGAGCAGGGGAAGAGTGCTTTGCACTCCCTACGTGCCCATGAATGTTTGGCCCAACCATCTAGGGCGCACTGGGTGGAGAACATGCCCAGGCCCCCAGCCTCTGTCTGAGCGCCAAACCGCAGTGCTCAGACCAATCGCAACTCTGCATTGCAGCGCTTTGATTGGTTCATGGGAGCCTGGGTGCTCTGTTCCTGTTCTCTGAGAGACAACGGTGGAGCGAGCTGCGAGACGCGGTGAGGAAGTGTGTTTTTTTCTTCTTCACCTTCTTCCCTCCCTCCCCGATATGCGCCAGGCACCAAAGAGAAAGCGATTTTCGTAATTATTTTTACAAACATGACTAACCATTTGCTACTAAATGTGTTATAGAGATTGAAAATTGGGATAGGCCCAGGTTGGGAACTTGTTGGGGTGCTGCTAAGTGTAACAGAAAATAAGATTTTCGGTGATGATGTAGTCTTTAAGAGATTCTCAAAAATCTATAAATGTTTTAACAGGTTTGACAAAGAAATTGATTATGGTATCTGTTGGTGTGTTTAGTGTGTATGTTGTCAGTTGGAGCAGCTCTGTAGTTGTCTATTCATTGTGCATGTTTTACTGTGACTCTGGGTTATTAGTGTAGGGATGTTCTGCATGTGTGGGAGTTGCTGGCTGAGAGGGCTGACATGTCTGTTTCCTGTGGTTGTGATAGTCTGTATATATGTCGATTACTGTAGAAGATGGGTGGTCCTGTACTGCGGTAGATTTGTAGGTTTTTGTCCATTTTATGTATTGCAGTGGATATGAGTTTCTGTGGCTCATTTGAGCTAGTCTGTGATTTGCTATGTATATATAGGTTGATGCAGGTGTGTTGGTTGATGGATCTGAGGTGGATATGAGTGTTACTTTCATTGTGTGTGTTGCTGGATATGGAGCACGGGTGTTGTGGTTGCCCTGGCTGCTGTAGATGTGGGGCATTCTGTGAGTGCCTATGCTGCTGTGTGTAAGTTACTGTGGATATTTAGGCACCAGTAGATGTATGGCTGATGCAAATTGTGGTTTGCTATGGATGTGTTTGTGTGGAAGTTGCTGTGAGTTGAATGCTTGGATTCCGGTACATTGTGAGTTGGTGTTTGGTGGGTTAGTGTTTGTTAGAAGGTTGAATGGATTTATTTGTAGGTTCTTGTGGATATGTAGATGGTTTTAAACATAGAGGCAGCAGTAGACGCTTCCCGACCCTGCACATGTTCAGGAAGGACCTCAAGACCTGACTTTTTGACTGATCCGGAGCTGCTCCCCCTCCCCCCCAGCGCCTTCAGAGCCACACGGGTGAGCAGCGCTTTATAAACCCCTAATTGATTGATTGAGTAGACGTTTGAGTGTGTGTATTGTGGTTACTCTCTTCTGTGACTAACAGTTGCCATGAAGCCTGCTGTATATGTTTTTTTTGTGCAAGTGGGGGTTGCTGTGATTGTAACTTCCTGGGATGTGTTGGTTGGTTTGTTTGTAGGATTTCTGAGTCAATGGGTCTTTGCAGGTATGTTGGATGTGTGTGATGGGGGTTGTGTTCAGTGGATGTGTGAATTGCTGTTCGTGTCGTGGTTGTTCTGCCTCTGGAGATTGTTGTGCGTGGCTGTGTTACACAAGGAAACAAATAAATAAATTAGCCCGTTTACAGCATTAGCAGAAAAAAAAGATATGACTGACCCGCATGACACACTTTCTATTCAGTCAAACAGTATTTATGGCTATGCCCCTATACATATTTTATTAATGTGCATTTTTGCTTGAATGCCTTTATGAGTTCACTATTGTAAAGAGAAAGGCGGTTTTAAAGCATTCTTCCCTCCCAGCTCTTGTGAAACTTTCCCCAGCCCCCCAAACGCTTTCTTTTAAACCATCACTCTCCTCCCCATCGTCATTGTCCGACATGATAAGAATCCCTCTCCCAGATATCTGATTATTTCATTAAAGGGTGGTGACGGACATGCAATACAGATATAAATGCATGAATAATTCCAGTCTGAGATGCGCTTCAACTTTGACATGTATTGATGTGATTGGGCACACAGTGACAGGAACCCTTAAAATGAGAGGGATCTCTTCCAGTGTGAGGTGGGGAGAAATCTATAGCAACATAGCTCAGTGGGTTATGGCTCATAGTTTACATAAGTGTAAATCACACATCACAGGCATATGTTCCAGTGTCTCACCTCAGGTTTTAATGTTTCTTATGCTGATACAAAGTGTAGATTGGTCGGCCCTATCTCAGAGGCGTGCATTCATAAAAACTAGATTTTGGAATAGTGGGGTGACTTAGCACCTTTGAAACAATACCAGGTGGTGTTATTCAACTTTATTTTAGTAAATCTGGGAAGAGTGACCATCTGAGTGGGCCCTTGGGCCTTGGTCCATGCTGCTTGCGCGCCGATGTCATCAGCAGACACTAGCACATTGATCTGTCACCAGCAGAACTGACAATTAGGGGAAAGGGTGTGGCTGAACAACCAGAGCTGCTGACTTTCGAACTGGGGACCGGGTTCGATTCTCGGCGTCCACTCAGCATCCTGTGATTCTGGGCAAATCATTTAATCTCCCTGTGCCTACAAAACAAAATAATGCGTACTCCTATCATGTAACTGGTGCTCATGTAAAGCGCTCCCATACTTTCGGGTCGAGTTCGGCAATGTTTGATAGCACTTACATCTATCTGCCAGGCATTGCTTTCTATACTACCACAAAGTCGTAAAACAACACCACATACAGATGTTAAGATGCAACAAAGACGAATCTTTGTGCTGCGCATATTGATTTATTGTCGTGGCCGTGAGGTGGTCCATGTGCCTGGACTCGGCATGCCTTGATCTCGGCACTTGCGCGGCTGCTCCAACCGCTGCCTGCCTGCAGCCCCCAGCAGCAGTGATTCCAGCTGTCACCCGCAGCCTCTTTGATTCATGCTTTTAATCACAGTCCCCTGAGTGACAGCCCGGTGCATCACCTCCTAACGGCTCCTTCATCTCCGGGCCCTGCCTTGTCCTTGCTCGTCCCTCATTGGCCCACAGAGGACAGTGGGGAGCAAAACCAATTAGCAGAGGAAACAACTCGGCTACACAGGCGATTAATCTTGTAATCGCCTTGTGTTCAGGACGCAGTCCAAAAACAGAAATACGTTAACTACGAATTTGTTGTATAACGGTTTCCCTGCCCCGCCTCTTTCGATGCCGTTTTGTTTTCCCGCCTTTAATGTTCGCCCTCTCCCAGATGCTAGTCACACATTGAGGAGCGGATGCCGGCTGGCAATAGCCGTGCTGTATGTCACAGAAAACCGTCCTCTACTGCCAAACACGGGAAATCGTTTGCTGTACCGGGGATGTCTGAGAATCTGCTCCCAGGGGATCTGGTCTGAACGTGACTTCAGTTCTTCACGGTGAAATGGCGCCTCAGAGGGCTCTGCCTGTGACCCCTATTCTTCAGAGTGCAGAGAAGGCAGGCTGTCTCCTAATGTGCCGTGACTGTCTCACCAGGCTCCCCTCGAACTCATGTATGTGTTATATACACTGTGCATACTTCAAGTGGCCTCGCGCCTGCTATAGTAACCGGGGCAGTCAGGGGTTTGGAGAATAGGGGACTTTCAGAGGCGTAAAGCAGAACTGTCCTAAAAATAAACAGCAGTTGCAAGCAATTGTTGCACTGTTACAACTTTCTGGAACTCTCCCTGCTGACCACTTAGAACGCACTCCTAATATGTGGTTGCCTGCGGGGCACCCAGTGCGCCCTCAAGAGGACAGCCTCTTAGTGCAGCCTTCTGGCACACTCCTCCTTGCTGCCCAACGGGAGTCCCTCGCCACCGCCACTCTTCCCACATCATTTCCGGTGCTTAGGGGGCTGGGGCCAGGTACTTCTACCTGCCCCACTCAGGTTCCGGCCTCTTTGTTTCCCTGCTGGACGCGATTTCACCCACCCTATCTCGTACCCAGCGTGCCAGAGGCGGACTATTGCTTCCTGCGCTGAGATTGTTAATTGTTTATTTGTGTTGCAGGCAGAGTTACAGGGCGATCTGGAGTAGTTTGCTACATGGGGTACCCCCCTCAGGGCTCTATGCCAAACCCCAGGAGTCTTTAAGTAAGCCCTGGTATGTAAGCAATAATGCAGCTTTAGTCCCTCAGGTGTTTGCAAGCCTTAGCAACCAAGAGCTTGCCTGGTGACACTCCACCCCTAAAAAGGAGTGAGTTATAATCCTAGACTGGTGGTCCACGGTAGTTAAGGGACAAAATCTCCCCAAATAAAAATTGTAGAACTGAATGGGTTGGCCCGCGGTGCCGTTTGGCTCATCAGGCGGGAGGGCAGCTTAGGTTACTCATGGCTGCTTGCCCTTGGATCGCCGTAAGTTAACCGACCACGTTCATTTCTGAAATAAACCTGCAGCAAACTGTTCCACCAAACCATGTGCTGTCTGATTCATTTAATTCCTTGTGTGCTAAGTAGCCATTTACCAATGTTTGCTGGGGAGGGTTACTGATATCGGCACTAGGTACATTGTGTACCACTTAGCAACACACTAGGGAAATGTTTGATGCAGGCCCGGACTGGCCGTTGCGGGCACCGGGCAATGCCCCAGTGTGCCGCAAGGGTGGGGTCCGGTTTTGGCCCCCTGGGGGGCCGTTTTTGTTACAGGGCCGTTTTTGCAGTGTTGCTGCAAAAACGGCCCTGCTACAAAATCGGCCAAAAACCGGCCCCGGCAAAGAGCTCGGCGGCACCCCCAACTCCCCCGGGGGGTGGGGGGGGCGGTCGACCACTATGCCAGGGCCGGTTTTGTTTCCCAGTCCGGCCCTGGTTTGATGTGTAGTTTTATAAGGCTTTTGCATGAATTAAATTTATCAGCCATATTCACCTATTCAAGCTGTCTTGATGTGAAGAATATGGGGGCATGCTAAAATAGTCAAATGCTCAAGTTGATTGTTGTCTGCAAGTTAAATGGCACCAAAAGAAAGCTTGAACAAGTACTGAGAAAGCCATGCCTTTTTTACTTGGATCGCAATTTTTTTTTACTTGCAACAACTTCACACCAACTGTGTGAGAGCGAGTGCGGCAGAGCTGGGGTTTATTATGAGACACTCAGTCTCTCAAGTTAGAACGGATCCTTCTTGCCACACCACAGCCCTAACAAACAGGAAATAATCTGGGTTATTGACATTTCTATCCTATTGCTTGATTTCTTAATAAAAGTTTCTGCCTGCACAGTTCAGAACGGTAAATCCTTTCTTTTTTTTTTTTCCCCTTGTATAGTCTTGTATTCAAAGATCCTATTTCACCTGCACCAGTGATACTCTTTTGCACTATTCTTCCAGAGTGAAACCCAGGTTCCGCCTTAAAATCTTCTAAAACCCTGACTCCTCTCATGCCATAATAGCCAGTGAAACAGTCACCTCTCTCCAATCACCATGGACTCAAGGACACATTTATAGGATGAAAGCTTTTGGCGATGTTTGGGATTGCGCTATTTCTTGTGTGTATGGCCACAGGATTTACCCAATTCCATGAGCACAATTTGTACATGATTATTGATTGCCCCACGTTTTCATAATCCACCATCTGATGTATAGCCTTACAATTTAATCAAAAATATTCTATTTTGAACAGATCAAAAGAAACTGAAGTGTTACACGTGAACTGTAACATAGCTACTGACACGTTGCAAAGTTAACTGGTCACCTTTCGCTTGTTGATTGTTAGTCTCACCATAAATAGGTGAAGAGGTTACCCAGTAAATATTAAGAACTCACATGATAGTTCAGAGAAAGGACATTTGTCTACAGCTGGAAATACTGCTTCAATTCATTTCAGTGTACTCCATACAACATGGAAGGAAGGATTCCTCTTTGTCATAAAAAGTTTTGTTTCACTATTCATGCATATTTATTTTTATATCCCATTGTTCTCGAGACAGGGTTATTTCAAGAGACGTTTCACAGTTTTCACAATCCCAAAACATTTGCATTTGTTTTTAGAATCTATTGTTCTGGATCTAGGGGTTTTACAGTGCTAGATGGGGAGATATATATACATAATACATATATAACATAAAATATCGCCTGCAGGATTTTTTTCCTTTTGGAAAAGGTGCTTCTAGATACCCTGTAGTGTAAACACAAAGTAAACATGGAACTTAGGGAGAATTTTAAAACTTTTCTGGAATGCATAGCATAAAAGGACGCATTTTACCATAATGAATATGTAGTATGGATATGTGGGCATGTCTTCTGCAAAAGGCGTCTATTTTACTCAAAACATTTTAAAGTGAAAGGTAGAAAGGACAGTATTAATAAAATGGTGTTACTGTGCATCCATGCAGACAAAATCATACATTTTTGGGGACTAGCATCGTAAGTAGGATGTGCTTAATTTGAGGGGTTTTTTTTTCTGAAGGGACCTATATTTTTCTGACGTTGGGATCTCGTTTGTAGCAACTAGTATTAAATTGCTTACAGTGCCATAAAATGTGCAGCATCATAAGCATCATTTCAGGGATATGGTGCATAAGTTGTAATTCCTTATGCAATCGTTTGTTTATTCTTCTCCATGCTAATTTAGTTGGCTGCATAATTTGGTCCTCCATAACTACAAAGTTTCTGTGGCCCTGATCGCATATAATAGCTTGTTTGGGGAACTGTGTGGGGACAACTTAATTAAGCATTTCATTGGCACATGCAATAATAATGTCTTGGCTCATGTGGGGTTCATTTTATGGCCCAGGTGAGGTAAATCTCATTGCACACGTGAGATCATTGCTTTATGTAGCTAAGAAGGGGATATTTTCTCTGTGTCCGACACTTTGAGCCTGATATAGAGTTTGGTGGATAGCTCACTCCGTGGCGAAGGTAATGGATATTCTGTTGATCGTATTACAAGTGCTTTGTATCCTTTGGCAGTTGTTTTAAGGCATATGGGATATCCATCACATCTGTAACAGAGTACATGTCCTCCAATCTCAAAATCAGAAGCTTAATCGTGATTTCAGAAAGAAAATACAAGACCTTTTCTGGTCCTTGGCTCCAAGGTGCCTCCAATTACCAAGACCAGCATGGAAGAAGGAAAGAATGCCCCTCTGGCTCTTATTAATTCAGCAGTTCTCCTACCGGTAGATATGGTGTAGTATCCAGCTTCATAACTTTCACCTAACCTAATTAATGTGAGAGCTTTCCTAACACGCCTCATGTGTCCCCACACATCTATGACATTCTTGACACCATGACGGCTGGAAAAAACACTCCTTTTTTTCTTTAAAAAAGTTCTTGCATTTTCCATAGGTGTCTATGGTTAAATAAAGTATCTGAAGATCGCGAAGCATGATCGACAATTTATATTACAAAATACAAATTCCACACTTGACATGCACCACCCATAACTGAACACAAAATGACTGTTTAAAACCAAACATTCACCCATTTATGTCCACTGTTTGGCCGCCATCTTCCGTTCTGAGGACCTTTGTAAGGATTTGAAATGCGGAATACAGCGGTACAAAATATCGATAGGTAACAATAACAACACCAAAATATATTTATGACCAATATATCATCAAGGTAAGTATACTTAGATAAGGATAGATTTACTATTCTTGACTCCGCATTTGCTTAGCTAGATGATATATATTAGTATACATGTATATTGTCATACTAAGTGGATGTGGAATTAAGAGTAATAACTCTGCAGTTACTTATTCAGACTTACCTTGAAGATATACTGAGTCGCAAAATGTCGTGGAACCTGAAGTTTAAAGCATCACACATCCCTGGTCCAAAACGTACGGGCGAAGTAACAATGCACTAATGAAAGAAGTGAATGCACAACAATACAGTGCTCACATGGTATCCTTGCACTATGCTACCAATACAGTGTATATTATTTGTGAAATAAAAAATCCTAAAGCCAAATTCTAATATGTTGATACCGAAGCACACGTGACTACTGTACAACTAGGTAACATTAATCTGTCTTTTTGGTAGTTGAAAAACAGGGCACGTTTTTATTGATAACAAAGCAAAAAAAGTCCCCTAAGTCTTGATTTGTAGTTCATGGGTTGCGGTTTAGATAAGTCCGTAAATCTTGTTTGACACCCAATTCTTGAGTTTGCTCTGGCAGCCGACAAGTGTTTTGTCTATATACGACTTTTTTAAGGCTCTATTTTTTCTGTAAAAGAAAATGTCAACCTCCCCTGAGATCAAAAAGTCCCACCTCTTAAGGAGTCGACAAGGATTACTCGACTGGGTATTTGTGCCAACAAAATGGAAAAATCTCTCAGGAGTTTAACGTACCATATCTGGTTCGGATGGTACAATGAATGAAGTAGCAACTACGAGTGCAGGTGGAGGATATACTACTTTCCTTAATGAAAGTCACCGTCTGTCACTGGCCTGAAGGTCGTTTTGTCAATATTTATGAAAAGGCAGTGATAAACCTTGTAACTGAGATGTTTATATGGCTACTGGATCGTGTCCCAAATAAGTGTGTTCATCCCGAAGACATACTGGTAGGAAATATTCTGGAGTCGCTATTGTTGCAATTTGATATTTAAAACTTGATATTGTTGTAGAACACCTCCTCAGGGCAAAAATGATATTCTGGACGTTTTTAGCCACATACATCTCTTTTTACATTTTTTTTATATGTGACAGTTAATCTAGAAATATTACAAGAAATGATACACTCTCATTACTAAGAATTTGTACTATGCAAAAAATGCTCTCATCCATATAACGGCATAATTTCTCATTTGCATATTTGTGCATCGTTATTTAAGAATGGTGCTGCTTACTTTTTAGGTCTCGCCTATTCCATTCGGCAGGAATGAATATGCTAGTCTAATGCCGCTAAACCAGCGCTAAACCAAGAGGCTCTCAAAAGGCTCTCAAAAATCGGATTTTCAACAGTTCACGTGAAATCACACGACCACAAGCTGCATCAGACCCGACACTTCAAAGGAATGCGCCCCTCAATGCCGAGAGCATCAACCTCGTGCACGAGCTTGCCCGAGCCTTCCGCCTGCCAGCAGCATTTCTCCTCCCCTTACCATTTGCTCCTGTGCTTCCCCGCCCACTGCTTCACACTTCACGGCCGGCAGGACGTGACTCGCATTCTCCGAGAGCTTCACAGCTCCCCTGGGCTTCTTACTAGATCAGGATTATGCAAAGCCAGCCATCAGCCTCCCTCCCCCTAATTGCTTGCCCTTTCACGGCCGCCAGGCCGTGAGCTACATCAAAGGGTTTCGCTGCCCCGCCCCCTGCTTCACGGCCGCTTCTCATGCAGTGTAACCCTTTGTGTCTGGCCCTCCTGGCTTCTCCTCACCGTACCTCTTTCCCATGCCCTCTCAACTACCCCTCCTGTTCCTCCCTTCCGTCCCTCTTCTTTTGCCTTGTCTGCTCGTGAAGTTGACCCCCTCCATCAGCCCTAGGTCCTCTCATACTCCCCCCTCCCCATCAGATGCTGCATGTCCTGCTAGTTCTCCCCGCCTCATCTTGCCCGTCCCTGCCAGCGGCTTCTCATTCGATCTGCTGCGACTGGCCAAGAAATGAAAGGGTGTCTGCATCGAGGGCTGCCTTGCCTTCCAAACCTCCCTCTTTCAGATTGTATGTCAAATGAAGGCCTTGTTGCGACAGGGGAGCCTCCATTGCAGCCCTTGTCGCTTTCCACAGCATGGAAACTAAAGAACGGACCTCTTGAATGCTATTCATTGTGTTAGCCTCAGAAGGGTAAAAGGAGGAGTCATTATCCGAATTAACTTTTCCCTCTCCATCACGTGGCACCTTTCACACTCACTCATTCATACACTCATTCGCAGTGGCACTCACCGACCCAGACGCATCACATTCATGTGCTCACTCACTCACAATCGGACACTCACTCACATTTCCAGCTACATGCCCAAAGGCACGTGCTTTGGGACACTCGGCTATCACAAAGTCTCCCCTACCATCCAACCGTAATTCAGCATAGCACTGAGGACAGGACTGTACTGAGGCGAGGGAGCCTTCAACAGAGACAACCTTTCATTTCTTACATTTGTCTGGCTTTCATATGTTTATGCTACATGCGTTAGCAGCACTCCAGACCTGCTGGCTTTGCCACTGCTCGTTTTCTACGTATATCCCTCTTAAGCGTTCCCAGATGTTGGCCGGTATGCACTAGTATCTTGGAGGGTATGTATCCTTTTAATTTCAATAAGAAATCCTCGGTTTTCATATAGCGCCTCTTACCGCAGATTTTAGAGCGCTGCATATCACAGGTGTTACTACGGACCTCTTGAATGCTATTCATCATTCCCTCCCTCCTGATTTGCCGTTCTCCCACTCTTCCTCCTCCGGCCCCTGTGGTCTGCATAGAAAGAGGACTTAGACGTTTCAAGAGGCCAATTGCCTCGCAGCGCTGGGGGTCTGAGGTTGCCGGTTTACATTGCCCAGGTTTAAATCCAGGGCTCAGCGGCCTCGCAGCACTAGAGGCTAATGGGGGCTCAGCGGCCTCGCAGCACTAGAGGCTGTGGTTGCTTGTTTACATTGCACTATTTTATATCATAGGGCTCAAATGCCTGGCAGCGCTAGATGTCAGTGGCTTCCGGTTTACATTGCTCAGTTATAAATCCTGGAGCTCAGTGGCTTCGCAGCACTAGAGGTCTGTGGTTGTTCGTTTACATTGCGCTGTTTTAAATCCTGGAGCTCAGCGGCCTCGCAGCGCTAGAGGTCTATGGTTGCTAGTTTACAATGTGCGGTTTAATTCCGAATTTAATCCGGCTCCCGCCCCCTTCCCACAGACACTCATGTTGAAAAAGTTCAGGTTTGTTGGAATCTATTGAGCTGCACAGCAGCCTTTGCAGACTTCCAGCCCCACACTTAAAGCATATTAAACATGACCCTGCACGGCTGCTGTGTGTAGTACTGGAACAAAGCTGGATAATACCAATACTAAACGTAAGCGCCCGAGCGAGAACCCAAAAACCGCACAGGTCTGTTTAGACACGTTTACAATACTTCAACACTGCCTAAGGCACAGGTACCTTGACACAAATGTGCCTCTAGAATGACCATCACAAATTTAATCCAATGTGCTATTCATTTAAAAGTCGTGTCTTTATGTTGGATTCTTGTATTTTGTTTTACTAAATGTATAGTTACGTTGTTACTGTCGATTAGCATTCCTATAGCGCGTAATCTGCCATTGGCAGGGCATCGCAGCGCTATTCGCCAGTCCCCTACCGAACTTTTTTTTTACAGACTAAAGTCGGATTCGGTTTTGTGAAGTCCCTGGCAGCTATCTGCTAAAAGGCGACAATTACCAATAGATAACATTAAAAAAATATTTCAATCTATGATGTGTCAGCTGCAACACCAGATAATAGAAAAATCGGATTCCGATTCACTCTACAAAGCTGAGCTTCGTCTCCTATTCATGTATTTTCCCTTTTTTTTCTGCCCTTATGCCCTCTGTTAGACTGGTTTTTTGTGCCCTTCTGCCCTCTGTTAGACTCTTTTTCCCTTGTTTTTCTGCCCTCTGTTAGACTGGTTTTTTGTGCCTTTCTGCCCTCTACATCACCACATCATCACTCAGCGCTACCCCAGCATTACTCAGCACCACCACATTATCACTCAGCACCACCACAGCACCACTCAGCACCACCACATTATCACTCAGCACCACCACATTACCACTCAGCACCACCACCACAGCACCACTCAGCACCACCACAACATCACTCAGCAGCACCACAGCATCACTCAGCATCACCACAGCATCACTCAGCACCACCACAGCACCACTCAGCACCACCACAGCACCACTCAGCACCACCATAGCCACTCAGTACCACCACATTATCACTCAGCACCACCACATTATCACTCAGCAGCCACAGCACCACTCAGCGCCACCACAACATCACTCAGCAGGACCACCACAGCACCACTCAGCAGCACTAACACAGCACCACTCAGCACCACCACAGCATCACTCAGCACCACCACAGCACCACTCAGCACCACCACGCACCACCACAGCATCACTCAGCACCACCACAGCACCACCCAACACCACCACTGCACCACACAGCACCACCACAGCACCACTCAGCACCACCACAACACCACTCAGCACCACCACATTATCACTCAGCACCACCACATTATCACTCAGCAGCCACAGCACCACCCAGCGCCACCACAACATCACTCAGCAGGACCACCACAGCACCACTCAGCAGCACCACCACAGCACCACTCAGCACCACCACAGCATCACTCAGCATCACTCAGCACCACTCAGCACCACCACAGCACCACTCAGCACCACCCAGCACCACCACAGCACCACCACAGCATCACTCAGCACCACCACAGCACCACTCAACACCACCACAGCATCACTCAGCACAACCACAGCATCACTCAGCACCACCACAGCACCACTCAGCACCACCACAGCACCACTCAGCACCACCACATTATCACTCAGCACCACAACAGCATCACTCAGCACCACCACAGCATCACTCAGCACCACCACAGCATCACTCAGCACCACCACAGCAACACTCAGCACCACCACAGCAACACTCAGCACCACCACAGCATCACTCAGCACACCACAGCACCACTCAGCACCACCACAGCACCACTCAGCGCAACCACAGCACCACTCAGCACCACCACAGCACCACTCAGCACCACCAAATTATCACTCAGCACCACCACAGCACCACTCAGCACCACCACAGCATCTCTCAGGACCACCACAGCACCACTCAGCACCACCACAGCATCACTCAGCACCACCACAG
Organism: Lissotriton helveticus; assembly: GCF_964261635.1. Lineage (NCBI taxonomy): Eukaryota > Metazoa > Chordata > Amphibia > Caudata > Salamandridae > Lissotriton > Lissotriton helveticus. Next base: position 443,070,748 of record NC_136063.1, on the reverse strand, counting down.
CACCACTCAGCACCACCACTGCACCACTCAGCACAACCACAGCACCACTCAGCGCAACCACAGCACCACTCAGCGCAACCACAGCATCACTCAGCGCAACCACAACATCACTCAGCGCAACCACAGCATCACTCAGCACCACCACAGCAACACTCAGCACCACCACAGCAACACTCAGCACCACCACAGCATCACTCAGCACACCACAGCACCACTCAGCACCACCACAGCACCACTCAGCGCAACCACAGCACCACTCAGCACCACCACAGCACCACTCAGCACCACCAAATTATCACTCAGCACCACCACAGCACCACTCAGCACTACCACAGCACCACCACAGCACCACTCAGCACTACCACAGCACCACTTAGCACCACCACAGCATCACTCAGCGCCACCCCAGCATCACTCAGCTACACCACAGCATCACTCAGCGCCATTGCAGCATTATTCTGTGCAACCATTCAACAACAACTGGTTAAATATGTTCTCTCAATGTTTCAAGATTTATTACAAATCTCACTAAAAGATGTTAATATTTCACTTCTGTTCTTAGATTTTCGTCACAACAAAATACACTGAACATAATCTTCACAAAAGTTATTTATAAAAGTTTAAGCTATTGCCATTATAAATTACAATCACTTTTATTTAAGTATTAATTAAATTTAAAAAAGGCCATTGTTATTTGTAATATCAATACATCTAAGTCATATAAATACAAAACATGTTGCATTACAAATGCTATAGGTGTCACATTTGCGAAAGTTATAACTATTGGCATTGTAAATGACAAAGCTAATAATGTAGCTATTTTCAAAACCAACACATAAATAAAAAAATTGTCATTTACAAGACCAATAGCCCAAACTTTCCTAATGCGAGACCTATTGCATTGCAAATGCTTGTTTAGGCTACTTCTGTTCATGGTAACAATCAAATATTGTCCCAACAATGCCCACACACCTTGCAATCCATGTTATAACTCGTCATCGTAAGCCATCATCAGTGGATTTTCTGTACCTTTGATGGTTATGTAGCCGAATAAAGGATCTTGATTGAACTCGCCATTGTAAGCCTATCTCTCAAAGTGCACTAGCTCCATACCAAGTGCACAGCTCTCTATAAAGAGCCCACAGTCTAGAAAAGCTGCTGGTTACCATGAAGGGATCACGTGGGATAAGTCCAGCTGGTCTTCTTGAGGTTCCTAAAAAGGCAGCTGTGCCAGGTGCTGCAAATGAAGAAGGAAACATTCTGTCAAAAAAGTAACTCAATGGTAATTGGAGGAGCAGGACTGGCCTCAGTGACGTAGGTCTTGTGCATGCACAGGCTCTCTTTGGTTTGGGTGGCTTTCACACTAATACAAGCATGGATTAGATTAAGCACATATGTATGTCTATGTAGGTGATATATAAAGCGCAACTGTAACTCCGAGTCTCCTGGCGCTGTAGCATAGGAACCACCAGCAGGCAGATAAAAAGAAAGGGTCAGATGCAGAGAAAAGCCAGGTCTTAAGTTTTTTCCCGAATACCTGTGTTTCCTTGGTGGCCCTGAGAATCAGCGGCAGTTTGTTCCAAAACAAGTATTTACAATGCAATGGTCTCGGCTTTGTTAAAGTTAGAGCTATTGGCATTGCAAATGGAATTTTTTTATTTTTTATTTTTTAAAACAGAAGTAAATGGTATTGTCATTTACAATGGCAATAGGTGAGCATTAGAGAGTAGTAGAGAGTATTAGCGGACACAGAGCCACACACACACACACAGAGCAACACACACACACAGACAGAGCCACACACACACACAGACAGAGCCACACACACACACAGAGCCACACACACACAGAGCCACACAGACAGAGCCACACACAAAGCCACACACACACACACACACACACACACACACACAGACAGAGCCACACACAGAGCCACACACACACACAGCCAGAGCCACACACAGAGCCACACACAGACAGAGCCACACACAGAGCCACACACACACACACACAGACAGAGCCACACACACACACACACAGACAGAGACACACACAGAGCCACGTTTCAATTTTGGTCGAGGAAAGTAAATTAATCGGAAAAGAATAAAAAAAAAGCAACACTTAAAAATGTAAAAAACACGAAGATGTAGCTCTGTAAAGCGTACACATTGGAAGTGTAGCTCTCTCGACCCATCCCCCAGTGTGAAGACTGCGTACTCTCCCTTCTCCCTGCCCGCCGTCACCGCTAGAGGCGGCCTAACTCCGGATCCAGCATTTCCCATGTTTTGAACATAGGGAAGAAATGTGGTCTTAATTATCATATGTAAAAGGCAGCCTCAGGAAGGGGGCTGGCAGTCCGCTGAAATCCCATCAGACCCGAGTAACTTAAAGGGGGTGCAAAGGAGTTTCCGAAACAAAAAGTGCAGCGTCCCGCTTGCGGAGTTTGTTGATGCCAGAGAGCGCCGGCGGCCAGGCTTTGTGCAGCAGAGAGCAGCGTTGCCACCCAGCCCACTCCACCTCCATTCATTTACCAACCAGCAGGGTGGGGGGCTGCAGGCCCACACACGCAGGAAACCCCAGGGTTGCACTTTGCACAATTTCTGTGGCTGCTTTCTCCAGTGCCAGAGACTTTTAAAATTTGATCTGTGCCTTGCAGGCTCCAGCAGGTAGAGGGACTTTGTGCCCGGGACTTTTGTTACTTATAAACTCACCGCATCCGAGGCCGGCGCCTTCAGGCGCGGTGCACTGTGTGCGGGAGGGCATCGACATACCTCCTAGCAGCTCACCCCAACGTGCAAAACTACAAGTACGGCAAGGCGATGGTCCCCAACAGCAGGAACGGCGCTAAACAACAACAGCAGCAAAAAGAGCAGCAAGAAAGTGGTGCTGTGGAAGCGAAATCTATACTAATATAATAAAGAGAGAGCCCAAACCTTTGAGGCAGGTAATCTCAGGAACCACAGCACCAATCACAACACCCAATACAGCGTTGGAAAGGGCAGTTGCAGCAGAAGGACATAGGCTATGCAAACGCCCACCATATACATTTAAAAGGTGAAAGAACCGTGCCAGCAAAGTAGTCCCTTGTGGGCGTGTCTGCGTTGTGCTGTGGGCGTGACAAATGCTGGGGGCGTGTGGTACGTTCCGCCCTTCATGCCATGTCTCATATAGTGTGCTGTGGGCGTGTGCAGGGGGCGTGGGCGTGTGCGGGGCGCGGGATTACGGGAAAAAAAAGTGAGCGTTGTGCCCAATTTTCATTGTTTTTTCTTCCCAGGTTCTGTACATTCCAGCTTCGGGTGTCCACCCTGCTCCCTTTAAATACCTCTGCACCCCATAATCATAACCCACCCTTACTCCTTAAAATACCCCAACACCCTTAAACACTAACCCATCTTAACCCTATAAATATACCCTGTACCCCAAAACTCAAACCTATCCCTAAACCCTAAAAATACCCCTGTACCCCAAAACCCAAACCTAAAAAAAAACATGCTTTTACCATTCATGCATTTACAACGAATTTGGTTGTAATTGTATGCGTGGTAAAAGCATATAAAATGTAATGCCATGCGTTATAATGGCATTGCGGAGTCATGGTACTTTCGTAATGAAAGTATGCGGAGTCATGGCATGCAGAAAGAAAGTTGCAGAATAATGGGTGTTTACCCTCCCCAGTAAGTACATTGGTGGCACGGCGGCCCACATCTCCAGCAACATACTCATATTTTTTCACCACCGATTTGAAAAATGCACAGGTCTCTCTCATTGATGGCCATCACCGACATACACTTTCGAATCTCGGCATCAGCTCAGCATCCTGTGATTCTAGGCAAATCGCTTTGTCTCCCCGTGCCTACCACAAATGAATGTGTTCTTCTGTAATGTAAATTGTGCTCATGCCATGTTGTCGAGTTCGCGCTATATAATATTGCAAGGAAAAATAAAGTAGGGAAACTCGAGTTCACACACTGCTGAATGCGCACTCTTAAGTGCATCAGCAGTGCACTGTGAATCGGAGCGTTTCACAGGCCTGTCACAGATAAGAAATGCTATCAAAACGAAATCCTACAAAACAATATACTACTGGCCGGCAGCAATTCATACCCGGACAACGTTGGGACGGGCTGCTAGTACACTATAAAGAGCTATAGTATAGAGCAGAACGCCTGAGTTCCATATTTTAAAACATTGCAGCACCGATGTAAAACACAATTCTAACAAGAAAAAACTTACCGGCTGGGGGGGGGGTGAGGGGGTGGAGGGGGGTCCCTCGAAGACTTCCTCGGCTGCCGGTGTGAAATCCTGTGGCTGAGAGGCAAGCGGGAAACCAAGCAGCACCACCATGTTTCTCCGAGGTGAAGCAGGTGAAGCAGAAATGCCTCGAAGAAATCAGCGTCATTTTTGGGATTGAGGGGCGTGTTTTCTTTCTCTCCTCTTCCCATTGGCTGAAATGTAAAATTCCAGCCAATGGGAAGAGGAGAGAAAGAAAACAGAAAGAAACGAAAAAACACACCCCTCAATCCCAAAAAGACGGGGCTTGAACGGACAGATGCCCCTCTCGTCCAATGGCTGGCCTCCGGAAGTCAGCCAATGGAGAAGAGGGGCGGGTTCATAAAGTCTCGGAGAGAGACTGCGCAAGCGCAGCCTACGGTCCTCGGCCTAAAGAGGGGCCTAGGTAAGAGAAATATCTGGCCCCCACCCTCGTCTTCCTAATCCAAGGGACTATGGCCAAACAGATTTTCTGAGCAAAGGTTTCTCTGGAGAGTATGGAGCTTGATTTTGTCTCTAAAGTACCCTGGACCGGTACCGAAAAGGGCTTTCTGGGTTAGAAGCAATATTTTAAACGTGGTCCTCTTTCAGTCCGGAAGCCAATGCCGTCTGTAAAGGAGGCCAGAGACATGGGAGTGGCGTGGGAGCCCAAAGATGGTGCGTGCTGCTGCATTCTGAACCAACTGCAACCTGTCTATCAAGTGCTTGGGCATGCCTGCGTAAAGGCTATTCCCATAGTCCAAAGTGCACTAATGCAACAGGAGCTATCTATGAACACGTGTTTCTGACAGGTGCTGCCTATATTATAAAAGGAAGGATTTGACCCTACCTTTAAAAAGGGGGGAACTGAGAATCCTCACTCCAAATGTCGGACAGGATAATCTACTATCAACATCTTAAGGATCTCACCGTTCTTCCAGCTATTTAAGGACACCACCGTCCTTCCTCCCATGGTAGACAGTCTAACCCATATGTGATAGAAGCGACTGTGATCAGCCAGCACAGGGCTGTTGAGGCATGGCAGGATGTGATCCAGTCTGTTGTGTATTAAGGGGTGGACCCGTGGTTACAATGTTTAAGGCCATTGCATTTCCCATGTATTAATGCTGCCTCTACACGCTGATGGCACTCACAGGGACACTGAAACAAAAATTCGTAATGAAGTAAAATTTTAAGTTATGTAGCTGCTTGCAAATGATATTGCAGTAAGATCAAAATACTTCTATAAATTAATTAAATGTATTAGTTGATGTCGCCGAACATATCATTTACATAGACCAGCTTCGCATGAACCTTTAGCAGATTGTGACAGTGGTTCCTGCCCTCAATGAAAATGTTGTTTACAAATAAAATTAAATAATGTTACCCGTTTGTGGTGGAATGAGAGCACTAGATTCTGTGACTCTTAACGGTAGTGCAAGCTTCTCACACTGCTCACCTGGTTCTGCGGTTTCATAAAGTGAGATGAGGCAGCAGCCTTAGAGGGGCACTTAGTAGTGTCACCAAAGTTGTAATAAAACTTCACAGAAATGACATCTTACCTGTGTATGGCGAGTGCTCTAGCACTGTTCATCGTTTGTCAGAAGCGGTAAAGGAAGTCCCAGGGGGTCAGGGCATCATTACTGTTGCAAACAATGTGGGTGAGTCGCTCAGGACCACTGCTTTGTCCATCAGGCAGCTTTGGCCCGCGTCCTCCACAGTGGGATCCACACTGGTAAACCAGACTCCCTATGCTGGGCTTTGGGGATGTATGGCATTACAACGTATGCTTTTTCCATGCATGCCTTTACAACGCAGGTTTTACAATGCAAGTCGTTACAACGACTTGCGTTGGGGGGCGCTGGATAGTGGAGTAGTTTAATTTACTATTCCAACTCCAGTCCCCGTGGATAGTAGGGAAGGTTTTGGATAGTAAATTAAACTATTCCCTATCCTACAGCGCCCTCCAGCGCAAGTCGTTGTAACGACTTGCGTTGTAGAGGTACTGCGTGGAAAAAGTTTAGTTGTAAAGGATGTTTCCCGGGTTTTGGTCTTAACTACTTGGTGATGCCCACTGTGAGTTAGCTGTGCCATTCACCTTACTGAGAGGTGGGCATTATAATGCACCGCCTTCTCAGCACCACCCCTTCTGACAACACAAACACCTCTTCCGCGTTGCTTCAAGTGGTGGCTCGATCTTGATTCCTTGCAAGTGTATGTCGCCAGTCGCCAGGGAGGAACTTCATGGCGTGCCGCCATAATCAGCAGCAGAGTGGGGACAATGCCCATTTCCTCAACAACTTCTTCTGGGCAGGCATCTGCTGATAGGGAGGTTTCAATTACCATCAGAATGTGCTCTTACGGTACACAAGCCTCTGCCTGGTACTTTCTACAGTCGTCCTCTGGGTTCCAGGAGTTGTAGTCGGATGGATTGTCTGTGCTGGACTGTTGTACCACTGTGAGCTTGTGACCCTAGAGTTGCAAAATCCAATTCTTGATGTGATGTGAGAAGCACAATTTGGTGCCAATTATCAAAACGTGCACCTGCAGTTTGTGATCTGTTATCACCTGGAGAGGCTGTGCATAAATGTTTCTGTGGAAACACTAGCGATCGTGGTGTATTGCAATCCCCTCCTTTTCAGTTTGTGAGCATGGCTGGATTGGTGTGTGTAGTTTATCATTTTCCTTCCATAGTCTTTTTCGACCATCACTGTCCGCCAGAAACTCTGTTTTGATGTGTGGGTCTTTGAAGCCTATTGTGGTCTCCCCATGAAGAACATCCTGGAAGGCTTTGGACTGGGACTGACCCCAACATCAAAACAATGTTACTTTTTTATCATTCTTTTTAATGGTTTTATAGATTGAAGCATTAACAATAATCAGGCAGTTAAGCAAACTACAAGCTTACATGCACAACTGCCTACATTCTTGCATAGTTGGTGTCGAGGTCGGTCGCATTGTGTACAATTACAGACCAGTATGCAAGTGATAACGAGATTGTTGATATCTGTATAAAGTCTCTATGTTATAGCGGAGTTGAGCCATGTGTTTTTTAACCTTCCCATGTTTAGCATGCACCCTGCATGCTTTATACACAAGTTCCTCTAATTTGGCACATCGATTCATTCTGAGAATCCACTCCGCAACTGCAGGGGTATGTTTGTCTGACCAATGTCGGCACAAGTCCCTCTTTACAACCAGGAATCCCATACCCATAAGGACCCAAGTGCCAAGGGAGTCACCCAGGGTGCCCATAATCCCAAGTAGTATCATTTTGGGACCCACATCTAAAATCCTACCTGTCGCATGCCCCAGGAGGCTACAAAAGTGGACCAATTAGTTTGGATGACTGGGCAGACTCATATTGTGTGGAAGAAAGTGCTGCGCTATGTTTTGCACCTCATGCAAGATTATGTTTGTGCCCTGCCCCTATGCCGGAGTCGTGAGGGGCAGTACTTATATGTATGTAAGTATTTAAACTGGATAAGGTGAAACGGGTGGGAATAGCTAGTAGTCGATGGTCCATTTTAGCTTTAGTCCAGTCTTCCTTGTCGAGATTACAAAAGTAAGATTCCCAGATCAGCATCCAATGTGTTTTGGGTTCAGGAGAGTTTATCACCAGGGCTTTTAATCAACTCATGCAGGAATTTTATAAGCGTGGCCAGGTTGGGGTTGGCAATACACAGAAAGCTCCGTTTTTCTGAGATGTTTTTGGGGAAGGCGGTTTTGATGTACCAGACTTTTTTATGTGTGCCAGCCGCATATTTCAAATATTGAAAGAATTCCAATTGAGTTTTTGGAAACTTGAACTTCTTTCAGTGGTCCACTCAGGGGAAACATATATGCTCCCTCAGTTAGACGTTGGTGTTGACCTTAGTCAAACCATCTTCTGTTAGATTTTCGGGGGGGGGGGGCCTCAGGTGCACCTGGTGCTCCTCGCTCAGGCTGGTATGATATAGGATGGCAGTTCTATCAGCAGGCCGGCTTTAGCGCTTTTGGTGCCCGGTACGACAATCACTTTTGGTGCACCCACGTCCCATGACCGCCTCCTCCTATTCTCTCCCTACCACCTGCATAAGTGCCCCTCATCCCTCCTATCATAAGATATTGCTAAACACAGTGCCCCCCTCCACAGGTCAGCGCCCAGTGCAGCCGCACCAGTCACATTGCCCTAAAGCCGGTCCTGGTATTCATTATGCTTACAAATCCTGCAGAAATTTCTGTGATGGTGTTTCGGAATATCTTGGCACCATGACACTCCGAATGAAGCAAAGCCTCTGTTAATGTCTGAGCCCATGAATGTGGAGAACATCATGATATTGTGGGACGCAGGGTGTCGCTCCAACAGGGTGGGGGGTCAATCAGTGTTGATGTCCCATTGTAATGAGTTACAGGCAATTAAACCACCATTCAGTTTATGACTTCCCTACCCTGGGAGTGCGAAGGTCTCTATTTATTTTTAATTTTTATCTTGGACACCATGTCAGTGGACAGCCGACCATGACTTAAAAGCCATCTTTGGGAGAGAGGGCGAGGGGTGGGAGAAAAGTAGACCAAAAGTTGTTTGTGTGTGTAAAAGGCCGCTTTATTAAGACACAGGTGCACATTACAAAACACAAACCTTGGCAACGCCTTACAAAACTAAACCTCACTAAATAAATAAATAACTACAAACTCAGCCCCCCGAACCCTCCCCCACCCCTAAAACATTTGAGCCCTCCCGCTCCCAACAATACATCAATAACAATATAACAGCATTATACATAACGTCATCAATAAAATTACCTCATCAATAAAACATTTCGTCATTAAACAAACATACGTCATCGTTAAAACTTTATTCGTCCAACCACAATTGCAATAACAACGGTCAGGTCCTCCATAACCATAAACCCTGCCTGACCCTGCACTCCTGCAGATAACCCCCCCTCACAAAACTGAACGGTCAAACCATGACCAACATACCCCAGCACTTGTCAAAGAAATACCTGAACTAATACCCAACCAGCAATCTGCCTAAAAATCGTAATGATAGCCAAAAACACCGCACAGCACCTGTGTCTAGCGACGGATACAAATACAATAAAAACAACCCCTGCACACCGGTAGCCCACAAAACAGCCTTTTACTCAAAAAAGAAAATGGGGCAAAAAACCCCCAAAAAAGGGGAAAAAACTAAGCAGCGAGGGGAAAACAGGAGCATTTAAAACGAAAAATTGAGGGAGGGAGGGGGGGACAAAAAAGCTATGAGCCCACCTAGCCACCAGGTCACCAAACCTAAAATGGTGGCTGGTAGGCAGTGGGCGGGGGGTTTATAATTTGGGCTATTCTGGTCCTACTGGACCAGCCCAATTCCAGAAACTTCTGTCCCTCTTAAAGGGGCACCCCTCGCAGCTCTCCCAAACCGCCCGGGGGAGGAGACCTCCCGGCGGTCGGCTCCCTCCCCCAAGCCCCCCTTGGGAGAGAGGGCGAGGGGTGGGAGAAAAGTAGACCAAAAGTTGTTTGTGTGTGTAAAAGGCCGCTTTATTAAGACACAGGTGCACATTACAAAACACAAACCTTGGCAACGCCTTACAAAACTAAACCTCACTAAATAAATAAATAACTACAAACTCAGCCCCCCGAACCCTCCCCCACCCCTAAAACATTTGAGCCCTCCCGCTCCCAACAATACATCAATAACAATATAACAGCATTATACATAACGTCATCAATAAAATTACCTCATCAATAAAACATTTCGTCATTAAACAAACATACGTCATCGTTAAAACTTTATTCGTCCAACCACAATTGCAATAACAACGGTCAGGTCCTCCATAACCATAAACCCTGCCTGACCCTGCACTCCTGCAGATAACCCCCCCTCACAAAACTGAACGGTCAAACCATGACCAACATACCCCAGCACTTGTCAAAGAAATACCTGAACTAATACCCAACCAGCAATCTGCCTAAAAATCGTAATGATAGCCAAAAACACCGCCACCCAGAAAGGTAGGCGGGGGAAACAACGCCTCCCTTTCTGCCCCCCAACCGCAAAGCGAAAGACAAAGGAGAAAATCAGCGCTGCATGGCCAATGCCCGGGCTAAAACCTCGCGAATCTCCAACAAGTAAAGTTCCATGCCCACACGGGACAAATGAACTCCATCATCCCTAAAGAACTCGACAGCCTCAAACTTAATGTCCCTGTGTGAAATCCTACTGAAACCAAGGCTCCTACAGCAACGAGACACCTCTGAATTCACTTTCTTCCTAGCCCGATCGACAGCCCTGGGATTCACCGCTCCCCTCCAAATCCTGCGAGGAATTAACTCTGTCCAAAAAACATGACACCCAGCCCATCGTTCCTTAATGAGGCCTAAATCTCGTTTCATAGCTCGCAGCAAGACTACACCTTTCGTTGCACATAGGTCATTTTCTCCCAAATGAATGACTAAAATATCCGGGCAGACACCGCCCACCATGTTGTTGTTCAAACAAGGGATCAACTCTCTCCAGAGCATCCCACCTTTACCCTTCCAAAGAACGTTAAACATTCGATCATTGAAACCAAGTAGATCTCCAAAGTAACTCCTCGCCGCCTGGACTCTGGCCCACTTGACAAATGAATGCCCCACTATCCAGACCGTTACCACCGAGGAGCGAGGCCCAGCAACGGATCCTGAAAAAGAAAAGAGAGTTAGAATCCTGTGAAGGAGGATGACGCATGCGCCTCCTCCGCCGAGCTCCTCACGTAACGCTGGAAACAGTTAGAAGACCAGCGCCCCAGTCGCTTAATATCCCTTTCAGACCAATTTCTGTGAAAAGCTTCAGTGGCAGCACCTATTCTGAAAGAGTGAGTACCATAAATATTGCCATCGAGACCTATGTGCTGTAGCGCTTTGCGCAAAACCATACGTAATTGATAAGGTGTTACAGGGGTGCCATTGATATGTTGGAAAACCAGGACTTCATCGCCACCCCCACACAAGGAACGCCAGCGCCGCGCAAGCAGTAGAGGGCAAGTAAGCTTCGGAGCACATGCCTGTAACCATACACCTTTCCCCTTACCCGTCTGATCCGTTTTAGAACTGGCCAACCATACATGAACTCCCTCATCATAACAAAAAACGTCCTTCCAAAACAATCCACACTTATATTTTGAACCCAACAACTCAGATACCCTGAAAGCACCAAAAAACATGAAAGCCATCAACATAGAGAAAAGACATGCCTCAAAATCATCTGAACAAACTAAAGGCAAAACCGTAATTAACCTGGCAAGAACTTGCCAAGATATAGGGGCTCTGGATCTACCAATGTGCCCTTGCTCCCTGGCCCAGCCCTCAAGCATCCTTCTACCAATTTCCCCCGCAGATGGAGGATAGCCCCACCACAACTTTCCCATAAAAGCAATCCCCGCCAGTTTCCCAGCAATAGTTACTTTGGTCAAACCCTTATCCATGAGGTCCAGTATAAAGTTGACCACATCATCCGACCGACTCGACAGATCCTCCCTTCTGACAGCACCAGATTCCAGAAATTCCTTCCACGCAAGGGAATACGCAGAACGCGTGGACACAGACAGAGAACCTACCACCAATTGAACGACCCGACCTCGCCGACGTGCCACAGATGACTCGGCATCGGAGTCGGGGATCTGTCCGCATCCCTCGCCAGACCACGGAATCTCTCCCACTGTGAACGAGACAGAGCATCCGCAATGTCATTGTCCACACCAGGAATGTGCAACGCACGAAAATGAATATCGTGTTTCAAACAACCAAGAACAAAAACTCTCATAAGTTTCAACACCTGTCCGTCCCTGGCCGATTGGCGATTCACTATCTCCACCACCGCCATGTTATCCACACGAAACAGCACTTTCTTGTGCGCCAATTCCTCCCCCCACAATGTCAAGGCGACCAATAAGGGGAACAGTTCCAGAAAAGTGATGCTGCGACCTCCATTCAACCATTCATCAGCCAACGTTCTGCACACCATTTGCCATTCCAAAAGAGCCCAAAACCATCACTGCCAGCAGCATCCGAAAACATTTGTACATCCCACTGAAAGTCAACCTCTCTGACCAAGGGGACACCATTGAAGGAGTTCAGAAAAAACTTCCACATTCTCAAATCCTCCTTGACACCAGCAGACAGACGAACACGATGGTGGGGCAAATGATGACCTGCCAAAGCCCTGCCCAGTCTCCTACAAAAGGTCCTGCCCGCTCTCACCACTCTGCAGGCAAAATTCAAATGACCCAAAAGCACTTGAATCTCTTTCACCAACACTTTTCTCTTTGACAACATCACATCCAGTAATTCAATCATGTTGACCCTTTTGTCTTCCGGCAGTCGAGCAGACATACTCACAGAGTCAATTTCAATACCCAAAAAGGATAGGACAGTGGCAGGGCCCATTGTTTTCTCGGGAGCCAAAGGAACTCCCAAATCCTCCATGAGCCCTTGGAATGTGTCCAGAGCCTTCTGGCACTCCGCGGAGCCCGGGGATCCAACAAAGAAAAAATCATCGAGATAGTGAGTTACCAGGGTATGACCGGACTGATGGGAAAAATACCATTGCAGAAAAGTACTAAAACACTCAAACAAGGCACATGATATGGAGCAGCCCATCGGCAAAGCCTTGTCCACGTACCACTTACCATTGAACTGAATACCTAAAAGGCTCCAATCGTCCGGGTGGACAGGCAATAGCCGAAAAGCAGACTTGATGTCACACTTAGCCATCTCTGCGGCTGCGCCCGCTGTCACAACAAGTGACATGGCCACGTCAACCGAAGAGTAAGAGACAGACACTGCCTCTGGGTCAATGAAATCATTAACAGACGACCCTTCAGGCCATGACAAATGTTGAATCAGGCGAAACTGTCCCGGTTCTTTCTTCGGGACAACTCCAACCGGTGAAACAATCAAGTTATGGATCGGCCAATCGTGAAACGGGCCAGCCATCCTCCCTTCATGTACTTCCTTAGTAAGTTTGTCTTGTACCACTGTGGCATGTTCAGAAGCTGATTTTAAATTGGCAGACCACCTCCGGTCCCTAGCACCTAAGTAACCGAGTCGGAACCCAAACTGAAAACCTTCCAACAGTGTAACTTTTGCTGACTGATCTTCGAAACCATGGAGGGCAATGCGCAGCCTTTCTAAATTAACTGGCGTACGAGCCCTTGGACCCAGCACCCTTAGCACCTCTGTATCCCCTTCCTCCTGAAAACTGTGAAGTCGTATTTGATGTTCCTGAAACTGTTTGCTTTCCCTGTGTACCATCCGATGGCTGATTGTTCCAACACTTGGACAACGGGTGTTTCTTACCACAACCTGAGCATTCATGTTTAAATTTACAATACTCCCTGGTACAGGAGCCCCTATTAAATTCCCAACAGAAACCAGACCCTGAGTACAAGGTTGCAGTGGCCCCCACCCCTCCCCGGGTGGGCTTCCCCTGAAAGGGCCGATAAACTAACGGCAAACCACTTGCCGTGAAAATGGTTTTCCCCCCTGACGCTGACCCCATTGTGTGTTGCCACAAGTCATTATCTATCTCCCCCCACTTAGCTTCCGGGTCCCAAGCCATTCTGGCCCTAAATTCCTCATCATATTGAGACCAAGCAAAACCACCCCCGGTGATCTGGGCCTTGCGAATGACGTCCATGTATTTAAAAAGGGACACGCTGCGCTCAGGGAACCTTTCGCAATATACACTAGCATAAATCAAAAATGCAGCTGTCCAATTTTCAATAGTTAAAGGCACTCTGGGGCGTTTAGCCAGCTCAAACTCCTCCTCCTTAGACCCTTCTTTAGACCGGACTTCCCTGTGGAGTAGCTTCAGTAGTTCCACATACTCACCATTCCAAATTCGTTCCTTTGTACTTAACATGAGATGAGCACCTAACGGTTTCGTAACCCCCATGTAAGGCATTTTCTTGATCTTTAGTTCTTTACTGGCCACAGGCTCTTTAACCTTGCTGGAAGCACCAGCCATAACATGTCCTACCACTGTGTTCTGAATGTCTACCACATCATCTGTACCAACTGCTGTGTCTTTAACATATCGGCCTTTAACCAGACGGCCATCACTACCAATCACTTCAGTTTCACCACCGGTACCCACAGACACCATCTTAGGTTTGGCCTGTGTGGCTGATTGCTCACCTGGCAACAGAGAGACCACTCTCGATGGCTCCGCCCGTGTCTCCGAGGTCAATGCATCCGGTCTGCGAGGCGCCCTACTCGATGGGCCGTGCTCTCTTCTCCCTTGCACTTGACTTTGGACCACTGGAGCCTGTAACACACTAGAAGAAACATGAGAGGGCACCCCCCTTTCCGGATCCCGCACTTCACCTTCTTCAGGACTCTCGTCGTCGTAGTCCAACACCACTGAATCAACACTGGTATGCAACAATTCATCACGGGTCTTACCCAACCCGGTATCTACCACTGTACTTGTAACTGATTTTAAAAATCCAGGAGGGGGAGCAGACTGTACCCGCCTGTACCTCCCTGCGCGTTGACTCTGCAGCTCCATAGCCGCCGGCAAGGCCTGCCACCTATACCTGCTACTCGTTGGGGCCAGCGGGGTCACGCCAGACCCTCGTGTGCTGGCCGCGGCGGGATCCCTCGGTGGAACAGAGAGGGCCGCGCTAGGCACTCTCCTCACTTCCCCTTGGCGTGATGGGACTGGACCGCGCCCTGCCAAGTCTGGACCTCCGCACCTATTCCTATCCTGAAAAGAAAAAGTTTGGACTGGTGTGCTAGGGTCCCTGAAAACAACACCTGAAACAGACCTAGGCCTCTGTAAATTAGCATCCACCATCGACCCCTGAAACCTCTCCAAAGAACGCCCCCTAATACAGCTTCTCAAAGGCACTCCCCTAATCGGAGAGTCGCCTACCATCTCCTCACCATCACTCTCATCCAATTGACCGCACGCTGCCGCTGCAGAGGAATACTGAAGAGGGGCCCCCGCACCCCCATCGTGGCCCTGCATATCCTTGTGAAAACCACGCTGTGCCAAACCAGCCGTACCAAAATGCTCCCATCCAGGAGAACCAAACATGATGTAAGGACCCCTAACATCCCCTTGACTAGGCCCCCCACTCGCCTGCTTGGAAATCCCCTCACGCCCCAAAAACGTGCTCGAGACCCCCACAGCCCCTGAATACCTTACCACAGGAGGAGGAAACCTCACAAAATCGTCCAATCCCTCCCTTCCCAGGCCCCCCAAACCTGTACCATGCTCAGGGCCCGTCCCACGACTCTCACAATGAAAAGCTCCATGACCACCTTGAAACACACTCCTGCCATCTCCCTGCAAATGATCACTCCCCTCCTGAAAACCAGGAAACATAAAACCCCTTGACCTAGAAGAATCCTGGACCACAACAGCGCCAGGCGTAAAACTACCTTCACCCATCTGTGCCCACTCACCCTCCCCCCTTGAACCCCCCCCAACCGACAAAGCAGCCCCAACAGAAGAACCAGGGGTAGAAAATAATAAAGGGCTGCCAACATTACTACCTAAATTCCCCTGCATAGCCCCAACCTCATATGCAGACAAAACTTGACCAGCAATGGGCTCCAGACCCACCTGGCCTTCCAAACCCCCGGAAACAGGCTGTCCAAAAACCAAATCCCCAGCAACATTGAGCCCTGGCGCATGACGAGTAGAAGGTGTTAACAACAATCTAGCGCCTGTGTCCACATCCAGCTGAGTCTCTGCCACAAAACGCTCTAAAACAGGCGAAGCAGACCGATCATACTGCAGGGCAGCCCCATGTCCCCCATCCAGCTGAACAGAACCCCTGCGTGCCCCACGCGCAGACCCAACAAGCACCTGCTCCAAGCGGCGCTCACATAGGGGGTCAGAAGCAGAGCGCTTCTTATTCCCTCTCTTCCCCCCCTCCCCCGCTTGGCAACTGGCACGAACACTGAAGCGGGAGCTTCCGCCGGTAAAACCTGGCCCGCCCTAACCGCTGCCTGCAGAAAACGCGCCCCCGCCTCCTCACCCGCCTGCCCTGAAACCTCGCGCTCCGTTAACGGGGCGCTCCCAGCCCCCACCTGCAACCGCGGGCGAACCACAGAGCCCGGTCGCGCTGAAGCGGCGCGAACTGCGGGAGCGCCAAAGTCCCCCTCAGCACCCCCTTCCCCCGCCGCCGAACGCGCCTGCAATGAAGGGGCCGGTTTCCGCACACGGGACCGGCCCCTCTCGCTTACCTGCACCGAGCGACGCTTCATGGGAGGGGAGCACGCCAACACTGCAGCAGAAACGCCAGCGGAGGCCTGACGCTGGGGGCGCGCCGGCCCTCCTCCAACCAGCAGGTCCAAACGACCCGCCTCAGAAAGAAGGCGCATCGCCTCCAATACCCTGTGGTCTTCCATAATAAAGTGTAAAGCAAACAAGTCACGAACCACAGACTAAACGCTCCCTTAACTCCTACAAACACTAAATACCACAAAAAAGCTATGAGCCCACCTAGCCACCAGGTCACCAAACCTAAAATGGTGGCTGGTAGGCAGTGGGCGGGGGGTTTATAATTTGGGCTATTCTGGTCCTACTGGACCAGCCCAATTCCAGAAACTTCTGTCCCTCTTAAAGGGGCACCCCTCGCAGCTCTCCCAAACCGCCCGGGGGAGGAGACCTCCCGGCGGTCGGCTCCCTCCCCCAAGCCCCCCCTGCCTGAAGGGAAAGAGCCTATCCTGCCAAATCCACACTTTTTAAAAAGGGCAAAGTGAACTGTAGTAAAACAGGAGACAACATTCAGTGGGCTTAAAAATCTTCAACAGAATCATATGGAATAAGTCCAGTTGCAATAATCAGTGTTTAATTTACATTGTGCTTCTGTCGCGTAGTCCTCTTTAGTCTTTGCCTCTGAATAAGACGCACTATAGCACCGTTGAACCGCGTGCACATACGCGGAAGGAAGTGCAGCCCACAGAACGCGGACCCCTTGATTCGACGCAGCCGGCACTACTTCCGAGGAGCGTCCCTGACTGAGAGCCGCGCGCACCGAGTGACGCAGTTAACACACCCCGCCGATCCAGTGGGTGCATGTTACGGCCATTTTCTGCCTTTACAGGAAAATTGCTCTTCAAGCTACATTTGATTTTGTAGCCAATGGGCAATTACTAAAGGAATGTCATTTCAGCTTAATGCTCCATGTTGTAAATATTGTGCCTCGTCAGCTATAAGTCAGGTGAAGGCCTGGGAACGGCGGCAGGGTTGCCCTGTGCCTGATTGCTTTCGGCGCTGTTATTTATCCATTCATCTTGTGTGACCTTGCTACAGCTTTTATGAATTAGAAATGCTGATGGGACTCCTTGAAATCCTGCTGAGGGAAACAATTTTTCTGGTTTGTGTTGACATATTCTGCAACTGTTAGAAATGGGTTTGGGAGGGAAAATAGATGTATGCAGTATTTATTTGATTTTGCAACAAGACCCAGTGAGCTTTTGTCTAAAAAATAAATGCGCCCCTAAGTTGAACTTATTTTTTCACATTCCCAAGGTGTATTTAGGGATGCCTCATTTCATCTGTAATGTAAAGTTTATGGTCTATAGTCTAGGGAGAAGTAAGTATTCATAGAGCGCACGTTCACCATAGCATCACCATTGCACTGAAGTAACCGAAGTGGACTAACTTGTACAACAAACACGAGACCTAAAATAGAAGTATTTTCAAGTTTTATTTAAAGTTAAAGATTGGGTACCAGATCTAAGTGCCTAGGAAGGGCGTTCTAGGGGTTTGCCAGTGCAATCGAAAACCAAACCTTTATACATATAGGTAACTGTGCATGTTCTAACAACAACCAGCAGTGCGTGCAGCGCTTGACTGGAGACACTGAGTAGGAAATCTGGGCTAAAAATTCAGGGGATCCTTGGTAGTTGGTTCTACAGAGAATCGCCATGGCTTTAAAAATAACCCTGCTTTTTAGTGGGAAGCTTGTGAAGCTATTTCAGTACTGGTGATATACAAAATCATTCAGGTGTATGAGAAATAGGCCACGTGTCAGCATTGTGAACAAGTTGAAGTTGATGCAAACGATGGTCTGGTACAGTTAAATATAGAGCATTGCCGTAATCCAGCCTAGCCTGGACTAGGGCATTCTCACAATCACATGATGGCAGGAATCAATGGAAGGTAGTGAAGACTTAGGCGTTTTAGATTACCAGGAACAGGATTTAGAAACCTTCTTGACCTGACGTTTTAACAATACATTGGTGTCAGTAAATCTGCCCTAAAAACAGGCTGATGCTACAGAAGATGGTTAGCAGCCCATTACATCCGGTCAGGTTAAAGAGTCACTGGTAAGAGTGCTCGGACGAAAAAGAAAAAGCTCAGAATTGCAGAGACTGAATTCCATAAAGTTAGTGGCCATCTACTGACGATCGATGGAGGCGCATTCTGCCAAGGCTATCTGGACAGTTCTTGATGATGTGGGAACATTGGCAAAACTGGAAATCAGTTGGGTATCTTCAGCGTACATATAAAATTGTGGTCCCAACCGTCCTTCTGAGTACGAAGCAATTTGGTTAAAGTAGGCATATAGATATTAAACAGAATAGGAGACAAATTAGAGCTTTGAGGGATGCCATAAGGTGAAAGATGCACTATGTGTGTGGCAAGTTTGTGTGTATTTACGTAGCTCTTGCGGGTAGTTTTTCGTCCTGAACAATTGAAAATTTGCTGATTTCAAAAGGAGTAAGGGCCATGTAGAGTGGAGAGGGATAATGGAAAATCTCGGGTTATAAAACCTCCCTATTTCGAATTTTACCCTAGATGGTAAGGATCCCGCCAGCGGAGGCTCATCCAACTCTGCCATCGATCCACTACGGTGCGGCATTTACTGTGCCTATAAACAGTGTCAGATCTACCGGCCATTTTAGAACGGCTGGTCTACCTTGGTGGAGAAGTGATTTCCCCCAACCGTCCAAGATGGGATTCCCGGCTTGCTAGGGGAAAGCTAGACGCAGGTTGTCAAGTAAACAGGGGAACCTGAAGGGGAACCTCCATTTAGTTTTGCACTCGTGCTTGCAGGGGACACCCTTCCCTCAGCACATGAATCAGTCTTTTCTATGTATTTGATGCAACCAGAGCCGGCAATTACTCAACGCATAGCTCGGTGAGTGGGCAGTAGCCATTCTTCACTATCGGTGAAGGAACATTTCGGGTGCACCCGCTCCTACCAGGGCATTGTGCTTTTCTAGGGACGCTGCACAAAACACATGGAAAGTCTCCAGAGGAGTCAACGTGCCGCACTCACTGTGGCAAAATCACACGTCCAGCCAAAAAAAGTATCGGGTAGCCCATGCTGACAGCTGCTACACAGAGCTGTCACCTTCTTTCTTACACCCTAATCTTACTGCTCGTTGGGAACATATTTGAAGAGGACGGACCAATTATCTATAGTGAGTTAGAAAAGAGATCCAGAGGGTTCCCTATGCTTCCTGCTAACACGAGCAGTGTTGCAGGTGCAGTGGCACCGGGTCCTCGGAATCAGAGTTTTAGCTGTTTATTTTAGTATCAAACAAGATGGTGGGGAGCATTTTCTTTGCTTGCTTTAGCGACTATGGCTCTCTTGCAATATCATTGCCTACTTAGACGAGAGACCCATGTGGGTGTCATTAGATTACCTAATGTTATTCTTGCAGCAGTATCACATTCCTAAAAAATCGAATTATAAGAAGCAGTCAAGTTTTTAAAGTTGCCAGAGTTAACACAGGAGCAGCATGTGGGACAGCTTGACTACATTATTACACTTTCCCATGTTTTGCCAAGAGGATGAAATACATTCTCTAATAACCACCTCATTTAAATCTTTCTGTATGTGGAGCGCAATCATTTCAAGTAATCGTGTTGCTGGTTATTTTTCCATCTGCTGCACAACTAACATTTCTGGTAATTACCGGTAATTGCAACGGTAATACTGAGAGATAGAAAGATAAATACTGCACACGTTCATATTATTATTAAAGAGCTATCTGGCAGCTACCGGTTGCCGCAGAAGACATCCTGGGATGATGCCGGGAACAAGGTTTCCATCATTTATTCCTAGGATTACCAGCTCAGGCACCTCCCTTTCTTTTCAGAGGTGAACTTAATTCATACCTAAGAGTTAAGGAATCACTTTTCCAACTTCCCTGTCTGTGGCTTTCAACGTTTACTTTACTTTACGTTTTGTATATGTTGAGTTGATAGTTGTTTGTGTCTGTGGTAGGGCCCAGTGCTTACTGTTCTATATATTTATTAATATGGACAGTTGAAATAAGCAGCAAATTAGTAACAATAACACCTGTTATTTACATACCTAATTAATGGACGTAGAATATGGTTCAAGCTGGGTTGTAGTTCAAGCCCCTACAGCCCCAGCGGCGCAGGAGGCCCCTTTCCGGCCAAAGGCAATGAACATCTGTGAGATATGTGAGACTCAAGGGCTCCTCATCACATTCTGCAGGGGGCCCCATCATTGTGTGTTCATGCCACTGGGTGCAAGCGCGCTAAAAGGTAAGTTATTATTATTGAAACATTGGTTCTTCCGGTACAGACATCATGTTCCGGTATAGACTTCACCATGCACATGTGGACATAATGCGGCTCCATACCTCTCTCCCCACACCGCCCCCTTCCTCCGAGCGGATATCTGTTTTCCGGTGAAGCGTTGGTTGAAAACCAAAGCGCAAAACCCGCCAGGCTTGTGGAGAGATTAAACCCTTCTCAATAGGCACTCAACTGAAAACTCAAGGTCTAAACTAATCCCCCAAATCAGCCGGCTTGCCCTTAAACCTGCTTTCAAGGAAAGAAAAACACATTTCTTTCTCATTTCAGCAGGGGAGACTTTGTGCCTTTGCTACGCCAGCTCAGGGGGGAACTTTTTGACTGTGCAAGCTTTGTGGGATTAAACAAGATTTACTCTTGCTCGGCTCCTTTGTTGCCTCTCTTTAACGTGCAGGCCCATATGCCCCTGGAAATGCCGAGCCGCGGAAGGCTCAGGAGTCTAGAAGCTTCCTTTATTTTTAAACGACACAATCCCTATAAACTGTTTCTAAAGCTCACCTTTGATCAGTTGTCACTTGCCTGATCTTTGAAGGACTCCTGCATTATGGTGGCGCTTTAAATGTGAGCCCACCAAGGCATGTGCGTTCCCTGAGAATTAGGAAACTCGCCCCTTTGTTAGGTATTTCCTTTGAGGGGACACTTGAAGGCCTGGCTCAAGATGGCCGACCTTTTTTGTGGGGCGTCGGACTGGAACGCCCACCTGTGTGACCCAGCTTATCTTCTGGCATGGGGATGGTTGCCATTGAGGAAACAGGAAGTAGATTAAAATGCTCTTTGTTGTAGGTGCTGCCTAGTTCTCAGTTTGGAGAACTGGTGGCCTTGTTGCGGCCAGACCATTTGAAATCATTTTTTATTTTTTCTAACCAAATCGTCCCATTCTCTTTCACTCTATTTGGTTGATACTAACAAGTCTTGAAGAGCACAAATAGCACAGAGAACGTGGAGAGGAAGATTGTGGGTGGATTGCCACAAAGAAAGGACATGTCACGTCTGTTACAATGAGCACATGAGTATAAGAAAGGGCGACAGCCAGTGTAATTGGATTAGAAAGCATAGCGGTCATGGGGGCAGCAAGAGTCAGGAGGTCTACAACCAACTCAAGGCATACATAAAAAAGGAAGTCAAATGTAAAGAAAGTCTATACAAAAAAGTCTATATCCTGTTATTAAAAACAGATTGGAAAGTGCCTGTATAGACAGAGGAATACATTTCTTAAACCAGGATACAGTTTGGCAAAGTTCATTTTATTAGGTTTACAAGATCCTTTTATTCAGTAGTTGGGAACAATTTTGATTCATTAAAATTGATAGTACGAAGCTGAATATACCAGTGGAAGAGCCCAGGTTTGATGTACAAGGTGCGCTATAGTTACAATATGTGGCACATATGTGCCCAGCAGAAAACATTTGAAGAATATGCGAGAAATTTGAAAAAAGGTAAAATGACTGGCATTCACATTTCTAAAGAGATGAAATACATTACTGAAAAAAGTTGCATACAAATGATTTTAAACTATTTTTGAACGCATTATGATTCAGTCATTACCGTCTGACTAAAAGAGAAAGAGAGTTTCTCAAACCTTTATGACACTGGATAATAACATCAAGTTAAATAAGCACTGGCAAAGCCAAGGTGTCGTGCAGTGGGGCCTCTTGGTTTTACCAGTGCCTTTTAGCAATGTTGTTCAGCATGTCCAAAAGAGAAAAAAGGATTCAGCTTAGACATACATGCCTAAGAAATGACAGTGTCATTTTTTTATTTATCAATCTGAGATGGATGTGTAACGGAAAAAGAAGTAGTGTGAAAGTCCTTTTGAAAAAAAAAAGACCATGAGGCCGACAGCAAGTTGCCGCACGGTATTCCTGTCTTCCAACCCCCCTCAGTCCCTCCCCCCAAAAAAAGTGATCGGGAGTGGAAAGGAGTAGGGTAGAAAAATCACAAAATGAAGAGCACCACAGGGTGGAGGAGAAGCTAATAAGTGAGAAAGTAACATAAATCGGGGGGAGAAGCACCTGAGAGAGAGCTTGCAATACTAGGGCACTGGCAACACAGAGCACAGGGTAAGTACTTGGCATGGAGAGAGAGCTGGAAAACACAGGCACTCTCATGAAGTGCTCAGGCCAACAGAAAAAAGTAGCTCTTTAAAAGCGAGCAGTGGAAGGATAGAAGCATGTCAATGAGAGAGATGATAGAATGGCTATGCTCCAGGGAAGCAACAAACGCAGGATGGACAAGCTGGAACAAAGAAAACCACTGAATAAGAAGAAAGCATAGAAGAGTGACAGTAAAGCTAACAAACGGCTAGCAATTGGCGGGCTGTAAGCCCATGTAAATTCTCAGTATCACTAGAAGAGTTTTTTTGCAACCAGACAGCTTGTGCTATCTATTAGGCTTTACCTAAAAATGTTGACTTCCAAAGGCCCTATTCACAAAACCTTTTTTATTCTGTGAGTAAATGTGTGTCATTTGTGTAAATGTATGCGTAAGTCACGCCTAAAAAGGGCCACTGGATTTATGTGGCAGAGAAGAACCAAATTATGCAACAGGATTGACTAAATTATGCAGCAAAAAAAAGCAAATTATGCAGAATAATGCGGCACATTTTGCGATAGTATTACTTTATTATTTTGCCTTTTTTAAACAAGCTAACATTGTCTGGACAAAGGTTTCAGATTATTAGTACCAGTTAAACACCCAAATCCAGAAATAAGCACTAGAGAAGTAACCAGCCAGCCTTTGCGAAGTCTGCCACTTTGCAGCAACAAGCGTAGCTACGTTTATAGTAACTTTTTATACGTGTGAGCCAGAATTTCTGTTTGTTAAAATATGGAAATTACGCAACAGATGATGGGCAATGTAGAAAATGCAGCGCCTCCATAATTATGCAGAAAACACAACAGCCTCAAAATCACATCATTCCAGTAGCCGTGCTCCTGAGTTTCAAGCCACAACTACTCACAGCAAAATTGTGAATCAGGCACTGAATGAACACAGTAATGTTTGAATCTCCATCTCTGACCCAATGGACACCACGTTTCCTTGTCTGAGGAATGGGATTACCTGAGGCATTGCATGATGTGTCAGTTTTCTTAGCTCTCGTAAAACGGTCAGAATGCCGAGCTGCTGCTTTTAAGTTTTGTTGTCAGTCCACATGTGAGTTATGCTTGTTCCATGTCTCTGCCCGGCGCCATTTATTCCATTTGGCTGCCTGACAGTTGCCCTGGCTGGCATGTGGCTCTTTAAAATGTTTCTAAAATACATTAGATGAAATTAGCAACATTTTCAAAACTGAAATTAAATTAATCTTGGCCTCTATTGTCTAAAGGGTATGCAACGGTTACCACGCATTTTTTACAACGCGGTACCGTTACCACGCTACTTTTACCACGCAAGTCGTTACCACGACTTGCGCTGGGGGGCGCTCCAGGATAGTAAATTGTTTAATTTACTATCCAACTCCTTCCCTAGAGTCCACGGGGACTGGAGTTGGAATAGTAAATAAAAAAAATTACTATCCAGCGCCCCTCCACGCAAGTCGTGGTAACGACTTGCGTGGTAAAAGTAGCGTTGTAACGGTACGCGTTGTAAAAGAACGCGTGGTACCGTCATACATCCGTCTAAAGTGGTGGTACTAGTTTGCTAAGTTTGGTTGCCTCATTGCGCGATCTTCACCAGACAGAAACATGTTTCTGGACATGGCTCTCTACATATAGGATATGTGGCATATAAAATATGTAATTCAGATGGCCAAATGTACAGCAGACAGAAACAGGCTGGTCATTTAACTTTTAAGGACGAGTGACGGACCAATCCATTTAAGAAACCGTCTTCCGCAAAGTGTCAAAACGTGGCCTACTCACTCATCCTAAGAAACCAGCGCATAACCATAGCGTAGCCAATAAATGGGAATGGTTTCTTTTCATAAGGTGAAACAAATGACAATACTCCGCCTCGTAGTAACCGTTACCATTGGACTAGTAGCAGGACAACCTAATTAACATATTGCAGTACTACTGGGTAGTGACTGTCATACATGGAAGTCGATTCACCAAAATGCCAGGGGTAGCGGAAGTGACATCACAAGCCCCTTGAACCGCCCCACTGATGTCACATGAAGTGACATCTGAAGACCTTTGATCTGGTGATATCACAGGAAGTGACATCATGTGAGCTTTAGAACCTGTGACATCACAGGAAGTTACACAGCATGACCTTTGGCTTGGTGTCATCACAGGAAGTGATGTGCCTGACCGTTGGCTAGTTACTTCACACAGAGAGACTGGACAATTTCTACAGATACAGAAGAAATACTCTATAAACAAACATACATTATTCAAATCCTATTAAATATGCTGCTAAACACATTGTCCCATCAGTATCTTCAGTTGCAGCATTAGGGTAATGCATCATTGGTTGAGAACCTATTAAAAAGTGTATACAACGGAAAGTATGCTGACCAAGTTGAAATCGTCCAATATCAAATTACTTATATAATGACAAGGTTAGTTATTAGGTCTATGATACTCGGCACATGCTCACTTTGTCATTGCTTTTAGAAACTAAGAATACCATGTAAATAAATCTAAGTCTTAGCAAAGTAGGAAAACGTGCTATTTAACACAGAAGCTCTCCCGGCACCCTTCCTTTTCATAACATAGTATACATACTTCCCCAGCTGTAGAGCCAGGGCACCTTCCAAGGTTTACTATCATTAGTTTCCTATACAGAAAAAATATGCAGTAACAGTAGAACATTTATGTTGATCAATAGTATGCTTATTCCCCAATGGCATGTTTAGAGTGTCAAGAATAAGAGGGCAGATGTTACTCACAAGGACGAGGATACTGTCTTTAATGCTGATACTGTATGACTGATGAGAAGAGACTAGTGGGTGATAAGTAGTACTTTGATGGCTGGAATTTAAGAGGCTGACAGATATGGCTATTATTATGAGGCCACTGCTTGGCTTCCAGTAGCGGCTGGTGTAAGGGAAATGTGGTGAGGCAGCGTGGGGGGCAGCGCAGGGGTGAAGTGCCGGAAAGGGTGAGCGTGGGGGGCCAGCACGAGGGGGCTGAATTAATAACAAAAAAATGAGAACTCATCTGCCAGTCTTCTGCTCGCAACGCTGCTCCCCTGGCTTCTCCTCTGGCACCGTCTGAAGCTCCCAGCTTCCCCTGCAGCCAATCCCGACGCTGCTATCACCATGAGAGCAGCCTAGGGATTAGGCGGAGCGCACTGGTTTAGCGCTCCATCGGGAATTAGGAACATGTGTCTGCTGATCTCTCCACCCAGCAATGCATGCTGGGACCTATAGTCCTGACATAGGTCAATTCATCTAATTGAACCATCATACTTGAAAAAATGGTGTAAATTCAAAGTCTAGTGCTATCATAATTGTGTCCTCACTATGTGCAGTAATAAACCTGCAGTGGGAGACGTGCAGCTATTTTAAGGATATTTCTTTAGAGAATCTAAAAAGGGGATACTTTGATATTTTTCCCTATATGTGGTTTCATTTTTTTGTTTTAATGGTGATACAGAATCTCTCGAAGTGTCACAAAATCAGTAGCATAGCTAGTGTGTCATTAGCCCTAAGAAAGGAAACAGGCCCCCTAGCTGCTTTGAATTATAAAATATTACAATAATCAGGGATCATTGGGCCCCTCAGGCATCTGGGCTCTGGTGCCACTGCACCTGCTGCACCAATGGACACAAAACAGGCAACAGAATGGCACACACAAGCACAATAAAACAATACAAAATGTCACTCACACACACACACAGACACACACACACTAAATATATGAAAACCAGTGGCAGCTATACATTCGGTAATGGCTGTTATTAAAACAAAATGTACATCACTCATTTTTGGAAAAATTAGGCTTGAATTTCTTTCATTCCACACACACTTTCACTTCAGCTTCAAATTATGGACAGGGACCTCGAAAAATAAGGTCACCCGAGACCCTCTGTATCTTGAGGTGGCCTGCATAATTGTCTCATAGCTTAGGCATATTGGGAATATGAGCCGGCTGTTTTTTTAAATTTATTTAAATAACATTTGATGATAGTTGTGTCACAACAGAGTACAGTCCATTCAAAGCAGTCTAGTGCAGCAAGGATGCTATAGGCCATGGTTCAAGCAAGAAAAACTGCCCTTTTGACTGCTGGTGGGATAGTAAACACAGCAATTATCAGGGTTCCAGTCACTGTTCGTGAGTGATTTAGCTATTCAACCAAAGTCAAATGTGATCAATTGTGATTACATCGCTCATTTAAACTGGTAGTTCAAAACATTTCTACCTGTATTAAGTTCTTTAGCAAATAGACATTTTGTATAATCTCACCTTGGGAATGGAGTAATGTGATGCCTCCTTCACGTGTGTTTTACAGAGAATGGAGGCGCGTGTTCCATTGTGGTAGAAAAGGAAGGCAATCAGTTTCACTTTCTGAAGTACAAAGCACAGACGCAGTTCTTTGTTTAGGCTGCTCGGAAACGAAAACAGTTTGGAATGCGAAAGAATAAAAAAACAGTTCTTCGGTAATAAAACAACCCTTATTCTTCACAAAGTAAAATCAGAAGAATTCTACAGTGCGATGCATGCCTTAAACTAATAAAGCGCCTGCTGCGCCGCCTAATTACTGCCCCCGCCCAGGCAACATCTACCTTAGTGCGCATCACCACCGCCGCGCAGACCTCTGGGGATGGAGGAAGAGATACTGCAGAGCCAGACGGAGATACACGCGGCCACTGTGCCCTGCTCGATGTTACACTGCTCCTGCTGCAAGTTTGCATTGGCCTCAATGGGCCCCGTGCTCACTCGTTGCACTGCAGTGACAGTGCACAGCACGAGCTGAATTGCTTCCCTGCTGTACCTGGACCGGCCGTACATGTGCGAGAAAGCAGTGGGGCGACGCTCCTCCGCCCTAATGGAGGAGTCGCCCATGGCAACAGGTGAACTTGGGGGTCGCAGTTGCCACCCCTGGCGACCCCCAATTGACGTCCATGCTGCCACAGCTTTCAGATCGCTGGAAGGGATAGCACTTGGGTCAAAGACAGCTATTTTTTCTACTCTATTCTTGTATTTCTCTTGAATACTAATCCCAAGCAGGGGCTTTGAGGGAGACACCTTTCCTGAGATGGCACTGTCTATTTTTATCTAATGGAACACTCCGCATCATCGCTGGTGTAGCTCCTCCTAAAAATAATAATAATAAAGGACACAACAATTCTTTAACGTGGAAAGTTTTATTACAAACACTATGGAGTTAATTTATGCAATTCTTTAAAAATCAGATTATAACAAGCTGAATATGGTGGTTTGGTATTCCTGGACAAATAGGCGTACAACCTGATTTATTTTAGGTATTTATTTATGCTTATGACTTTTCTCTAGGTTCTACTTCCCTCGCATAGGGTTCACTCTTCCCCAGGATTTTCCTATGTGGTTAGGGCCTCCTCCGTGAACCTTTAAATGTTCTCCTCTTCCCCAAGAACCGTCTTCTCCTCTTGCTCATGCATCAGTGGATAGGTGGGGAGGTGATGCCCTTGGAAGAAAACCATACGAAAATGTGAGTGTTCATAGACAATCTCCATCCCCAATAGCGCACCTGCCACCTTCAGTGTGCAGTGTGTGGTGCTCTCACCACGAGTAGTCCCCTTTCACCTATACCTGGGCGTCCCCATGAAAAGGGTGCCGTTCTTCTAGACCGCCACCTCCGTATAGGCAAATAGTGTAGGAAAGGCACTTGCCTTTCCTACACCTGGGACGGGTATGCTCAGACGTGAGTCCTGTGCTCTCCATGCCACTGGAATCAAGCTATCCTGGCTGATGAGGGCTGAAAGCCCGAAACCGGTCCTAGGATGCTTGTTTCCAGTCCAGGGAGGACCTGGCTTGGCAGTTCGGGCTGGACTGTTCACATGGGGCACAGGGTCAAGACTGATTTGCATATTGCTGGGTTCAAACTGGAATGGCATCGTGAGCAAAAAAACGATGGCCATAATTTCCTTTTTGTATGCAAATAGGCAGCCTTCTGAACAAAGCCAGCACTCATATAAGAGGCACTTAATAGTCTTTCACATATTCATGTCAGGTGACTAAGACAGAAGAAATACATCCGATCAGATGCTTATCTGCTCAATAATTGTGTTCCTTTTTGCCAATCTAGTTATCTTTAGCTGATACAGCTATTGGGTTTAAGTTCAGCATGGTGTTCACCTGATCTAAAGATAAGCAAATTCTGGTGTCCGAGACCATCTATACTTTTCACAATACCATCGATAGCTATGTGTCCTCTCTTCAGTGACACTCCACGTAAAAACGTGTTAAAAGGGGCATCCTGTGTAGAGGAAAAACAAATTTTCTTTAGTAAATCCTGCATCTCTAAGATGCATCGACCCTAGGCATGTCAGACTGCTCCTTGGTTTCATTGTGTCTGCTTGTGACATCAGGAGTAAATGCACTTTTATGCCAGGAATAGAAAGAGAACATCCCCACAATTCATTTGAATAGTGAGGAAAAGGGTTTCAACTAGGCAGGGCTTTAAGTTCGCCGGGTCTCATCGGTGCTGAGCACTGGCAGTTATACGAAGTTTTGTTCTTATAATCATATTAATCTTTTCAATAAACCTTTTCTTCAACTTAAAAGAAGGCCTCCATATGGGTCTCTATCGGGCTCTGTTTTGTGTCTGTTTTTTTTCCGGACTGAAGTGACAACAGGCACATTATGTGCGCGTGCTCACACTGTTCACTTCTCACTAGTGGCAGGGCCGGACTGGGAACAAAAACCGGCCCTGGCAAAGTGCTCGGCCACCCCCCTCCACACCCCCTGGGGGGGGTGCGACCGCGCTCTTTGCCGGGGCTGATTTTGGGCCGATTTTGTTACAGTGCCGTTTTTGCGCTGTGCAGCAAAAATGGCCCTGTAACAAAAATGGCCCCCAAGGGCCCAAAACCGCCCCCACACATGCGGCCCACCGGGGGATTGCCCGGTGCCCGCAATGGCCAGTCCCGGCCTGACTAGTGGAGAAGTTACAGTATGACGTCATACCAGGTGAGCGTTGCACACGGATGTGCGCCTACTCACACTGCTCACTTCTCACTAGTGGAAAAGTTACACGGCATGACTTCATGCCGGGTGAGCGTTGTAAGGGAAGGGAAATTTTTTCAAGAGGCATTTTTGCTCTGGATTTCCCTTCTCTTTTTGAAACTCAGGAGCAGCAACAGTGTCCTGGTGTCACCAGGGCTTTAAGTGGACGCTTTTTCAATGTTATATACAAGCCATAGTTGCAGCTTATTTATCTTATGCAACTAACAGCCACTGACAAAGCCAATAGTCTTGACTTGTAGGTATGATGTTACTTGTATCATGTATATGAATGAAATGACAGAAACCGCAATATACAAGTCGGATTGCACACTAAGCTAAGCACAGATTTTTAGCGTGAGTGTTTTTAAGCCACGCCCTTAATTACATTGACCATGCCCCTTTATGAGACCCCCCCCCCCAGTTTTTTCACACCACTTAAAGCCCTGCAACTAGGAGAAACATGTCTTCCCCAAAGAGGATAAAAGATTCTTTTTTTAATGTAAATATACCGCTATTACATGACCGCACGGTAAAATAGGTAGGCATTCTGAGTACTAATTGAAATGGACAGTTTGTGTACCTGTTCAGGAATACTTCTGAAATCCTTTCAGAGTTCTAGGAAGGTCGAGCATTTTCGCCAAACTTAAAAGTAACCCTGTAGGAGCAAAAGTCAAATATGGTTTCCACCAGTTTTGTGGATCGGGCCACAGACATACAGTGCTGCTTTAATTGAAGAGAAGATACCATGCATTACACTAGCAGATGTTTTCGGGTTGTTATTTCAAGTTCTTCATAAACTAGTTTGTCATGAAACAAAAATGGCGACTACTGGTGTTGCGCACGTGCCTGGTACCGTACCGGTGATACCCATGTGCACGCAACATTGGAAAGCCAAATGGGAAAAATGTGGGGAGGGGGGGTCCAACACCCTCCCCCCCCCCCCCCCCCACCCATTTTTTTCCTGTGCTAGACTTAAGCACACCGTTCTGACCAGACTCCTCTAATGAGCGGGTAACCTCAAATATTAAGGCTGTTTGATTAACCGGTGCTGTGCGTCTTTGTGCGCCACCAGACACATGTTCAGCATTTACCACAGAGAAATAATTGTCACGTAAGATAAAGGGCACGGAGCAGTGTGTAATAATAGGTCTGTGCGTAAGGAGGGTTCAGCTGTAAAGACTTCATTACTGAGCCGCCCGCAGGACTCCGCCGAGCGCGCGAGAGAAATAACGACGTACAGGACGCTAATTAGGACGGGGCCTTGCAGCTGACATACCAGTGCCAGCGGCGAGAGCACAAATGCCGGCAGATCCAGGCCCAGGCCGGGCTTTGTCTCTAACGCACCCACGCTTCTCACAGCCTGTCTGTGAATCTACATAACCTCTCCAACCAATTTAGAACTCTTTTATAAGATATGAAAGGAGGTGTCACTTAGGGCAAATTCACATTCTAATGTTATAAAAAGTTATGCTGTTGGAGTTTTTTCAAAAATAATTATTTCCTTAATTAAATGGCATGGCTGCGTGAATCTGATGTCTTATTTTTAGAACAACTTTTCGAAACCACAGTGAAGAGCGTGAGGTAGAACACTGCTTCTTCTGCAAATTCTTTAGATTTGGTCTTTCATTACAAGTGGCACCAGAAGTCAGATGGACTCAATCAGTCACTCAAGCAGTATTTATATAGCGGTGCTAATCACCCGAGGGGTATCCAGGCGCTGCAATGCAGTTGTCAGTTGTCGAGCCGGGTCTTTGGTCCCTTCCTGAAGTGGTTTTGAAGTACGGAGGTGGAGGGGAAGGGAGTTCCAGGATTTGGCGGCAAGGTGGGAGAAGGAACTTCCTCCAGAGTGGCTGTGGCGGATACGTGGCATCTGAGCGGAGAGCGCCGTGTGCAGAGCGGAGGTTTCTGGTGGGTTGGTGGAAGGTCAGGCGGTGGATCTTGTAGTCTGGTCCTTGGTTGGGGCGGGCTTTGTAGGCATGAGTCAGGAGTTTGAACTGGCATCTTTTCTGGATGGGGAGTCAGTGGAGGTCCTTCACGTGGCTGGTGATATGTGTCCTTTGGGGCAGGTTGATGATCATTCTGGCTGCTGCATTCTGGATTGACTGGAGTCTTTGCATGAGTTCGGCAGATATGCCGGAATAGAGTGCGTCTCTGTAGTTGAGCATCACAGTCTTTCTTGTGCCGATGGAGAGCCAGTTGAGGATTGTGCAGAGCATGCAGATAGTGTGGAAGCAGGCTGAGGCGACGAAGTTGACCTGACAATTCAGGGACACCTCACTGCCCTGTATGATGCCGATATTGCAGACGTGGTCTTTCGGCTTGGGTCTGAGCTACCCTGGCTACCAGGAGTCGTTCCAGAGGGTGGTTTGTCTGCCGAAGGTTAGGACCTCCATTTTGTTGGTTTTAGGCAGTTGTCTTTCATCTACCTTGCGACACTCTTCATGTATATTTGTGGAAGTTGGACTTTGTCAGGGTGGGGTTTGCTGACAGTGAGAGGACGAGCTGAGTGTCATCGGTGTAGGAGATGATGTTGATGTTGTGTGATCTGACGATGTCTGCGAGCGGTGTCATGTAGATGTTGAAGATGGTGGGGCTGAGAGGTGAGCCTTGGGGTGCTACGCAGATGGTGTGTTTAAGTTGCAAGGTGAAGGGTGGGAGGCGGACTCTCCAGGTGCGACCCATGAGACGGATGCCATCCATCAGAGCACAAATCTGTGATTTCTATATGGCATCGTTGAGTGATGAGTGTGTGGTGGGAGGCAGTTTCAAAAGCTGTGGAAAGATCCTGGAGGATGAGGGCGGCAGGGTCTCCTCTATCAAGTAGGGCTTGGATGTCATCTGTTACTGCGGTCTGGGCTATCTAAGTGCTACGGTTGGCTCTGGAGGCTGATTGGAATGAGTCTAGTAGTTTGTTTCTTCCCAGATGATTTGTTAGTTGGAGGTTGAGGGCCTTCTCCAGGATCTTGGTGGGAAACAGGAGGCGAGAGATGGAACAGTAGTTCTGGAGCTCTCTGGGGTCTGTCAACGATTGCTTGAGGAGGGGTCTGACCTCCACGTGTTTCCATGAGTCAGGAAAAGTGGCTGTTGTTATTAAGGCATTGAAGATGGTGGTGAGCTGGGGACTGATCTGGTTGCTTCGGAGGGTGAAGAGGCGATGGGGGTATGGATCGTTGGGTGCTCCGGAGTGGATTTAGTTAATCAGGGTGGTAGTTGTTTGTGTGTTGAGTTGTTTCCATGTGGTGATCATGTGGTTGGAGGCGGCGGTATAACAGTGGAAGAGGAGGTTGGATGGTTGAGGATTGAAGTTTCTGTAGTTGGTTGCTATCTTGTGCAAGTGGTCAGCGAGGTAGTCGCAGAGTTCCTGTGAGGGGGGATTGTGCTTTCTGTGGATGCTGGGCATGTGATCTCTCGGACAATGGTGAAGAGTTCCTTGGTTGGTTGGTACTGGTTTCTATACGGCGTGTCAGGGACTCCTTTTTTGTGGATTTGATCTGGAGGTGGTAGTTGTTGAGGGTTTATTTGAAGGCGGTTTGGTTGGAATCGTTCTTGCTGGTTTGCCATCTTCTTTCCAGTTGTTTGCTGGATTATCTTGGTCTAACTACGGTATGGGGTGCTGTGTCGGTTGGGGATGGTGCATAGTGGTGCGGTGAGCGAGAAGTGTATGATGTGGTGGTCCGTCCAGATGAGTTCCGATGTGTGGCTGTATCTGATTCTATTGCTGGTCGTGAAGATTTGGTCTAACATGTGACCTGCTCTGTGTGTTGGGGCTGTGATAATCTGCTTTAGGCCGATGTTGTTTCGTCTTTCCAGGAGGTCGGTGGTGTTGGTGGAGTCGTCGAGGTGGAAGTTTAGGTCCGCCAGAAAGAAGTATTACTCGGTTTAGATGGTGAGAGGGGTGATGAACTTGGCGATGGCGACGCTGATGCTGGTTCGTGGTCCTGGTGGTCTGTATGCAAGGGTGCCTTTGATGGTGGTCTTGGAGTCGGCGTGGAACTGGTAATCCATTTGTTCCATGGTGATGGTGCAGGTCATTTATTCTTTGTGTATGATGGAGCTGCCTACACCTTGTCTGTTGATGCGAGCTTGGTGTTTCATCTTGTAGCCGCTGGGGTTGCTGTGGTGATGTCTGGCGCTGATGTGGGGATGTGCCAGGTCTCTATGTTGAAGGTCACATTGGGGGCGATGGTGGAGATGGTATCCCAGATTTCGGTGGCGTGTTTGCTGAGTGATCTGGCGTTGATTAGGAGGCAGTTGAGTTGCAGTGGTGGTGTGTTGCTAACTGGGGTTGGGGTAGCTTTGTTCGATGAGGTGGTGGTCAGTACCGAGGTGGTGGTGAATCAGCAGATAATGCAGGTGAAGGGTCTCACTATGGAGCGTGGTGATGCGAGGCAGCAGTTGTTGTTGCATGCAGGGTCCAGGGCACAGAGTTCTGCGGCGGAGTACATTTGGAAGCGCGTTGGTCCAGGGTTTCTGGCGCTGGGCACAATCCAGACGCAGGTAGACGTTTTTGGCATGCCTTTGGTGCACCCCACTACGCGCGGTCACGCTGCGGCCTGCATTAAGTAGCCCTGGGAGGTGGAAGGGGCTGTCTGGGAGGCGGGACGGCAGGGAGAAGACGGCGCAGAGAACCGGTGTGAACTGGATATAGGCAAAGAAAAGAAAAAGCGAGCAAGGTACAATACAGAAAGTTAGACACAGACTCTATAATAAGGAGCAGAATGAGAGATGGGATGCAGACTTAAAAACAAAAACAAAGGGAGGGTACTACGTTTGCACTGTTAAGATTGACAGTTTACAAGTTTTCAGAGGTACAGTGGTGCTATACAATAGAAAAATGTGATGATACTTATTCGTGCACACCAGGGGGACTGGAGCTCAAACTGGGTAAGAGGTAGTCGGAGGAACAGGACAGTGTCTCTATGCTACGAGATCTGCAAGTGGGGGAGGCGGCGATCAAGACCTCTAGGAGGTCGAGGGGTGGGGGAATGGGGAATACATGTGGAAATCACTGTTTCCACTGATCTCTATCCTCGGATCACTGATCCTGTTGGATATCACAAGTAAAATGCACCCAGGAATGCTGAATGCCTTAATCCTGCATCACTTGTGATTCGCAAGCTGGCCAGTATCTTCAGTTAATGGCAGGATTGGGAATTCCGCCCCATTTGCCACAAAGCCTGGGAGACATTATGCATTGTCTTGAATAATTTGGTGTGTTCTGCTTCAACTTCTTCAAAATGTGCTTGGTTTTCAAAAAGCCCTTCACGGCACTCTCTAATCCTACAAATAGATGTGCAGGAATAGGGATTTGGGTTCGCAAATGCATCCAATGTATTCTCCTCGCCTTAGTGCCCATTGCTTCAGCGCTATCTTCCAAGTATGTTTGTGTCTTCGTACTTAGATCACAATATTACAGACAAAAGACGTCCAGAAAAAAATCAATAAAAACCACTTGCTTTGGTAATGTGTCTTAAGCATCTGTCTCACATGTTTTTCAGAAAGCGACTGGTATTTGTGCCACTTGACGATCATTGTCCCTCGTGAAGAGAGCCTGGAGTGGACCATGTATCCCTTTCCCTACCTCGCGTGTGTTGATCCGGCGGCACCGAAAGGTGCATCCGTGTACCAGCTGTTGGCCCACTACTACAACGACGAGAGCTCCAGCGATGGGATCACATATGTCCTTCTGGAAGGTAAATGCACTACAATAAAACGCCAACAAGCCACTTGCAGACATTCCACCCTATTTGTTGCAAACATGGTTAACAAAATCTAAGGGATGACCAGAAGTGGGGTACTAACCTGAGCAGCCAGGAACAGCAAAGTGATATTTCCACTAAAAAAGAATTTGTATTAAGTCTAGGAATAGCCACTTTCCTGTAAGCCCATTATGGGACGGATTTCTCCATAGACATTTAGTAAGAATCATAGTCTAATACAACCATAGCCATCTGGCATCCGTACTGTGTACCGAAATACACCTCATCACGGACCAAGGAAATTTCAATCACATCAGTCCCCCATCCAAATAACAATTCATAAGTTACCCCTCAAATCCTACTGCGGGATCTGCAGTGTCATGCACTCCCATTCTGCCAACTACCTTGCTCGCAAATTACATATTGCTAAGCTCGAAAACCAGAAGGTACATAAGGAAAAAATAAATAAATGAGCCTTTTGTGCTCATGCCACAAGAGTCTGGAAAGAACTAATCAGCCTCCAGACTTCTTGAATGTAACAATTCACATATGGACTGAAATGTCTCCTGTTCATGCTCCTGAATCTGACCAAATAACACGCTCTGACCACATACCATCCTGTTAGGGAGTCCTCCTTCGACATCCCGCCTCCCCCCATTACCCCACACCAACTGCGGTCATATTGTCAAGAGCTCTTTGGGCAGCCTTGGGTTCATCCTGTAACCACGTGTGTGGCCTGTATTCCCGCGAAGAAGCGGAGCCCTCATCTACCCCTTGTAGTTATATTAGCATTGTCAATTACCCCATATAAAATAGGGATGAATTGTAACAACTGCCCTGTCAGATACAAATCTGTTTGTTGTCAAAGAAGCCAAGAGGGATTTAATCATGATGACTTAAAGTTAAAGCCTTGCTACTGTTCCATCAAGGAAGCTGTTACACAGAATGAAAGGGTTGAGCAGGCACCTAGTCAACAAAGAGCGGGATAGTTAGGGCTTGATAAAGGCCCAACGTACTTGCCCTGGGTTGAGCTACAAGACAAAAAGGTACGGAGTTCCTCGGTGGCAAGTTGGCCACCTGGTGTGTACTCGAGGTAGTGAGGAGGTGGGAAATACCTCCTTCGGAACTAGGACCCTCACACACCCAGCAAGCTAGGTGTCATGTTTCATCATATGGTTCTGCTCCTCATCGAGCCGGCGCTGCAATGCTCAACGGACACACCAGGTGGCCAACTTGCCACTGAGGAACTCCGTACTTTTTTGTCTTCTTGAGCAGGCACCTAACATACATATCTCTACCAGTTCTGGGGCTGCTTCCCTATAACACACGTCTTGTGTAAACATAGTCCAAAGGGCACCCAAAGTTACACCATCTCATACATGCCAACATTTTAGTAGAGGTAAGTGGTAGATTAAAAAAAAATTATCAGGAGACCGTATTTTTTCCCTTGACTTCCATTGTAGCACAGGCAATTTCAGGTGGGCAGACTCAAGAGACAGTGCCGCCATTTTGGCTTCAAAACATGGGAGTCTCCCACTTGAATTGGGTCTGTTGGCATGTATGCATGTATGCAATCTATATGGCTATGTCCCTATATTTAAACAATTGCAAAGTTTTGGAAAGGCACATTAATCTGTTTATGATAATGTTACTCATCCATTTACCTGCTTTGATTTAACTGTTGCCTGATGACACTGGTTACTCTTTGGGGATTCTCAAGCGGGTTAGCCAAAAAGATGCAATGAAAGAAAACACAACCTATCAAAGCTACATTTGTTTTAAACTTTTTGACCAAGTGGCTGCAGGGCTAAGATCTACTTATCCTACATAGGTCTGCAGTGAGAGGACACACACCTACTCAAGTGCCTGGATACCCTCATGGGTGATTAATGCATTATACACATAGCCATCACATTGTGGGGTAATGCCTCTTAAATACAGATTAAAAATATGTTCCTCTTTAAACATATGCATACAGCTTCAGCCAGTGCTCTTTAGGTGCATGCATATCTGCTAAATGGCATCCAGACATGCTACATTTACCCTGCATGTGGCTTAGGAGCCGAGTTTAGTGTTTATTGTGGTCAGAGGTTAAACCCTTAAATAGGGGCTTACGCTATCTATGTTTGTGATCAGACAGGCAGGGTTATCCTTTCAATCAAGAACGTCATGCCTGTGGCCTGGGCTGGTAGTAGTAAGATGTAGACTCATGGTCAAGAAAGGGCGTGGCCTTCTACAGGATCACATGGCTCTTTGGAGGCGGAGGCTAGCACTCGGTTGATGTCTTACGCTTAGGGGGTAAAAAGTCATTCTAATTCCCAAAGAGAGTATTTTTAAGTGAGTTTGCACATCTTTTCGTTTTTAAACTTTAGTATTTTTGTTGTAATCCATATTTTCTTTTCCTAAGCTTTACAGTAAAAGCATGGTTTCACATCAGGCAGAAGCCAAACAAAAGCTCTTTTTCCACTGTGTGTCATTGTCCTACTGATAGGAACATATTGGAGGAGCCCTGCTGATGAGAGAAGGGAGCAGACCTACACTGCTATGTGTCTGCTTACATTCTCAGAGGACTACTTATCTGATTGTATGTAATGAATCATACTGGCCCTCACTTTATCTGGAAACTCCTCTTCTGATGAACTGAATCAAAATCTCCTGAAAGAAATGAATACCAGAGCAGGTACTCGAATATAACAATGTTAAAAAGTAGACTTGTAGGGCGCTCCAAGAATGATATACCGGATACAGTGATATCAAGCAATCACATCGAATCAGAATTGGGCATTGATATATTTAATCTTTGGTAATAATCCCTTGAGGAGAGTGGGTAAATCGAAGCAATGACTATCCGAGCGCACATTTCCATTACGATCCTAAAAGTATGGTTAATGGCTAAAACTTTTTTGTTTGCCAATTTGTATATGTTCTACCTGGAAAAAGCACTAATTGGTTTGATGTGTCTCTGTTGACAGGAGGTGAAGACCGGTTTGCAGTGGACAAGGAGAGCGGCGTGATTGTCACTACTGGTTTACCTTTGACTTTGAATAAGGAGTACGCCCTCACCGTCCAGGCCACCGATCGACACGGCAACAAGAGCCCATACGCGTCCATCTCCATCCTGGCTGGGAACAGACCCCCTCAGTTCACCAACATGTCCTACAGTTTGTTTGTCCCTGAGAACACCCTGGCTGGAGAAAAGTAAGCTTAGGTTGCCTTGATCAAACTCTTGGATAAGAATGCGCCCACTTTGTTCTGGGTGTCATAGTGCTAGATAGGCATTTTTCACACATAACAGCGAGAACATATATGATCATTGATTCATTTGTAAAAAAAAGAAATGTGTCAGGGTTCTCATCAGGAGATCACTGCAGCTTGCACCACACACTGCCCCTGCCATGCTGCCAATGATAGTAACAATACAACTACCATCCATCACACTCCTACAAATGTGACAATTCAGACTATTTCAGGCTTGGGCGACAGTTAATAGTAATTTCTAATGTATATTGAATAAATAATTAACTGCGGTTGTGGACATCTCTAAATTAGCCAGACAGCGCCACCTTGTGGCAGATTGTCACAAGCTCTGGCGTTGACAGTTCAGTGCCACTTCCGAGCACCGGAAACCAGCGGCTCAAATTAGGCATTGGTGTTTTTCTGGGGTGGTGCTCTGTGGTATTTTATTAGCTCCAAAAGTGAGATCTGACCTTCTTCTCTGTCCTTTCTGCTAGGTGTAGCGTACACACATGTTCAGTTCGGTGTGTTTATCCCCTGAGGGCATGCTGTTGTTTGTTATGAGTTTGCTTGTCATTGCGTTCGGTGATACAGTGATTGCCAAGGGAGTAGCCAAAAAAATACAATACCCCCCACGTTCACCTATATGGCTGTGACTGAGTAAGGGAGCGAAGCATCCAATATAGGCTCAAGTACAGAGAAAAAACCCTACAGAGGTAAGAAAGTAGAACAGCCCTTGGCTACATCGAGTTTCAAGAACTAGACCCAGAGGCAAACTTGCAGGGATGTATTAATGGCTTTACTTGCATGGGCTGTGGGAGAATGCATTCATTTTAGCAAGGTTGCCTTGTGAAACAGATATAGGCCTCGCCATATTTTGTGCCCATGTACATCCACACCAGTGGTAACAACTGGTTCAGAAGCGTCTTTCCTATTGTGTTAAGTATTAAACGATACAGAGCAGTTGCTAGTCTCTAAGAATACCTGACAGTAAGCCAATGACAGAACCATGGTTGCTTCCATTAGTGAGTCTAGCAGCAGTGATTAAGATTGCTTTAGTAAAACACGCCAATTAAATGGATTCGCCATTAAATTCAGGGACCCACTGGGGAATGGTGAAACTAAACGATGTGGACGTACGCCAAATAATAGCAAAAGGCTCGCTTTCTCAAGTTGTGTCTAGAAAAGGTGGCCCCATTTTGTTTTGGAAGCCTGCCGGTGCTCTCCTGCTCATCACAGAAAATACACTGTGCAGTATAGTGATATATGGAGCCAAATGTATACATTCACTAGCCATCTGCTTCCCCGGCACAAGAGTGGACTACTTAGTAATAGACTGGAAAGCACACTCCTCCTTCCCAGGCCTCTTTGTGGCCAGATTCCTACAGGTGGCATCCAACCTGGTTGGTGATGACCAGTGCTTTAAATGGAAAAAAATAAGCAGTAGACTGGGGGTGGGACAAAGGGCGGGGCTATGTGTTTTACCTTTCTAAAGTTTGGGCCCGATTCACAGAACTAACTTAAGACAAAATCCTAAACTTACTGCTTTTGGTATTCACATAAGGCATTTAGTAGAAGTAAAGTTAGGATTTTGTCTTAAGTCTGTCCTAAGTTTGTCTTAAGTTTGTCATAAGACTGTCTTAAGTCAAACTTAAGTCAAACTTAAGACAAAATCCTAACTTTACTACTACTTAATGCCTTCTGTGAATACCAAAAGTAGTAGGACAGACTTAAGAGAGACTTAAGACAGACTTAAGACAAACGTAGGACAGACTTAAGACAGACTTAAGACAGACTTAAGACAAACTTAAGACAGACTTAAGACAAACGTAGGACAGACTTAAGACAGACTCAAGACAGACTTAAGACAGACTTAAGACAGACTCAAGACAGACTTAAGACAGACTTAAGACAGACTTAAGACAGACTTAAGACAGACTTATGACAAACTTAAGACAAACTTAGGAGAGACTTAAGACAGACTTAAAACAAAATCCTAACTTTACTACTAAATTTTGTCTTAAGTTAGTTCTGTGAATCGGGCCCATTGTATGCAAAAAATATGCATGCATTGTAAGAATGTCGATAGTACTTACCAATAAGTCCTTAGTATTAACCAAACTAACCTTTTTTTAAGCAACCTTAAAAATAATAAAATATTGAGAAAAAACATCAAGTTTTTTAATATGAACAACTGTGCCCTTGCACTAACACAAATGTGTACAGTTTCAAAATTTGTATATGATTATTTACATGTTATAGTGACATATAGCACATCAATCTAAACAGTTGGTGGAGATACGTAATTCAGTGACAATTCATCTATTGAGACGGGTAAGTCAATCAATAGTCTGTATTTAGAGTGTCCATTTTCTGTTTATTGTTCCGTTTCAAAAAGCCAACACGTGTTTCATCGCAAGGAACAAATGCGAATCTTCAGGGCTAAACAAAAGATACAGAGTCTGTTTTTACTATACATGTTTTGTCTGTAATATTTATGCAGAAAACGGGTGACTCATGGTGTCACCCTGGTGAGCAAGGCATGCGCAAAAGGTGGTGATGTGACTTGGTGTCTATGTGAAGAACAGTCATGACTAAAGTGACATATGTGACATGGTGGTGTGTGTGGTGCCAAACGATATTTTTCTGGAACAAAGTGACTAGTATAACTTGTTAATCAACAATTGAACAAGGCTGGCCGGTTTGAAAAGTGAAGTGAGGAGACAGGTGGTCTGTGGTATAGAAAGGACGGTATCCCAAATTGCTCATGAGTGACATAAGTGAACGTAATGGAATCGCATTCAAAACTGATGATAGTGTTACATAATTATGGTTGTCCAATAACTGGTGCTTAGAGAGTATGGTATCTTAAATTATTTCAATTTTAAAGTGCGCAATTTTTTTAGATCAAATCTGTTCTGTGAAGGTAGAATACAGATTTGACATACCAGACATACCTGGAAAATGTGGCTTTCAAGACAGGATGTGCTGGTTCGGATTGGACACAAGAAAGGGCGCGAGAGGACCGGTCAGGGCGTGGACTATGTTGATTGTTAGAGAGAGGATTTCAAAAAGAAAGATGGAAGAGAGGCGGAGGAGAAATTGTATACGTGAGATTACTGAGAACTTATGAATTGAAACAAGGTGAAAGACACGCTGGGCGTTAGGTTTAAACTTAGGAAAACATGGGGATTATGTCCGTTACAACAATTTAAGAAAAAATTGAGGGATATGGATTTCTGCAGTACTAGTATGAGACAAAAACCAAGAACTTAAAAATCAAAAAACCGGGGGGTAAAAAACACGAAGCTACATGTGATTTAGGGCCAATGGCTATGTAGTGGGGTGCTGTTAGAACAGATAAAAAAAAAATATATATATATAAATACAGGAACTCACCAGGAAATCCAAAATTGTGTTTACTTGGATTCTATGCACTAGGGGTATCTACCGCGGTAGGGGCGGAAACCCAAGTATCGTGTTACTTGGACAGAAGTATCTAAAGTGTGGATCAACACATCTGCAAGATAAGCAAGATATACAGCGCAATATCAAAAACTGAGTTGCTACGTCGACAAGACAACCAGGCAGAGAGGGCGCATGGGGGTGAAAGAACACCTACCTTAGTATTAGGCAGGTTGAGTAGAGACCGGGAGGAGAGAGGTCTTCGTGGTTTAAGGGCGGGTGCGCTCGTGACCAACAAAGTACCTTGTCCTTTGGAGAAAGTGAAAAGGCGGGTATAAAACTCTATGTGCTATAGAGGATACAGATCGTTTTCCTATTCAGACGCCAAATTATATGGGGTCGCAATTGTTCTGGGGTCAAAACGCGCTTACCTGGCGGACGAAATTCTCCCTCTTGGAGTTTCCCGGCGCCGTGCTTCGTAAACGGACACGTGACCGGAAGTGGAGTTCATTTAAATACCGATTACGTGTTGGTGAGTTCAAGAGACTAGAACGTAGTCCTAGAGCTCTATGGAGATGAGAGTGGCCGAAAAAAGAAGAGTTACTTCCCCGAGTTGTAGGGTAGAAGAAAAATTCAAACTTTGCTCAAAGAATAAGGTATTTACATACGGCTAGCGCGCACACGGCTAGCGCGGGAATGAAGTGTTGATAAACACTTGTTATTCACACGAAAATATATAATTTCTATTTTCCGTTTCTTGTTTAATGTTGAAAACACTAAAATACATGGCGTATTTCTTACAAACTATTTTGAAAAATGTGGATAACAAAAAGGAGGTGATGGGTATTCACTATTGCGAGGCCCAACCAGGACCTCAGTCATAAACCATCAGGGATTCGATGGGACAATAATATATGTAACTAAACACCCAGCTAGGTGAATAAAGGCATCATCATGCAGGTGTGTCTACATGTAAAGATGAGATAATATTATTATCGAAAGTCTCAGTGTAGAGACGTGAGCGAAATGCGTAACATTTTACTACCCGGGTAGGGGTAAAGTAGGGGTCATTCATACCGATAGATTTCGATTTTCGAATTTTTTTGTCGCACAAAGGATCAGGAATTGGTCCTGACTAAGTGCTTGTGTTTAGATGGATCAACTGTTTACTCATATGGACAAGTAAGTACACATGCTGGTTCAGAACGCAAAAATGAGAACAACAACATAGTATAAATAAAATGCGGTAGGTTATATCGATACATATTCAATTTAGAGTTCTTAAGGGGGAAAGAGAAAGACAGCAACATAAATACAGTTAGGAACAATTACTTCAGTTGCCCAGAAAAAATTGCAATTCTGGGTCATAATTTAAACCGCACTCAATGCTACGAAGACGCATAATCCAAGTCGCTTCCTTGCGTCTTAGAAGTAGTTCACGGTTTCCACCTCTCACATGGATGGGCACGGTTTCTATTCCATAGAAAGAAACCTGAAAGTCGTCTGTATTAGGTTGACATTTGGCTACATGAAGTGCCACGGGGTATTTGGGATCCTGCTTCAAGATTGCTCTCATATGTTCAGAGATTCTTTCTTTCAAAGCTCGTATTGTACTACCAACGTACTTCTTACCACAATGACATTCGATGATGTAAATTACATATTTGGTGGTACAATTTATGTTGGTTCTGATCTCGTATGAATCTTCTGAGGGGCCCGTGAAGTGTTTGGTCTTGTGTTTGGCCCATTTGCACATTGGGCATAGTCCACATTTAAAGAAACCATTACCCCGTTGGGTTAGCCATGTTGGATTTCTATCTAACCGTGGCACTGTGGGACTGAGCCTGTTTCTCAGGGTCCTCCCTTTGCGAAATGTGATTTGAGGGGTGGCCGGGATCATTTCCTTTAATGTAGAATCCTCTCTTAACAGCTTCCAGTGCTTAGTCAAGCTGGTTCTGATCGAGTTGTGTAGAGCATTGTATTCTGTGATCATTCTTACTGTATTCTCTATCTTAGTCTGGGGGTCTTTAGTTTTCAGAGTTTCCTCTCTCTTTATTTTGTTTAGTTTGGATTTCGCTTTCGACAAAATTTCTTTTGGGTAACCTCGTTTGGTGAATCTCAGATTCATGTCATTGATTGTTTTATCCAATTCCTCATCATCGCTACAGTTTCGTCTTGCACGAAGAAATTCGCCAAAGGGTATAGACTTGATCTGATGGAAGGGATGAAAACTATCAGCTCTTAGAATTGCATTACAGGATGTGGGTTTCCTGTACAGTTTGCTCTGTAGGGTGTTGTTGATTACATAGAATTCTAAGTCTAGACATTCAATGTGCGATCTACTTTGTTTCATAGTGAAACTGAGTTCCCAAA
Source organism: Lissotriton helveticus (assembly GCF_964261635.1). Taxonomy (NCBI): domain Eukaryota; kingdom Metazoa; phylum Chordata; class Amphibia; order Caudata; family Salamandridae; genus Lissotriton; species Lissotriton helveticus. The sequence continues at coordinate 443,026,139 of NC_136063.1, read as the reverse complement.
GATTGTTGTTCAGAAAGTCAAAAAAACTTTGTAGTAGAGCATCAGTTCCGGTCCATAGTAAGATGCAGTCGTCTATGTAACGACCCCAGAACAGAATGGAATCTGTGAATTGACTACCGGATGTACCCCAAAGATGGTCTGCTTCAAATGCTCCCATAAAGAGATTAGCGAAGGAGGGTGAGAATTTAGAACCCATGGCTACTCCGCGTTTCTGCTGGTACCATTTCTTTTTAAACATGAAAAAGTTGTTGTCCAAGATCAAACTCATCATAGAAATAAGCATTTGTGTGTGTGACCAGAGAGAGGCCGGCCGTTTGGACAAAACTTTGGTGATTGCTTCGATACCCAGTTTTGGGTTGATGCTGGTATAGAGAGCAACCACATCCATAGTAACTAGTGTGGTACCTGGTTGCCATTCTAAATCTCCTAACAGGCTGAGAATATGTTTGGAGTCTTGAATGTATGAAGGGAGATTTCTGACAAGTGGGCCCAGAAATAGATCAACATATTCTGCTAATCTCTCAGTTGGACCTCCAATCCCTGATACTATTGGTCTGCCAGGGGGAAATGGGAGATCCTTGTGAATCTTAGGTAGTGTGTAAAGCCATGGATACGTTGGCTTCAGTACTTTCAGGTACATGTATTCTTCTTCATTGAGGAGACCATCCTCTTTCCATTTGAATAGATAGTCATTGACCGTCTTTGTGAGCACACCCATGGGGTTGGATGCAATAGGTTCATAGCAGGAGAGGTCTGCTAATTGGGTCAATATTTCATTGTTGTAGTCTTCTGCGTTCATTACCACAATGTTTCCTCCTTTATCTGCCTCACGTATAATGATGGAGGGATTCAGCATCAGTACAGATAAGGCGTTACGCTCTCCTTTGGTTAAGTTATCTTTAAATATGAATGTTTCTTGTAGTTTTTTGGTGTTGATCTTGTTGAGGTCTTCTAACACATGTCTGTGAAAATTGTCAATGCTGTTACCGCCTGGTAGAGTAGGAGTCCATGTGGACTTGGATTTGAGACCACTGGCTACTCCAAAGTCCATATCTATGTTAAGTTCTTCTAAAAGTTGCCCCATTTCCATAGGGCTATCTTTTCGTTCAGTGATTGACAATAGTAGATGGACTGCTTGTATATCTTTTATTGTATGTACAACATTATCACTCAATACATCAGGAATGTTTTTAATATTTTTCTTAGTAGGAACTTTACCTGCAAAGTATTTTTTGATTTTTAGGTTACGGACAAACTTGAAGAGATCTATTTTTGTTTGACAGATATCCCCGGTGGAGTAAGGGTTAAAACTCAAACCTTTTGAGAGTAAATTGGTCATATCAGAGGTGAGGGGGAAGGAGGATAGGTTGATAACCTGTACCTCCGTGTTGATATTGTCTAGTTCTGTGTTCTCCCTGATCTGAGCTTTCTGCGATATTCGTCGTTTGCCCCCCCTGGTCCCTCTGTGGGTTTTGGAGGTGTAGGACCTCTTCGGGATGGCGCCCTGTTCCCTTTACGAATGCGTTCCATTTCCACTAAAAAAGGACTGCTGTTCGCGTCTAGATTATCTTCACTTTCTGTCTCTGGTTCGCTAGTGCCCACAGTGTTTAAGGATGTGGTACTTGATGAGATGGAGCCTGGGGCAGATGTGTTGCCCTCTGGTTTCTTTGATTTGGTAGAGGGAATCAGGGCATCATATTTTCGATCGAAGGTGAACACTCTACCGTTACGGTAGTCACCATCGTCTCTTTTAATTTGTCTTGCTTTTCTATTTTTAATTTCTTCCTGATGTTTAAGTAAAACCTCATCCAGAATGGTGTAGTTTTTTACAGTTGGTTCTGGCAAGTTGAGGTCTTTAATTTCTTGTTCAAGAACAGCAATTTTAACCTGTAGTTTCAGAGTTTTGCGGTCCGCACTTTCTATAAGAATGTCCATAAGGACAAAAGAATTGTTGTTAACAGAGTCTTCCCATTTTTTCATAAGATCTACATCCAGATTATCATAGGTCGGAAAGATCTGAGAGCGTAAGCCTCTGGGGATTTGCTTGAGGCGCATATATTGCTTCAAGGTAGTGGCATCCCACCATCGTGAGTTCTCTTGCATCTTCAATTTTTCAAGTTTTTTGAATTTTTCTTTGAGGCCCTCCACTCGAGGGGGACCAGAGATAGCTGCTGCTGTGTGAGTAGGCATGCCTTTAGCTAAATTTTCAAAGAGGTCTGCGGCTACTTTGTCTCGATCCATGTGGTAAGGGATATGTTTAGATTGTAATGGAGTTAGAGGGTGCAGTTCTACGAGTACTTGCGGGGGGCAGCCCACTCTGGCAATCTGATATAACGGTGAGCACCTGCTGAGGTCTTTTTAGGAATTCCAGATACACTGGGCGCACGCCTTGGTAACCGCTGAATGGTGGCAAGCAAGAGTAAAATGGTGTAGGCAATAGGGCGAGTGGTAATACCTCACAACCACTCTAAAAGGCCAGAAAACTGGTCTACAATGAATATGAACAACTGTGCCCTTGCACTAACACAAATGTGTACAGTTTCAAAATTTGTATATGATTATTTACATGTTATAGTGACATATAGCACATCAATCTAAACAGTTGGTGGAGATACGTAATTCAGTGACAATTCATCTATTGAGACGGGTAAGTCAATCAATAGTCTGTATTTAGAGTGTCCATTTTCTGTTTATTGTTCCGTTTCAAAAAGCCAACACGTGTTTCATCGCAAGGAACAAATGCGAATCTTCAGGGCTAAACAAAAGATACAGAGTCTGTTTTTACTATACATGTTTTGTCTGTAATATTTATGCAGAAAACGGGTGACTCATGGTGTCACTCTGGTGAGCAAGGCATGCGTAAAAGGTGGTGATGTGACTTGGTGTCTATGTGAAGAACAGTCATGACTAAAGTGACATATGTGACATGGTGGTGTGTGTGGTGCCAAACGATATTTTTCTGGAACAGAGTGACTAGTATAACTTGTTAATCAACAATTGGACAAGGCTGGCCGGTTTGAAAAGTGAAGTGAGGAGACAGGTGGTCTGTGGTATAGAAAGGACGGTATCCCAAATTGCTCATGAGTGACATAAGTGAACGTAATGGAATCGCATTCAAAACTGATGATAGTGTTACATAATTATGGTTGTCCAATAACTGGTGCTTAGAGAGTATGGTATCTTAAATTATTTCAATTTTAAAGTGCGCAATTTTTTTAGATCAAATCTGTTCTGTGAAGGTAGAATACAGATTTGACATACCAGACATACCTGGAAAATGTGGCTTTCAAGACAGGATGTGCTGGTTCGGATTGGACACAAGAAAGGGCGCGAGAGGACCGGTCAGGGCGTGGACTATGTTGATTGTTAGAGAGAGGATTTCAAAAAGAAAGATGGAAGAGAGGCGGAGGAGAAATTGTATACGTGATATTACTGAGAACTTATGAATTGAAACAAGGTGAAAGACACGCTGGGCGTTAGGTTTAAACTTAGGAAAACATGGGGATTATGTCCGTTACAACAATTTAAGAAAAAATTGAGGGATATGGATTTCTGCAGTACTAGTATGAGACAAAAACCAAGAACTTAAAAATCAAAAAACCGGGGGGTAAAAAACACGAAGCTACATGTGATTTAGGGCCAATGGCTATGTAGTGGGGTGCTGTTAGAACAGATAAAAAAATAAAAAAATATATATAAATACAGGAACTCACCAGGAAATCCAAAATTGTGTTTACTTGGATTCTATGCACTAGGGGTATCTACCGCGGTAGGGGCGGAAACCCAAGTATCGTGTTACTTGGACAGAAGTATCTAAAGTGTGGATCAACACATCTGCAAGATAAGCAAGATATACAGCGCAATATCAAAAACTGAGTTGCTACGTCGACAAGACAACCAGGCAGAGAGGGCGCATGGGGGTGAAAGAACACCTACCTTAGTATTAGGCAGGTTGAGTAGAGACCGGGAGGAGAGAGGTCTTCGTGGTTTAAGGGCGGGTGCGCTCGTGACCAACAAAGTACCTTGTCCTTTGGAGAAAGTGAAAAGGCGGGTATAAAACTCTATGTGCTATAGAGGATACAGATCGTTTTCCTATTCAGACGCCAAATTATATGGGGTCGCAATTGTTCTGGGGTCAAAACGCGCTTACCTGGCGAACGAAATTCTCCCTCTTGGAGTTTCCCGGCGCCGTGCTTCGTAAACGGACACGTGACCGGAAGTGGAGTTCATTTAAATACCGATTACGTGTTGGTGAGTTCAAGAGACTAGAACGTAGTCCTAGAGCTCTATGGAGATGAGAGTGGCCGAAAAAAGAAGAGTTACTTCCCCGAGTTGTAGGGTAGAAGAAAAATTCAAACTTTGCTCAAAGAAGAAGGTATTTACATACGGCTAGCGCGCACACGGCTAGCGCGGGAATGAAGTGTTGATAAACACTTGTTATTCACACGAAAATATATAATTTCTATTTTCCGTTTCTTGTTTAATGTTGAAAACACTAAAATACATGGCGTATTTCTTACAAACTATTTTGAAAAATGTGGATAACAAAAAGGAGGTGATGGGTATTCACTATTGCGAGGCCCAACCAGGACCTCAGTCATAAACCATCAGGGATTCGATGGGACAATAATATATGTAACTAAACACCCAGCTAGGTGAATAAAGGCATCATCCTGCAGGTGTGTCTACATGTAAAGATGAGATAATATTATTATCGAAAGTCTCAGTGTAGAGACGTGAGCGAAATGCGTAACATTTTACTACCCGGGTAGGGGTAAAGTAGGGGTCATTCATACCGATAGATTTCGATTTTCGAATTTTTTTGTCGCACAAAGGATCAGGAATTGGTCCTGACTAAGTGCTTGTGTTTAGATGGAGCAACTGTTTACTCATATGGACAAGTAAGTACACATGCTGGTTCAGAACGCAAAAATGAGAACAACAACATAGTATAAATAAAATGCGGTAGGTTATATCGATACATATTCAATTTAGAGTTCTTAAGGGGGAAAGAGAAAGACAGCAACATAAATACAGTTAGGAACAATTACTTCAGTTGCCCAGAAAAAATTGCAATTCTGGGTCATAATTTAAACCGCACTCAATGCTACGAAGACGCATAATCCAAGTCGCTTCCTTGCGTCTTAGAAGTAGTTCACGGTTTCCACCTCTCACATGGATGGGCACGGTTTCTATTCCATAGAAAGAAACCTGAAAGTCGTCTGTATTAGGTTGACATTTGGCTACATGAAGTGCCACGGGGTATTTGGGATCCTGCTTCAAGATTGCTCTCATATGTTCAGAGATTCTTTCTTTCAAAGCTCGTATTGTACTACCAACGTACTTCTTACCACAATGACATTCGATGATGTAAATTACATATTTGGTGGTACAATTTATGTTGGTTCTGATCTCGTATGAATCTTCTGAGGGGCCCGTGAAGTGTTTGGTCTTGTGTTTGGCCCATTTGCACATTGGGCATAGTCCACATTTAAAGAAACCATTACCCCGTTGGGTTAGCCATGTTGGATTTCTATCTAACCGTGGCACTGTGGGACTGAGCCTGTTTCTCAGGGTCCTCCCTTTGCGAAATGTGATTTGAGGGGTGGCCGGGATCATTTCCTTTAATGTAGAATCCTCTCTTAACAGCTTCCAGTGCTTGGTCAAGCTGGTTCTGATCGAGTTGTGTAGAGCATTGTATTCTGTGATCATTCTTACTGTATTCTCTTTCTTAGTCTGGGGGTCTTTAGTTTTCAGAGTTTCCTCTCTCTTTATTTTGTTTAGTGTGGATTTCGCTTTCGACAAAATTTCTTTTGGGTAACCTCGTTTGGTGAATCTCAGATTCATGTCATTGATTGTTTTATCCAATTCCTCATCATCGCTACAGTTTCGTCTTGCACGAAGAAATTCGCCAAAGGGTATAGACTTGATCTGATGGAAGGGATGAAAACTATCAGCTCTTAGAATTGCATTACAGGATGTGGGTTTCCTGTACAGTTTGCTCTGTAGGGTGTTGTTGATTACATAGAATTCTAAGTCTAGAAATTCAATGTGCGATCTACTTTGTTTCATAGTGAAACTGAGTTCCCAAAGATTGTTGTTCAGAAAGTCAAAAAAACTTTGTAGTAGAGCATCAGTTCCGGTCCATAGTAAGATGCAGTCGTCTATGTAACGACCCCAGAACAGAATGGAATCTGTGAATTGACTACCGGATGTACCCCAAAGATGGTCTGCTTCAAATGCTCCCATAAAGAGATTAGCGAAGGAGGGTGAGAATTTAGAACCCATGGCTACTCCGCGTTTCTGCTGGTACCATTTCTTTTTAAACATGAAAAAGTTGTTGTCCAAGATCAAACTCATCATAGAAATAAGCATTTGTGTGTGTGACCAGAGAGAGGCCGGCCGTTTGGACAAAACTTTGGTGATTGCTTCGATACCCAGTTTTGGGTTGATGCTGGTATAGAGAGCAACCACATCCATAGTAACTAGTGTGGTACCTGGTTGCCATTCTAAATCTCCTAACAGGCTGAGAATATGTTTGGAGTCTTGAATGTATGAAGGGAGATTTCTGACAAGTGGGCCCAGAAATAGATCAACATATTCTGCTAATCTCTCAGTTGGACCTCCAATCCCTGATACTATTGGTCTGCCAGGGGGAAATGGGAGATCCTTGTGAATCTTAGGTAGTGTGTAAAGCCATGGATACGTTGGCTTCAGTACTTTCAGGTACATGTATTCTTCTTCATTGAGGAGACCATCCTCTTTCCATTTGAGTAGATAGTCATTGACCGTCTTTGTGAGCACACCCATGGGGTTGGATGCAATAGGTTCATAGCAGGAGAGGTCTGCTAATTGGGTCAATATTTCATTGTTGTAGTCTTCTGCGTTCATTACCACAATGTTTCCTCCTTTATCTGCCTCACGTATAATGATGGAGGGATTCAGCGTCAGTACAGATAAGGCGTTACGCTCTCCTTTGGTTAAGTTATCTTTAAATATGAATGTTTCTTGTAGTTTTTTGGTGTTGATCTTGTTGAGGTCTTCTAACACATGTCTGTGAAAATTGTCAATGCTGTTACCGCCTGGTAGAGTAGGAGTCCATGTGGACTTGGATTTGAGACCACTGGCTACTCCAAAGTCCATATCTATGTTAAGTTCTTCTAAAAGTTGCCCCATTTCCATAGGGCTATCTTCTCGTTCAGTGATTGACAATAGTAGATGGACTGCTTGTATATCTTTTATTGTATGTACAACATTATCACTCAATACATCAGGAATGTTTTTAATATTTTTCTTAGTAGGAACTTTACCTGCAAAGTATTTTTTGATTTTTAGGTTACGGACAAACTTGAAGAGATCTATTTTTGTTTGACAGATATCCCCGGTGGAGTAAGGGTTAAAACTCAAACCTTTTGAGAGTAAATTGGTCATATCAGAGGTGAGGGGGAAGGAGGATAGGTTGATAACCTGTACCTCCGTGTTGATATTGTCTAGTTCTGTGTTCTCCCTGATCTGAGCTTTCTGCGATATTCGTCGTTTGCCCCCCCTGGTCCCTCTATGGGTTTCGGAGGTGTAGGACCTCTTCGGGATGGCGCCCTGTTCCCTTTGCGAATGCGTTCCATTTCCACTAAAAAAGGACTGCTGTTCGCGTCTAGATTATCTTCACTTTCTGTCTCTGGTTCGCTAGTGCCCACAGTGTTTAAGGATGTGGTACTTGATGAGATGGAGCCTGGGGCAGATGTGTTGCCCTCTGGTTTCTTTGATTTGGTAGAGGGAATCAGGGCATCATATTTTCGATCGAAGGTGAACACTCTACCGTTACGGTAGTCACCATCGTCTCTTTTAATTTGTCTTGCTTTTCTATTTTTAATTTCTTCCTGATGTTTAAGTAAAACCTCATCCAGAATGGTGTAGTTTTTTACAGTTGGTTCTGGCAAGTTGAGGTCTTTAATTTCTTGTTCAAGAACAGCAATTTCACCCTGTAGTTTCAGAGTTTTGCGGTCCGCACTTTCTATAAGAATGTCCATAAGGACAAAAGAATTGTTGTTAACAGGGTCTTCCCATTTTTTCATAAGATCTACATCCAGATTATCATAGGTCGGAAAGATCTGAGAGCGTAAGCCTCTGGGGATTTGCTTGAGGCGCATATATTGCTTCAAGGTAGTGGCATCCCACCATCGTGAGTTCTCTTGCATCTTCAATTTTTCAAGTTTTTTGAATTTTTCTTTGAGGCCCTCCACTCGAGGGGGACCAGAGATAGCTGCTGCTGTGTGAGTAGGCATGCCTTTAGCTAAATTTTCAAAGAGGTCTGCGGCTACTTTGTCTCGATCCATGTGGTAAGGGATATGTTTAGATTGTAATGGAGTTAGAGGGTGCAGTTCTACGAGTACTTGCGGGGGGCAGCCCACTCTGGCAATCTGATATAACGGTGAGCACCTGCTGAGGTCTTTTTAGGAATTCCAGATACACTGGGCGCACGCCTTGGTAACCGCTGAATGGTGGCAAGCAAGAGTAAAATGGTGTAGGCAATAGGGCGAGTGGTAATACCTCACAACCACTCTGAAAGGCCAGAAAACTGGTCTACAATGAATATGAACAACTGTGCCCTTGCACTAACACAAATGTGTACAGTTTCAAAATTTGTATATGATTATTTACATGTTATAGTGACAAACGACGAATATCGCAGAAAGCTCAGATCAGGGAGAACACAGAACTAGACAATATCAACACGGAGGTACAGGTTATCAACCTATCCTCCTTCCCCCTCACCTCTGATATGACCAATTTACTCTCAAAAGGTTTGAGTTTTAACCCTTACTCCACCGGGGATATCTGTCAAACAAAAATAGATCTCTTCAAGTTTGTCCGTAACCTAAAAATCAAAAAATACTTTGCAGGTAAAGTTCCTACTAAGAAAAATATTAAAAACATTCCTGATGTATTGAGTGATAATGTTGTACATACAATAAAAGATATACAAGCAGTCCATCTACTATTGTCAATCACTGAACGAGAAGATAGCCCTATGGAAATGGGGCAACTTTTAGAAGAACTTAACATAGATATGGACTTTGGAGTAGCCAGTGGTCTCAAATCCAAGTCCACATGGACTCCTACTCTACCAGGCGGTAACAGCATTGACAATTTTCACAGACATGTGTTAGAAGACCTCAACAAGATCAACACCAAAAAACTACAAGAAACATTCATATTTAAAGATAACTTAACCAAAGGAGAGCGTAACGCCTTATCTGTACTGACGCTGAATCCCTCCATCATTATACGTGAGGCAGATAAAGGAGGAAACATTGTGGTAATGAACGCAGAAGACTACAACAATGAAATATTGACCCAATTAGCAGACCTCTCCTGCTATGAACCTATTGCATCCAACCCCATGGGTGTGCTCACAAAGACGGTCAATGACTATCTACTCAAATGGAAAGAGGATGGTCTCCTCAATGAAGAAGAATACATGTACCTGAAAGTACTGAAGCCAACGTATCCATGGCTTTACACACTACCTAAGATTCACAAGGATCTCCCATTTCCCCCTGGCAGACCAATAGTATCAGGGATTGGAGGTCCAACTGAGAGATTAGCAGAATATGTTGATCTATTTCTGGGCCCACTTGTCAGAAATCTCCCTTCATACATTCAAGACTCCAAACATATTCTCAGCCTGTTAGGAGATTTAGAATGGCAACCAGGTACCACACTAGTTACTATGGATGTGGTTGCTCTCTATACCAGCATCAACCCAAAACTGGGTATCGAAGCAATCACCAAAGTTTTGTCCAAACGGCCGGCCTCTCTCTGGTCACACACACAAATGCTTATTTCTATGATGAGTTTGATCTTGGACAACAACTTTTTCATGTTTAAAAAGAAATGGTACCAGCAGAAACGCGGAGTAGCCATGGGTTCTAAATTCTCACCCTCCTTCGCTAATCTCTTTATGGGAGCATTTGAAGCAGACCATCTTTGGGGTACATCCGGTAGTCAATTCACAGATTCCATTCTGTTCTGGGGTCGTTACATAGACGACTGCATCTTACTATGGACCGGAACTGATGCTCTACTACAAAGTTTTTTTGACTTTCTGAACAACAATCTTTGGGAACTCAGTTTCACTATGAAACAAAGTAGATCGCACATTGAATTTCTAGACTTAGAATTCTATGTAATCAACAACACCCTACAGAGCAAACTGTACAGGAAACCCACATCCTGTAATGCAATTCTAAGAGCTGATAGTTTTCATCCCTTCCATCAGATCAAGTCTATACCCTTTGGCGAATTTCTTCGTGCAAGACGAAACTGTAGCGATGATGAGGAATTGGATAAAACAATCAATGACATGAATCTGAGATTCACCAAACGAGGTTACCCAAAAGAAATTTTGTCGAAAGCGAAATCCAAACTAAACAAAATAAAGAGAGAGGAAACTCTGAAAACTAAAGACCCCCAGACTAAGAAAGAGAATACAGTAAGAATGATCACAGAATACAATGCTCTACACAACTCGATCAGAACCAGCTTGACCAAGCACTGGAAGCTGTTAAGAGAGGATTCTACATTAAAGGAAATGATCCCGGCCACCCCTCAAATCACATTTCGCAAAGGGAGGACCCTGAGAAACAGGCTCAGTCCCACAGTGCCACGGTTAGATAGAAATCCAACATGGCTAACCCAACGGGGTAATGGTTTCTTTAAATGTGGACTATGCCCAATGTGCAAATGGGCCAAACACAAGACCAAACACTTCACGGGCCCCTCAGAAGATTCATACGAGATCAGAACCAACATAAATTGTACCACCAAATATGTAATTTACATCATCGAATGTCATTGTGGTAAGAAGTACGTTGGTAGTACAATACGAGCTTTGAAAGAAAGAATCTCTGAACATATGAGAGCAATCTTGAAGCAGGATCCCAAATACCCCGTGGCACTTCATGTAGCCAAATGTCAACCTAATACAGACGACTTTCAGGTTTCTTTCTATGGAATAGAAACCGTGCCCATCCATGTGAGAGGTGGAAACCGTGAACTACTTCTAAGACGCAAGGAAGCGACTTGGATTATGCGTCTTCGTAGCATTGAGTGCGGTTTAAATTATGACCCAGAATTGCAATTTTTTCTGGGCAACTGAAGTAATTGTTCCTAACTGTATTTATGTTGCTGTCTTTCTCTTTCCCCCTTAAGAACTCTAAATTGAATATGTATCGATATAACCTACCGCATTTTATTTATACTATGTTGTTGTTCTCATTTTTGCGTTCTGAACCAGCATGTGTACTTACTTGTCCATATGAGTAAACAGTTGCTCCATCTAAACACAAGCACTTAGTCAGGACCAATTCCTGATCCTTTGTGCGACAAAAAAATTCGAAAATCGAAATCTATCGGTATGAATGACCCCTACTTTACCCCTACCCGGGTAGTAAAATGTTACGCATTTCGCTCACGTCTCTACACTGAGACTTTCGATAATAATATTATCTCATCTTTACATGTAGACACACCTGCATGATGATGCCTTTATTCACCTAGCTGGGTGTTTAGTTACATATATTATTGTCCCATCGAATCCCTGATGGTTTATGACTGAGGTCCTGGTTGGGCCTCGCAATAGTGAATACCCATCACCTCCTTTTTGTTATCCACATTTTTCAAAATAGTTTGTAAGAAATACGCCATGTATTTTAGTGTTTTCAACATTAAACAAGAAACGGAAAATAGAAATTATATATTTTCGTGTGAATAACAAGTGTTTATCAACACTTCATTCCCGCGCTAGCCGTGTGCGCGCTAGCCGTATGTAAATATCTTATTCTTTGAGCAAAGTTTGAATTTTTCTTCTACCCTACAACTCGGGGAAGTAACTCTTCTTTTTTCGGCCACTCTCATCTCCATAGAGCTCTAGGACTACGTTTTAGTCTCTTGAACTCACCAACACGTAATCGGTATTTAAATGAACTCCACTTCCGGTCACGTGTCCGTTTACGAAGCACGGCGCCGGGAAACTCCAAGAGGGAGAATTTCGTCCGCCAGGTAAGCGCGTTTTGACCCCAGAACAATTGCGACCCCATATAATTTGGCGTCTGAATAGGAAAACGATCTGTATCCTCTATAGCACATAGAGTTTTATACCCGCCTTTTCACTTTCTCCAAAGGACAAGGTACTTTGTTGGTCACGAGCGCACCCGCCCTTAAACCACGAAGACCTCTCTCCTCCCGGTCTCTACTCAACCTGCCTAATACTAAGGTAGGTGTTCTTTCACCCCCATGCGCCCTCTCTGCCTGGTTGTCTTGTCGACGTAGCAACTCAGTTTTTGATATTGCGCTGTATATCTTGCTTATCTTGCAGATGTGTTGATCCACACTTTAGATACTTCTGTCCAAGTAACACGATACTTGGGTTTCCGCCCCTACCGCGGTAGATACCCCTAGTGCATAGAATCCAAGTAAACACAATTTTGGATTTCCTGGTGAGTTCCTGTATTTATATATATTTTTTTATTTTTTTATCTGTTCTAACAGCACCCCACTACATAGCCATTGGCCCTAAATCACATGTAGCTTCGTGTTTTTTACCCCCCGGTTTTTTGATTTTTAAGTTCTTGGTTTTTGTCTCATACTAGTACTGCAGAGATCCATATCCCTCAATTTTTTCTTAAATTGTTGTAACGGACATAATCCCCATGTTTTCCTAAGTTTAAACCTAACGCCCAGCGTGTCTTTCACCTTGTTTCAATTCATAAGTTCTCAGTAATCTCACGTATACAATTTCTCCTCCGCCTCTCTTCCATCTTTCTTTTTGAAATTCTCTCTCTAACAATCAACATAGTCCACGCCCTGACCGGTCCTCTCGCGCCCTTTCTTGTGTCCAATCCGAACCAGCACATCCTGTCTTGAAAGCCACATTTTCCAGGTATGTCTGGTATGTCAAATCTGTATTCTACCTTCACAGAACAGATTTGATCTAAAAAAATTGCGCACTTTAAAATTGAAATAATTTAAGATACCATACTCTCTAAGCACCAGTTATTGGACAACCATAATTATGTAACACTATCATCAGTTTTGAATGCGATTCCATTACGTTCACTTATGTCACTCATGAGCAATTTGGGATACCGTCCTTTCTATACCACAGACCACCTGTCTCCTCACTTCACTTTTCAAACCGGCCAGCCTTGTTCAATTGTTGATTAACAAGTTATACTAGTCACTTTGTTCCAGAAAAATATCGTTTGGCACCACACACACCACCATGTCACATATGTCACTTTAGTCATGACTGTTCTTCACATAGACACCAAGTCACATCACCACCTTTTGTGCATGCCTTGCTCACCAGGGTGACACCATGAGTCACCCGTTTTCTGCATAAATATTACAGACAAAACATGTATAGTAAAAACAGACTCTGTATCTTTTGTTTAGCCCTGAAGATTCGCATTTGTTCCTTGCGATGAAACACGTGTTGGCTTTTTGAAACGGAACAATAAACAGAAAATGGACACTCTAAATACAGACTATTGATTGACTTACCCGTCTCAATAGATGAATTGTCACTGAATTACGTATCTCCACCAACTGTTTAGATTGATGTGCTATATGTCACTATAACATGTAAATAATCATATACAAATTTTGAAACTGTACACATTTGTGTTAGTGCAAGGGCACAGTTGTTCATATTCATTGTAGACCAGTTTTCTGGCCTTTCAGAGTGGTTGTGAGGTATTACCACTCGCCCTATTGCCTACACCATTTTACTCTTGCTTGCCACCATTCAGCGGTTACCAAGGCGTGCGCCCAGTGTATCTGGAATTCCTAAAAAGACCTCAGCAGGTGCTCACCATCAAGTTTTTTAATGTTTTCCATGTAGTTTGCATGCATATCCTTGATGCAGGATCATGAATCACTAAACTATATGACAAAGATTTTAACTTGTGACCTGCAGGTAACACAATGATCTCTGCAGCAAAAGCAGTAACCATCAGAGCTCTCTCTATAAAAAAACAACTCTGTGATCTGCATGTTTCATGCGGTTCGTTACAGAAGGCACCTTGATTCTTGATTAGAAGAATGCACACAGATATTTTCAGCAAGTGCATTAACCACCAGAGCAATTAAAGTGCCACTGTACCCGGGAATTTACTGGGTTCGCAAAGATCTCTGTAGCAGGTAATATTTCAAAATGCAGCATGTTGTGATGAGTTAGGCAAGGCAGAATACATTTATTATTGCATTTATCTTGTTGACAAATTCTTTGAGGCAGAGTTTTAAATAATAATTATGTTCAGACTTTGCTGTTTGCGACCGCCCACTTTCTGCTGCAAACCCTTGTGCTTTGCCCGATTAATAAAGCTAGAGTCAGCCTCATGAGTAGCTATTTTTAAAGTGCATTTGCCTAGAGGTGTGTGAGCCACTTTCAAGTCGAAGCAGGCTTGAAAAACACACTTTCCCTACACGCTGTCTAGATACATTTGCCCCCTTTCACACACACAGACTACAAAGCCCATTTCATGCTCTCTGAATCACATTTAGTTTCACACAAACACACAGTACTACTTTTCATTGTCACGGTCATACCCACATTTGCAAACTCACACACTTATTGCTTTTACTTCCAGGCCCTCACACATTCTCTTTCACATGCAGTGCCCGGCAGTGGAGGCCTTCAAATCTTTAACAGGTGCAGCACAAATTCTGGGTTCGCATTTTGTGCAATATACATATTAGAATATTGAAACCTTTTCAGAGACTGCCACAGGTATGTCTCACTGGAGCAGAGATACTTAGGAGGTGATTTGGGTGCTGCGATTCACCTAACTTTATAGTTAAATAACAAATGTTTATAAATGGCGCACTCATAGCTGCCAAGGTTTCAGATTGCTATGTGTGACATTTTCATAATTTCAGTGTAATTATGAGTGACATTTCACCCACTATGAGTGACACTTCCTCGCGCGCAAAATCAAGCAACGAAGATGAGGGGAAACGTATAAATATCAGAAATTACATCTATTTGAGCAATGAGATCGGCTTTAGGATCATGTGTTCAAACACACATAGTTCAGCTAAAAGAGTTCTGACCAAAAACTCTAAAGAGTTATAAAACAGGCAATTGACTTTCTCCATCTATGCATAAAGGATCTGGAAAAACATCCCTGTATCTATCAGGACTGTCTCAACTCTGCTCCGACTGAGGAAAGAGTTGTAGACGCACCTTTTTAAAAAGCAGGACAGCACAATGCAGTAATATTACACATCTCCTCACAGAACCCAGGTACCTCTCCCATCACTCGCTGACTATACCCGTGCCTTGACCCTGTACATCACTCCACTTGTCTTGTTTTGTGCTATTAAAATAGCATATACTTAGAATAATCTCCCTTCACAGACATAGAACTAAAGAGTAATCTACATGCACAGGTGCAAGAATGCAAACGTTTTGCCTAGTCATATATGGTGACTAGTAACTAGAATGTTATAAGCAGAGAAGCAATGTTAAATACAATAATCAAATAAAACACAATCTTTTTATTAAAAAAGTAACACTACAGATCTGGATAACAATGTTGGAGTTATTTTAAAATTGTAATGTATGCAGATACAGCACTGCCCGTTGTTGTTTCTCTTAGCTGTTTCGGTTTATTAGCTATTAGTATTGTACCCAAACTCAGTTCTAATAGTGCGCCTACCTGGAAACTCTCGCTGCCTGTGCCCTTACTTAGCTCCAGTAGTTCCTATGGGCCCTGGCTGCCTATGCCAATACTCGGGTGTAAACCTACGAAAATCCCCAACTGCTCTGCAGACAGAACACGACTGGGTGAAAGGTTTCAGGCTTCCCCTACAGTACTCTAGCCGCCCTCCAGCAGAGATAGTGCCTATAATAGAGGAGATGGGCTTTCGTTACAGATGGAGGCTTAGATCTGGGGGGTGGGGGAGGAAGGAGGGAATACATGTTTTATTTATTTATGTGTATTTTTATATAGCGCGCACATTTATGTACATTTTTTAGGATGATTATAAACAGTATCAATGCTAGAATACAAACATTAACACAAGACGTAGGTTATACAGCAAGAATGTCCAATAGTGAAACAATCGCTTAGTAGAACAGTAAGCCAGAGATATTTGTGAGCAGCACGCACCCGATGAAGAGGAGCTGGCATCTTTCAAAGCCGAGTGGGAGTGAGACCATAATACAAGCAACTATTGTGTGAAACAACCGACTGCTTGCTACATAAAAGGTAGGGCGAGACACTTACTTGTGGCGTAGGGAACACTGCAGAGCTGTCACGGTACGAGCCAGCCGTCATGATTTCCTCCTGCACCGTGAGCAGAGGCCACGGCCTAGGCCTCGAGTCAAGGGCTGGCGCAGGCCCTGCATTTTATTATACCCTGAGTTCGGCTGCACTCACTGCAGCGCTACAGGCAGGCTTCAGTGCCTGTTGAGGCACAATCAGTTTGGCGGACAGCCTGGTCATGAGTGACGGGGTCGTGATATCACGGCAGTAATTCAGGGCACAAGTCAAAGTGCGGTGAGAACAGAAACTGTCTACAAATCTGCGCCGCCCGCTCGTGCTGAGGGCGGCCGGCCCGCCTTATGACGGTTGCCTGCATCACTGAAAGTACGGGTAGGTCAGTTGCCCTCGCCGCTGCACCCTCCGACCGCTGGGGTGTGAAAGCTGCGGCCTGCCACACGTTCAAATCATATTTTGCAAGATATGAGAATGGCGATAGTGCATTTAAAGTTAGCGGTCACTTTGCCTGTCTTCATCCGGACCAGCCAAGCAGCTCAGAGCTGTTGGCCACTCGAGTCGACGACCGTCTTGGGACTCCTCGGCCCACGGCGGTGCGGCCACTGGTGCTTGTAATCCTGGTGGTGGGCCTGGCAGAGTCACCGGCACAGCTGCTGAGGTGCAGCCTACAGTGTTTTGCTGGGCTCAGCTGGCCGCCGCAATCGAAGATCATTTTCATGCCCCCTTTTGCCGGGCCGCAGCGGGCGGCCATGGGGGCATGAGACAGAGAGAATCCGAGGAGTCTACCTGCTGCCTGCACTTTCAGATTCCCCCGCCGCCTCTGCCTACTTCCTTCCGAGTCCGGACGTGACGGTCCCGGGCCATGGTGCCACATGACGCCGGTGATTGACAGCAGTTTCCACGGCAACACAGCAGGCAGCTGAGCCTGCCTGGGAAGATTGATATACATTGTAGCGCTCTCAGCCTGCCACTCCACAAATGGCTGAGAGCTGTTAACTATTTAGGAACTCGGGCGCAGGCCGCACAGCACGTCTTGAGCAGCACTCAGAGCCAGAGCCCGGGCACAGGCACCGCTGGTGGCGTGCCTGGCACAGGTGGCAAAATGCGTGACAATGCATTTCAGTGCGGTGATGCGGATCACCGCACTGAAATGCGTGAGTGTCACACCTGTTGCGTGACGCTTGACAGGACTGCGCACTGACGAATCAATACTAGTGCTGCAGTTTTTGGAAAAGCATGAATGCCTTGATTTAAATTTAGAGGGCAGGGGTTTTCTTTCATGCAAATCCCTTCCATTTAAATTGTTGATGGGCGAAGATTTGCGGGTGTTTAAAACAAAAGGCAAGCTAACAAGCTGTATTGCCCGAAACAATGTGTGCACACTTGCGCCCATTAGGATTTTTGGTCACCTACCGACCCCCTCTGAAAGACACCCTGCAGCGATACTCTTCCTCTCTTTACTTCCAGAGAGGCACACATAGCTCTCTGTGCTCTACTGAAGACGAGCTGCGGTCCTGGTGCTTTTGAACCAGCTCAGCAGCAACCACATCAATACCGGGCTGTTATGAGTACTGCTACTCTCCTTGTCAGAGGAAAGGTCCTGGTACTCAAGGGGAGAAAATATAAAAGTGCCGGTACTCAGTACCGGTGAGTACCGGCCCATTTAAAGCACTGGTAATGACTCAGCGCTAAACTGGGCTTTTTTATGAAAGTGGAAAAACTAAGATAAGTTTCTTCAGGTTTCCAGGACCAGGATCGTGTCAAATGTGAGTACCATGGGGTACAGTGAGGACAGTGGGCCTCATTTATGAGGCCCCCCGCGCCATCGGAACATCACTTTTTGTGACGTTCCGTGGCGCAGAAGCCTGCGTGATATTTATCAGGCAGCACTAAGCCACTTTTTTTAGGTTTCGACTGCAAAAAGCTGCGCAAGCAGCTTTTGCGCAGGAGAAATCTAATGAGAACTGTAGTGTGGGTTTGGGTCGGCCCTCGTCATTCATTGGCTGGCTCCATAAATGGAGCATAGCCATTGGACGAGGGGCCTGTCCGTCAATGCCGGACCAGATTCGGGGGCGTTCCCGAGATTCTTTGGCTTTTGCCAACGTCACGCGACGTCAGCCGAAAGCCGGGAACGCCCCCGAATCTGGTCCGGCATTGCCGGCACCTGATTTTCGAGTATTTTGTCCGCTGGCAGGTGCCCACCCTGCCAGGGACCTTTCCGCTGTTGTGGTACCCCGAGCGAGTGCCCACCTCGCTTAATATTTAGATTTAAGGCCGGTGCCCACCCGGCATTGCTCCGTGTATTCACCGCCGCGGCCCCGAGTGAGAGGAGGAAGCAGCGCCCGCCTTCAAGCCCGGGCCGCGCTGGGATTGGCCCAGCCGGTCGAGCCCCCTTCCGCGTCATCACAGGAGGAGGAGGAGAGAGCCGGAAGGAGGAAGCAGCATCGACCGTCCCGAGGCTCCCGAGCACAGGAGGAGCCCCGGGGAAAGAGAACGTCCCTCCGCGGCCCCGGAGAGTCCCGAGGAGCGGGAGCTCTCCTCCAGCAGCCGCCGGACCCGGTGAGTGCCTGCAAGGGGAGAGGGGCGTCGGGACACATTGTCGGTGTCCGCCCCTCCCCCCGTAGTGCGATCTCGCACCCAGAGAGCAGAGAGCTCAAACCAGAGACCCGGGGCAGGGGGGGTTAGCCCATTCTGCCGCGGTTTGCACGCCCAGATCACTTTCTGCTGATCTGCAGCCCAGAGCCGTCCACTAGGGCTTGCAACAGCATGCAGTTTCCTTTCAGAGGAAGTATGCAGCATCGAGCCTCGCATTCTCTCGTGCAACCCCACCCGATCCCAGGCAGTTCCATACTTTACCCCTTAGCCGTGCTTCAGTGTCGTGTGCGCTGGACTTTGAGAGCCCCACTGATTTGCAAGATCTGATAAGGGAAACAGTGACGCATATTTCATTTGCATGCAGTAGCCAGCCGAGCACGCTGTCTGAATAATTAAACGCATTTAAGCATTTTCCTTATCTAGCGAGCTTTTGAAACGTACCTAAATGTTCGCACCGGAAATGCGGGCACCGTATGACTTTGATCACTTCTTATTGTACAAATAAACATGCCTGGCTTTAAGATTTCTTTCAAGCTTCGGCCCGGAAATATCTGTGCAGGTTTCCCACAACCTAGAGTGCCTGCATCATTGATATCAACATAGGACTCATCTGACTCAGCATGTCATCAGTGAGATCCCACAATCCTCCACCCCTGGTGCACCCTTCACAGTGTACCTTCTCTTGCCCATCTCGCACTGTAAACTAAACTACATTCTCCATATTCAGATGTCCTGTGTGTGCCATTCTTTAGTCGTCCCCACCTCGCCTAAAGTATACACATTGGTGGTGGCCCTCAACATTTTGAACAGGTGCAGCACCAAGTCTGGGATTGTACAACCCTTCTCAAGAGGTTCGCACTCTCGTGGACATCTAGGGCAGAGTTACACTATGGCGAGGCTGCTCAAAATAACAATGGCCGACCAGGTGATGGCTAATTCTCAGTCTGTGGCCCACCAAAAATTCACCAGAAACAGAGGCTGTGCCAGTGACAGCAGCAGGATTCTTCAGATGCGGACGTGAAATATCAGCTAACCAAGAATGTGGTCTGAACTCGCACATTCACCAACTCATCCACCTGCACATTCATCTTACTGATAAGGCACCCACTCTAGAGTTGTGTGCAGCCTACACCTTTAGTGTACTTATTATTCTGTGGGCGATGAAAGCTTGTACTAGGCTGCCCTGCTGGTTCTGTTCTGCGGTAAATGGAAGATTGCATGAATTGACTTCTGTGAGAGGGAACAGCTTGATTTACTAATGCCATACTTTCCCTTTTTTGTGAGAAAGTTAACATTGCGCTTCTGCTTCCTAATTTGCACCTGTCCTGTGATGGGAACACGTGCGCTGATGCTACTGTAGTTGTCTGTAACTTCCTTCTGAAGTTGGGAAGTTTTCATAATTTCTTCCCTCATTGTACCAGTTCTGTAAAGAGGGTTGTTCTGTATGTGTGAGAGACCCTTGTGATATTCCCTCTGTCACTGCCACCTGTCTTTCATTTATTATTTTAAAGGAAGATTGCTCTGCTGGGGTCTGTTATACATTTACTGTGCTGTGAAGGCATGTATGAAACTTTCCACTAAACAGAAGACCAAACTATTCACATCACCAATACTTGTTTTAATGCATGATGTAGGTGAGTTAGAGGGAATGCATAAGTTTCACGCATGAAACAAGTAATTTTTGTAATGGAATAGAAGACTGTAACATTTGAAAACATAGCTGACTAGTGGCTCTGTCATGTGTAACACCTCCAGCATGTTCTGGCATTTTAGGCAACAACACTTTGTATGCTGGGATTTTGAGCCTATGATGAAACGGTTAAAAGCATAACTACAAGCCCAGTGATGCAGAATGCTGTTAGTCAGATAAAATAAAAATAGACCATTGTATCTTATGTCATGATGCCAAAGCGCAGAGTTGTGAAAGGCAAAATACAATGTAGTTCCTAGCTTGGTCCCTTTTATTCTTCTAGCCAAAAGTAGGTTTACAGCCTAGTACGTGAGTAGGGAAAGGTAGCCAGTCAGAATCAAATGCCTGCATCTTACTGCTAATGGATTAACATTAGAACTCCCTTGAAAACCAAGGACATTGTTTTACCAGAACAATGCAAAAAGCAACGGTTAGACATAGCTGGAGACACAGAGGGAAACAAGCATTTACAATGCAACGGTTTCGCCTTTGGAAAAGTTAGAGCTATTGGCAATGTAAAGGACAATGCCATTTATTTATCTGTTTTCAAAACCAACACATAAATACAAATGTTGTCATTTACAATGCCAATAGCTCAAACTTTTCCAAAGGCGAAACCGTTGCATTGTAAATGCTTGTTGGCTTAATGCTGCCTGATAAATATAAAGGGGCGTGCAATGGGTGTTGCTGGAGGCGTTCCCAGCAACATTCATGGCCTTTTGACACAGCCCCAGATTTACGAGAAATCGTAAATCTGAGGCAGTGCCAAATCTTACGCCTCCCCAGGGGAGGCGTAAGGGAGGCACAACGGGGAGAAATGTCTTTATTTCTCTTCGTTTTTCCTTTTTCTATGTGCGCTGCATTCTGCAGCACACATAGAAAGAGGAAAAGCCTCTTGTGATTATTTTTGTACAGAGAGGATTCCCTTCCTGTACAAAAATAATCATCCCCGCAACGCAGGCACCCTTGTGCAAAGGTGCCTGCATTGGCGCAGGCAGCCCATTGTGTGCCGGCGCAGGGGAAAGGGACAGGAATGCACTGTATCTTATAGATACGCGCATTCCTGCCCTTTTCTTTTGCATGGGGAAGCTCAGCAGGAAGGCCTGTGGTGCTGCCCTATGGCAAAACCTCATAAATGAGGCCCTGTATGTGAAGAGCTTTAATATTTCGAAGATCAGACTTTACTTAGGCAACTGCAGAGCTCTTTTTCATCCTTCCGCTTACTGGCCCTAAAATGATCTCCCTGGATAGAAGTCCTGTCCGTATTTAGTCATGAATTCACGAATAACCCTGGGATCTTTCTGCACGTTGTTGTAACATCCTGTGTTTGCTTTATTTACAGAATATCTGTTGTCGAAGCTGTCTCCTTCCAGAACAGGCCTCTTTCTTACACCTTGCTGCTGAATCCAAGTGGCCTTTTCAGGATTAACCAGGAGAGTGGGGAGCTAAGCCTGACCCGTGTTGTGGATTTCGAGAGCGACCATCATTTGTACCACACCCTTGTGAAAGCGCTGGAGGCCGAGAGCGGGCTAAGCAGTGTCACTGAGGTACAGTCTGCTGCTAGCTTTACAAGCATTCCTCTAACAGGACTCATGGGAAGGCTTGGCTGTGGGGTGATATTACCATATAATGCATCCAGGTGTGATAAACATTTCCCGGGAACAGTAATTTGTTCTGGCTCCTGTTTACAGCACTCAGAGAACCCCGCTTGGTATTTAAAAGCTATTGATTAGCTGGTGTTTGGGGTTAATTGGCTTCAGGGAACTTCCCTAACCAGAGGTTATATTTTTTATTGGTCCCATTCAGCTGCCTCTGCATGGCGCAATCTAGCAGTTCAGTTCAGTTCAGTTCAGTTCAGTTCATATACTTTTATTCGATTTGTCAAACAAATCATACAAGCAGCAAATAAAAAAATAACAAACATTTCCTAAAAATTCAATAAGATCAAGATGCTCGATAAAAGCTAGATTCATTTAAAACATATAACTATATAAACAAATATACAAATATACAAATATACAGACAGGAGTCCAAAATTGAGACATGGCTCAATCAAATATATCATATAACTATGGACATCCTGGCAGCTGTACATTTTAACGGTAATACAAAACTATTTGTCGCTCGATGAAAACTGAATTCATTTAGGAATCATGCAGCTGTATGGACAAATATACAAATATACAAATATACAGACAGGGATCCAAAATTAGATCATGGCTCAATTAGATGTATCAGATAATTATGGCGCAATCAATCAAAACATAATTGTTGTGGCTTAAATGATGACATCATTGCTAAAGTGATAAAGTAAAATGAGGGGACCCTGCATTCCAATACAGAAATACAAAATTGCGTGTAAACATCTGAACTCGTGAAATAAAACTTAACATTGGGCTGAATATAATGAATATAAATGGGGTGAAACGACATGTTTGCTTGCATGGATTACGTATTTTGCAACGTTGAATTCGTTATTGCATCCATTGCAGCAATGATTACAGTTGGAGTAAAAGGTCTGGTGACAAAGAAACAAAAATATTAAGTACTTAAGAGGAATGCATAGAAGGAATATCTATCACAAAATAAATCGAAGAACTGCACGAAAACCTAACAATGAATTGCAAAGATTTAATTATTAAATCTGATAGACACCTAGCCGCAGATTCCTTACCTTTGAATTTCCCAGGCATCAGACTGGATCTGGAAGATTTTTCTTTGAACAATACCACTGCGTGCTGGTAGGTGGTCGACTCCATGTGACGTCTTAGGTGGCAAACGCGCTGTTGTGACTTAAGCGTCACCTATATAGGCACCACCTCAGTGCGCTGACATAATTTCTTTTCTTTCTGCTCCAGCCAGCGCAGAGCCGTGAAGAGAGCTACCCTCTGTCACTTTTTGACAGCCTTTTTTGACATTTTATCAACCCCTTTTTGGTGTGTAGACTTTTTCCTCATGTCCAAGAAGACTTCTGGTTTCAAGCCGTGCAGTGCATGTCATGACGCCATGCCAGTGACGGACCCACATCGGGTTTGTCTCTGGTACCTGGAGCATGACCACGACTCGAAGTCGTGCTCCGACTGCCGGACCATGGCTTCAAAAGCTTTGATGAAGCAGTCCCTAAAGCTGTTTGCAGCCCAGCACTTGGCACCATGTCATTCTCCCCGAAGGTCTTGTTCACTGTCCCAGTCGAGAGGAAGGTCCGGGCACCACTCGGGAGTCCCAAGTCTTCGTCTGCCCACTCGAAGTGGTCAAGTTGCTCAGGTAAGAAGCACAAGTTCAAGCATTCTTCGACCACTCCCTTTCCATTGGCTGACACAACAGAGGGGTCTCAGGACTCTAGACCTCGTTCCTGGGAACCTGTGCCTGGGTCGGCTCTGTGCTTCCTGGGAGCCGGAGCAATCCCCGCCCAGCTCAAGGAATTTTATGATGTAATGTGCTTCATATTTGGGTGGCCTGACCCTACCGGCATGACTTCGGACCCCAAAGGCTCAGAGGGGGCTCCATCAGGTTCCGTGCGGCGGCTCCGGTGCCAATGACCCTCCAAGGATCCGGATCGCCGCCGGGCGTACAACTGTGACCTTCCCTGGTGCTGGTCCAGAAGCAGACACTCAACACTGCCGGCACCCACCAGGGTGCCAGCCCCCTTATTATCCCCGACGACCCGGAGCTGGAGGGGTGCCTACATGCGCGGATAGAACCCCTGGATTCTAGGTCGCTCCCTCAGCCCTATTCTGAAGGGCTAGGATTGAAGGAAGATTGGGAGGGGTCGCTGGACAAGACCAGCATTATCAAGAATTGGACTGGAATGAGGAATTGGGCGAGGCCAGAGGACTGGATACCTGTCCAGATTCTGGCCTGCTTTCTCCCCCTACCGTGGCCATAGAGGAGTGAGCATCATCATCATACTTTATAGTGGTGCGAAGGGCAGCTGAATTCCTGGGCCTTCAGCACCCTTCCATGGCAGTTGAGATGTGTATCTAGACAGAGGTCCTGCAGCATGGTGTCTCCTCCTTGGAGCCCTTGCTTCCTTTCAACAGGGCCTTAACTGATGTCATACACTGAACCTGGTCGAAGCCCAGCACAGGGGCTCCTGTGAATAGAACAATTGCCTGACGCCATCGCCATGCACAGGGTGACTCAAATTTCCTCACTAACCACCCCACCCCGGAGAGCTTGGTGGTCCAAGCCTCAACCTCCCAATGCACGTTCCCTTTCTGCATCCCCAGATAGGGAGTCCAAGAAGCTGGATAATTGGGGTAGGAAATGTTTTCTTCCACAAGAAGTGCATTGCTTATTGGGCCATTATTCCCACACTTTGTGGGAAACAATTGTGCAAGTGCTGCCACAGGTCCCAGAGGAGGCTTGGCCCATCCTCTCCCAAGCGGTATCAGACAGGAGAGATGCAACAAAGTTTGTCATTCATTGTGGTCTCGACGCGACCGACTCGCTGGGCAGAGAGATTTCATAGACGGTGGATGTTCGACCAAACACCTGTTTGAGGACTTTTGGCTTTTCAGGGGATGTCCAGGCCTCTTTTATGTGCATGCCTTTTGATGGCACCCATCTCTTCGGAGTCAAGGCAGACAAGGCGCTGAAGAGCTTTAAGGACTCATGGGCTAAGGCAAGTCCTTGGGCCTCTCATTGGCCACCGATCCCTAGTCTGCCTTTCGCCCCTTTCGTGGCCATGTAAGGGACTTTCAGCCATGCCACCCATATGCAAAAGTCATAAGACTGTGCAACTTCAACAACCTCTGTGCAGCCATGTGCCCAGCTCGTGCCAGAGGTCGTGTAGGTAAAACCACCTCCCTCCCTGCAACCTCAGCCTCCAACCCTTCCTAGCCGGGCCTTCAAGATCATGGGCGGCCAGTTGGTCGCAGAGTCAGCCATCACCTCCTTCACTAACAGATCATCAACTCGGACAGCTGGGTCCTCATATAGTCCAAAGGGGCTACTCTCTCCCCTTCAGGACTACCCCTCCCTACATGCCTCCTTCTTACAACCGGCTGACGGAGGATCACCAAATTTTGCTTCCGAAGAAAGTCATGACTCTCTTAGCCAAGGGAGCCATAGAGAGGGTTCCTTCACCAGAAGTAGGCTGTGGGTGTTATTGCCACTACTTTGTAGGCTGTGGTTGTTATTCTTACTACTTTCTGGTCCCTAAGAGGGAAAAGGGCCTGCACCCTATCCTAGATCTGCGAGCCCTCAACTACTTCCTCAAAAAGGAAAAGTTCAAGATGCTCACTCCAGCTTGGGTCTTGTCTGCCCTGGACCCAGGAGACTTGGTGGTAGCATTGGACTTGCAGGAAGCCTATTTTCACATTCCCGTCCTGCCTGCTCATCGGTGCTACCTGTGGCTTACTGTAAACCACGAGCACTTTCAGTTCACCATGCTCCCTTTGGGTGTTTATTAAGGTGATGGAGGTGGTTGCAATTCATCTGCGCAGATCAGGGATGCCAGCCTTCCCCTATCTCCATGACTGGCTGTTGAAGGCAAGCTCACCCAAGGATGTCGTCTCCCAACTCCAGACTGCGGCAAACCTCCTGCATTCGCTGGGGTACACTATCAACGTGCTGAAGTCACACCTGACCCCCTCTCAGATGCTCCCTTAACATCTGAGCTGTTCTGAATACAGTGCAGTTTTAGGCCTATCGTTCCGAACTGCGAGTCCAGGATATCCAGGCTATGATACCGGTATTTCAGTCTGTATCCTGGATTTCCTGCTTCACTGGACGGGCCTGGAACAGCAGGTCATATCCCTGGTGGTTCAACACCTAGGAGGTTCTCTGAACGCCAGGGTGGACAAACTCAGCCATCGATGCCTAGTGGATCACAAATTGGTACAAAGGGGGTGGTGATGGACGGAGCATATGAACCAATCAAACACTCGCACCCAGTCAGCAGATCTGGGTTTAATCCATCACCGTTCTTTAGCCCACTCTGCCACCCCAGTTCAGACATGGCCATATGCAAATCAGTCTGACCCTTTGCCTCATGGGAATAGTCCAGCCCGAACTGCCAAGCCATGCCGTCCCTGGACCGGAAACAAGCTTCTGAGGACCGGTTTCTGGCATTTCAGCCGCCTTCAGCCCGGCTTGCTTGAATCCAGTGGCAAAGTGAGCAAGGGACTCACGTCTGAGCATACCCTGCCAACTTATGGCGAACAAAGAGGCACAGGGTTAGATTGATTTGCATATGGCCATGTCTGAACTGGGGTGGCAGAGTGGGCTAAAGAACAGTGATGGATTAAACCCAGATCTGTTGACTGGGTGTGAGTGTTTGATTGGTTCAGATGCTCCGTCCATCACCACCCCCTTTTGTACCACTTTGTTCACCATAAGTCGGCAGGGTATGCTCAGACGTGAGTCCCTTACTCACTTTGCCACTGGATTCAAGCAAGCCGGGCTGAAGACGGCTGGAATGCCAGAAACCGGTCCTCGGAAGCTTGTTTCCAGTCCAGGGAAGACATGGCTTGGCAGTTCGGGCTGGACTGTTCCCAGGAGGCACAGGGTCAGACTGATTTGCATATAGCCATGTCAGAACTGGGGTGGCAGAGTGGGCTAAAGAACGGTGATGGATTAAACCCAGATCTTTTGACTGGGTGTGAGTGTTTGATTGATTCAGATGCTCCGTCCATCACCACCCCCTTTTGTACTGCTTTTGGCCGCCATAAGTGTGGCAGGGTATGCTCAGACGTGAGTCCCTTGCTCACTTTGCCACTGGATTCAAGAAAGTCGGGCTGAAGACGGCTGGAATGCCAGAAACCGGTCCTCGGAAGCTTGTTTCCGGTCCAGGGCAGACATGGCTTGGCAGTTCGGGCTGGACTGTTCCCAGGAGGCACAGGGTCAGACTGATTTGCATATAGCCATGTCTGAACTGGGGTGGCAGAGTGGGCTAAAGAACGGTGATGGATTAAACCCAGATCTGTTGACTGGGTGTGAGTGTTTGATTGGTTCAGATGCTCCGTCCATCACCACCCCCTTTTGTACCACTAGCGGATCACAAATGGCATCTCCATCTAGAGGTGGTGCAAATCTCTTCAACAGTCGAGAGAGCCTTGGTTAGATCTGTTTGCCTCCACTGAGAGTGCACGTCAGCAGTTTTGCGCGCTGGAGTTTTCAAAGTGGCTCTCGCTCAGAGACGCTTTTCATCTTAAGTGGTGCTCAGGCGTCCTATACGCCTTTCTGTCAATACCACTCCTTTCCAGGGTGCTCAAGAAGATCAGGAGTGGCCTAGCCCGTCATTCCTTTGACTCCGAACTGGGCACGGAGACTCTGGTATCCCGAGCTTCTCCAACTGAGCATCGATCCTCCGATCAGGCTGCCCCCTTTGAGAGGATATTCCAGCACTGCAGCAGGGGAGGGTCCTACACTTGAACCTGTCAACTCCAAGCCTTCTTGTGTGGAGATTGAGCGGCGACAGTTGATAGCATTTGACCTTTCTCACCAAGTCTGTAATGTTATTTTGGCAGCCAGGCGTCCCTGTACCAAGACTGTGTACACCTGCCAGTGGCACACATTTGTAAAATATTGTATAGAAAGGTCTATTGATCCTCTTTCTGCTTCCCTTTCTCACTTTTTTGCTTTTTTATTTTGACTCTTGACCAGCAGGGCTCTGCACTGGGCACTCTCAAAGGGTACCTTTCGGCCCTGTCTGCCTTCCAACGCTGCCAGACCAACTCTCATTATTGAAATCTCCCATTATAAGTCGATTCCTCAAAGGACTTGTACATGTATTCCTACCTTCTCTTTTCATTATGCCTCAGTGGGACCTTAATTTGGGTCTCACCCTTCTAATGAGCGCTCCATTTGAGCCTCTGCACAATTGCCCTCTCTGGCTGCCTACTATCAAAACAGCCCTTTTAGTGGCAAATACATCTGCCAGGAGGGTGAATGAATTGCAGGCTTTGTCATCCAATCCTCCTTACCTGACAATCTTCCCTGAAAAGTTGGTGATTTGCACTAGGCCCTCTTTCTTACCGAAAATGGTAGCACCTTTCCATGTAGGGCAATCTGTCAGCTTGCCCACTTTCTATGCTCCTCTGCACCCCTCTAAAGAAGAGGAGCGACTGCATCGTGTGGACCCAAAAAGGGTGTTGTCATTCTACCTTGAATGCACTATAGAGTTCTGGGTGGACGACCAACATTTCGTGGGGTACATTGGAACAAAGAAAGGTTGTGTAGTGCAGAAGAGGGCTATCTGGCAATGAGTCGTCCTATGCATCAAAATGCCCTGGCCAAAAAGCAGCCCCCTAAAGGCTTAAGGGCTCATTCTACCAGAGCTAAAGCTGCTACCACAGTATTGCAACATGGACTTCCAGTCCTCAACATTTGTCGGGCAGCAACGCGGGTACCCTGCACACGTCTGGACAATCAAGTCCGCAGGGACGGTCTTTTGGCTGCTCTGTCCTACAGGACTTCCTGGTCTAAACTTGCCTGCAGTCCCTTTGTTGGGTATGATATTGCTTAGGTATATATTCAAAGGGAAGGATTCTGGGTCTTGATGTCTCTATCAGATGGACACGTTACTTGCCTTCGGTAACGCCTTATCTATTAAAGGCATGGTCTAGCCGCCTACCCATCCTCCCCTCACTGCTGACAGGTTTTTAGGGTCAGGGCTGATCCCCTTTCAGGACCCTAGTTGTTCAAAACACAGCAATGTCAGTGCACTTCATGGCTCCGCTCTTCTGACGTGAAAAGTCGTGAAAAGTAACTGACGTCAGCGCATCGAGGTGGTGCCTATATAGGTGATATGGATGTCACAATAGCACAAACAACAATGCCAATGTCACGCGGAGGCGACTGATGCCACCTAAAGCGCAGGGGTATTGCGAGAAGAAAAATCTTTCGGATCCAGTCTCATGCCTGGGAAATTCAAAGCTAAGGAATCTGCTGCTAGATCATGTCTCTACCAGATAAGGCATTACCGAAAGTAAGAAACTTGTCCTGTAGCATATAGACAGTGCTTTTTTCTTATTGTCAGTTTTAGTTTCACCCCAAAATATTTTTATAGCAAGCAATCAACGGGAGAGATGACTTATTCCAGAATGTAAGTAAACCCACTATGTTTGCTGACAGGGATAGGTGGCACTGCATGCCTTCACCGTAACAAGACACTGTATATGACAAGTGCAATTTTGAAACTGCCACCCCTTTTATTACATGCCACTGTTCCTCTCACTTTCAAAACGAATACCACTCCTGTAATGCCCTCTTGCCCCTCGCCCCGTCACATTGTGATTGCTGTATGTAATTATATCTGTAGACAAATAGTGCTGTTGAATGATTCTTTGCATATAGTTTATTCAATTAATATTTCAAAGGCATAAGAGACATGTTCCTTCTCACAGTTCAAAGCCCATAAAACTCAGAAAAAGTAAAGTATTCCTTCTTGTTCTCAATTCGTTCCATGCACTCCTCTTCCTTTCCCACTTATGGATCTTTCTTTAGACAACGGAAGCGCATTATTAAATCTGCTTGATATAATATAAGTATAGAAGATTGAAGCTCTATTTTATTTTTGGTGAGTCCAATGTTCTAGACATTGTGAAATATGTGTGTGGCCAATTGGACCTTTGGCTTCAGTGCAGTGTTGTATTGAGTTGACCTATTATCCCTACCTCAGGAGAAATGGCCGCAGATATTTCCCTTCGTTGCTGATTTTGTGTTACAGTAGGTTGTGAGTCTTGAAGAGCTCTTCACCTGGTGAAATGCCTGCACAAATCCCCAGTCATTGTGAGCATGCAGAGTTCTCCTCCTCTAGTGTGTTTTTTTTCTCGTGACTTAATTAGGTGCATGTGCACCGGTGGTAGTTGCAGCTCCAAGGCATACATATCCATTTGCAGATGAAATTATTGCACGTTTCCGTTGCATGGGACTTGCTTTGCCTGGAGTGCTGCAGTGTCGGTTTTAAAGGGTGTTTGCAGGCGAGTGTGTTGATGAAGGGACCATGATGTAGATTACTCTGCTTTGGGTTTAATGTTGCTTGTATTTGATATTTTAATGACTTGAAATGGCTTTATCTCCTCTTCCCTTACTTGTCATATCGGTATGCAGGTGTTGTTTCTGTTTGCCTCGTTTTGCAGTTAATAAATGAACTTGTTTGCCGTTTAGGAGTGTTGTTAGCCTAATGCATTTGTTGTTAATCACAGATTGCATGCTTGTCAGTAGTGTGGACATGTGAGTCGGGTTTTATGAAAATGGGTGACTTTCTCTCATTTTCAACATTGATTCAATCGCTTTCATCAGAAAGCATGGTCAGATATATGTTGTGGTCATCTCCTGATTTTGACTCACAATTGTGATGCAGAGTGCTGTGTAACACTACGCTCTAGCTCACTTGGTTGGCGTGTTCTTCACAAACAATCAATTGAATATGCTGCTTTATTGCTCCTCTCTGGAGATTTCATAACCCCGTTTTTTCCAGAGTATACCTTTGCTTGATCAGACAAGTACTAACTCTGGCGTTCACTCACTGCACTCTATCCACTCTTATCCTGCACTGGCACATCAGTGTAGGATCTCAGGCAGACCACAATCCTTTGCGTTCCACCGTACCCAACTGTACTGTCAAGAAGTGGTCTTCAGTCCAAAGATCTTGTAGACAACCTTGCCGTTTTGTCATTACCACGAAGGATAACCACGGCATATGAATCTAGGCGACCTGGTAACAGACTCCATCTGGGCTACCTGAGTTAACAGCGGTGTAACTGGGTGATTACAAAATGGAGAATCTCACCTTTTTTTGCTTGTGTGTGGGCGGCATGGCGTATAATCCTTTCTCTAAAAAGATCTCTCTTGGCTCACTGTGATCAAAAGAATGTAGCTAAGTATCTCTATATTTTCTATTATACTTTCTATGGACAGGATCTTTCTTTCTCCATTTGGACTTTTACTGGTAACACGCTCTCTTTGCCCACCATGCTCTCTTCAATGGGTTTGATTTCTGTGGAACTGTTTTTTTCCTAAACTAAGCAGAGCAGGTATGGCACCTCATCTGAACCTCACTATCTCTTGTTACAAAATATTGAAGACCATTCCCTTCCCAGCTAACAAAGACTTTATACATGGTCTAGTCAGCCAACAGCCCAGGCAGCACTGCTGATTCTGAGGTGTGACGCCCGAAGTGCACCGTGATAGTGCCTCGTTAAACCCATTTAATGCTGTACAGCAGCGGTTCTTAACCTGGATCCGGCGATCCCTGGGGGTCTGCAAAATCTACTGAGGGGGGCCAGTGACAGCTTAGAAAAATAAATAATATTAACAAACTAAAAAAGTGTATATAAATAAATAAGGTAAATGTAAAACTGAAAATGTTTGTTCCATAAATATGAAGGAATTTGAAAGTGGAGGCTAGAAAATAAGTTGGTGTCTTCAGACTGATTCGCAGTTGCTTAAGCAGTGCAAATGTGTCAAACAGAATACAGTATGGAAGATGGGTGGCCTCAGTTGAATTTAGAAAAGTACAAACCTTCCCATTAAAATGAAAACATTGATTTTTTTATATTTGTTTGTGAAATGAGCAAAATATGTAATCATTTGTGTATTTGTTTGATGGGTGCTTTTGACTTTATTTCTGTGTATTATTTTGATGCTCAAATCATCCCAATTGCTTTAGCCGTGGGTCTCGCTTCCATTAATGACTGAGTGGGTTCCCCAGATATCAATAAGGAGTCAGTGGGGGTCCCAGGATTCCTATAATTATTAAGGAGGGATCCACAGAAGTCGAAACGTTGAGAAACACTACTGTACAGTGTAGGAGGATGGATATCTGACTATGGTTACCCCAGATTTTTTGCCTTGTGTTTAGCTGGTTTTCGACTTAGTTGGCCTGGGTTCCTGCTAATCCAGACCCCAGGCTATCTGCTCTCACTGTAAAATGGACTCCATGTACTCTAGGTACATCTTCAATTGGACTTGGGTCACTCTTGTGAGTCCCTGTACAGTGTACCATAGGTACCCAGGGCATAGGTGCACCCAAGGCCTACCATGGGCTGAAGCATGTATTATGCCACCCCTGGCTGGCCATCCAATCTGACACAACTGGCTGATCACTGAGCTGGGGCAAGGTGGTGTAATCACCCCTTGCTTAGGTATAGTATTCCTATACCTACCCTTATATATAGACACATATGCACCTATAAGTCACTCCTATGGCAGGCCTTAACAATCCTGAAGGCAGAGTGCTTGGTTTTATGTGAGATGAGGCTCTAGCATAAGCTGAGCCTGTCTGCAGCTTTCGGAACCATGCCCTTATAGCTGTTCTATGATATAGCCATACCATATACTCTTAAGTACATTATAATCCTCGTGGTTATTGCTAACTTTGGTTTGGCTTTATCAAAACATGTCGTGTAAGGTGTCATACGCTTTGGAATACTACCCCCTCGCCAGTTCTGGCGACGGGGGTAGCATTCCACCCTTCTAGAGGGAGAAGACATGTTGTTCCTACTAATCCCGGTTAAAGTTAACCAGAGCCTCAGCATCACAAAATGGATGCTGCTGCCACAGACACAAGTCTGACCTCCTGCTGCTGGGAGTCCTTCCAGCAAGGGAGGCTTGGACAATAGGTTTCCTGTCTTGGGAGGTGCTAGCACCACCCCAGACAGGCTATAGTGTACTGGGGCAGGGAGGGCTGAATGAAATGAGACACTGCCTGGGGCACACAAGGTGTCCCATGCATAGTCCAGTTCAAACCGGTGCTGGGGCACTCCAGCCCCAGCTCTGGCGCGAAACTGGACAAAGGGAAAGGGGTGTAACCACCCCCTTCCTGGGTCCCACCCATAGGAGGGACCTAGCAGGTAATCCAGACCCTAAATTTGGTATATAGGTAGGAGCTGAGTCCCAAGACTTTAGATTTATCCTGACTGAAACTCTGATACGAAACTCTGGACCTTCGACATCCTACTCGACGTAGCAGACTGAAGAATCTCCCTTGTGGTCAAGGAGTGACCACCCTGCACAAGCAGGCACCATCAAGCGATCAACGGTTTGCTTTGTTGACGCTCCCGCCAGAGCCTGAGCACAGAGCCTAACAAGACCCAGACTTCCAGACATCCAACAGCCTGATCCACAGTCACATCAGAGCTGAGACCCGTGGAGGCGACAAGAGACGTGGGACCGGCCATCTTGGAAAGCCAGCTAATTGCTTTGAGGCACCCTCGAAGTTGTGCATTGGGGATTGAAAAGCCCCAGCCCCGAGCACCAACTGCACCGAAGATAAGCCCTCCACACTCCACGAGTTCTGCGTGGGGCCCTTCTGCATTTTCCTGCTCGACGCATCTGTTCGGTCACTTGCCCGTTGGCTAGTGGCCTCTGTGACGACGAAACCTTCAATTTACAATGCTGGTCTGGTTGCTCCAGACTGGCCACTGCTCCCCTGTAAAGGAGCAGCCCATCAGACCTTGCTGGTCTGTTTAAGAAGCCATCTTCCTTTTCTGCATGGGTTGCCTTTGCCAAGGCTTGTTGACTCCAATCCGGAAGCCGACACCGCCGACAGCGAGATCCTTTGTGGGACAGTCCGTGCCCAGCTCCTGGTTGTCATCGACACCTCCTGGTACATGTGGCTGCAGACACAAGCTTCACGACATCACCTGATTGCTTCTCGACATCGCCTGGTACCTTCCTGGTTCCTTCCTGGTCACTGGCTAGTGACCCAGACTCTGTCCCCTCTGCTT
Source organism: Lissotriton helveticus (assembly GCF_964261635.1). Taxonomy (NCBI): domain Eukaryota; kingdom Metazoa; phylum Chordata; class Amphibia; order Caudata; family Salamandridae; genus Lissotriton; species Lissotriton helveticus. Next base: position 442,991,892 of record NC_136063.1, on the reverse strand, counting down.
TCAGGTACTCTTCATCCTCGATCCGCCCTTGGATCCACCCGGACACTTCTCTCCTGGTCGCCTGCAGCATCTTTCTCCAAGGCTCCATAGGAATCAGCGACGAAACCCGACACACTTTGACACCTATGCACCCGCTTCCTGTGGGTGAGGTAACGCGAGTATTTCGGTACTCCTGTGGCTATTGACTATCCTAGTTTCAAGTAGCTTTTCCCTAGTCCATCCGGAAGTGTCCTAAAAGAACTAGTTTCCATTTCTTTCGTTCCCATTCTAACTCTATGGTAACTTGCGTGCGTGTAAAGACACTACACGCGCATCCCGTGGGCCTCCCACTTCCTATCCTTTGGTAGTACAGTGTAGCCCCAGCGATTCTCCAGGCCCTAGGCCTTTCCTTTGTTCATGACGTGGTTCTTATACCACTATTTTAGTATGTGGTTCGAAGTGCCCCTAGGGCATTACTGTATTTTGTGCAACTTATTGTATTTTAATTAAGTATCTTGTATTGTGCTGGTGCCTCTGACCTCATAAAGAGTTCAGAGGATTGTGTTAGAAATAAATACATATATATTTTGATATACAACCTGTGTGGTGTCCCTTCACTTGGTATTAAAGGGGTTACATATGGTAAAACAGCTGGCTTCACATGCCCTCTTGAGTTTAGCCTAATACTGCTTTGTCCATGCTACCACTAGGATAGCTGGTCTATAAGGTTGACTTTACAACCATCACCATAAGGGTTGTTTGGACTGGTGCAAGGTGCTCACTAGAATAGTGAACATCATATACCAGGCCAACTTACTTCTCACATACAGAATAAGATAGAGTAACATTGAACAGGAAGAAAGTGAGTACCATATCTCTGATTATTGCCTGTCAAGCATATTTATCTTTAAACATCAATCAGTGGCTTTGAGGAGTTATCATTTCCAGTACAAAAAGAATTCCACAATTCATAGCAGGACATATGAGCTTCAGTCTGATATGTGAAGTTGCAGTTGGGCATGTGTGGCTATTATTGGGGTTAGGAGGCTGCACTTGGTCATATGAGGTTGCACTCGACGTACCAGGCTGTGTCTATCAATATGAAGCAATACGTGAAGATATGACACTTTACTGATCATATGAATCTGAACATGTATATGGGCTGTCCACGGTAATATAAGGTTGTTCTTTCGCATGTGAGGATCTGCTTTGCCTTGTCAGGGTTAACTTGTACTTGTAAGGCTAGGGCCAAGCATGTGCGGCTGTACCTTGGCATATGATGCACCTTCTGGGTATATGAGAAGGTGCTGTATAATGAGGCAATATTGGACACATCCATCTGTCCCTGGGTACATGGTGATTTTACCAGGGGATGTATGTTCTGCTTGGTTTATGAGCCTGCATTTGGACCAGGATGACTGTACGAGGTATAAGAAGCTGCAGTTTGCATATGTTAGCAGTGTCTGGGCATTAGAGGCCTATTATGACAGCATCTTAGCTAATATAGTAACTTTTTTGTTATTGTATCACTCATATGTTTATGTTATGTTATGTTACATAAATTTGTAACGCGCACGGATGCTCATGAGTGTCCCGGCGCGATGCCTAGTGGGGTATGGAAAATTACAATCAGGCAAACAAAATGTGGTTTTAATTTCCTTTTAAAAGTTACTGGGTCCTGAATGCTACGCAGGACGAGAGGACGGGCATTCCAAGCAGCAGCAGCCTTCACAGCAAAGGAACAGCCCCTTAGCCTCTGATACTTGAAGCTAGGAACCTGGGCAAGGTGTAGGGACATGGATCGCAGGGCTCACGAAGGAACGTAAAAAGAGAAACGTCTCTGCAGATAGAGAGGACCTCACCTGTGAAGAGCACGATGGGCCAAAACCAGTGATTTAAATTGAACTCTGTCCACCACGGGAAGCCAATGGAGAGATCGCAGCTGATGTTGAACACTGTTCCTAGCCGAGATTCCCAATAACATTCTGGCTGCCGTATTCTGAACCACCTGTAGCTTTTTCAACAGGTAGTCCGGAATACCAGCAAAAAGGGCGTTGGCATAATCCAGTCGCGACAGAATCAGTGCACATGTAACCGTTACCTTTGCCGACTGAGGTAGAAGAGGAAAGAATTTTCTGGGAGTTTTAAAAAGGCCGAAACAGCAACCAGCCAACTTCCCAAATGTGTGTCGAGAAAGAGAGACTCTCATCAAACCATACCCCCAGATTTTTAACGGGCTTCCCTGTTGTGGTGGGCAATGGAAGCTTAGGAGGTCAAAGCTGGTCTCGGAAATTGGGAGGGAATTTACCAAATAGCAGGATCTAAGACTTCTCTTCATTACACTTGAGAAGTGCATCCACCAGCCATTTAAAAATAGAGGCTAAACAATGTTGAACCAATGAAACAGAGTCCGCATCTTTGTCCCAGGTAAAGAGCAACTGGATATCGCCCGCGTACTTACCTTACCCTCTAGCTCCTCTGCCAGATATGTCAGAGGAGTGACATAGATATTAAAAGAAGGGGGCTAAGGGAGGATCCCTGAGGGACTTCAGTTGTCACTGACTGAGGAGAGGAGGACGGTGGAAGCCAAATCTGCTCAACCCGCCCCTCCTGGAAGCACCTAAGCCAATCTCAAATGCCCCGACATGCTAATCCCGGCCAGTCTCGCTAAAAGACCTGCATGTGGGACCGTGTCGAACGCTGCCGAGAGGTCCAACAAAATTAATGCAGCTCTCCCGCCCGTCCAGACACTCCTGGATGGCCTCCGACATCTCCACTAGAACTGACTCTGTACTATGAGGCGCCCCAAACCCTGATTGAGCTGGGTGCAAGAGCGCCTCTCTTTCCACAAATTCTGTAAGCTGTTTATTAACCACCTTCTCACACACCTTGGCCAGAGCCGGAAGGAGGGAGATAGGCCTGTAATTCCCTGGGCTAATGGGGTCCAAAGACAGCTTTTTCAGGAGTGGCAGGATCTTAGCCTGTTTCCAGACCTGTGGTACAACAGCTTTCTGGAGTGACATGTTAATAATGATGTTCACTTCTATGTCTGTGCTCTCTGCCACTGCTGCCAGAAGCCTGGCAGGACAGGGATCTGAGGGCGATCCAGACTGAGACCCTTAAGAATTTTGAGAGATTCCAAAGGATCGCTGGGCCTGAATACAGACAGTGAATGAACAGGATCAGTAGATTGAGATCCCGGTACTGCCCCAATGCTGACGTCACAGGATGTGAAAGCCGCCTAAAAAATCCGAATCTTATCCCTAAAGAAGCAGGAAAGAGTATTACACCAGGCAGGTGAAGATGGAGACACACTCGCTTGGGCCAAAGGGGACGTGAAGCTCTGAACGATGGCGAAAATTTCTTTGGAGTTGTTGCTGGCTGATTCAATACGGGCTGCGTAGAATTGCCCTTTGGACAGCGGAATCGCTTCATTGTATGGTTTTTGCTTATCTCTGAGCTTCTGCTTGGCTGCCAGGCAGTATCCACTCCTGCGCCAAGCCCGCTCATTGATCTTACATTCATGCTTCTTAGCTTTTTTCTTGTTGTAGTCATGGTCAAATGGCATGCAATATTATTTTGTATGTTTATATCCGTGTCTAGGATCACGTGGTGTATCTTACTCTATCTTGGTCAATTAGCTTTTCTTGTCACTTTTTCCCTTCTGTGACCTGACAATGGTGCTTTGTGGGGCTGTAGGTATCGTTTGGAATATTATTTTGAATGTGTTCGATTTTCTCTGTGAGATATGCCCATAGAATTTCACGTGTATCATAGCCGCGATTATCATAACGTTGTTTTATTGGTCCAGATTTTCGTGTAGCCATTGTATTTAAAACGTTTGAAAACAATTTATCATCTGAGTGGCCTCCTCTTGCACGATTTTGCCACCTGAGATCTAGCTGGCACTGCTCTTATGCCAGGCAAAAGCTGCCATGGTAGGCATAGTGTTACCATGTACTGTGCCATTCCACATCTTTGGTGAACACATTATCATAACTGTTCTTGTCACTTATTCACGTAGACTGCAATTTATGAAAATGGTAGCGGTAACTAAAGTGACATCAGGGATCCTATGACCCTTATGGCAACACATTCAGAAAAGGGGGGTGGTGATGAACAGAGTGTCTGAATTAAGCAGACCACTCTTACCCAGTCCAAAGATCAGGGCTTGATCCATCACCGTTATTTAGCTCACTGCCCCATCCCAGCTCAGAACCTGGCTATATGCAAATTAGTCTGTCCCTGGCCCAGTGCATCATGGGAACAGGGCAGACCAAACTACCAAGCCAATTCTTCACCAGAAAGGAGACAAGCTTCCGGGGACCGGTTTCTGCCATTTCAGGCGTCGTCGGCCCGGCTTGCTTGAATCCTGATGGAGCAGTGAGCAAGGGACTCATGTCTGAGTATACCCTTCCACGCTTATGGTGGACAAAAGCCGGGCCGACGACGCCTGAAATGGCAGAAACCGGTCCCCGGAAGCTTGTCTCCTTTCTGGTGAAGAATTGGCTTGGTAGTTTGGTCTGCCCTGTTCCCATGATGCACTGGGCCAGGGACAGACTAATTTGCATATAGCCAGGTTCTGAGCTGGGATGGGGCAGTGAGCTAAATAACGGTGATCGATCAAGCCCTGATCTTTGGACTGGGTAAGAGTGGTCTGCTTAATTCAGACACTCTGTTCATCACCACCCCCCTTTTCTGAATCATTTTGTCCACCATAAGCGTGGAAGGGTATACTCAGACATGAGTCCCTTGCTCACTGCTCCATCAGGATTCAAGCAAGCCGGGCCGACGACGCCTGAAATGGCAGAAACCGGTCCCCGGAAGCTTGTCTCCTTTCTGGTGAAGAATTGGCTTGGTAGTTTGGTTTGCCCTGTTCCCATCATGCACTGGGACAGGAACAGACTAATTTGCATATAGCCAAGTTCTGAGCTGGGATGGTGCAGTGAGCTAAAAAACGGTGATGGATCAAGCCCTGATCTTTGGACTGGGTAAGAGTGGTCTGCTTAATTCAGGCACTCTGTTCATCACCACCCCCTTTTCTGAATCAATAACCTCATGGCAACACAGGCATACCCGCTTCTCCGTCTGTTGGCCCGCTTTTTCTGTTCAGGGGTTAGAAAGGCAAGGAATTATAACTACACCAAACAAACAGGAGCCACGTTTACTCCCTCTGCCTAGCACCTCTTCATGAGCCCTCAGACAGTACAGTGTCAGGATACCTAGGGATAAAACTGGTGTATCACCTGCTACCCCTTATTGAGGTATATGTCTCTTCCATGCTCTGCATAAGGATCAGAGGAACCAGTCTGCCCTCTAACTCTTCCACGTTCTCCAGGCCCATTCATGATCAGCTACTCCAGTTCAGGTTTTTTACGGTTTTTGGGATTGATGAAATGTCTAAGCCCAGGCCTCGCTGCTTCTCTCCTAAATGTGTTCAGGCTTGACTGGCATGAAAGCAGAACCAACTCAGGCGCTCAAGATAGATGCAAGGTCACACCCCACGCTGCCTCCTGCATCCCACTCTGAAAGGCAGCTTGCTGTAAAAGCTGTCTAGTCAAAGCAGAACAAAAACCAGCGCCTGCGCGTTGAAGTCCCTGCGCGCGCTCAGCCACCTGTGCTCTCGCGCCAAGCACGCAGCGGAGCAGCGCCCCCTCGCGCACATTGTTTACTTTACCAGAGAGGAGGCACTACTGCACGACTTTGGCTCGAGCCACCACGCGCGTGCCTGGCTCACCCGTCAGTGAACGCGTCCTAAGACATGGGACTGCAGAAAACATATTCCTTCCAGGAACGCGTTTTCCCTTTGGAAACCTGTCATGAATTAGTCTGTTTTATCTTCCCTTACTTCTTGTCGGCCCTTCCCGATGGCCCAATCGCAATGTGCCTCGAACAGTCGAACCCTGCATACGGCCCTCTTCGTTCTTGTGTACTGTATACAGTGTTGTAGTGTTCAGCCACCTAACCAGGTGAGCCCAGGGCTGTGACTGGGGACTTTACACGTGAAAGTCTGTTCCTTCTCGCCCTTCCGGCCACTTTCAACCAGTGCTTTATTTGTAAAACTAGCAGCCCGTCCCGACGTTGTCCGGGAGCAATTAGGCTTTAGGGCCCCCGCCCGGCCCGACGTTGTCCGTGGGTCCCCCGGAGCCTTCCTCCATATATTGCAGTATTATATCTCTATGTTTACTTTGTACGCTTTTGTAACCTGCACACGTCACTTTTTCCTCCTGTAATGCAGTATTATACCTCTGTTTACTTTGTACGCTTTTGTAACCTGCACACGCCACTTTTTCCTCCTCTAATGCACCGTTTGGCTCACTTTTGTAATGCACCGTTTGCTTCCTCTTGTATTTTGTTGGCTCACGATTGTCATTTTTGCTTGATTTAATGTAACGCTTGCTTACTTTGTACGCTTTTGTAACCTGCACACGTCACTTTTTCCTTCTGTAATGCACCGTTTGGCTCACTTTTGTAATGCACCGTTTGCTTCCTCTTGTATTTTGTTGGGTCCCGATTGTCATTTTTGCTTCATTTAATGTAACGTTTGCTTTTGTATTTTGCCGCCGCTCACCGCTCCTAAATAAATAAATAAATAACCTACCTCATCCGCCGCTCACCGCTCCTCACCGCCTGTCCGCCGCTCCTCACCGCCTGTCCGCCGCTCCTCACCGCCTGTCCACCGCTGCCCACCGCCTGTCCGCCGCTCCTCACCGCCTGTCCACCGCTCCTCACCGCCTGTCCGCTGCTCCTCACCGCTCCTACCCGCCTGTGCGCCGCCCCTCCCCGCGCTCATGTCCACCAGTCCTCTTCGCGCTCCTGTACGCCGCTCCTCCCTGCGCTCCTAACGTCAGCACGCACGTCGCGGCCGGCGCTTCTTCCAAAGGACTACTTTTTTTTTGGGGTACATTTTTGAAATTACGTATATTTATTAAGTTTATATAGCCTATGTCCATCTGCACACCCTGACGATTACAACGATGTATCGAGTGTGTGGATTGGCGCTGTGGTTCCCGAGTTTACCCGCCTCAAAGGTTCAAAGTTCTTCCTTTATAATAGTAGTATAGATAATAAGAGCCAGGGCCCTGAACAGGAGGCCACTGCACCCATTGCCCCTGACATCTCTGACAATGGTGGGACCAGGGCACAAGTCCTAAAAAAAGAAGTGGGTGGACACTGATGTCACAACAGGAAGTGACGTCACGAAGGTAGCTTGCACCATCAGACTCATTGCCTCCCCTCGCTCACCCCTTAGATGCGATTGCATCAGAGAAAGCAGCGTGCGTTACATACAGCTGAGACACTTCATGTGTAGTGTATTTTACAGATAAAAGGAGGTATCACTACGGCCGTGAACAAGCACGCACATTACTCTGGCAGTAGTTTGTTATCGAGCTCCGGGTAAAATAAGTGGGGGGACGCCGTCCACCCGCGTGGTACCCCGACTCGAGCCCTGGGCGGGACCAAAACAACCACTAACCATCTCTCTCACCATCAAGTCCGACAGTTCTGTCTATTGCAGGACCCCAAAGCTAGATGAATGGCTTGTGAGGCAGGTATTAGTACATTTTAACCTCTTCAGTGCTCGTGACGAGACCAGCTCATCATGAGTCAGGGAGGAGCTGTGCTCATGACGAGCTGGTCTCGTCATAACGGCGCCGCTCCGCCCACAAGCGATTAATTCCCCGCCTGTGCGGGCGAATTAATCAGTGGGCGGGGTGATGACGAGACCAGCTCGTCATGAGCACAGCTCCGCCGCGCTCACCCCCTTTCCCCTGCACCATGGGGGAATTACCCCCGCAGGGAAGGAGTTAATGTATATTAAATTTATAAACAACTATTTAGATGAGCAGTGCCACCACTTCCCCCAGACATTAGTGTCAGGAAATACTCCCCGGCAGAAGAGCGCTCATAAAAGAAAAACCTCCACCAAGAATCATTTTCAAAAACTATAAGACCCAGATGAAAGTGAGTGGATTGCTACTGAATTAAAAAAAGGCATAATCTTTAATAAACTGTGGCTGTGCAAATATGACTGCTGCATGCAGTAATTCAACATTGTAATGCAGTGTACATCACCCAGCTCATGGAAAATGCATAAATTCCCTTTACTAATTAGGCACTCTGACAGTTTGCAAATATTTGATCAAGATAAGGACCGCATCTGTGCTTTTCTGCATCTTTTTGAATATTTTAGTAAATGTGTATGTCATTATTTTATTCACTTTTCATCTATTTCATGTAACATCATCTATGAATGTTTAAATAGGAAAAGCAGCCACTTCAAGTCGCAATTCTTGAGAACCACACACTTTTTAAAACAGTCTCATTTTTTCCTTTCATGGCCTAATATTTGTAATGAATTTTACAGGCGGAAATCATAATTTGTTATTAAAGGTGTTTCTTTTTGTCACACGAATGCCAATTTCAAAACAATAGGCCTATGGTGTCGTAAAAAAGAGTGATTTACTCTGGTTTACTTGTCGTTTCCCAAACATCTGCATACTGCATTATGATTCTATTGGAAAAAGCATCTGATATCTATCAGACAGAGCTGGCTGGTCTTTGTCTATACCGTTTCTGTATTACCAGTTAATCGTGATGACCCTCCCTCCTTTATTGTTATGAGCATTTTATAGCACTTTTCCGCCATTTGCTTATGCTTGTGGCACTCTTGGTAGATCACAGGGTGTCTTTCTGCAGATTTATTTGGTTTCTCACTTATTAGAGTTATTGGCAGAGGCTGCTCTTCTGCTGGTACGCTCTGTGGGTATCAGCCTTTTTCTGTATTTCTGTCTTCTGTCTTTTTCTGTTTTTGCCTTTTTATTCTGCCTTTCCCCCCTTTTTTGCATATTTCTCTGTTGCCCTCTGTTTTTTTGCCTTTTGCCTTTCTTTCCTGCCGCTGCTGACCCAGCAGCACCTCCCCCAGTGTGTTTCCGCTCCCACCTTCCAGCTGCTCACCCTCCCCCTACTTAATGGTGGGGGCAGCGCAGTTGCTTACCACGGGCTCGCCGCTGGCGCTCCAAATGCGCGCCAAAGGCAAGCCCGTATGTGCTCGTCCATGACCCGACCGCAACTAACGCCAGGGACCCTGATCCCCTGACCCCCCATCGCTACCATCTCAGCACCCTCCACACAGTCAACCCTGGACGCAACAACAACTGCCATCTCTCTACGCCGAGCAACTCCCAAGGCCCGTTCTCCTGCCGGCACTGACGCCGCACCTTCACCTACCTTTAGACCCAGACAGTCACCCCCAACCCACTGAACGCCAACATACACAAACTCCTGAGCTGCATGCACAGACACTAGTTAGAAGTTTGGGACCTCCTCAACACTCACTCGCCCGACGTTGGCTTCCTCACAGAGACCTGGAGAAACGCCAGCTCGGCACCCGACATCGCAACCGACGGATATAAGATCCAGAGGAAAGACCGCCCAAACCGCCCTGAAGAAGACCTCGCCATCGTTCAGAAAAGCTCCCTCCGACTAACAACCACCAACTCGGACGACGCCTCGCCCCCATGGAACACATCCACTTCCAGATCCAGCTCAACCCCAGTACGACGCACCGCGGAACACTCACCTACAGACCACCCAGACCCCGCTCCTCGTTCACCAACGCCATCACAGACTACGTCACTCCCCACGTCCTCACCTCCTTGGACTACATACTGCTTGGAGACCTGAACTTCAACCTACACAACCTCAGTGACCCAATACCACCGCCTTCCTAGAGAACCTCGCCAACATTGGACTGAAGCAACTCATCTCCACCCCCACTCATGGGGCAGGACACACTTTCGACCTCATCTTCGCCAAAGGAAACAACATTTGCTTCAGTCACACCGTTTAACCGCTCTGGATGGACCACCACTTCATCCATTTCTCCTTCTCGAAAACCACTGCACACAAGCTCACACCATGCCTCTCACGTAGAAACTGGAGCAAAATCACCCAAAAACACCTCACCTCCGCCCTCAGCTGTACTCATCCCCCTACCACGACAGACCCCAACACAGCAGCAAACGACCTTCACCAGTGGATCACCAACTGCGCCAACATTCTTGCCCCCTCCAGACATCTGCCCGACAACACAGCACGAAAGCCACCTGGTTCACCATGACCTCTGTAAAATCCAAGCAATCTTGCAGACACCTGGAGATAAAATGGAGAAATAGCAAAACCCTGGAAGCACGCTCCGCCTAAAAGGCAGCCACCACGGCACACCACCAACTCCTCAAATCAACTAAAAGAAACTTCATTCAGGACAGAATCCTCTCCAGCTCCCACAACTCCAAGGAACTCTTCGCCATCATACAAGAATTTACCAGACCCAACAGCAAAACTACCGACCCTCCCAAGACCTCCTCAACAAACTCAGCTCCTTCTTCCACCAGAAGATCAGGATGCTCTACGACAAGTTCGAAGACCAAGACCGCGGCACTGACCCAACACCCTCCACCAGCGACGCCACCCAACCCACCCTCCTCACCTGGATCCCAGTCACCACAGAAGACACCGCAAAGACTATAAAAAGCATCCACTCCAGAGCACCCACTGACCCTGCCCGCGTCACATTTTCCACATGGCCACCATCGCCATTGCACCTGAACTACGACGAACAATCAACTGCCCCCTCAAAACAGCTACGTTCCCCATCGACTGGAAATGCGCCGAAGTGAAACCCCCACTTAAAAAGCCCTCTGCAGACCCAACAGACCTCAAAAACAACAGGCTCATCTCTCTACTCCGCTTTGCCGCCAAAGTAATCGAGAATATCATCAACATACAGCTAACGTACTTCATAGAAACAAACAAAATCCTCAAATCCTCTCAATCTAGATTCCGCAGCAACCACAGCACTGAGACCGCACTCATTGCCGCCACTGACGACATCCGCATCCTCCTCGATCAAGGTCACACTGCAGCCCCCATGCTCCTAGACCTCTCAGCAGCCTTCAACACCATCTCTCACCGCACACTAGCTGCCAGACTCCATGACACTGGCATCCAAGGAACTGCCTTAGACTGGATTTGATCTTTTCTCTCAGGCAGAACACAAAGAATAAGACTCCCGCCCTTCCTCTCCGAACCAACAGAGATCAGATGCAAAGTATCCCAAGGATCCTACCTCAGCCCCACGCTCTTCAACGTCTACATGGCCCCCCGCTCAACCATCGTCAGAAAACATGGACTCAACATAGTCTCATAACCCGATGACACCCAGCTTATCCTCTCCCTCACCAAGGAACCTGACATCACCAGGCACAGTTTCTAAGAAGGGATGAAGGACGTTGCATCCTAGATGAGCATCATCAGCCTGAAGCTCAACTCGGAGAAAACGGAAGTCCTGCCCTCAGAAACCCTCCCACCCCCGCAACCTCGGCATCATACTCGACTCCTCACTCACCATGAATTGCCAGATCAACACACTGTCCTCCATATGCTTCAACACTCTCTGCATGCTCTGCAAGACCTTCAAATGGATCCCACCCGACTCTAGGAAGACTGTAACCCATGCACTCATCACCAGCAGACTGGACTACTGAAATGCGCTCTACACTGGAATCAACAAAACCCCCCTCCGCAAACTCCAGACTGTCCAGAACGCCACAGCCAGACTCGTCCTCAGCATCCCACAACATGACCACAACACCCATCACCTCCGTGACCTACACTCGCTCTCGGTCGAAAAAAGAAATACTTTTAAACTGCTCCTACATGCCTACAAAGCGCACCATAACACCGGACCCCAAAACCTCAACAAAAGAATCTCCTTTCACGCCCCAAGAGAAACCTCTGCTCCGCTGACTTAGCCCTAGCCATGGTCCCCCGCATCCACAGGGCCAGAACGGGTGACAGATACTTCTCCCACAACGCGGCCAAGACCTGGAACGAACTTTCCCTCCAAATCAGACGAAGCCCGACACTGCACCTATTCAGAAAAGGGATCACTGACATAATATCGAGGGACATAATATCAACTATCAAAAATATCGGTGACAAAATATCGACAGACAGAATATCGACTTTGTATCTACAAACAGGTAAGTACAAAAATATTGAGTAAAAAATATTGTTTAGAAAAATATAGTTTATAAAAATATCGACTTTATTAAAAACAATGTTAAATTGAATTATTATTAAAAATTGTTTACTAAAATATGCTTAAAAATACTTAAATTACTTTATAATAATTGAATAATTAATGAAAGTTATAAAAAATGTTTACAATCATATTTGTTAAAACATATATATATAGTAACATAATATAATTAAATAATATCCAATATTATTACAATAGGATAGCGGAAGTGTAAAAATTACTATTCCCTCTCCAGAGAGTGCAACAGTAGGGAAAGCGTTGGATAGCGTAGGGGTAAAAATTACTATTCCCATTCCAGAGAGTGCAACAGTAGGGAAAGCGTTGGATAGCGTAGGGGTACAAATTACTATTCCCACTCCAGAGAGTGCAACAGTAGGGAAAGCGTTGGATAGCGTAGAGGTAAAAATGACTATTCCCACTCCAAAGAGTGCAACAGTAGGGAAAGCGTTGGATAGCGTTGGGGTACAAATTACTATTCCCACTCCAGAGAGTGCAACAGTAGGGAAAGCGTTGGATAGCGTAGGGGTAAAAATTACTATTCCCATTCCAGAGAGTGCAACAGTAGGGAAAGCGTTGGATAGCGTAGGGGTACAAATTACTATTCCCACTCCAGAGAGTGCAACAGTAGGGAAAGCGTTGGATAGCGTAGAGGTAAAAATGACTATTCCCACTCCAAAGAGTGCAACAGTAGGGAAAGCGTTGGATAGCGTTGGGGTACAAATTACTATTCCCACTCCAGTGAGTGCAACAGTAGGGAAAGCGTTGGATAGCGTAGGGGTAACAATTACTATTCCCACTCCAGTGGGTGCAACAGTAGGGAAAGCGTTGGATAACGTAGGGGTAAAAATTACTATTCCCACTCCAGTGGGTGCAACAGTAGGGAAAGCGTTGGATAGCGTATGGGTAAAATTACTATTCCCACTCCAAAGAGTGCAACAGTAGGGAAAGCGTTGGATAGCGTAGAGGTAAAAATTACTATTCCCACTCCAGTGGGTGCAACAGTAGGGAAAGCGTTGGATAGCGTAGGGGTAAAAATTACTATTCCCACTCCAAAGAGTGCAACAGTAGGGAAAGCGTTGGATAGCGTAGGGGTAAAAATGACTATTCCCACTCCAGTGAGTGCAACAGTAGGGAAAGCGTTGGATAGCGTAGGGGTAAAAATTACTATTCCCACTCCAGTGGGTGCAACAGTAGGGAAAGCGTTGGATAGCGTTGGGGTAAAAATTACTATTCCCACTCCAGTGGGTGCAACAGTAGGGAAAGCGTTGGATAGCGTAGGGGTAAAAATTACTATTCCCACTCCAAAGAGTGCAACAGTAGGGAAAGCGTTGGATAGCGTAGAGGTAAAAATTACTATTCCCACTCCAGTAGGTGCAACAGTAGGGAAAGCGTTGGATAGCGTAGGGGTAAAAATTACTATGCCCACTCCAGTGAGTGCAACAATAGGGAAAGCTTTGGATAGCGTAGAGGTAACAATTACTATTCCCACTCCAGTGGGTGCAACAGTAGGGAAAGCGTTGGATAGCGTAGGGGTAAAAATTACTATTCCCACTCCGATGAGTGCAACAGTAGGGAAAGCGTTGGATAGCATAGAGGTAAAAATTACTATTCCCACTCCAAAGAGTGCAACAGTAGGGAAAACGTTGGATAGCGTAGAGGTAACAATTACTATTCCCACTCCAGTGGGTGCAACAGTAGGGAAAGCGTTGGATAGCGTAGCAGTAAAAATTACTATTCCCACTCCGATGAGTGCAACAGTAGGGAAAGCTTTGGATAGCGTAGGGGTAAAAATTACTATTCCCACTCCAAAGAGTGCAACAGTAGGGAAAGCGTTGTAAAAAATATCGTGTACAAAAATATAGTTTATAAAAATATCGACTTTATTAAAAACAATGTTAAATTAAATTAATATTAAAAATTATTGACTAAAATATACTTAAAAATACTTAAATTACCTTATAATAATTAAATAATTAATGAAAGTTATAAAAAAAAATTACAATCATATTTGTTAAAACATATATATATAGTAACATAATATAATTAAATAATATCTAATATTATTACCGTAGGATAGCGGAAGTGTAAAAATTACTATTCCCACTCCAGAGAGTGCAACAGTAGGGAAAGCGTTGGATAGCGTAGGGGTAAAAATTACTATTCCCACTCCAGTAGGTGCAACAGTAGGGAAAGCGTTGGATAGCATAGGGGTAAACATTACTATTCCCAGTCCAGTGGTGCAACAGTAGGGAAAGCGTTGGATAGCGTAGGGGTAAAAATTACTATTCCCACTCCAAAGAGTGCAACAGTAGGGAAAGCGTTGGATAGCGTAGAGGTAAAAATTACTATTCCCACTCCAGTGGGTGCAACAGTAGGGAAAGCGTTGGATAGCGTAGGGGTAAAAATTACTATTCCCACTCCAGTGAGTGCAACAGTAGGGAAAATGTTGGATAGCGTAGAGGTAACAATTACTATTCCCACTCCAGTGGGTGCAACAGTAGGGAAAGTGTTGGATAGCGTAGCGGTAAAAATTACTATTCCCACTCCGATGAGTGCAACAGTAGGGAAAGCGTTGGATAGTGTAGGGGTAAAAATTACTATTCCCACTCCAAAGAGTGCAACAGTAGGGAAAGCGATGGATAGCGTAGGGGTTAAAATTACTATTCCCACTCCAAAGAGTGCAACAGTAGGGAAAGCATTGGATAGCGTAGGGGTTAAAATTACTATTCCCACTCCAAAGAGTGCAACAGTAGGGAAAGCATTGGATAGCGTAGGGGTAAAAATTACTATTCCCACTCCGGAGAGTGCAACAGTAGGGAAAGTAAATACTTCTTATATTATTTAAAAACAGTATAAATTAATATCTATGAAAAATTAATTAAAAGTAATTACCAATTTAATATAATATAATAATGAATCAATTAAAATTACAAATTACAATTAATTTTTACTATTAGTTACCTATTCAAATTAATTACAAATTAACAATTAATTAATTAACAATTAAAAATTAATTAACAATTAATTAAAATTAAAAACAATTAAATAAATTGAATTATTTAATTAATTATGAATAAGTTACTTCCCACCCTATTCCCCTATAAACTCACAACCCGCTACAGAAAATAAATTAGTACAATTAACATAATTAGCAATTAATCAATTAAATAAAATTAATTGGCAATTAAAATTTAATTAATTACCCATAAAAAATGAATTAACAATTAATTCTAAAAAAATCTATAAATATTTTTGCATATTTAATTAATTATAAATAAATTACTTCCCACCCAATTCCCCTATAAACCCACAACCCGCTACAGAAAATAAATTAGTAAAATTAACATAATTAGCAATTAATCAATTAATTAAAATTAATTGCCAATTAAACTTTAATTAATTACCAAATATAAATTAATTAACAATTAATTAAAAATGAATACCAATATATACATTCACATATTTAATTAATTATAATTAAATTACTTCCCACCCTATTCCCCTATAAACCCACAACCCGCTACAGAATTAAATTACGCAAAAATTAAAAAAACAAAATTCATTAATTAAAATTAATTATAACATAAAAACACACTTTTCACACATATAATAACATAACAAACACTATAAAAAATTCGATATTATTAAAAATTCGATAATTTTAATAACTTATATTATATACTTCGATATTTTAACTTTCTATATTTTTAACATTCGATATTACATTACTTACCTTCAAAACGATATTTTTGATGTCTATATTCTTTCCATTCGATATTTTGTCCAGCCTATATTTTGTACTCGATATTATGTCCATTCGATATTTTGTAGTCGATATTATGTCTGTTTACCGATGAAAAGATATCAAGACCTGGCCCTTCAGAGGACCACAGAGCTGCCCCTATCCTCCCCCCAGCGCCTTGAGACCCTCATGGGTGAGTAGTGCGCTCCATAAATCCCTGATTGATTGATTGATTGTGGCTAGACCTAAATTTTTGGGTGAACAAAAATATATCCATTGGAGGCTGTAACAGTACCTGAGATTACTCCCATACATGTGCTGGTCAAAAGAGAGACGGAGAGCAAAGGTTCTAAAGTTGATATCTGGGCCCATATTACACAAAGTGCCCTGGGGCACTCAGACATGTGCACCTGTTTCGCGCACCCCCCAGTCTTTTTGGTATTAAAGAAGGGGCCACAGACTCTTGTGTGACCCCTTCTGTAATACTGACAGCACTGGCACTCGTTTAGTGCCAGCACTATCTTGAGAGGCCATTCCCTCATGTGCATAGGGGTGTGGCCTCATGCAAATGAGGAAATCTTTTTGCCTCTGCGCTCGACAATATTATGGATGTGGACAGCAAGGAAAATAAGCCTTCAGGAGGCGCACTGACACAGTGCCACAAAAACGTAAGGCACAGTCAGTGAGCTCCCTGAGGGTAGCCCTCTGGAGGGGAAAAAGGATGCCTCATGCACCACCCAGCAATTGTCCTGCAAGCGGGTGCAGTCACTCACTGCACCTCCATGCAGGGGGATCTCTGTCCTCTCTTTGAAATGCAGGCGGGTGTCGCCTGGACAGTAAAACACTGAGCGGCTGATTAAAGCAGCCGCTCCATATTTCACTGAAGTCGCTGCCCCAAGGCAGCTCCCAGTTCGGGGTTGCCCTGTGGGCAGCACATTCATTGTAATCCGGCGTACTGTTCATGTTTGCACCACAGGGCATCTGTTTAAGTGTGCGCCCTGGCGCAAACATGAACAGTGCGCCTGATTTCGAACTGAAGGAATTCCAATCCCATTTTTTGAATTTCCACGTGTTTTGCATTGCGGCTTAAAGGTGAGATTCTGTAAGTAGTCAGTAGCTAGGGTAGTGACTGTAAAAGGGGTTGTAGCCTGGAGTCGATGTGAGCTCTAGTTCCTGAATGTAATAGAAGTACAGGTACCCTATTTTGTACATGTGGAAGTCTATGCACTAGGGAGCCTGGTAGGCCTACGTTAAAGACATTTGCATAATGTGCCAGAACAAGACAAAGAATGTATTACCAGGACCTTCTCTTAACATAGCAAAGATGTATCTTATCAAATTGATCTGATCACCGGATTTTTGACTAAACTTTTTATTTGGTATGCATCCATGAGGTTGTTCCAATGTTGGGCTCCAAATATAGCCGTGTCTATGACCTATGGCAGGATGGGTGCTGGGTGCGCAGTCAGCGGTGGCGCTGAGGCCAAGGTTGTAGACCTTGTATTCCAGTAGTTGTGATGGGTGTTGAATTTTTTAAGATTAGTCTATAACTATTAGGGTATAATTGGTTCCATGTGGGATGTGTCAGGGTTTTATACACGTGGTTTTGAAATCTTCTGGTACTACTCCCTGCTGTAGTGAAGTGCCCAGGAACAGGAATTATTGTAGGTAATTCTTTGGAAATTAAATGGGATCTGTAGTCAGCAAAGAGACCTGAGAGTTATTTGTACTAGCTAGTTCTTGGATCTGTGAAATAATCTAGTGCTTGTTATAAAGAAATAGTTGGAAAGTTCATGGCAGAGTTTTCATCTGCACTGTTTGTGTGTTAGATTGGATTTCGTGGCCGAGCAACAAGTACGTGATTGGGAATGTTGGAAGTTTTATTCTTTAAGAGGGCTTCAAAAGTTTTGTAAAGATTTGTCAAACATCGCCAAAGTTATCATCTAACGCAAAAATCCATTTACTATGGAAACGTGGTACTATATATTCAGGACAACATTGTTTTTTTTTGTTGTAAATCTTTTTATTGAAAATAAATAACACACAAGGCAAGAAACACAGTACATTAGGATATAGTCCGAGCGAGGAAGGAGGCAAAAAATTAACACAGTAAAGTTTATACGTTATATCAGGGAACGGACACAGGGGAGAGACAAGTTCTAGAGCAATTATTTGTTCTACATTACGGGAATGGTGGGTCAGGGGGAAAGTTGAACTTCAGGGATATCCAGAAGATGGGGAGTGCAGATATCCCCACGATAAGTATTCCAGTGACCCCAGACCTTCCCCCACTTTTTGGGTCGCCCCTGTGCCACATAAACAGTCTTTTCCATAAACATGCACCAATCCATGTTTTCCATCCAAGCCTCGACCATGGGTGGCCTCTGGGAACCCCACAACTGTGCTATGTCTCTCTTAGCCACCATATTCCCCAGAGTTGCCCATCTCGTTTGTGCGACATTATAATCAGTTGGTCCCCAGACATTCAAGAGACAACGTCTAGCCTCGGGTAGTAGAGCAACACCAGTAGCCTCCTTCATCTTATTATGCACCCCAGTCCAGAAGGCAACAACAACGGGACACTCCCAAATTATATGTAAAAGTCCCGAGCAGCCCACAACCACGCTTACAAAGACCATCTTCCGAATAACCCATTCTAATCAAGCGGGGACCAGTCACGTAGACTCTGTGTAGGATTTTAAGTTGCACCAACCGCAGACGGGCTGGAATCGCTACCTCCTTAGGAGAGGAGATCGCGGACTGCCAGTCCTCGTCGTCTAATTCGAGACCATCTCGGGTCCATGTTTCCCGGAGGAGCACCAACAGGTCAGTTCTACCGTTGATTAGTTTTTTGTATATTAAGGAGATAGTGCAGGACAACATTGTTGAACATTGCCACACTAAATACAAACAAATATGACAAGGAAGTGCTCAGAAGGCAGAGGTTCTCTTCTGCACAAGGTCTCTGAGCCCCTCCTGTTTACAAATCACTAAACCTTGGGTAGCAAGTATTACTGCAATTTAAACAAGATAAAGGCTAAGTGCACATAATTTGAGTTGCCGAGGTATGTTTAAAAGTAGGTTGAGGCTTAAAGCCAAAGCCTGTTCCAAAAAATCTGTGAAAAAGTTCAAACCTTCTGTTCACAAAAAAGAATCCACCAGTGGATATGTGGACACGTGCCCATAATAAATAGTTGTAATGCAGTTCAATAGGCAAAATCTATGTAGGAAGGGCATTTATAAAGTGTGGGTTTATTTGGAGAACTTCGCTGAAGAATATGAAGCACAGCAGGTTATTGAATAATGTAGAATGTCCCACTTAGAACAGATTTTTTCTCTCACTTGTATTTTAAACAGGGCTCTAAGGTAGTATGTCATTGTGCCTATCTCAGGAACATATGTAGTGTATCTTACTGAACTACAGAGTGCAGACCTTAGGGCCTGGAAGAAAGTTTCCCTAAAGTGGAACATGTATACCAGTTAACCTCTTAACTTAAAATTGGATAATCCATATTTTGAAGCTTAACTTCTCATAAATGGCTGAAAAGATTTACACCAAATCACAAAATGCACTTTTTTGGATAACAGTCTTGCTTTCTGGGACATTTGATGTAATTCTGTTTAGTCCTTTTTTTCAGGATCACTTCCCAAAATTGCTATGGAAAATTGGATGGGAAAAACACATTGGTACCTCCCTTTTACTCGGCCTCACTTGACGGATCAGTCAAAACTTTCCAGAAAGGAGTTGACGTGTATGAAGCTTTTTTTGGGAAAATTTCATGAGATTAATTCGTTAAACGGCGCCAAAGCTATTGGAAAACCAAAAAAATCTATTGTCTATGGACACCTGGTCCAAACTATAACTACACAGTGGTGACGACCAGGGGAGTAAACCAATGCAACCGTCTCTTGCTAGCACCTAGGATAGGCACTGGCAGGGGAGCAGGCGGGCGCTGTGTGGGCCTCCCCCCATAGCCCACAAGGGCCCTCTGTGAGAATGAGAGACCCACAAAAAAAGGATTTCCGGCTAACACCAGCATGGACGGGTGCTGACTGGAGAGCCTGTAGGGACGTGGGGGGCAGGGGCTTCCCCCCACAGCTCCCAATATTTTAAAGGTGCTGGATGCCCCAGGTGGTACCAGGACACCTACAAAAAAAGTATGGCCTGCTCCTGCTCACGGTAGACTGGGGATCCACTGGGGCCTTTTCCACCGTTGTTTGTTACTCGGGTGGGACTTGGGACCCCAAAAAAGAGGAAGAAACCCTAAAAACTCAGCAAGTATATAAAAATGAGCAGAGTAGCGGTATTAACTTCTTCTGCCTTGAAGCATCCTGTAGTGCCCCGCAAGGGCTTTTTATAGGTATTATTTAATCCTTGTGGTGTTGGGGGCTGCAGGCAGTGCAACAGTCCCCAAGGAACATTTTTTTAAAATACAGTCTCTCCTGGGTCATTGAATAATTTCTCCAGGAAAGCTTAACATATGTTTTAAAACACTCTAAGCTGGAGTTGTATGCTGTTCAGATGAAGTGCAAGGGCCTCTTGTGGCTACATTTTGTGGCCTGAAGAGAGTTAAAGACAGACTTAAAAACATGTTTATAATTGTTTTGAATAAAAATGCTTTAGTTAAAAAATATGAAATATAATAGTAATAAGCATCGACTTGGGTGTATTTAGAGGAATACATTTGTTTATGGTAATTGAGAAATGATTTCAGTTACTTTTTGATAGAGCGAACAGGTCTCCTTTATATATGTTAATGTGCTGACCCCTTGATAAAGCCAATAGGCTTGCCTTTTACATTGTGGTGATCTGACCCTTTGTAGTAGTTCTTTTTAATAAAACTAAAAGCATGCATTTCCTAAGAAGAACAAGCATTGGCAAATGCCTTGACAAGCTGGTGTGATGGTTAATTACAGAAAAAATATTTCAAGCTTATGCCACAAAAATCATGAAAGAAAACAGAAAACATGCTGTACATAAACATGGCTGCTATATAACTGCAATGAAACATTTCAATTTAAACAGCATTCACTAATGTGGCAATTTGACTTTTACGCTTTAAAAATAAAAAGCCTTTCAGTTGATCCATGGATTTTAATATTATTATTTATAAAGACAAGACTAAGTCACCTGCTAACCAAGCACTCAGATCTCAAGCATTTACAATGTTGCATCATGTCTCTAAAAACACTTAAATAGCATCTTTAAAAAAAGTAGACCAATAATATATAACCATATAAATGGGCACCCAGAATGTAGGCAAACTAAACAGCTGGTATGTAAATATAATTTGAACCAGCTTTGTAAATGAAAAGAAAGGAACAATTTTTTTAGTGCATGTGAACAGGCTGTGACAAGTCACTCAAAGTGAAGGAGCCAATGGGCAGTGTGGTCTGATCATTGCCCCATGCTGCATGCTGTAGTGGATGGAAGTAAAAATGTGAACAACAGTTACTAGACCAATGGGTGAAGCTTGCTGACAAAAAGCCTCTCTATGCATTTATATTATGTTTTATCTTAGAAAACAATAGTCTAGCAAACCAGCTAACACTGTCTAAAATACCACACCTAAAAATGCATAAAACAGTATATTGGGGACAAAACTATACTGTTAATTAGGAATACTTATATACAAAAAAACGTTCCTTACACCGATTTCTAGAGGCAAGAGAACCTGTGAATAGCCTAAATACATTTTGCAAGCTATGTTATTGCTCATACGACTAAAAAAAGTTACCACGGCAGAACAAATTATGCTACTTATATGTTAAGCAGCTAGACCTGACTAATGCCTAGAGGTAGTAATACAATCTTGTTGAAGCATCAGCAGTTACCATATTTAACATAAAAGTAAAAGCCAGAATACAGCAAATGAAGGGAATGGTGATCTTCCCAAGTGGTATCACGACTTCCTCTTAAAATTCAGTGTGTGTTTTATTTTGGGTGGCGGAGGCAGACTCTTATGCAGACTTGCCTTTATGAAAATTCTCCATTTTCAAGTAGGGGACAGTGCTCAGCTGTAGATTTACATGGGCTAGCAGTCAATAAACATAATATATTTTTTCTCAGTTGTACCAATATAAACCAGTACATGAACATTTGGAAATTCCTTTTCTCCTTTCGCCTTCTGTTGGATTTAGAGAAAGCGTTTATTAGTCTGGCAAAGCCAGATAAGTTATGTCTGCTTTATAGATCAGACTCAGAAACCAAAGAATTTTACTTTATATTTAGACTTCAGGTTGTGTACGTTGTATGTTTTATGTTTTTTTATTAAATTAAATAGATTTTAAAGAGTGTGCTCATGAATTAGTGTGGGTAGAAATGCATGAATGATGTGAAGTGGCTCGTAGGGCGCATGGTATTATGGACCGCAACTATCATGAAGAAGAGGCTTATAGTTGGGAGTCGCAGGGCGTTCAGTATGCAGGTACCTCTACACGGTGCATGACTGAAGCTTTAGTTCCAAAAATTCTCATTCAACTTATTTCCTTGTAGGTGATGATTCACATTACAGATGACAACGATTGTGCACCGGAGTTCCAGCACTCCATCTACAGTCAAGACAACGTTCCAGAAACTGTGCCCATTGGCACCTCGTTGCTGCAAGGTGAGGTCTTTTTTCCGGTGCTGCTGCTGCATTATTCCTCTCTGAAGGGGTGCCTTGTACAGTTCATAATGTAACACAGTTAAAACATTTTTAAAAAGCTATGGAAGGGTCCGGTCACAGTCCAGAGCCTGCAGCCAACCACCATTGTGCAGGCTGTAGGCCGTGCACAGTGTGGATTGGCTGCCTGCAGTGGGTGGGTGTAGAGTCAGGGCCTGCGCGCAGTCTCATGCTGTGCACAGCCAAACGCCATGCATGAGCTGTGACAAGACCATGCGTACAACCAGCCGCCGACCGTGGCATTGGGTTTCGCTGTAGGTTGCCCAAAGAGGCTGGGCGTGTGCTCAACTTTGAGTATGATTAAAAGAAAAGAAATACTGAAATTTACTGAAAAAAAAACAAATGTTAAAATGACGTTATAGTTAGGTGTTGAATGAGATAAGAACTAATGTTTAAAAAACAAAAAACAACAGAAATTCACCAGTTATAATTTAGGGGACTAAATTGCGCACTGTCATGCATTGCTTATTATCTCACACATTACATCACTCATGACATGATAAATGACACCATTAATGACATCTCAAATAATACCATTGATGACATCAACCAGCCATTTTGACAGCATCCTACAGGGTTTGGGAACTTGACGTATTCAAGAAGCAATACCTGTTCACAATCTTCTATCAGCAACTGATAATAGGCATAACCTTTGACAACATGCAGGGCATGTTGTAAGTTTAACTATAATGTCACTTTGCTATAATGGTATATATATATATATATATATATATATATATATATATGTATGTATATATATATATATATATATATATACATATATATATATATTTATATATATATATTTATGGAAAAAACAAAGGTAAGTGCTGATATAGTTAGGTGTGGTAATAAGACCTTAGATCATTTTTGGAAAAAAAAGAAATACACAGAAAAGAACAAGGGTTAAAGTTACTTTATCGTTAGGTGTTGAAATGAGATAAGAGCTAACATTAAAAAAATAAAAAAGCGCTGAAAATCCCCAGGTATATCATTTAGTGAACTAACTATAATTTGCACTCCCGTCATGCACTGCTTAAGACTTCATATATTACATCACTAATGACATGTTAAATGACATCATTGATTACATGTATCATTATAAAAGGCACAATTTTATCAAACAATCTTGAGTTCATTTTTTTAAAACTATGGTTGAGTAAAGACTCTTGTAATATACACAGGCAAGTGTTACAGGCCAGGCCTTAAGTCAGATCCTGTGGTCAAACGCTGCAGCACACGGACAAAGGCTCTAGGAAGCGAGTTTGACCGCCTGCAGTGGGTTGGGTGAATGCCGCTGCCCGCATCCCCAGCAGCGGGACATCAGCAGGGCAGCCCCCTTAGCGCCCATTAGTCTGAGCACCCCCCCCCTCCTCGTGGAGGGTGAGGCTCAACCGTTCTCCAGCCCCTCCTCTGCCGGGTGCACCAGTGACGTGCATTCGGGGGAGGGCTCATTGGGGATGGGCCGGGTAATTAGGCCCCTGCGCCCAGTATACGACCTCTTTGCGGTCGGTCTGCCCTGGCGGCTGCTGCTGTCCAGCCTCGGTGCCTGTCGTCTGTCGTGCCGAGGAGTTGCTGCGGTTTTAAGCCGTCGTGTCCCTGGTCTGTCTCGGTTGTGTGGTGAGTGACGGGGCATTACTAGCCTCCTCCCGTCGTCCCCCATACCTTGGGTTACATGGGGGGAGCGGCTCGTGGGTTTGGTGAAGGTCCTGTCAACAAACCCCACTGCTCATGGTGCAAGCCAAATGGGTTCATGGCAAGACCATAACTCATGATGTCCACCAGGCTCAGTACACCACTTTGGCAATGCCACAGGGACCAAAATCTGGTGGGCAGTGAGAGATGAAGTGTAAGGTGCATGTCACAACTCTCATATTTTTAGGGGTTTCCCAAGTTTGTATTTACTGTACCGTAACTAATCAACTAGCCTTTAGCTATGTTTTCATAGTGAAACAAATACACATACTTAAACCACCAAAGAATGCTACATTCATACTTGTCTCTTTCATAGCATTAAAATGTGATTCGTAATCTCATCTGTGACATTATTTATGAAATTTGTAATTGCATCTAGCACATCAAGGATGAAGTCCTGAGCATTACATCTGGGGAGCGAGCTACAGTTTCAGCGGTTGATACGCGAAGTTTCGAGGCTAACCATAACTTTCGAATTTCAGTGGTTTTTCAGTTTTAATTTTTAACCATAACCGTCTTTAACTATGTTTTTGTAAGTGCATTACAGAAGTATTTTAACCATATATGAAGGTGTTAAACCCAAACTAACAACAAATTCACATTAACCTTGTTTTGTCAATAACACCATCGGGAAATACAAAGCAGAGACTCTGATATTATCACATTGGTGTCCCTGATGCATGGATGCATGCAGTTGATTTCATTCAAATACCTCTTTCTTTTAATGACTGGAGTAAGCACTTGAAATCGCCTATAAGGTTTACAACCAGAATATCAAGAATTAGATGTCATCATGGCCAAATAGTATTTACCAGAATATAATGAATGTAAATATATACATATGTATATAAATATATATATATATAGATGAAAATAGGTTTACTCATAGACGCTAGAAGTAGAGGTTTGGCACCCCCAAAATAACATTGTTGGAGTTCTGAAGGTATATAAGCTTTTACGATTCTTGTAAAATTTGTTTTTATATTGTCACATTAGCTGTGTGTTCAAAGACAGACATAATATTTCAGGCTATATATTCCGACAAATTGCTACTTATACTTTTAGCATCAAGATTGATGTTTACTTTTCTTTGACCTCAAAGTGAGATGATTTTGTTAAGTCAACTACGTGAAAATCTTGCTGGGGAACAGGGAGCATGAATGAAAAAGCTGCAGAATGTATTTTTTTCTAACAAAAAAATGGAAATAACTGTAAATGAACTGTACAGATATTTCAAATTATATCTTCAGTTAGGAAATCACAAGTGAAGCACATTTTTAATTCTGAAGTGAGAAGGAAACAAATATTTTAATAGGATCAAAACAAACCATGACATTTAACTAGGTGATGTGCAAACGATAAATATTTGCTTAAACCTGTTTTCAATTATCATTTGTGTGCTATATAATTTTACCAATGAAACTATGTACACATTTAGAGGCCCTTAGAGAGGAAATTGGGCTGTTTGCAATGGCAGTGTGCTACCACTTCATCGGTCACTGATATATTTGTGACGGTGTACTTCAAAATGCTACAGCAGCTACATACTAAACCTTAATCACTGCCTTGCTGAAAGAGCGTTGCTCATTTGCCACACTTGCTCCATGTGTATTGCTTGGATTTTTCACAATCCCCATGAAATCAATGATATCACACTGGTAGCAGCAGCCCCACTCTGACAATTGTTGCAGCACCACTGGGTTTACTTCATGGCACCAGCACCTATAGATCTTGAAAGTACATAGATGTGAAGTTAAACATATGTAATCACATGGTGAGAGTGTAGGGCACATCTTAGCACTACTGTGAATTAGGCTTGAAAGAAAACCATTAATGATATGTTTTACAGACAGTTGCCATCTTTCCATGACATAGTTTTACATACGTTTGTTGTCAAATTATGGTCACGGGTAAATCAATCAATCAATCAATCAATCAAAGCATTTGTATAGCGCGCTACTCACCCGGAGGGTCTCAAGGCGCTTGGGGAGGGGGGGTCTGCTACTGCTCGAACAACCAGGTCTTGAGCTGCTTCCTGAAGGCGAGGTGGTCCTGGGTCAGGCGGAGGGGGGTCGGGAGGGAGTTCCAGGTCTTGGCGGCGAGGTAGGAGAAGGACCTTCCTCCTGTGGTGGCTCTTCGGATGCGGGGGACGTCGGCGAGGGCGTGGCCGGTCGATCGGAGCTGGCGTTTGGGAGCGTAGAAGTTGAGGCGGCTGTTGAGGTATCCTGGGCCTTGGTTGTGCAGGGCTTTGTGTGCGTGGGTGAGGAGACGGAAGGTGATTCTCTTGTTGACTGGGAGCCAGTGCAGGTCTCTCAGGTGTCCGGAGATGTGGTTGCGACGGGGGATGTCCAGGATGAGTCGTGCTGATGTGTTCTGGATCCGTTGGAGTCTCTTCTGAAGTTTGGCGGTGGTTCCGGCGTAGAGGGAGTTGCCGTAGTCCAGTCGGCTGGTGACGAGGGCCTGGGTGACCGTCTTCCTGGTCTCGGTGGGGATCCACCGGAAGATCTTGCGTAGCATGCGTAGGATGTTGAAGCATGATGAGGAGACAGCGTTGACTTGTCTGGTCATGGAGAGGGAGGAGTCCAGGATGAAGCCCAGGTTGCGTGCGTGGTCTGTAGGTTTGGGTGCGCTGCCTAGTGCGGGGGGCCACCAGGAGTCATCCCAGGCGGAAGGTGAGGATCCCAGGATGAGGACTTCCGTCTTGTCCGAGTTCAGTTTCAGGCGGCTGTTCTTCATCCATTCGGCTACCTCTTTCATCCCTTCGTGTAGGTTGGCTCTGGCGGTGGCGGGTCGTTGGTGAGGGAGAGGGCGATTCCGTCATTTTTGCAGGAACTTGAAAAAGTTCCACAGTCACAGACTGCAATTGTAGGAACTGCGGTTACCAGTTTATAAAAAGTCCAGTTAAAATGTGGCGTTAAACAGTGATTAACCACCTCATAAACTACCCCTCTGAACCAACGTGAAAAGGAGTGGGTGCTCTTGTATTGTACAGTGATAGGCCACTCCAGGGAGCAACAATTCAGGCACTAGTGATAAGTTAGATAACTGATTATACAAGATAAAAAGGAAAGGTAGTGCACACTCTAACCTCAAGAAATATTTTATAGGGGCCAAAAAATCTGTAGACATATTGTGATTTTGGCCCTTGAGGTGAAGCTTGGAATTTAAGCTTCACATCCTACAATATGTTTACTTACTGGCTGCCCGTAGTTTCTGCCTGCTGCAGTGATTAATTTGTACCACTGGATGCAGGTGATGGACGGAGTACTCATTTTTTGGGAGCAGGGCTTATTTTTCCTCATCAGATTTTGATTCAGACAAAGAAAGGGAAAGGCAGAAAAGGGAGAAAGGATGATGAAGACAAAGGATTACAGAGGGGACGCAGGGCTGAAAAATAACCAGTGATATCGGGGTAAAAACATAGGGGCAGATTTACAAGCCCCTTGCGCCACTTTTGCGTCACTTTTAACATGGGAAAAGTGACGCAAAAGTGGCGCAAGGAGATTGTAAATGTGTCTCATAGTGTATCTTGTAGGGTATTTTAAGAAAGAGGTATGATGGGGAATCAAAACGAGACAGCCTTGGTATTCGGCCGCCCTGGCATTTGGTGGCACTGATGTGGGTTCCTAAGAAAAATAATTGGGCCCCTGTCTCCAGAATTTACAAATTAAGCACTGTAGAATGTGTAACAACCCTGGACCTCCCATGCTTTCTACTTGTGGAGAGGAGAAGCAGTTCCAAGGATGGAGCACGTCGCCTGGTCTGTTTGCAGGGCTTTTAATGCAGACTTTGCGCTGTGTTTCTGTCGGGTGGTGGTTCCGTAGCAATGACGCCTTTGTCTGCAGAAGTAAGTAGGTGAAGTGAATGCTTTTCTGCGGTTTTTATCCTTTGTGGGACGTTTCTATAGACTGAGAGTCCTATAACCTTTAAGGAATTGGCTGGTTGGTGGGGGCTGTCGTGCTGGGGGCTTTTATCGTGGGACACGGCGAATCGCCTAACAGCGTGGCCTTCAGGGGCTCTCGGCCTTCACCTCCATATTGTAGTGCTACAGGTCTGTGTCAGGACCTCGCTGTTTTCAAGGAAGAGTGTTTTTCTGCACTTGAGTTTTCGAACAAAGCTCTGGAGAGGGGGCAACTCGGATTAGCCCCTCAGGCTGGTTCCCTGCTGTCCGAGCCGTGCCATCTCACACTCCCATCTGGGCAGCGTGAAAGGAAGTTTACTTTTAAGATTAGAGCCTTTCTTCCTGCCCGGTGAATGGACGCCATTGCAGCGTGGTTGTGAAGTGATGATGTGACGTCTCTTCATTCGATGAGAAAATGGCGCGCCCCTAGCCCACTTCCAGCGGGGCCCTCGAAACATCGGCTCCCTGTTGAATTGGCTTTTGTGGCTCAACAGATGGAGCTTCATGTACTCAGCTAGAACACTAGCCAGGGGGACGAGTGCCCGTTTTTAATTAGTTATGTCATGTTCTCTTCAGTGCCAGGTTATGAGAGTGATGGTGTTTACATTTTGCAACATAAGTGAACTGGGGGGCGGTGGAGGGGGCTGAGGGCTCTCAATGTGTGTAGATTCTTGGCTCAGAAATAAACAAGCACCTGTGCTCGTGACACACATGAAGGCACAATATTTCTGTGTGTGCTGATCCACGAGTCTTTTATTACTTTTAGCTCCTTTTCATTAGTTGTTGCTTCTTATTTGCATGTCTTCGCTTCGCTTATATTGCACATTACACACTGTGCCGGTTCCAGTCAAAAAGAGTGAACTTCTGCTCTTTTGGGTACATCCCACTGGCAGAGTTCAGATGCCTAACGAGCAGCTGTAAACAGGTTAGATTAAACATTTCAAATGGGCAAACACCTTCTTCTGCTGGGTTCCACCAGTTAGCAAAGAGATCAGAGAGGTATCATTAATACAGGGCAGGGATGAATCAGCCACTGTATTGGCTTTGCTTTAAGTGGGCAGGTACTCAGGTACAGATTATCCACGCTTCGAAGGAGGAGTACCAGTCCTTCTCAGCAGGGGTGCAATACTTTTAATGGGAGAATACCAGAACATTCTCAGTACCAAGCAAGTACTCTGGAATAGAGAGTACCTGCCCTTTTATATTTTAGTTTCTAACACTGCAAGTAGGATTTAAAGTTATTTGGCCTGTGGGTGAGTTTAAGGAAAACGATCAACAAAACCCGAGACATTTTATCACAAGACCCGGCTTTGGGGAAGAGTTGCCTTAAGTATATAGAAAGGGTTCAGCTAACACATTACCACTGGTAACCCATGCCTGGCCCTTTTTTTCTTTAAGTACATTAGTTTGGCAGCTAATTATCACCCTGCTAGCAAAGAAAAAAGTAATTTTTTCTTTGTTAGACCCTCACATACTCTAGTAGTGGCATGCTTCATCATCGGGTCTCATCCTGGTCCCTAGATATCAGGATGGGCTCAACCGTATTTCAGGGAGCACTTAGGTTTGAATATTTCTCAGTCCGGGAATCTCAAAAGGTAAGCAAGATACTTTTGGTAATGTGTGAGTTTGAGGAAACTACAGAAAGTTGTTTTGAATTACTTTGTACTTATGTAATGCTTTTGCACAACTCTTTCCTTACTGCAAAGTAGCTGCTGAACGCTTGGAGAGAGAAGGGGAAATGATACACCAGCTGCCATTGAAGCAGTCAAGTGGAGAGTCTAGTGTGAATCCAACTCTGCTAAAAAAGGCAGCAGAAGGGAGCTTCACAGGGAGATGCCTGCTCTTCCAATCAGACTGTTTGTATCTTGCTTGATTCAAAGCAGGCAGAAGAGGCTGACGTTACAGCCAGCTTTGAGAGGTAGCCTTGTGCACAATCGTGCAAAGCCTAATGTGCAAGGTACAATGTTTTTATCTCAATCCTCTGCCTAACTGGCAGCCACTGGAGAGATTGTTGGAGTGACCTGGTTTGTTCATTTTAGGCTCAGAAAGCTACCAGTTGCGCAGTCTTGTTCCCTTTGGGGCCTCCTCAACAGTTTGGCAGAGAGCCTTTGAATGGCACCATTAGAAAAGCTGTGCAACTGCAATGACGCATGAGGTAGAACATGTATTCCCATTTGAGGCTACTGCATAATGCATCCTCAGCCAGGTGAAAAATGCACAGGGGTGACACAACACAGTCCTTGTATTAACACCTGGGGCTCGGACTAAATGACGGACAGAACATTTGATTGAATTCTGGCAAGCAACACATAAACCAGGAATACTCAAAGTACGGCCCAAGGGCCGCGTGCGGCCCTCCTGGCTTTTAATTGCGGCCCCCTGGTGAACAGCAGCGTTGGGCTACTGTTCACTTGACAGAGAAGGAACATACAGAAAGCTGTGGAATGGACATACTTTATATATATGTTAACTAAAGTAATGGTAAAAAAGCAAAGAAGGTGTCCTAGACAAACTGTCTTTAGGTACACCTTTAGTCTTAAAGAGATCTTGCACTAAAATGTATAAATATGTTAAACTCCCTGCAAACTTCAAAAAAGTGTATTTTATTACCATGCCTGAGTGTTTTACCTTAGTAGATCAGATTATATCAATTCATTGAGCGGCATTTATTAGAAGTGATAGTTTTCAAACATGAACTTGGAAACATTCATGCCACCCCTATTCTGAAAACAATGCCATTAGTGAACCAAGAGGCAAGTCATATTTTTGGTGCACTTTGTGTGTAGCCTTGGTTTTTATAAAATTGAAACAACATTATAGTTTATTAAATAAAACCGAAGAGAATGTTTTGTAAAGCACACATCCTGGACGCAATGATTTCATGTGGCTCTCATCTGTGGTAATGAAGAAAACGAAGGCAAAGTGAAATGATCAATTGCCTAGAAGCACACAATTTGGTCAAATGAGGAAACCAGGGCTGACCCCTGGTTTTCTGGTTTCACATTTTGCTATTCAGCCACCAGATGAGTATCTCTTTCCCGCTCACATTTTACATTATAAGTTAATGCTTTGACTTTAATTCTTGGTGCGTGAGAATAGAGCGTTGGTGGAAGACAAAAGTCATGTGAAGGCTCTGTTTGCTGTCCACAACATGCATCTGCTTCGCGTCCTCCTACGCTCACCCTTTATCACCCCAACCCTCACCCTGTAGAGATCGGTGCGGCCCTCGTGCATGCCACAGACAGTACTTTGTGGCCCCTGTGGAAGTGTTTGCAAGTAACCATGAAATAAACAGTCGGGCACTGCCATGGAACCCACAGTCCTCATTGGCAGTTGTCTTCTACCTCCCCCTCCATGCACACCACCAAAGAGGTGGTTTTGGCAAACAAATGCACACCCCAGATATTGATGAACATTTGCCTCTGACAGTCATGGAGAGGTCAATCACTCAGAGCCTAGGTTAGTCCTTCTCAGATTTGAGGAGAGAAAGCCTTAAACTTTTACCTTCTGGACAAGGTTGGAAAGAAACATACAATCCAAGCATGGGCCGCTTACCCACTCATCTACACTTTTCTAGCATTTCTTCTACTACTGCACTATTTTTGAAAATGAGAAAAATCACATTTTCTTCAGTATTTTCTCTTTAATTGAACAGTGATTACTGCTTTTTAATCCGTACTGCAATATGAATGTGATTTTATCTATTTAATTCTGTACAGTTACAGGACTCTGCCTTAATTTGTGGCAAGATTGTTCACTTTATGAAACAGGCCAAACTGAACTAGCTTAATCTAGAGTGGTGATGTACAAGCAGTGCTTTGGCTGTCCGGCAGTGCTTAGTTCGCAGCCATTAACTCACCTGGTCGACATGCAGTTCTTGGGCAACTATGGAGCCATTTCTTCCCTGTTACTCCTTGGCATATGGCCAGTGCCCATATGCTCTAGAATTCTAACCTGGCTGAAATGAATCCCCCAAATTCTTTAAAGCTTTTATTCTGTCAGTCTTGATCACACAGTGCAAGACACCTACCTGCTCGTGCTCTGTAAAAAGTGTAAGCACTTGATTTCTAGGATTCGTCCAATTGTGGTTTCCTGATTTTGAAAACACAGTGAATGGTAATCTTGCCTTGATTTTATAAAACACTTGCACGGCGAACGTAAATTACTAGCCTTCAACCTTGTATTCAGTCTAGAAAGGGCAGACCCATGCACATCTATTCAAGGCAGATCTGTGGAAGTGCTGCATACAATTGGCATAACTTCCCTGTCTCTCTAGTGAAAGATATATGAATGTCCCCCGCTTTCTGTGACACCACAATAGGGCCAGGGCTCGGCCCTGAAATTTCAAATGTTACAGTGGGTAGGTCAAATATTTTTGATATGGATACTGTGCATCTGTACTGGAGCCTCTCCTTATGATTTGGAAACCTGAAGCATTCCCGACCGGTTTCTTGGGAGCATGGGCGTACTGATGGCACGTTTTGCTTACAACCTAAACCATAGATTTATTTAGATTTTTCATGACTACTAAGATAATGGTAATAGTGCAATATTTTCGCACTAGCACCAATTTATAACTGAGCACTAACTACTCTTTTATGTATTTTGCACTGTTTGTTGCCACTGGGTTTTTACTGATGGTTTTAGCAAGTGCAAACATATTAAGCGAGGGCAGGGATATGCCACAGTGGGCCTACATTGTGTTTGCACGTGTCATTTACATATTTCCCGTGATCAGTAAATTGGAAAACAATGCTGAACGACCTTGGGCACAACTGCACTTTGCGTCTGTAGTTATTTAGTCCAGAAATAGGAATGGGTTCTCCCCTATGCCTTTCCTTGCAGATAATGGATTTTGCCAAACTCTCCTGTTGGACTCTGAGCAGCAGTTACGTCATCTGCTATTAATCTAAAGGAGGGCATTGCCATTTCCTTTGGTTGAATACATTGAATCTGCATTTTGCATTGATCTGCAGAGCATCATTGATTCTTAAAAAACGAATCTTTGCTGACTTGGTTTGTCCTTTTCTGAGAACGCAGGAAGAAAGGTGGCACTCTGTAGATTTGTAGCACAGCATTTATGTGCATGGAGGGCAGAGGTAAAAGACTCTTTATTGGAGTGCACAGGGCGCACTGTTGCAGGCCAAAAACGGCCAATAGTTGGCGTTTTAAAGCACGTTCATAAATATTTCCTTTGTTCTTCTGAAAATGTTACCATCTTACACCTTTCTGTATTGACTGGAAAATGGTTAAACATAAATGTGTGCTTTTGCAGGGATATATAGCTTTAGTCATAGGTTTATTCTCCAATACACCTGCTTGCAGACGTAATCTTTGGGGTTTCGACTATCAAGATGGTAATGTCCACAGTAGGGCCACTAACAGTCAATTTTCTCATGCCTCTTCGGACTTTTGGACTTGCTGTTTTTTTTTCTTTTTGCTAACAAGTGATTATGCACCACGCACGCCTCCCTCCTGATTGGTCGGTCCAAGGGAAACTGCATATGTAGTCAAGCAATGCATGCAGAGATGTTAGTTGTATTATGCTGAACTTCCAGGCAAGAGTGTCTGTCATTAAGCTCATGAACAATTTTGAAACTTCCTAGGCTTTTTGATTAGAAGCAGCCATTGCTCACACTGCTGCGTAGGGCACTATGCTCGAAAACCCACTTCATGGCAGATATTTAAACGCTAACAATCAAGAGAGAGTCAACCTCATCTAGGGTGGGCCCACTGGATATAGGGGAAAGACCTTTTTCTTCAAGGAACTCTCACTCAATGTTATCCAGTGACACGCTTCATTACTGAATTCTTCCCGACCCTCCGAGGGTTGGGGCACGATATAACGTCTTTCCTTACAAGGGAGCACTTTTTAAGGAAAAGGCATGGGATCTATGTGAGGTAATCTTTAAAAATGCCTAGGTGGTGCCAAAATCATTATTTATTCACAAGTCTGTCTTGCGAGGTAAAAAACGGTGGGAAATGGCCTAGTTGGAGTTACTGTCACTCCTTGGCCCTTAAGTGGGATCAACTAGTTTCTGCCACATACCCCAATACTGTGTCTTTCATCACGATCAGTTTGTTCCTATTAATGCCTTTTTGGGAAAGAATGGCTGGCTATTTACTTAATCATTCATACAATGCCACACACAAACACAGTACACAACCGTAATAACCTTTTTTTGGGAGTAGGTCCGCTTATTTAGTGGATGCCTGGTGCCCCATTGGGATCTCCAGGGGGAAGTGTGTCCAATAATCACACTCCACTTCGCCTCAACTTGCGGTGAATAGGTCTTAGGCCAAGTGGGGACCCATTATGACTGTGTAACTGTTGGGCACTCTTCCCTCCGGAGATCCAGTTAACTCTGTAAATGCTAATCCTATCTTTAGGAAACCAACAAGAAACTAGAAAAAATGAGACGTGACAGTTTTAAATAAGATTCTGTCATCAAACACTCCCGTTTCTAAACAAATGTTGGGCACTCTCTCGGGTACCGTACAAAATTGGATTTTTAATGCAATTGATACCTGTGTTCCTCTTTCTCTAACAAGGGCTAATAATCATCGTCCTCCAGTACCTTGGTTCATCGAAAAACTCAAAATAGAGAAGGCTAAATGTAAGGTGCTGGGAAGACGCTGGAGGAGGAACTATTCGTCAGACTCCAAAACTTTTTATAAAAGGGCAAAAAAAGAATATCACAGTCTTTGCAGATCTGCTCGTGCGGAGCATGTATCATTAACTCCGAATTGCTCCAAGACGCTTTTCAGTTTGGTCAAGGAGCTTTCTGGCTCCCAAACTCAATCCAGGCCCCCTTCTCTGAACAATCAGCAATGCCAAGATCTGGCTAATTTCTTTCTCTAAAAAGTAGAGAAAATATACTCAGACATAGTGAGTCTACAGCGCAACAGTTCCTCTTCATTGCAAAACACAATTCCTCACAGTCAGCATCTATACTGTTCTTATATGACAATACCCATTCTGATCAGGATAGGATGACTTGTGCACCCAAAAACAAACTGGCTACATGGCCCCTGTTAAACATAGACTCTTTTAAATGCCTTCTAGACAGCGTTAAATCCGGATCGCCCAGGGATCCTCTTCCTGTTTCTGTGCTCAAACAGCTTGAGACGTCATCTTTGCTAGTAATTATGGTCCTTCTGAATGCCTCCTTACAGGAAACTACAGTTCCACCAGAGTGGAAGCATGCTATGGTGCTCCCCCACTAAATAAGTAGACCCACTTCCTAGAAAGTTATTACAGTAGTGTAATGTGTATGTGTATATGTGTGTATGTGTGTGATATGGTATGAATGATTAAGTAAATAGACAGCCACCTTTCCCCAAAAGGGTATTAATAGGGTCAAACTGATCGTGACTAGATTGGGGTACGTGGCAGAAACTAGTTGATCACACTTATGGGCCAAGGAGTGATAGTAACTCTAAGTAGCCCGTTTTCCCCAGTTTTTAGGTCGAGGACCGAAGGCTGGCTTGCCAGCCGGAAGTCGGAGAATTATTGTCTTTCAGTGAGGGTGCTTAAACCCGCCTCTCTCCTCGTCTCTCCTCCATTGGCTGGCTTTCTAAACGGAGGCCAGCCATTGAAGGAGAGAGGCGTCCCTCGAAAGAAGCTCCGTCTCTTTCGGATTCGGGGGCGTGTTCGTGCTGCCCCTTTTTAGAACGCCGAACACGCCCCCGAATCCGAAAGTTTCGGATGTTTGCGTCCGCCATTTTGTTTTGTGCCGTTTTGCCTCGCTGCTGCTCCTAACGCGCTGTTTCTAGGTTTTTGTTTGCATCGTGGATCCTGCTGCCGCTCCAGAGTCTCTGTGTCTGTGCCCTTTTTCTTGTTGAAGAAGTAGCTACTCTGTAAGTATAATTTATATAGCGCTTCGTACGCCTGCTGGGGGGACACAAATACTCCAGGTTTTTATCTGGTTCCTGGGCGTCTTTCGGTGCATGATGGATTGGAACATCCGGCTCTTGGCCGGACGAGGGAAGCACCAATACATCCCCGGGCAGCACCACCTGTCCCACCATCTCCTTGACCAGTGCCGCCATGCCTGTGCTAGAGAGGTCAGAAATCGCACACTTCTCGATTGAATGTGCCAGCACTCCGCGCCATGCTACTACAGGAACCAGCGTTACAAACGTGCAGCAGGCTAAATCTGTATGTGAAAAGCTTCGTGTCTGAGCTACTGATCGCCTGCATGTTTTTACAAGGACGTTTGCATTGGCATCTTGTTAAATATTTCATTCAATGCAAATGTAACCAATTATTAATTTAGGCACAAACATATTTTTTTAGTTCAATCAATTTTTATTGAAGTAAAGAGAACTGTAATGTAATGTAATTGTTATGTTCAGGTGCAAGACGCACAGACGGAATACTCTTAGTCTGCCATGGCTCACCTTCCCTGCCAGGCTCCCCTCATTCCTGCTCCGTCAATCCTCACAGACCCCCCCTCTCCCACTCCCCCGTGCCTCCGTGTCACCTCTCCACCCCCCCTTATGCCCCCTCACGCCCTCAGCCAAGGAAGCAACAGGTACAGCCCCTCACAGGGACGGGAACTAGCCCCCCGTACTGTCCCCGCCAGCACTGGGAAACCCGTCTATCCCCGCAGAGGTGCCCGCGACCCTACCCAAGCAGGAGACCCCGCCAGGAGTCACAAGACCCCCCCACCTTTAACCCTCTAAGTCGCCTTCCCACCGAACCCCCAACAGGTAGCAGGGAGATCCCTTGGCGGAGCCGGGGCCGCTCTCCTACGATAGACACCACTGGAATCCATCAGCAGCACAGCAGGAGAGCCGGCACCCATCCCGCCCCCCCACAGCCCCCACCCCAGAGTCTGCCATGGCTCACCTTCCCTGCCAGGCTCCCCTCATCCCTGCTCTGTCAATCCTCACAGACCCCCCCGCGCCTCCGCGTCAACTCTCCTTCCCCCCCTTATGCCCCCTCCCGCCCTCGGTACTGTGGCCAGTGGGTGTTAGCCAATGTACTTTTAGTGTCTTTCCCTCTCCGGTGCCGCCTGTGGGTGAGCGGTTGTGTGTGGCTCTGGGTGTGTGTGTTTGGCTCTGGGTGTGTGTGTATGCAGAAACGGATGGGTGTGTGTGTGTGTAAGTGCGTGCCTGTTTGCCGCTGTATGTGTGTGCGCATGGGTGCATGTGTGAATGCAGGCTTTCTTACCATGGCGTGACTCTGCATAAACGCATGGACGGCTGTGTGTGTGTCCCCATGGGTGTCTGTGTGAATGCGTTTTTTCTAACCATGGTGTGTGTGTGTGTGTGTGTGTGTCTGCCTAACTGCATGGACGGCTATGTGTGTGTGCATGGGTGTATGTGTGAATGCATGCTTTCTTATAATGGTGTGAGTCTGCATAAACGTATGGACGGCTGTGTGTGTGTATGCGATGCATGCTTTCTTACCATGGTGTGAAGTATGCATAAATGCTTGTTTACTGTCACGCTATTTTTTTCTGTGGTTTTGCAGTACAAGGTACTGGTAGATGCAGTGACTGTCCTTACTGATACATTGATTTTCAATACTGTAAACCAGTGGCTTGCAGGACTCCGTTTTATGTATGCATACTCTGCTTCCTGTCTCTTTGTAGAATCTCAGTACATTAATAAACGTGATTGAGGGTTTGCAGGACTGATAACTTTGGGTGGATGTGGTGTGGGTCAGCAACCTTTCCCGGGCCTGAAGAAGTAAAGAATGTGGTAGTCATGTTCTGTTGTGCTGCTAGGAGTGGTGCAGTGTGGATTAAGTTGGATAAATGTTCAGACGTTGCAAACTTACTGGTCATCTCAACTGAGTGTAATCTGCATTATCTGTTACCAATTCTGGTTGCTACGCTGGGGGAGATAAAGGACCTTTTTGTTTTCATCCAAAACGTTTGAGTTGTACCTGCTTTTTTTGTCTTTTTGGAATTCTGATGGATCGCTTAATAGGTGACTGGTCTTGAGTTTTTGCGCAAGGCATATGTCAAATTCAATCTAATCTGTGTTACAGACTTGTCTGTTTTTTTATGTTTAGTTTTTTGGTTGCTGAGCCAAATTGTGATTCGGTGATTGTGCCCGCCGTTTTCGTCCCTCTGTTTCCCTGCTTGTGATCCAGTGATTGTGCCCGCCGTTTTCGTTCCTCTGTTTCCCTGCTTGTGATCCGGTGATTATGCCCACCGTTTCGTGCCTCTGTTTCCCTGATTGTGATCCGGTGATTGTGCCCACCGTTGTCGTGCCTCTGTTTCCCTGCTTGTGATCCGGTGATTGTGCCCGCCGTTTTCGTGCCTCTGTTTCCCTGCTTATGATCCGGTGATTGTGCCCGCCGTTTTCGTGCCTCTGTTTCCCTGCTTGTTGTATGTTGAGCTCTTCCACTGAATAGCTGCGGATTCAGCTTCTGTTATGTGCTTGCTCCCCTGCCTGTGCTTGCTACCCTGCCCCCTGGCTGTGCTTACGGGCGAGCGATTAAGCTATTGGCATTGTAAATGACAATGCCATTTATTTAACGATTAAGCTATTGGCAATGTAAATAACAATGCCATTTATTTCTGATTTAAAAAAAAAATCATAAGCAATGCCAATAGCTCTACCTTTAATAATGCCGAGACCATTGCATTGTAAATGCTTGTTAACCTTGTAAGACAAACCTGTGAATGAATACTGATTTGGGCACCACTTAGACAATTTTAAAGATTACCTAATATAGATCCTTCAACTTTTCCTTAAAAAGTGCTCCCTTGAAGGAAAGACATTACATCATTCCCCAACCCTCAGAGTGTCGGAAAGAACTCAATGATGAAACTTGTCGCTGGATAACATTCAGTGAGTAAGAATTGCTTTAAGAAAAAGGTATTTCCCCTATATCCAGTAGGTCCACCCTGGATGAGGTTGACTTTCTCTTGGTCGTGACACTGTATATGAGGAGGGAGAGTCACAACCTCCATTTCCCTCTTTCCTCCCTCTCCTGATTTTTACATAAATATTTAAATTATAAATATTCTTGGGAAACTTGCAGGCTTAGTACAAAGGTATAGTGTATGGATCGCTGGCAGTTTTAAACATTTTATATATTTTATTTTATTTTACTTTAAAAAAAGCATGCAGAAAAAACAAAAAAGCCGCAATTCATGCAGTTTAATTATGTTATTACCGGAGAGTGTTCAAGTCTACTAGAATGTTTATGATTCATATTTAACTGGAAGAAGGGCTGTCTCCAGAATAGAAGGGTGCCCATGTGTTCTATTACTCTATTCAATCAAAATCAAAAATAAAGATATGAAAAAAAGAATCACTTGTCTGAACAATGTCTTTGTGCACCCGTCGATCCTGTGAACCCCTGATGTTTTCATTGCGCTCCTTCATCCTTTGTAGCTTGATGCGGTAAGGCAGCAGGATGTCTGCTAATCCATCCATTACAGCTTTTCATGTCGGTTCCCCCACTGCATCCTTGTAAATGTTGCCCAGCGATTCTAGAAACCATACTTAGTCAAACATCACAACTAGTCTCCCAAGAAGAATAACCAGGCCGTGGGGGACTGCATAGTCCTTCTCTTCCCCAGATATCAGAAACAGCACTATCCCCGTTTCAAAGTATTAGTCACTTTCAGCCTGATTCATCAAGCCGAAATCGGCTCGCAATGGGCCAGATTCTGAGAATCTGGCCCTTTGCGAGCGCTATTTTTGCATTTGGGATTCATCATCCCAAATGCAAAAATCGGTAATAGCGATTTCGCTATTTTGCGAGGAATTACATTTAAGGAATCTCTATTTGAGATTCCTTAAATGCAATTCATCATCCATTTAAAAATTGCGAATTCGTAATTTCGGCCCGCTATTTACCGCGAGGTCAAACCTCGTGGTAAATAGCGAAAACTTAGAAAAATGCTTTTAAAAGCATTTTTCTAAGTTGCATGTTGCACACACACATGTCCTTTGGACATGTGTGTGCGCAACACCTGTTTCAATTTGCATTTAAGGGGTGCTACAGGGTGTCCTTTGGACACCCCTGGCACCCTTTAAATCGCTATCTTATTTGCGATTAGCTAATTGCTAATCGCAAATAAGGAATACTCCCCATTCATTCCTATGGGCTTTTTGGCCCATAGGAATGAATGGGGAGTTATTCCTTATTTGCGATTAGCAATTAGCTAATCGCAAATAAGGAATGTGTAGGAATCGCATTTCTTTATGCAATTCCTACATGAATCCCGTTTTGCAAGTCCTTAATAGCGATTCGTTATGAAACGGGAGATTGATGAATCAGGCTGAAAGTCATGTGCGCCCCTAGATATTGTGGGGCCCCCAACATATAGTCATAAATCAAGACACCATCAAGTACAACTGGAGTACAGTCAACCCGAAGACTAGGAGTGAACAGCAAATACAAGTGATTGCGTTAGTCAACATCAAAGCGATATATATTCTTCAAATAAATACGGACTACAACTTGCGTTTGAGCTCACACAGGATTACTTCAAGTAAATCAATGTGTTAGCTCTATGTTCTAAAAGCCATACTCCTTCCTGTGCTCTGAAATCCAGGAAGATTAGTTTTGGTTTCTAAAGGGTGCATATCATTTGATGTAGAAAATATATTTATTACGATTTATGAGCTGCTTTTTGGTAGGATCGAGGTGGAGGTCCTGGTTTAGTAGGGAGGTACCAGACCATGGGAGAAAATGGACTTGGAATTTGAGGAAGTAAAGGTGGAATGTTTCAACAAGGGGGATATGACTGGAGTAAGCTTGTGTGTAAGTTATGATTTGCAGAAGGACTCACAACATTTTTGTACATGTGTGTTTTGTTGCATTGCACATATATAGGTACTGCTGGACATGACAGTTGAGCTTAATTTTATTTTGTGTCCCATAGTCCAAGCAAGCGATTGCGATTCTGGACCCAATTCCGAGATCTCCTACTTTATTCAGAACACAGAGTTCTCCATCACTCCACATGGCGTCATCAGTTC
Organism: Lissotriton helveticus; assembly: GCF_964261635.1. Classification (NCBI taxonomy): domain Eukaryota; kingdom Metazoa; phylum Chordata; class Amphibia; order Caudata; family Salamandridae; genus Lissotriton; species Lissotriton helveticus. Next base: position 442,950,847 of record NC_136063.1, on the reverse strand, counting down.
CAGCCAGCGTCTGAATTATGAGCGTGTCAACCATGTCTATGAGTTTGTGGTGATTGCCGTGGACAATGGATACCCACCACGCACTGGGACGGCCTCAGTGCGCCTTCGCATGACCAATGTGAACGACGAGGCACCTGTGTTCTCACAGACCACGTAAGAATGTTTTGGAATCCTTCAACATTTACATTTTCAGACCATATATGTGCTTGAGAAAGGGCTTTGAAAGCACACTCTGCTTGGCAGAACTTACAGTGTGGTGATGTGCTAGGGTTCTTGATTGACGAGTAGGGAAGTTGGCCTTTTACTCTCTTCAGAGCTGTAGTATTTATTGTTACACAAAAAATGAGCTCAGGTTGCATCCACACATTTATGACCACGAGCTTTGTCTTAATATCTTGAAAATATGCTGTCTGGAATATCTTCAAACAATTTTCTCTTTGAAATTGTGGCCTATTTTATCTGTGGTTGAGATAGTTACATTTACGTGAAACAATGGAATGGAAATTGTTTTGTGTACAATCTTGGTCGCTTTTACCCTATAAAAGAGAAAAAAAAACGTTTTCACTTTCTATAATTATGAAAAAGAGTACCTCTTGATTCGTTTTTCTTTTAAGTCCTAGAATTCTTGTGTTGTATTGTTACGTTTTCTGTATAATTTGGACCTTTACCCAGTGCTATCATTCATCGACACTGAATGCTTTAGAATGTTTGGGACACAGAGCCGCCATTTTAACCTCCAGTTTAGATTCCTTTTAATTGTTTAACATTTTAGTCTTCAACATGGCTGCTGCCAATGACCGATAGCAGTCTTCAAATTGACAGCATTACTTTTCTTTCCTTACGTGAAGTGTTCTCTCTAGGTCTGTCCACTAAATGATTGTGTTTTCTCTCCATTAGGTACAAAACATTCCTTGCAGAGGACGCTGGCCCCAATACTCTTGTGGCCACAGTGCACGCAAAAGACCCCGATGGTGACAGCGTGTCATACTTGATCGCTGGAGGCAACGAGGAGGGAAACTTTGAATTGGACAGCCAAAAAGGTAGGGGCAAGACAAAATATTGATTGCATAGTGCTCAAGGGCACAATAAATGCTTGCTTGAGAACCCACACAGGAGCTGAGGGAAGGGATAACTACTGAATCATCTTCAATGGCTGTACATTTGAAACATCAATGGGTAGGCGGCTTCAAGCAAAACTGCCTTGATGGGTTCACTTACGGATGTCAATAGTTTGTGGGTTCAAGGCATAGAATGGAGTCATTACTCAAACAAGCTATTAGCCGGCTCATGCCATAACCAAGAATGGACACCATACCCTGGCCAGATCTGTGGTTTCCCATTGCTCCTTTTGCTGTGTAGACATCTTAGAGTGCCCCTGAGGAGCCACTGCTCATGCCCAGAGTGCTGCTGGCCTTTTAAGAGTGGAAGTCTGTACATTTTGAAATGTTTCCCTCCTTTTTAGGGCTCGGCTCAACGCGCGAAGCGCGTCTCCGCCGAGGCTCTTTTGTCGGCGTGTGTGCTTCCCAGGAGACAATCCTGGCCGCGCGCATCGCCTTGGAGGCGATTTGAAAGTGGCACGCGCCGACTGGCACGCGCCGCGCTCGGCCAGGCTGTTTCCTGGGAAGCACAAACATACCCAGGCACACCTCCCCCTGCACGCATGCGGCCACACACACACGAGCGCACATACACGCACGCAGACAGAGACACTCCCCCCTCCCCCCGCCGTCGCACACAGACACACACACGAGCACACATACACGCACACATACAGAGACACATGTACACACATCCACACCGTGATACCTTTGAAGTGTGACGCGCATGCCCCTTGCGGTGCAGTTTACCCTATATCCAGGCGCGGCTCGCACCCATCCATGCCCGGTCGCCCGGCGCCCTCTCACCGTCCCTCCTCCGGGTCTTGCTCTGCTTCCCGCGGGTCTCCGGCTGCAGCGCGCCCGGGTCTCCCCTCTGCGGGTCCCCGTCCTCCGTAGCTCTCCAGAGCGACTCCTGGCAGAGAGTGTGTGTCCGTGGCCGCTACCTCCGGCTTCGCTGGGCAGCCCCGCACTCCTCGCTGCTGCTTGATCTGGGAGTCCTTGGGGCCGCCCCGACACCCTGTTGGTCCGGAGGTCTCGCCGCGCTCCGGGCTCCTCTCTGCGGCTGCAGCCCTTTGCTCTCTGCCCCTGACCTCGGCCTTCATTGGCTCGCACACTCTCCGATCCCTCTCTCAGACCCCGGAGGTCTCCGCTCCTCCTCCTTCTCCCGGCCCGCACTTCCCTCCTCCACAACTCATCCCCCTCCCCTGATTTGGACGTCCTTTTCCAGGACACCCCTCCCCTGCACCTCCTCCTCCTTCTCTCGGTCTCACCACCCCATCGGCGTAGCTAGGGGGGTGAGGGAGGCGGTCCGCCACAGGCGGCACTATATTGAGGGAGTGGAATCGAGTCTGGGGAGAATTAAATCGAGATGAGTTCACATCCGCCAATACCAGACTAGCTGCTTGACACCTGACCTGACTGGCTGTTGCCCTGCTCTTTCAGAGACTTTCGCGGGTTGGTGAGCGAGTCTTACTTTTCCGTCAGCTATGTGTGCCCTGTAAGTAACAGAAGTTTACACTGGTCAGCAGCGTCACTCGGCAGAGCAGCATTGGATGGCTCTCCGTGATAGGCTTGTTTTATTTCTCCTTTCAGAGTCTATTAGCCGAGCGCTTGCCCAAATTTCTCCCCCCTCCCCCCAATTCTCTGATTGTTTCTCTCTCCACGTTTTGCCCCTAACGGCAAATTACCAGCGCTATGAATTGCAAAGTATCTGCCAGCCTGAGCTGAGGGAGTAGGCAGCTTGCCGAACACAATCCCGTCTCCTCATGTAAATGCAGGCATCCTTTTTATGCACGTATTATACGCCACATTTTTACAGCCTTTACTGGTAGGGATGGCGAATACCTACACATATTCAGACCTGCTCAACTCCTAAAAGATGCACATTCACCGTCTCCGCTGCCCTGTGTGGCAAAAATTAACAAGACGCAGGCACACATGTGTGCGCACAGGCAGGCAGAGACTCAGACGTGTCTGTAGGGGCGCGCCTTACAGACCTGCCAGGGATGTGTTCTGAATTCCTTGCACCCGTTGACTGCTGGATGCCGGGTAAGTGTATATAAATTGCCTTTATTATGCTTTTAAAACGCGCATTTTGTCTCTCAGGCATCAGCCTGGGTTTAACTTAAAGCACAAATTAATTTAAAGCACAAATATGTTAAATCTAGTTTCTGCAGCCACATCGACCTCTGATAATTTGACAGAAGGCCGCTCGGACAGGGGATGTCGTTACCAAATGCTTGCCTTTGTAGTTTGCAAAAAAAAAAAAAAAAACTTTCTTTATATGTGTTTTCCTATTTAAAAAATGTGTTGTTTTGGTTCCGCTTAATGTTTGATTCGGGTGGGACCGGGGAACTTGAGAGATTCCATAGAAACATCATCTGACATGGGGTAAAGGAAGGGTTAGGCCCAACCAGGTGTACAGACACAAAATAGAAAACATAATAAAAAGCAGCCGTCGCAAAACGCACAGAGCGTCATTTGTGAGTGGTTTTGTAGGCACAAAAATATTGTAACTGTATTTATATAGCGCCTACAACTCCTGACGAGGTGTTGAAGCGCTTTTCGACGAGTAGCAGGAATTATTGAATTTATTATACGAAGAACAAAGCCAAAGAATTCAATAACTGACACCAGGGAAACTATTTGCACTTCTGTGGAGAGGTGCAATCTCCCACATCCTGCAAACCTGTCCTCCTTAAATTAATTATCAATTTAGATATTAAAAAAATGATAGGGCCTAGAAGAACAGTATGCAGTGTCCTTATGCTTTGAAAGATAAACTGACAAAAACCAGGCAGAGTGAAACGAAAGTTCTGTCTGTCCTCGGTACATCTGAAGCGCCCAGTGAAATGGCTTTTTTTCGGATTTCTGTCTCCTGCGCTCTGCTCTGCCTGTCGTTTTCCAGACACGAAAATGCTGCTGAACGAGAATACAGACTCCCCAGTGGATGGCGTGAAGGAAACAGGCGCTAAAACTTGCTCAGAAATGACCAGATGCTGTGTGTGGTTTTTTTTGCATAATATTCTGGATTGTGTCCATATACTGGAGGTCATCTGCCACCCTGATTAATCACTGTGTTTTCCCCAGCCCAACCTACACACCGTTCACGTGGAGGGGAAACACTGCGTGAAGGAGGGTGGGAAACCAGACTAGCAGATTACGTCAAAGGGTTCAGTAAAGCTTGCTAAAATATAGCTTTTTGAAGACTGTCCGCCGCTGGCACTGGTCGCCAGAGAAACTATGCAGGGCTAAACTTTGTCATGATTTCAGGCATTGGAGAGGCGCGGAACACAACAGTAATATGGTGCACATCTGTGGGAAGGCACAAAACTTGACGAATACTGGCTTTTGGTGTGGGTCTGTTTGAAAGCTGCCCTTCATACGCCCCCTGCCTGCATGGCGCTGCTGCATGGTGTTTCATTTTTATGTGCACTAACAAGACATGTAAGATGATTGGCAATTGCATTGGGCATTGGTAGATTGATTATCCTACGTCACTAAAGGACAAGTACAAGCCTGACACTTTTATTTAAGTATTAGTTATTAAAAAAAATAAAAGCCATTGTTATTTGTAATATCCATATATGTAAGTCACGTATATACAACACATATTGCATTACAAATGCTATAGGTGTCACATTTGCGAAAGATATAATTATCGGCATTGTAAATGCCATTTATTATGATTTAAAAAAATAAATCATGCGCAATGCCAATAGCTCTACCTTTAATGCTGCCGAGACCATTGCATTGTAAATGCTTGTTCTTTATTTTGGTAGCTTTGCAAATGTTTTGCAGGTAAAAAGAGTTCCAAAAAAGTAGGTAAAATCCAAAGGAAATATATTCAGTAGCGGCCGGCATTAATCACGGGCGGGTGAGTCGCACGGGGAGGGGGTGGGCGTAATTTAATAGTTAATAAAAAAATTACCTGTCCGCGTCCCACGTTTTCAGAGCTCCGGCTCTCCTCTCCTGCCTCTGGCAGGAACAGGAAGCAGGCAGCCTCCCTTCCCTCCCCTAAGCCAATCACAACGCTGCAATGGCAGCATTGTGATTGGTGGGGACGCTGCCCAGCCAGGCGCCTATGGGGAGGCCATTTTCTCCATGTAGGCTGCATTGCAGCCTGTATGGAGAAAGGTCAGAGTGTGCATGACTGGTTTGGGCGGCCCCAGAGGACCGACCAAACCAGTCATGCTCACTCAGGAGTTGGCACACCACTCCTCCCCTGTCCAGCCCTGCTTGTAGAACAGCCCAGCCCACCCGCCTGCATCCAAACACTTCTGCTCTCTCGCAGTGCGAGAAGCAGAAACATAAAATGGTAGATTTACCATTTTATGTTTCTTCTTCTCGCACTGTGAGAAAGTAGTGGGGCGACGCTCCTCCACCCTAGTGGAGTTGCCGCCCCTGAATATATGTGGAGGTTTGATATTCGGCCTTTCTGGCAAACAGGGAGGAATATTGTCACCTGCTCTTGTCATCTTATCCACCGTTCAACTCCTTTTCTCCTCACACTCTTTCTCCATGAAGACCGTTTGAAAGAATTGAGTTTTAGAGCGCTACTTGCTCAACTTCTTGTATTCTCTTTCTCAATTGCCTACATTTATGGGTCATTTACTTATTTATGGTTTACTGAATCATCAATTGATCGGGTGATGCACTTGTTTTTCATTCCAGTAAATGTTTAGGTCTGGTTACAGACAGCCTTAGTTGTCTATCAGGCCAGTTGTACGCACAACATACAACATAACAATATACATGAAGGGCTTTAGATCAGCCAGCTCCAGCCATTGGCTTGTTTGGATGAGACCCGTTCAGGCAGTGGCTTAATTCACTTCCCCGCTTCTAAACATACACGGCATTCAATCACTTTCAAGCAGTTTATTTCATTTTGCTTTAGCCTTGTAAATATTTTGACCTCTTTGTATCCCTTGACACACATTTTGACATGATTTCAATTCCAACTTGAATACATTACTATTGTTCTGTGTGCTGTGCAGAGCAGCCAGCCCACTGACAGCCAGTTTGTTTTGGCTTCAGCCTCAGAGCTCTCAATCGAAACCCCTCATAAACACGTAGCCACGGCTCAAAGTATGCACTAAGCAAGAGTAATAGGATGCACTTAAAAAAATAGACACACAACATGATAAAATAGCTAACACTCTTGAGGAATGCATGTTTTTTTTAAATATTTCTTTTTAGTAGAAAAACCAACAAACAAGGCATGAATACAAAATACAGAGTGCATAGCTCGTATCGAGGGGGAAGATCCCCTTAACCGCATGCGCGCTAGCGGGTTTTCCCGCTGCGATTTTGAAAATCGCGCGTTACGTGACAAAGCCAGCTCGTCATGCGCGTAGCGTAGGTAACGCCCATGACGAGCTGGCTTTGTCATGCGCGTCGAAGGGGTTAATGTACCACAATACAAATAATACAATAATGGGGGAGGGGAAGAGAGGAGGGGAACAAAAAGAATCAACTGAAGGTCAGGGGGAAAGTGGAACATCCATGATGGTAGTTGCAGGAGGAACACATATGTCACCCCGATATCGGTTCCACAAAACCCAAATTCTATGCCATTTCCGGGGACGACCCCGTGCCAGATAGACCGTTTTCTCTCGAAACATGCACCAGTCCATGTTCTCCACCCATACATCAAGAGTAGGAGGCCTCTGCGATCCCCATAGCTGCGCTATATCACGTTTGGCGATCATGGCCCCCAAGGTTACCCACTGAGTCTGAGCAACATTGCAATCAGTCGGCTCCCATACATTCAGCAAGCAACGCCTAGCCTCGGGCAGGAGAGCTACTCCCGTAACCTCCTGCATCACTCATGTACTCGTTTCCAATAATCAGCATCTTCCCGACATTCCCAAATAATATGAAGAAATGTACCCAACATTCCACAACCCAGTTTACACAAACCTTCTTCATAAAAGCCCATCTGAACCAGACGAGGACCCGTGACATAGACCCTGTGTAAAATTTTCAGCTGAACCAATCTAGGTCTCGCTGGAATCGCGACCTCCTTAGGAGAGGAGATCGCAGATTGCCAGTCCTCATCATCTAGTTCAAGGCCATCACGGGTCCAAAGATCATGCAAATGAAGCAGAAGGTCTGTCCTATCGTTGATCAATTTCTTGTAAATCAGGGAGATAGTACTATCGGGCATATGGCCATCTAACACCCGATCCTCCAGCGGGGTATATTCCGGTATTACTTCCCCCTCCTGAAAGACCGACATCAGGGAATGTCGGACCTGGACATAGCGGAAGTATTCCGTTTCACCCAAGTCAAACTCAGCCTGCAAGGTCGAGAACGGCTTCACTCGCCCCTTGGCCCATAGGTCTCCCACCTTCGAAATGCCAATGAGATCCCACTTATCGAATCCTTTGGTATTCCACAATTTGCCTAGTCTATCAGAGCCAAAAAGCAGGGTCGCCAATGTCAATCGATCCTTCCATCCCAACGAGCTGGTCACGTCTTTTCAAATGTGAACGGCCGACTTCGTAGGTCCCGTTAAAGAGCCAACCACTGATTTAGTATACAACGCCCTAAAATAATCACCACCAGGCAGTAGCCACCGGTCCATAGCGAAACCAGGGTTCAACTTTAGGCCATACATACCATGATTAATTGCCCCTAATTGTGATGCCCAATAGTACCGTTTGATATCAGGAAGAGCTATACCTCCATCGTACCATGGGAGTGTAAGTTTGGCAAGCGCTATGCAGGGTCTACCATCCCATAGCAACTTCCTCTGAAGACCCTCTACCGCCCGAAATAACTAGCTGGAACTACATCAAGCGTATTCTGGAGGGCGTACAAAAAACGGGGAAGGGACATCATTTTAAAGAGAGCCGCTCGCCCGAGCGGCGAAAGCGGAAGCTTACGCCAACCCGCAACGTCTTGTCTCAAACGGTCCAAAGGAGGGACAAGATTTTGTTTATACCGAACGGAGGGGTCCAGAGACACAAATATTCCCAGATACTTAAATCCTTCCTGCGTAACTTGGATGGGACAATTGCGCGGAAGGAGAGGAGTGTCACCACTGAGCACGTAGAGATATGACTTTGTCCAATTAATAACTAGGCCCGAGTTTCTGCCAAAAGAGGTCAATACATCGCACAATACTATCACTGATTTTCTGGGGGAAGTCAGATATAACAAAATATCGTCCGCATACAACGAGATACGGTCTTCATATTCCGGGGACCACCGAATACCCCTCAAAGAGGGTTCCCAACGGATCCACGCTGCCAAAGGCTCAAGGGCTAAAGCAAAAAGGAGAGGTGACAAAGGGCAACCTTGGTGGGTACCACGCCCAAGACCAAACGGATCAGAAACACGACCATTAACAACTAACTGTGCGAGGGGGTCGCTGTAGAGGAGCCGCACCCATCCAATAAATTCCGGCCCAAAACCAAATTTAGCTAACGCCGCCCACAAATACGGCCATTCCACAGTATCGAAAGCCATAGTGGCGTCCAATGACGGCAAAATGGCCGACTCACGCAGCGTTGCGGCCCTCGCGAGAGCACCATGTAGACGCCTGAAGTTCAGTGCCGTATTGCGATGCGGAATAAAACCGGATTGATCTGGATGGATTAGATCACTTATAACAGTAACCAATCTATTGGCCAACAACTTAGCAAGGATTTTAGGCTCGGCGCTTAAAAGCGAGATCGGCTGATATGATCCACATTTGTTTCTCGGCTTCCCTTCCTTGTGTATCACGACAATTGTCGCAAGCCGCTGATCTCGGGGGAGAAGACCCTGTTCTCGAGGTTCCAGAAACATATCCCGTAAATACGGAGCAATCTTATCAGGCCGAAGCTTATACAGCTCTATAGGCAAACCATTTGGACACATAGCCTTACCCGAGCGCAGGGAACGCATTGCCGATGCCACCTCGTCCGCAGTTATTTCGCTATCCATAAGCTCCCGGTCCGCGACCGATAGACACGGCAGGGCGATATCTCGCAGCAATAAGTGAGAGTCTTCCTTCGGCCTACTCGAGACCGGAGAGTAGACTGCCTGAAAATGCTCAGCAAAACTTGCCACTATCTCCGCCGGGTCGGTGATCCAAGATCCATCTGCAGTCTCAAGCTCAGGCACCACACGACTCGCTCTATCTCGTTTATCCAGCCATGCTATTAGCTTACCCGCTTTATCTCCTACATCATACAGACGTCCCTGCTGCTCCCTACCAAGAGCCTTCACAGTATCATTAGCTAGCGTCTTATATTCCAGCTGTTTCAACCGCAAAATATGCATCTTGGCGCGGGTCACTTCTTGTTCTAGATCTGACTCCAGATCCGCTATTTCAGTTTCCACTCGTACTATATCGGCATCTCTCTGTTTCTTAACCCCAGCGATAAAAGACAGGGCCTGCCCCCTCACCACAGTTTTGAAAGCCTCCCACAACAACACCGCAGAAGAGACCGAGCCCTCATTCTCCTGAAAGTAGAGATCCAGGGACCAGACCAGTTCCCTACGGGTTTTAGGATTTCGGAGATACCAACGGTTAATCGGGGCCACCCGTCCCTCGGCTCCCGAAGCCAATTTGACCCGCAACCATATAGGGGAGTGATCCGAAATACCCCGAGCCATATGCTTGACCTCTGCAACAGAGGAAGCCTGTGCCGCTGGTACCAACACGTAATCTATTCTAGAGAGGCTGCCATGTGCACCAGAGTGAAATGTGTACTGTCGTTGGGAAGGATGTAGCAATCTCCAACAATCCACCAGATAAGCAAAGGTGGTAGATTGCAAACCCGGAGGAACATAGACAGAGACCAGGGAAAGTGTCCGACCCTCCCAACGCCCAGATATGGCAGCATACCTCCCCCTATCATCAAGGACTGTATCATCTATCTCCAGCGGGAGAGAATTCCTAACCAGGATTCCCACCCCCCGAGAACCGGAGGAGAACCCTGTGTGGGCGACAAGACGATAACCCTTCCTGTTCATGGCACGGCACATATAGCCAATCAAGTGGGTTTCTTGGAGTAGGACCACATCAGGGGAATAACGTTTTAACAATTGCAATACAACCCCACGCTTTATCCTATCCCCCAACCCATTCACATTCCAACTCACCAATCTCAACCCTCTACCCCCCATCACGAAAAAGGAAAAGGATCCAACCCCGGGCAGAGTCCAGCACTTCAATGAAAGAGTCTTGCAATATGATGCCTTGTAAAAAGGGAAACTGAAACTCAAACAAACCCTCCCTCCCCCCACTGAAACAACCCCAAGGAATACCCCCCACCCTGCACCCCTGCATAAGACTAGAAAGCCACCCCAACTTGCAGTGTGCCTGTCGCCCCCACATCTAAACTAAACTACAAAAATTCGGACTGAGGAGGAAAGAGACCCACCAGAAACCCCGTATCCCCCCATGTTGTCCAAAAATAATCATACAGCAATATCAAAACCCCACAGTGTTAGTCTCCGAAGCGTCCCCAGGAACCAGATAGATGGTGTTCATTCCAGTTCAGGCAAACCTCCCTCCGCTCCACCGGGCCGTTGCTCCGGGTCTGGTCGTGCAGGTCGAGTGTCCAGCCAATCAGCTACCATCTCAGGTTTATCAAAGAAATAGGCCCGCTCTTCGTATTCAATCCGCAATTTTGCAGGAAAAAGCATTGCATACTTGAGGCCCATATCACGGAGCCTCCTTTTTACCCCAAGAAAACTCAATCTCTGTTTCTGGACCGCTTGGGTAAAGTCAGGATAGAAACTGACGGTGGAATTTTCAAATAGCAAGGGTCCACCCGTTTGTGAGGCCTGAAGGATAGCATCGCTGGCTCGAAAGTTAAAAATGCGCGCTATCATAGGCCACGGCGGGGCACCCTCCTTTGGCTTACCACCCGGGACTCTATGTGCTTGCTCGTTCAACAGTGAAAAATTTACTCAGTCCCTTGGGCGCCAGATGGTTGGTAATAAGGTTTTCCACGAAGAGGTCAGCTGCTGGATCCTCCGCTTTTTCCAGAATTCCGACGATACGGATGTTGTTCCGCCGGGCCCTCCCTTCAAAATCCTCCAGGCGACAGGTGACCAAGTCATTAGAGGCCCTTAAGTTGCGGACTTCGGTCTGCAAGTCCACTACATCGCCCGTCAGACTTGAAGTCTTTATATCCAAGGACTTAACTTTTTCGTTGGTTTTTGTCAAGTCGGTACGGATCAAGTTGACATCGATCGCCACCGTGTCCAACTTATGAGCGAGAGTCTCCATTTGCTTCCCGAGGGCCGACTTGATGCCTTCAATGGCAGCCATAATGTCCTGCAAAGTGGGATCGGCGGTCAGAGGCATCACATCTCTCGCCTCTTCCGATGACCGACCGGTCCGCTGGGCGATCCCTTGACTTGGGCATATCGATCCATAACATTGGTTTGAGTGTATCCACCCCGCCTGGTAGGTTTAGATTTCAATCTGTCTCCCTCCGGCTTCCCGGCCATTACGGGAGATAGTCAGATAGAGTCCGAGACAGGGCCGAAGGGGGAAAGGGCCAACGAAAAGACCAGCCAAAAAGCACTAGAGGACACCCAAAAACTAGGGATGCCGATCAGTTCGGCGGGTGGCGGTGAAGCGGAACAACAGGAGGCCCAATAACTGGCACTTGGTCAGCAGAGAGAGACGGTCAGCCTTCCGACCAAAGATCAGCACACCCAGCAATATAAGCCTCAGTCGATTGTCAGGCCGGGGATGTGTCCTCGAAGGAATTCGGCTCTGGTGGCAAAATCGAAAGTGAAAGTAAAACCAATTCCAGATATCGACTACCACCTCTGGCCGCTGTTGTTCAATTACACCCCGGGCACACAGCCAACTCCAGCGCCAGGCTTCTTCAGATCCAAGGCCGCAAACTGCCCAACACCACAGCTCCGGACTCCCGGGTCCGATCGGGACGTAGGTTGCAGTTTTAGATTCTCCTGTGGGTCATCTGTACGAGGACGCCAATAAAGATCAGGATAAACGACAGGATATATGCGGGAGGTTACGAGGGTCTCGAGAGCCCTATGCTCACGCGGCCATCTTGGTTGCGCGCGAAGCTCCTCCTGGGGAATGCATGGTTAACGAAAATAAGAGAGGAACTAAATTGCTGACATGCATAGCCGTCACGTTTTTAACATTCTTTGTTCATAAATCAATCCATGTTTTTGGCATGAAGTGCACGAAGATAGGGCTGTTTTATCACCATACAAAGGATAACTATCTTTACTACGAGCACATATTTCTCCCTTTGCGATTGACTTAGAAATTTGGATAACCTTCAAAAGGGAACAAAAACCCTGTTCATCTTTTGGATCTATTTTGCAGGGGAACAAATACAGCAGCTCCACTTCTAACAGGGCCAGCGACCTGCAACCAGGGCCTGGGGTGTCTAATTAGGGGAGGTGAGCATGACCAGGGCTCTCTGCCCAATATACATAACACAAGATTAGCATCATAACCATTACTGAGGACAAGGCACCAAATTACGTGTGACGAATGGTAAAGGGTGGGATCTATGCCTGTAAATGATGGACAGCTGCCCTCACATTGGGAAGGAGATTCCGATGCCCCAAACTGTGACCCTGAAAGCATCATAGGCCTACAGTGGACACCACTATAGACTACAATGGCAATGAAGGGCTTTAGAACGGTAAGCCCTGCGTTGCGCATCATAGTTCAGAAAGTTGATTTACTGCCTGGTTTCCATCTCCTTTTCAGAGCAAGGCAGGCAGGCAGGCAGTCTGGGACGGACAGCCCAAGCTTAAATACATCGATTTGTTTAGAGATACGATCGTATCTCTAAATAAATTGATCTCTTTAATATTTGTGCAGAAATGTGTAGGGTTTTCAGTGGGGCGATGCCCCAGAACCCTAATGGAGAAACTGCCCCTGATGCTGAGTGGAATAGTGAAGCTCTACTTAAGCCAGCGTATACTGAGACCGATTTCCCCTTCCCAGAGGCCATTGGATCCTCATAGCACTCTCCAGCAGTGCCCTGTATCGATGCAGCAGACGTGTGCACAGTGCTAGAGCTGCATGTGAGGTGCTCCTCTGCACTGAGTGCTATCCCAGGGAGCTGAGCATTATTCAACCTGTGCGGTGAGTCCCAGACCACAGTACACAAAGGCCACTGCTGCGCGGAACAAGCCTCAAGCGCACTGCACTCGGCCTGGAGCCTCGGAGTGGTTCTCTCCAGCAGCCTGTGTGAGTTCCGGGGCACCCCTCCACCCTTATCTTTGCAGCTTTGTGCATCCTGGATCTCCATGGACCTGTTGTGTTTGGTGCAGTCTGAAGTGAGCAGACACTTGTACCACACGCTGCACCACACTATTTAATGCTTGACTGGACTCTCATTTTTCTTCGCGGGTAATGCGCCATCTAACTGCTAAATTGTGTGACTGTCTCATGTAACACTTGAAACAATGACTTTGCTGCTGCACCCTGTCAGTTTCCCGCTTGTATGCTCCTGTCTCCAGTACTCATTTATTTATTTATTTATTTTGAAAGTTTTATAGAGCGCGAACAAGACCCTTGCGGGTATCAGAGCGCTTTACAATAAGCGTGTACAGGCAAGACATAAATAGAAATATGAAGGACCATAAGAATAACATCAAAAAGCTTAATAAGACAAAAAGGAAGATAGCGTGCAAGAAGTAAAACAAGGCCATAGAGCATGGTAGCAGAGAAAATCCCAGATCAAAAGGCAAAATCAGATTAGGTGCAGAAACTGGCTCGGTATTGAGGGATGAAGGGAATACATTGAGCATGAGAACATCACAATATATGGACCAACATTTTGCATATAATAAGCTAAGCATTAGATTGATAGGTAAAAAGGGTGGAATAGGGGTTCTTCACAGTCATGTGAGGCTATGTTTACGTAAATTTCGCCATAAGGATGCCTTTTACTTCCAGTTTGAATGTGGATGAGGAGGGGTTAAATCTTATTTGTGGTGGTAGGGCATTCAAAATCCTGGGTGCCATTCCTGAAAAGGAGCGATTATAGGTTTTTTCCTTATTGAATTTTTGTGGTTTCAGAAGGAAGTTTTCCGAACTTCTTGTTGATCTTGATCCTCCCGATATTGTGAGTTTTTGTGTGAGATAGCTGGGTGCACTATGATGTAGGGCCTTGTGCGTCATGCAAGCTATTTTCAGGTGGATTCTGGCTACAAATGGCAGCCAATTTAGAGATTTTAGATCAGGGGAAATGTGGGCCCTTTTTTTCGAGCCAGTGATGAGTCTCGCTGCTGCATTGGTGGAGGCTCTTAGAGGAGCAGGAAGCAGGAACACCAGTATTTTTGAAAGATTTTATAACCAGAATGAATTCAGTGTATAGGAAGAAACTTGATGGAGATTTCATTTTACCCACCATTATGATCCAATATCTCTTTGTTTTTCTTTGTTGTGACATAAATTTTGTTGTACATAGCCAACATGTTCTTTACTGTTCAGCGATAACCTTGGCCTTTCTGAAGGCTTCAGATTTATATATATTAGAGAATGCCTCAGCGCACACTCAATGGGGGGACGGACCTATTGGAGCACGCTCAGGGGAGTGATCACAGATGAACATGCCGAAAGGGATCTTGAGATGTGGGCGAGTATGTTGGATTCACTTGGGGGAGGCAGTGGGGAACACAGTGGAAAAGAGGACCAAGGTGGGTGTGATGAGGGGGAAGCTACTGATGTGGGCGTAGAACACGAAATAGGGGGAGGCACTGGACTTGCGGATGTCAAACAATAGTGAATATTGGGTGGATTGCACTGGATTTGACGGAGGTGCCTTTGTGCTCGCTGAATTGGATCTCTGGTTGTGAGAGGATCCTTCTTCCCTCCCCCATGCAAATGATTGCGCAATAGCCCCCTGCATAACAGGGCCAGGTACATGTGAGGAGGGAGGTTTTTTGTTTGAGCTTTCTTCCTTTTCCTGCGAACACTGAGTGTATGCACTGTGTTCTCGGTCTGGAGATAACACACAATGCACCCCCCCCAAATTAACTGTATGTACCAACTGTCATCTTCTGCAATGTCGTCTTTGTGTATTCCAATTGTTGAAAACCTGAATAAACACATTTTGAAAAACTATATATATATATTAGAGTATGGGCCAATTGAGAAATGCGGATTTAAGGAAAATGTAAGTCTCTTTTTGCCTCACCTGTTTTTTGCTCCTGTTTTTACGTGTGATTTTTTTTACCTTGTTGCAACTTCTTTGCACTTTTTAAAATAAATTGATCCTGGCAATACTTCTTCTATCCAATCAAAGATAGCTCCCTCGTGACCTATATTTCTTTTATCAAGCTGAACTGAATTCAACATAGGCTGATCATGAACTAAACAACATAATCCAAAAAAATATAACCATATTTATAAATATTCACATCATTTATTTATTTTCTTTGTTTTATCCAAATTCCTCTTGTTTTCTTCTGCATTTCTTAAAAGAAAATATGTGAAATATGTATAGACAATATTACACAATTATAACATAACATTTGTGTACAAAACAGTTATTATATCACTAACCCCCGAGTAACAAAACAGAAAAGAACACTCATACAAATTACCTCAAATGCACTCCAGCTCATTTACACTCATACCACATTCACTAATACACATATCTGGAGGGTGGGAGACAAGGGATTGTAAAATATCCGCGACCAATTAAAATAACTGCATATAGCAGGATCTGAGCAGCCTTGGTCGACGCGTGTTTCGGTGGTTTGAAGAATGATAGCACCACTTTCCTCAGGACCTTAGCCAGATATCAAATCAGTATTGACACACCCAGGGGATACTATTGCTGATCCTCTGTGAGAAACAGCCACTGGCAGATATTATCTGGTGTGGCTATATCATTCAATTAATTAATGTGCCACATTCTCGGAGCCTCTAATATACTGTGTAATGAATAAAATATCTAAATGTATATTTACACAGCAGGGTTAACATTCCTTATAGGTCAGGATTGTTGATTTCGGTAAGTCACCTTTAGTGGCACTACACCAGTTTGTTGGATTTTCTGTCCGGACGCCTTTCTTTGGAGTTTCTGATGTCCCTGTGCTGATTTATCACGAACCATTGAGCATAGACCTAAATGACCTTGCAAATAACTTTATTGACATCGACGAAGTGGACTGGTGTAGTGCCACTAAAGGTGACTTACCGAAATCAACAATCCTCCAGATATGTGTATTCGTGAATGTGATATGAGTGTATATGAGTTGGAGTGCATGTGAGGTAAGTGTTCTTGTCTGTTTTGCTACTCGGGGTTAGTGATATAATAACTGTTTTGTATGCAAATGTTATGTTATAATTGTGTAATATTGTCTATACATGTTTCACATATTGTTTTTTTTAAAGAAATGCAAAAGAAAACAAAAAGAATGTTGATAAAACAAAGAAAATAAATAAATTATGTGAATATTTATAAATATGGTTATTTTGGGGGGATTTTGTTGTTCTTTAGTTCATGATCAGCCCATGTTGAATTCAGTTCAGCTTGATAAAAGAAATATAGGTCACGGGGGAGCTATCTTTGATTGTGTTGATATTTTCCCCTCTTCTCCCTGGCCTCAGAATAACCTGCTGAGAGGGGGGTCCCCATATTTTGCTTAATACTTCTTCTATTATCACTAAACCTTCAGTCAGAAACAAGTCTCATTATTAGCACGAACTGAAATAAATATGTACAGAAAAGAGGAAATATGCACTATGCAATGAGAACATATGTTGCCTGCACCAGAGCAGTCAGAAGAGCAATCATGAAAGCAGCCAATGTTCAGTGCCAGGTATTTAATTGGCTTCTCGCAGAATTTCTAGTCATCTGTTGCTCATGTTGGCATCTCTGTTGTTTTTCTCAATTTCTCTTCGTGCTACATTGCTCATTCTATCTGACTCACTGTAAATATGACACGCAGTCAGCAGGTCTTCAATGCTTTATTTAACATTTAATGTTGATTTTCAAGTGCAGCCACAAAACACCGAAGGTTCGTCCTTACATACTAGAGCGTGGCAGTACCCTTCCCGCATCTCCAAAATCTGCATGCCCAAGTATGGGAGACAGGGAAGAAAAGATTGATGTTTGTGTCCTACATTAGACAAAACTCGCATTCTTATTGAAACAAAGTCAGGTGACATTGAGGTTGTGACCTCTTTGCATATGACTGAATACTAAGGGGCAGATTTAACAAACGTTCATGCAGGCAGCAAGCCACCTTGAAAAGGAGAAGGCAGGAATGCACAGCAATTAACATTATTCAGCGCATTCCTTCTCTCTGCCTTCTCACAATGTGCTGCCTAGCGCCAAGGAAGGCATATTTGCACTATGGGGGCAAGAATTGTATTTGTACAGGAAGGGGCTCCTTCCAGCACAAAAACAGTCCTCAGAGGCATTTTCCTCGTTCTAAGTGGGCTGCAGAATGCAGCCCACTTAGAAAGAGGAAACAACGCAGAGAAACATAGGGGCATATTAGCAAGGGCAATATCGCTGCTTCAGCAGGACTTTTCCCCGCTAAAGCAGCGATATTTTTATCGCCCTATCAGAAAGCTGTCGCTAACAGCAGTTAGCGACAGCTTTTAGGCGATAGCGACAGGTTTGGAGCCCGCTTTGCATGTCAGCGATATTTCTCGCTAATAACATGCAAAGTGGGCGTACCCAAGCTGTTAGCGACTGGAAGCAGTCGCTAACACAGCTATTGCTATTAGCAAAGTGGACTTAGCGATAAAAAAAGTCGCACTAAGCGCGATTATCGTTAGAATCTAACGCCTGCTAATAGGATGACTTACCTGTGTATTCAATGGGAGGTGGATTGTCAGGTTAAGCCCCCATTGGCGTTAATGCTGGATTTCCAGCGATATTCACGCATTTCCCCGCTATCGCTGGATATTTTAGCATAATGGAGAAAAATGTTGCTAATAGCATGTTTTCTCCGTTAACATATCCAGCGATAGGGAGCGTTATAAAAAAATACGCTAAGCGCTTTTTGCGATAAATATCGCAATTCCTTGCTAATATGCCCCATAGATATTTCTCCTTGTTGCGCCTCTAGTGGGGAGGCCTACAATTCTGAAGCATTCCCAGGTCTACCACTCTTGATACATCTGGGAACTCGTCAGAATACATGGGTGGGTGTGTGTGGAACACCCACACTCCACCATTGTGACGCCCTCACCACACAGTGTAAAGCAAGGCAGCAACTTGTGGTGCTTTGCGTAACACTAAATCAGGGTCTCCAAACTTTTCTGTAACAAGAGCTACATATCATCAATGAAAATCAACTCTTGCTACTAATGTTAGTGTTGTAATCGTGAACACATCATACAAGATTACATTAGTGGCCACCTAATGTACAGCAACTGTCAGTGATCACCTTAGTGTTCAGGCATGGTTGCCTGCAGTAATGTAAAAAAATCGTTGTGAATGTGGAATGCCTCTAGATGAGTAATACATAACTGCCATAGCTGCAGCGCCTCTGGCACCAAAGTAATGTTATTAGTAATAAGTCTCCCTCACATTGCATGATTTATCACTCAAATAACAACTTTAAATACATTTTGAAAATACACATATTTTTTCCGAACATCAGCTTTTGAGTTCTGAAACGACACCTTTGGGTGTAGAATACACACACGTTTCAATTTTGGCTTTCATAAATTTTTTCAATCAAGCAGAAGCTTCTGCTTTAGTAGGCTGAGCTGCACACAGGAGAGCTACTTAGAGGTAGCTGGAGAGCTAGCAGTAGCTCACAAGCTACTCGTTGGAGAATCCTGCACATGATTTTCCAAGCCACGCAGGTTGGCATTGCGTGACTTGATAAAACTTATTGTAGGTTTTCCACCGCCATATTCCCCTTAGTCTCCATTCATCTGTTCTGGAGATGTTATATGTTCTTAGAGAATAAGATGTTTATTTAACTAATCCCTTCCATTATTAGCAAATTGTGGAGCAATTTTTGACTGAATTTGGCCTAACGTGCATTTCCCTTTATGGTGGTCAGAACGTTTCAAACTAGCTTTTGTTTCCCAAAATGTATCAAATTAAAGTTTTTTTCATTCACATTCTCAATTACTAAATACATTTTTTTAAAATATGAATGAGGTTTACCAAGGGATTCCCAAGACCACTCAGACTGTTGTCACCAAATTGCTCTATCTGAGATGTTGAGCAGTTAACCCTTACTCTAAGAGGTGGTAGGCATTAGAGAACTGAGATGCAGTATGACCAAAAACATCCAATGAAGTCAATGACCTCCCAGGGCTACATTCTTGAAGAAGACTATGGTCAGAAAGAAAGAACAGTTAGAAATATGGCACACAATGAAAACTAGAAGGTGTGAGATTCTCTGGTACAACCCAAACATTTTATATTGTGTGTTCATGCTAGGTGCTAAATTTTTATAACATTGACCCTGTGGCCAATGTTATCCTATTAGGCTCTGCTCTGGTGAACTTCGAGTACTTTTGGAGTCTTCTGGTTCATTAAGTTGAAAGTGTTGATTCGACTATCCGTTTGTTTGCTCTTTGTGCTTTGTTGTAGGTTATTGCTGATTTCCTGATAAAGGTCTGTGTGCAGGAGTTAGCTGCATGCGTCGCTTTTAAACAATTCACTTTTCAGACTAATTCATTATGATTTCCTTGTTGATGTCTAATGTTTTTACATCCCATGCTGTTTGACAATAAGGTTCTATTTCGATAACTGTAGCTTATTTACTTAACCCAGTCTTATTTTTTCTCAGAGAAGGTAAGTGTAGTTTTCATCATTTGGATGTGTTCAAAGAGAGCATCCAAGAATATTTTCTGACGGTTGTCTTCTACAGGTCCTCCCTGCTTGTCATTCTATCCATGGAAATGTTCTTTGAAGGCCAAAGATTTTATGTAGTATTCCCTTTCACCCACAGAGCTGGATTTTTTGCACTTACTTATGGGGGAAGTATGTTAGTTCCTCAATAGTAGGGGCTATTTAGCTCACGTGAGTTCATGTCTATAGATATTGGTCTCCATGACGTGTGGTGTTGCCTAATATGATGTTTTCTGTTGTGCTCCTCTCGTGTATGAAGTTTATAACATTGGGTTGCATTGTAGGTCCAACTATTTCCTGTTCTTCTGACATACAATGTTAACCTCTTCTTTTCTTGTTGACAGTTCGGTAATAGCTTTGGGCTATTTGTTTCATTTTATATGGTCGTTGTGTGACATTTTTCTCCTCCTTGTGGTTGCCATTGATTAGAGTTGGTGAATGAGATTAGCCTTTACTTTCTTTGTTGTGCTGCCATCCAATATGCCAGTGTACTTCTCTGTAGACAGTAGATCCTAAGTAAGTAAATAAATGTTGCTTTCCAATCCGGCCACTTTCCCCCCTGAGATGGAAAACGCATGACTGATTCCCGCAAATTCTGGTATCTATCAGGTATTGTGAGCCTTTATTCCAGGCATGGGCAGGAAAAAAACAGAAACTAATTGCTTTTATCAGTTGCCAACTCAGCGCTCTTAATGCCGTGAGCGTATAATTCCTTTTCTTTACGTTTAAGATCGTTCTAGCTGCTCGAACCAGCACCTTTTGAAGCATTTCATCATAAGAGGCCTGCAAGTCAACTGGCATAGGTTGAACAAGAAATGACAACAGCACCTATTAATTTTGACATCTGAGAAATATCTAGGAAGGGTTAGCAATTTTCCAGTCTCTCTGAATTGGAAATATCAGATTTTGTTTTCTTCTGAAATCTGTTAATCAATGGAGAGTTCATGGTCAGAGTTGACCCTCTGCTTTTCTACCATTAGAGTTATTTGGACGGAGTTTGTTGTATGTCTAGGCCGTTGAAATCGATGAGGGACACACCAGCAATATTAGACATATATTGCCAAGAAAGCACTATGAATTCTAACCAATGAGCGGTGAAAGCATCTTTTTCAGTTGTTGTTCTGTCAGTTATTCCGATGCAAACATGTGCCAGAAGAATTATCTGTTGACGTTTGATCACATTTCGAACAGTATATCTGCTCAACCCAGCTCTTAGAAAATAAGTATGTAATCTGCACAAGTTTGAATAAATGAACATCCTGGGCCAGATTTATCAATCTTACCCGCAGCGCAAAGCAGCAAGCCACACTGCTGTGCTGCGTGAATGGGAAAGGGTAGGAATGTGCGATATTTAACATTACACTGCACATTCCTGTCCTTTCCTAGTGGTGGCCCACTTATGGCTGCCTAGTGCCAAGGCAGGCCCCCTTGTGTCATGGTGCAACGGTGCCTGTCGTGTAGGCAGGCTTGTTTTTGTGCAGGAAGGGACACCTTCCTGCACAAAAACAATCCTCAGGTGCATTTTCCTCTTTCCATGTGTGCTGCAGATTGCAGGACACATAGAGAGTGGAAACAACGAGGAGTAAAAAAATATATATCTCTCCTTGTTACGCCTCACCTGGGGAGGCGTAGCATTTTGATGCATTCCCAGGTTTACCACTAATGGTAATCTGGAAAGGCACCAAAATCAATGGGTGGATGCGTGGGAACGCCCACGCTAGACCCATGAAAGACATCCCTGGGGCAGAATAACACAAGGCAGAGGTTTGTGCTGCGTTGCGTTACCCATGATTTATCAAGCCACGCCGTGCTGCGCTAGGTGGCTTTGCGTGGCTTGATAAATCTCATTTAGGTTTTGCATGCCGTCAGTATCTTGTGTTAAAGGTGCCAATGAATGTCAATTTACAGTAGCCACCATATGTGCTTGGATTTTTTCTATTTATTTTGAAGAAATATTACTTTTTAAATCTTGCTGTTTTCATTCCTAGTAAATGAAGGGGCCCGCATAGATTTTCCCCCCGTAGCCTGGTTTGATGATTTTAGCACGAATGCTTACATGTTCCTTTCCCTTTGCACTGCAGGAATCCTGAAGCTTCGCAGAAGTCCTTTGCCCAGGCTGGAGGGTCCTCAATATGTGCTGAACATCACAGCCGTGGATGACAATTCCTCGGGGGGACCAGCGCCCCTGAGCAGCAGCGCACTCGTCATTGTGGGCATTAACGATGTTAATAATAACAAGCCGATCTTTAGAGAGGTGAGCACCTGCAGTGTGATAGACGTCATCATGCCTACCTGAATCTGGCATAAGGGCAGCCCTTTTACTCTTCCTCAAAAAACTTAGGGCCTCATTTACGAAAAGTGTTGCATCGCTGGAGAAACCAGCGAAGCATCACTTTTCATAGTGCCTTCCTTGGGACATCATCGATGCGCTGTATTTACTGTATGGCGCTCCATGTCACAAGGCAAGGATTTACAGATATGTCAACCAATCAATCAATCAATCAAGACACTTATAAAGCGCACTACATACCTGTTAGGGTCTCAAGGCGCTGGGGGAGAGGGGGGAAAGAGTTGCTGCTACTGATCGAAGAGCCAGGTCTTGAGGAGTCTTCTGAAGGCCAGTAGGTCTTGGGTCTGCCGTAAGTTGGTGGGGAGGGTGTTCCAGGTCTTGGCAGCGAGGTGGGAGAAGGATCTGCCGCCACCAATCGTTCTTCGGATGCGAGGGACTGTGGCGAGGGCGAGGCTGGCGGAGCGGAGCTGGCGGGTGGGGGTGTAGAAGCTGAGTCATCTGTTGAGGTATGCTGGGCCGGTGTTGTGGAGAGCTTTGTGTGCGTAGAGGAGGAGCTTGAAGGTTACCCTCTTGTTGACGGGCAACCATTGTAGGTCTCTCAGGTGGGGGGTTATGTGGCTGCGTCGGGGGATGTCGAGGATCAGGCGTGCCGAGGCGTTCTGGATGGGTTGCAGCCGTCTCAGGATCTTGGCCGATGTTCCTGCGTAGAGGGCGTTTCCGTAGTCCAGCCTGCTGGTGATGAGGGCCTGGGTGACTGTTTTTCTCGTTTCGGTGGGGATCCACTTGAAAATCCTGCGGAGCATTCGGAGGGTGTTGAAGCAGGATGAGGAGACAGCTTTAACCTGCTTAGTCATGGAGAGGGTGGCGTCGAGGATAACCCCTAGGTTGCGTGCGTGGTCGTGGGTGTCAGTGCTGTTCCCAGTGTTGTCGGCCACCAGGAGTTCTCCCAGGCTGAGGGGGTGGGGCCGAGGATGAGGACCTCCATCTTGTCTGAGTTCAGCTTGAGTCGGCTGTTCTTCATCCATTCAGCGATGTCCTTCATTCCTTCATGGAGGTTGGTTTTGGCAATGTGAGGGTCTTTAGTGAGGGAGATGATCAGCTAAGTGTCGTCCTCGTAGGAGATGATATTGAGGTCGTGCTGTCGGGCGACGTGGGCGAGGGGTGCCATATAGATGTTGAACAGCGTCGGGCTGAGGGAAGAGCCCTGGGGTATGCCGCAAATTATCTTTGTGGCCTTGGAGCGGAAGAGTGGGAGGCGGACGCTCTGAGTTCTGCCGGAGAGGAATGATGTGGTCCAGTCCAGGGCCTTCTCTTGGATTCCGGCGTTGTGTAAGCGTGTTCGTAGTGTGTTGTGGCAGACTGTCGAAGGCGGCTGACAGGTCCAGGAGGATGAGGGCCGATGTTTTTCCGTTGTCAAGTAGGGTCCTGATGTCATCGATGGCGGCGATGAGGGCGGTTTTGGTGCTGTTTTTGCTGCGGAAACCAGACTGGGATGGGTCCAGGATGTTGTTCTCCTCGAGGTAGCGGGTCAGTTGTTTGTTGACAATTTTCTCTCTGACCTTCGCCGGGAACGGAAGCAGGGAGATGGGTCGGAAGTTCTTGAGGTGCTTGGGGTCCGCCTTGGGTTTCTTGAGTAAGGCGTTGATCTCGGCGTGCTGCTTCCAGCTCTCCGGGAAGGTTGCTGTATCGAAGGAGATGTTGATTACTCTCCGGAAGTGGGGTGCAATGGCTGTGCTGGCTTTGTTGAAGATGTGGTGAGGGCATGGGTCTAATGGTAATCCGGAGTGAATAGTATTCATGATCTTGCTGGTGTCATTATTCCTGACGTAAATGTAGACGCAAAATTGACGTATTGCTGGAGAGTGCTGAAAACAGACGCAACTCCAGCAATGTGTCCTTTCACATTGGGCGAGTTCCATGTGAAAGGGCCTGTGTCAGTCTTACGCCTGCTGCGAGTCACAAAAAGTGACACACCTGAAGGTGGAATAACGGAGAGTCACAAGAAAAATACACTAGCTCTTTGGCTGTAAAGCGTTTCGCTTGTTAGAAAATAAATAGCAACCTCTGGAGTATTTGGAGTCATGGATGCGCCAATGTCCTAGAATTCTAATGCTATGTCACCTAGTGCATTTCTTCTAATTCTCGAACTCAGAAGAAGATCCTGTGACTCACTCAAGGATTTAAAATAATCAAACTTAAGAATGTAAAAACATATGCATGCTAATTAATACAGTAACAAAATATCTCTGATACACGTTCGCACAACTAGGGGCCCTTTATTTATTATTTCAAGTACTCTTTGTAGACGAATTTCAGCACCACTGTTTTGCTTGTTGCACCAATCTTTGTTTACATTCCTACTGCCAAAAAAGTCTAGTTTGCAGAAAAGCTTAATAAGTATCAAACTTGGAAGCACAATGATCACTTCTGCAATAATTGCTCCCTGTGCCACAAAACATCTGTCTATTTTAAGTATATATTTGTCAGTGATTTCAAACAACAATGCCTGGTCTGCTTTGCTGATACTGGACTGAATAAGGGTTCAGAGGGCAACCTATTGACAATAACCATTTCCTTAGCCCAGTCTGTACCTATAGAAATTGCTGATGCCCTCTTAAGTCTCCCTATCCTTCCAGCGATGTCTTCAAATCACCGTCTCAGATGCTTTTTCTGTGTATAAACACAATTTGCATAATTGATTAAATGTAATTGTGGAAATAAGGTTTAAGTGAGGACGATGCATGCAACATGTGCATACATTGCTCATATGTCAATCTAATGTCCGATTGGTAGATTTGTTCTGGTAAAGAGAGTGTAAAAGTAGTGGCCGGGGAAATGCAGTTCACATCGGTTTCTATCCCCAAAGTTGTAGCATTCTGAGAATTCACACACTTATCACTGCACCTTACCAAAGAGTGAAGCATAAGGTGTACAAAAAGTATGGCTAATTGCATCCACCTGTATTTTTTTTTAAAATGTGTGTGAAAAGAGTGCCATGAATTGGACAGGCACTAGAGAATAATAAGTTAATACAGTTAAAAATATGAACAGTTGTGTTTTCCGGACCCTTTCCGGAGACGTTTTAAGGAATGGGCAAATTAGACAATAACCTAGAGTAAAGTAAAAAGTAAAGTCCACATTTGTAAAGCGCACAATCACCCGTAAGGGTCTCTAGGCGCTGGGGGGCCGTCGGGAAGATTAAGCGAGCTATTGCCCAGAGTCACATGGTGCTGGGCTGACCTGCCGCCGGAGCCGGGGATCGAACCGTGGTCCCCAGATTACAGCGTCAGTCGCCCTGGCCGCGGCGCCACACCTCTTCCACTGCCCATTTCAAAGGGTCCCCTGGGAAAGCGATTCTTTCTTCTCTGTCGCTTCTATTTTTGTATCTCGACCATTTTCCCTGCCTCAGTCTACCTCTACCTCAGAGTACCCGAAAGGCATCTTAAGGATTTTAGGGCCCATCTAAGATATATTTTGGGTGTTCTTATGTGACCCCCTCCACTGAAACGTTAACATATTATTCAGTATTGTTTGCCATTGCGCTTGAATTAGCTAAAAATGGGTAACAAAATTCAATATAGTTGCCAAAAAGAGGGCCGGAAAAAGGCCTTGCAGGGACCTCGAAAATCCCTAAAATGACACTGAAGCACAAATGGGATTAGGAACATAGATATAAATCTCCCATGTGCCTGCCACAATGCATGCATCCATGAACATTACGGCATGCATAATTTGGGTATTACTAGTTAGAGAATTTACATTAATATTACCCGTGGACATGGCTTGAATAAATTGTACAAAGTGCATGTTACACATATACATGTCTACTTATGTGAATCAATACAATTATTAATTTGGAAATATGCTGACAGTTCAAAAGGTATAACACCTGTTCCTCCCCAGCATCTGTACCAAGGACATGTGCTTGCAGCACTGCTTTTATTATGCACTGCTCATGAGATATGACCAGGCCTCAACCATTGTTTTGTTGGACGATTCTTATCCTCAGTGCGCGCATTACAGTGAAAACAGCTGGGTGCTTGAAAACCAACTCCCCGGCACCTACGTCTTGCAAGTGGAAGCTCACGATGAGGATTTGGGCCTCAATGGAGAGGTGAAGTATGGCATCATGCACAGAGACGGGGCCATGCCCGGCTTCAGCATTGACTCGGATACAGGTGAGGGACCCAATGCCTCTACCAGTGGTTATTGTGTGTGTCCATGAGTGAAGAGGCCATGAAGAGCTAAAACCTTAACATATCTTGTTGTGTTGTTCTGGTGCAAAGTCTGTGTTTATACAACGTCACAAGACTATGGGCCATATGTATCAAAAGGTTTTACCCATTCTATGTTTATGGGAAAATGTGTTCATACATATGGGCCTAAATCATCTCATTGACCTCCCCCTGTTAAGTGCATGAACCATTTTACAATTTTAAATTAGTCTTTTGTTCATAGTTCCGACAATGTTCAATGAAAACAAAAGGAAAAGTAAGATTAAAAAAGTTTTGTTAGCAATGTAATTCAAAAGTATTGTAGTACATTATTTGTAAACCATTGTTTGCGTGGCGCAGAAAGACGTCAGAAACCATTTTCACAATAGACAAAAAAGTGCATGACTGGCTCAACATCAAAGTATCTTGAGAATATACAGATGCCAGGCAGCTAAGAGGGAAAATTGCTAGTGGGCAGAGTGGAACAAGAGGAAAAGGTTATTTGGAAGGCAGCATTGCACCTCGGTTGAGTGTGTGCATTTATGGAAACTAAATGGAATGGTTGGAAAGTTAAAGCAGATGAAGACCAGAAACTAAATATGTTGTACATTAGTTGCATGAGTCCCCAGATGTTGCTAATTTTAAATAGGTAGTTGATGTTTTATGAAGGGGTTCATAAAAACCTGTTAAAAAATCGGAAATCAGGGTGCTAGAACAGCCTTATTTCCGTTAGCCGTGCATCTTATAGGTAGTGGTGTCTATGGAATCCATTCTCAACAGTCACGAAGAATTGTGGAGCCGCAGTTTATTTTTTTACAAAACCAAAATCAGATGGTATATAAACTTCAATCTGATGGTACATTAAACCTAAATATGATGGTGCATAAAATATGAATCTGGACGGTTTCTGATACATTTTCTTACCGGTAAATTCTTGTTTGTTGTTTATCTAATTGCACCAGGGCACCCACCTCTGACCCTGGGCGATGGGGTCTCCAGAGCCTAAGAAGGCTCTTGGGAGGGAGCGGGGGAGGGCCTTCACACCTTTCTCCCCTTAATTAAGCATTTTATACATTTATATAGCTATACATATCTATATATATATATATTTATATAGAAGGAAAGTACACCACGCATGGAAACTGTGTAACCATGTTATGTAAAATAGTAAATTCTCAGATTGAGTCGCATCTTTTTATCTTGACTGATAGCTGTAGCTCTTCTGCCACGTGTTGTGTGTATCAATAACTGCGCCTTATGTGATATAAATTTCCCTTTGCAGGAGTTATCACAACCACTCAGATGTTTGATCGTGAAAAGCAGAGAGAGTATACAATATCTGTCACAGCGACAGATCAAGCCCATGAGCCACTGATCGGCGTCTGTCAAATCACCATTGTTATCCTCGATGTCAACGACAATGACCCAAAGTTCGAGAACAGTCGCTACCAGTGTAAGTTTCTTTGGCATATTATGTTATTTTGTTGGTCATTCGTATGGTGCATGAACTGCCAATAGTGTGAGTCAAAGCAATTTCATCCAGTCTAAATCATGAAGGTGCAGGAGAGAAACAGCTCAAGTGGATTATTTTTTAATTTTGGAACTGTAGCTGATCAGCCTGGACACTAGAGCCAGTGGAGTTGCTGTTCTATCATAGATGTTGGAGGATGTAGGAGAGGAAAAAGGATAGTACTGTTATGGAGGTGGATTCATACAATTTATTGTATTTTATTTAAGAATAGGTTTTGTTGACCTACGGGCACAAGGTGACTAAGTTACTAAATTTGTCCTCACTTGACACGATAGCTTTAGATTGAGTCAGGAACTTCATTGGGCAGACGGGCCCCTTGCGAATCTGACTCTCCAGCGTGATGATCCCCCATAGAGTTCCTCTATCTCAATAACGTGCGTCATCAAGGCATAGCATGACTCTACTGCTACCTCTTGCAGTTGACTCCTTCTTGCAAACACGCTTATGTGTTGCAATGGGAGAGGGAGTTGGCTATAGAGATATCCGACAACACTTCGGGGTCCATCTAGCAAAGAGCGTCAAAATCTTTGATTTGTGCCCGCTACAAGGACAACGCGTGTAAGATATTCACTCATTGGTATCTTACACCTGTTAGACTGGCCAAGATGCTGGGGGCTTGGATTTGTGTTAGAAGGGTTGCAGAAGGAGGGGCACTTTTCTACACACATGGTGGTCATGCCCAGTGATCCGGACTTTCTGGGTTGAGATCCAGAGCACAGCGCAGACCATAACCAACGTTCAACTTCCACTCGAGCTACTAACGATTCTCTTCGGTGACTCGGGGGTTGACAGACTTTTTATCACATTGACCCTTCTGGGCCGACTGCTCTCCCACCTACCTCTGGTAGTGCGACTATGTGTGACACAGATGTAGAAGGAGATACTTTCTCCTTCTTTAAATATGTGATAGGGAAGCCGTGGTCCATCTACGTCATGGAGAAATAGACTGCTATCATTCAAGACCGGGTGGCCAAATTCGATGCTATATGGCGCTCCTTTACTACTCATATCAAGCGCCAACATCAGGCAGGAGGGCTTCACATGACAAAGCCCAAAAATAATATGCACCTCTGGCATTTACAATATGTCCTCTTCCAACCCCGAGGAGTAACCTGTTGAAATGTAATTTTCACGTTCATGACCGTGGTAGGGTGGTATGTTGCATTGATATTTTCATAACGTTTGGTTGTGAGTGTCATTTTTCAGCAAGAATCATTATTCCTTGCGAAATTGTACGATGTGCCATGTTTACTTGTTTTCTTTTGAAAATGCAAAATAAAATCATTAAAAAAATGGGTGTTGGGCTGCACAACATAGTAGAGTGGAAATCAAACAAATTAAGAGTATGGTTTTCAATTTAGCACCCATGAAAAGTAGTACCAAGACGCTGCCACAGACTAACAAGCATTTGCAATGCAATAGGTCTCGCATTAGGAAAGATTGAGCTATTGGTATTGTAAATGACAAATTTTTTATGTATGTGTTGGTTTTGGAAATAGCGAAATTAATAGCTTTGTCATTTACAATGCCAATACTTATAACTTTCACAAATGTGGCACCTATAGCATTTGTAATGCAATATGTATTTTATTTACGTGACTTAGATGTATTGATATTACAAATAACAATGGCTTTTAATTTTTTTAAATAATTAATACTTAAATAAAAGTTATTGTAATTCATAATGGCAATAGCTTAAACTTTTGTAAATAACTTTTGTGAAGATTATGTTCAGTGTATTTTATTGCTATGAAAATCCAAGAACAGAAGTGAAATATTAACATCTTTTTGTGACATTTGTAATAAAACTTGAAACATTGAGAGAACATATTTAAACCAGTTGTTGTTTGCACACTGGGTAAAATAGGCCTGGAATGTCAGTGTGGCACATCCTAACACCAGCACACACATTGTGATAGAGGAGACGTATTATCTTTGCACTGCCGAAAGTACATAAAGCGCAATGAAGAAGGTGGTACGGATTTCAAAACGGGAAGATGGACAAGAGAAACCATGCGACAGACAGCGGTACTGTGCATGCATCTTCTATACCTTAACTGCATGATAATGCACACACCGGGACAGGTCTCATGGAAATGTTGGTGTTTTTTTTTAGCATTTTATATAGCGCAAACTTGACTCAAAGGTATAGAGTATCAGAGCGTTTTACACAAGCACCAGTAACGTTACAAGAGACACATTCATTTTTATTAGGCACGGGGAGATTAAGTGATTTGCCCAGCCTTGCCCAGATGTGTTAATTCCTGCTGTGCGTTATTCAGCGGGTGGTTACAATGATCAACATTCTGTAAACACGGCTCATTCTGTGAGGCAGAGGCTGGATTTGTTGATCGCGCCAAGACACACACGAATTTATTTATTTTATTTATTTATTTCTGCATTTTTATATAGCTCGGACTTTACCCGAAGGCGTCGGAGGCTTCACAATATGAACAGAAATGATACAAGATGAGAACATTACACGAGAACAGATTACAAAGGCAGACGTTACGTTACATACTGTAAAGTGACAATTGTGAGCAAACAAAATACATGAGGTAGTAAAAATTGTGAGCAAACAAAAATACATGAGGTAGCAAACAAAATAGATGAGGTAGTAAAAATTGTGAGTAGCGCAAAAAAGTTTAACACTTAGACGAGACAAGTAGGTGAGGTAGGTTTTCTGAGAGTTTCACATTAAACGTTAGCAAAATGACAAAAACAATGTATTTCACGACAGCACAGTGGTGCTG